>NC_137799.1:56045011-56747511 GCF_963383645.1 Muscardinus avellanarius | reverse complement strand
GAAACCTAGCATTTCAAAGGCAGAGTGGAGAGACAATAGATACATCAAGAATTAGAGTGACTGTAGGATTTGGTGTAAGATAGAAAAATTTCTATTGTTTTGATAAAATGTTAATACCTACAACAGAATTAGAGTTCATCCTTAGAGTTTCACCCCTAGTTAGGCACTATCTTAGCCTTGTCTCTTTTCCCACCACCCAGGGCATCACTAACAGGGCAGAAAAGAGGCATTGTTTCTCTGGTTAAATGGGAAGTGACAAAGAAATGGAATAGCAGGCTCTCACCAAGATCACATCCGTTGTGTTTTGTAGATTGGACAGATTTTGTTGTTTACTTAGAGTTAGAAAGATGGAGGCAATTTCCGGGTTTGTAATCCCAGCATTCAGGAGGCAGAGACCAGAGGATCATGGTTCATAGACAGCCTCGTCTACTTAGCGAGGCCCTCTGCAACACAATGAGACCCTGTTTCAAAAAATAAAAAGACTGCCGGGCATGGTGGCGCACCCTTGTAATCCCCTCGCTTGGGAGGCAGAGGCAGGAGGATCGCACGGGTTCGAAGCCAGCCTTGCTGGTTTAAGAGACCCTGTTTCCAAATAAATAAATAAATAAATAAACAAACAAACAAATAAATAAATTAAAAAGACTAAAAAAGATAGGACTGGGGATATAGCTCGGAGGTAGAATGCCCCTGGGTTCCATCCCTAGTACCGGGAAAAAAAAAAAAAAAGATGGAGGCAAAATCATGCAATAGTATGAATTAGAATCATTGTAAGCGCCGGGCATGGTGGCGCATGCTTGTAATCCCCTAATCCCATTTGGGAGGCAGAGACAGGAGGATCACGCAGGTTCGAAGCCAGAACCTTAGGAGACTCTGTTTCCGAATTAAAAAAAAAAATGTAAAAATAGGTCTGGGAGTGTAGCCCAGAGGTAGAAGGGCTTCCAGGAACCCCAGTACCAGTACCACAAAAAAAAAAAAAAAAAAAAAAAATATATATATATATATATATATATATATATATATATATATATATAATCATTGTAAGCAAAATCTATTTTGAATGTGTGTGTTTGATACTGTCGGCTGCTGACTCTAGCAGAATACTTTAGATTATCTTGCCAATAACCACTCTTCCCATCTTCCTTATTAGGGGGATGCTGATTTTTTTTTTTTCTGGTAGGATAATGTGTTCAAATTAAAACCCTGTTTACCAACTTTTCTTCCAGTTAGAGGTGGCATCCTAACAGTCTGGCCTATAAGATGTAGGTGGAAATACTCAGGAATTCTGGAAACACTTTTACTTTTATGATGGGTGCATATACTTCCTATTTTCCTCTTTGCGTTACCAGGTATAGAGATTTAATCCCAGTGGTTAAAACAACTATTTTGAGCTAGGTGTGATGGCGCATGCTTGTAATCCCAGTACTTGGGAAGCTGATACAGGAGGATTGCAGGTTTGCAGCCAGCCCCACCTACTTAGTGAGGCCCTCTGCAACTTAGTGAGACTCTGTTTCAGAAATTCCCTAATGTACTTGATGTACACTCACAAACATAGTAAAGTCAATCACTAAGCCAAACACGAGAAGAAGGGAAGGGGAGGGAATGGGGAGGGAATTAGGGAAGGGCCAAATGAGTGATGTGTGCGTGTGAGCCTCTACTATCTTTTGCCCCATTAAGATGTATGACTACAGCTGGGCGTGATGGTGCACGCTTGTAATCCCAGTACTTGGGAGGCTGAGACAGGAGGATCGCACAAGTTCGAAGCCAGCCTCAGCTGCTTAGTGAGGCTCTCAGCAACTTAGTGAGACCCTGTTTCCAAATAAAATAGAAAATAGGTCTGGGAGTGTAGCCTGGAGGTAGAAAGCCCCTGGGTTCCACCCCAGTACCACACACACACACACACACACACACACACACACACAATGTATGACTACAATGCACCAGTAAAAAAAAAAAAAAATTTAAATAAGGGTGGGATATAGCTCCAAGGTAGAATGCTCCTGGATTTGATCCCTAGTTCTGCAAAATAAATAAATGAATAAATAGATAAATATTTTATTTTTGTGAAGATGAAACTCACTTGCTCAGTTCAATGGAGCTGAAATGTAGAAAGACAAATTCTGTCAAGATGTTGAGCAATGTGGCAGGCCCTACGTCTGTGCTTCTTGTTAGGTGAGAAAATAAACAACTATGTATATAAACTACTGATAATTAGGCATGGCCATGCATCTATTGGGGGAGGAAAGAAATTCCAGATAGGAGAAAAAGAAAACCCAAAGATCAGAAGTAAGGGCATATATGATAGACTGTATGGCTGGAGAATAAGTGGTTTATTTTGATTGAAGTGTAAATTATTTAAGAGAAAATAGAAATAATTTTTAGGCAGTTTGAGCCAGATAATAGAAGGCCTCACATATCAGGTTAAAGAATTTGGATTTCGTTATGAAGCAACAAAGAACCACAGAAAGGTTCTGAATAGCACAAGGTAGTGCTGAGAGCTGTGCCTTGTGGACTAAGGACTGGCTACAGGAGTTCCATTGTTTTAGACTGAGTAGGAGACTATTGTGCTAATCTGTGTTAGAATAAACGAATCAAGCAGAGCAGGGCCAGTAGGAATGGAAGGTGGGATACTGGGAAATACTTTAAAGACAATATGTACATTTTAATGTATGGGATAAATGGTGGGAATCTTGTCTATTTCTGACTTGCTTGTTTTGATGACTAAATGGAAAATACATGGACTGGCTGGAAACTAGGGTTTCTTTCTTTTGGAATAAAGTAGAAAAAGAAATATTATAGATATATATGTTTTTAAAGGCTAAAATACTGTTGAATGGCCTTTATTTTTCTTCCTGTTTGTTTCAAAATTACCTTGGTTAGCCGGGCGTGGTGGCACATGCTTGTAATCCCAGCATTCAGGAGGCTGAGACTGGAGGATTGCAGTTCATGGACAGCCTCAGCTACTTAGGGAGGCTCTCTGCAGTTCAGTGAGACCCTGTTTCAAAATAAAGTATAAAAAAATAGGGCAGGGGCTGTAGCTCAGAGGTTGAATGCCCTTGAGTTCCATCCCCAGACCCACACACACAAAAAAAAAAAACCTTGGTTAAGACTTCAAAGGAATGAGTCCTTTGTAATGTAAGCTACATAAGGTTAGAGATGGTTTTGATGTTGTTGTTCACTATGGTTTTCCTAGCAGTTAGAAGAGTGGCTGTCATGTACAGTAGGTCTTTAGTAAGTATTATCTGACTCAACAAATAAATTATTTATTACCTTTAGAAATATTTATATATGCAGTTGTTTTTTATTTAACAATATCAAAACTTTTAACCAGAAAAGACCTCTAAAGATTGCCTAGCTTAGTTTGTTCACTTTAAAGAAAAGGAATCTGATTCAAAGAGAAATTATGGTGCACAAATATCATAATTTTGTGTGAGCCTTACATTTCTAGGGAACAAATACACCATAAAAGAAAACTAATCACTACTTACATACAAATTCTGCTTAGGAACATCTTTAAATAAATAAGCACATTATTTCTTGGTATCTTTATTTTTTATATTGTCTAAGATGTGGTAAAATATTTTGAAAGAAGACTTCAATTTTAAGAGATAAGATTAGAACATACAAAATATTCAGAATATAATAAAGGCCTGAAAATGGGTGAGATTGCATATATAAGTTTTTTAAAAAAGGAGAGATTAATGTGACCTAGAGGCTTTGTTCTATAAAATTTTTGATGTTAGTATAAGAACAAAAATGATGCCATTTATTGAATTTTTAGCTGGCATAAAACTGAGCAGAGCAGACCTCATCATAAGTTTCAAACAATGGAATAAGTCCAACAATATAAATTTAAATAATAGCTTTATAATATTAAAAAAAATTTAATTATGAACATTTCTGTGAAACAGGGACTAGTTCCTTACCTATATAATTCCATTTGATTCATATTATCCCATGAAGCTTATTTATACTTATTTTAAAGATATATAATATTTTCAATACCAAATAACTCATAAATGATAAATTCATGCTTCAAATTCAGATCTAAATTCTTACATGCTACAACATCATGTTGTCTCAATAGCTTAAAAAAGATACTTATAACCTTCCATATTTGTATATTTACTGTGAAACATCTCACCAGTTTGGGATACAAATAAGGTCAATTTTCCTTATAATAATAAAATTTAGTATTCAAGAACCTGCAAACTCAACTCAATTAACAAGATGTCCATTCTCTGTCTTGAAGTTTCTCCCTTACATTGTCCAGAGTCTAACTCTGACTAAAGAGGCTCATTATAATCCCAAAAGCTGAGAAGATCATTCTAGAGAATGTCTGGAGGATTTTAAGGGTTCCACTTGTCAGTTCTCTTTGCTTCTGTAAAAATCTAACCTGTGATTGAGAATGACCTGGCAGGGTTGGTGTAGCTTTTCCATCTGAAGTGGCTATAGCAACCTATACCTGGCTGGTATAGACCCTGCACAGGCCACAGTCATCCTCTTTTGAGAAGACAATTCAACACTCTCCAATGCATGCTGAACCAAGTGTAATCAAACTTAACCTTCTAACTTGACAACTCTTTGGTGGACATTCAATTGATTAGTCATTTTCCCCCAAAAGAACTTTAGTAATAAGGTACAGATTGAACTTACAGTGTCAGTCATGTGGTATTAAAACTCACCCTCACTCTGTAAGCACTTTTACTTGAGTTTTTAGCCTAAGGTTATCAATTTGGATTTTACTTCTCTCATGGACCCTTTCCTCCCTTTAGTCCTTAGTCAAGACTATCTCAATACACTAGATCTAAAGGAATAAATTGCCATGGAGAAGTTTTCTCCTTTGTGGCACTGGGGATGGAACCCAGGAGTGTTCTAACTCTGATCTTCATGTCCAAACTTCTTTTATTCTTTTTATTTTGAAACTGGGTCTCACTAAGTTGCAGAGGGACTCGCATTGCTGAGGCTGGCTGAGAACCTGCGATCCTCCTAGCTCAGCCTCCCAAGTACTGGGATTACAAGCATGTGCCACCATGCCCGGCTGAGAAGAGGTCTTGATGCCATTCTTTCAAGGTGCTATGAGTTTTGTGCATAAGTACTTAACTCCTGTACACCAATGAATTCTCTATTCCATTTGCCAGTGACACTCAAAAGTGTGTTTTGAACTCAGAGTCTCTTCTAAGAACTTTACATTGGCACATTCATTTTCTTACTCAACATCTCTTAGGTATTTTAAATTTAGTATATCCCAAATGGAACTTTTGACTACTTCTAACACAGTTTATCCCAAAGTCTTCATCTCAGTATATGGTACTTCCAAATCTTCAGATAGTCAAAACTGAAATCTGAGATTCTTCTGTCCTTTTTTTCTTCTTTTATATCTAATCCATCTAAACCTCCATAAAACTCCTGAATATTCCCTCCTGCAAACAGCCTGATCCTTGTAAGCCTTGCTTACACTAGGCTTCCTGCCTTCATTCCTTTCTCTCCTACACACAATTCCTTCTTCCAGAGCAGAGTGGTCTTTCATTAATGCTGTGAAATCATATCACTCCTCTGCTTAAAATCTTTCCATCATTTCCTATTAGGTTTAAAGTAAAATATAAACTCTTTCATTTTGCACAATATTTTGTTTCACTTTCTCTAATTCAATTCATACTTGTTTGCATTCTATTTTTTAGGACATATCAAGCAACTCTGTACTTCCAAGGTTTTTTGCATTTGCCGTCTACACTCCAGACTTTGTGAATCGTTGATTTCTTCTTACTTTTCAGGTTTCAACTTAAATCCTAAAACTTCGGAGAGACCTCTTTTAATCAACCTAACAACATAGTCATTGTTCGGATGCATTTTTATCGTATCACACTTACTTTCTTTCTTAGCACTTATTATTCTCTGCTGTGATCCTTAAATGCTTAATTGATTGTCAATTATCTTTCCACATGTGAGTTCCTTGACAGTAGGGACTGATTTGTCTTTTTCTTTTTGTGTCTCTAGGGCTAAGTGCATAAGTGTATATAGCAGGGATATTATATATAATTTGATGCTTCACTAAATGAATAATTATGAGATATCATTTTTGCATTCCAGAAGTACAAATGCCTGACATGGTTTTTGACAGTTTAACCTAGTAATTATTTTTCCTGGCTGCATGTTGGACTCAAGAGTGGAACTTTAAAAAGTAACAGTGCTTGAGTCTCACATCACACCCTTTAAATCAGAATATCTGAAGATAGAACCCAGGTATTATTACCATGTATTATTAGACTAAAAGCTTTTTTTTAATTGATACTAATTTATGAATCTAATGGAATATCACAGAGAAATATCTTTCCCTTTTTTTTAAACTCCAGGTCAGCTCTTCTATTATTTCATTTAAGGCTTTTGCTATGATTCAATTTCAAATGATTGCTTCAGGAAAATATTTCTGGAAAGACCAGGGTCTCTTCATTGCCCTTACCACTTCAAATTTGGAATTTACTGTAGATCACAAAACTTGCTCTCTGGCCATGTGGATACTTTTGTTTACTCAGGAATGGGATTCTTTGAAGTCTCCAGATAACTGAATTTTCTGGGAAAAAACTTATATTGATGTCTATCTTCACAATATAAAAAAAGCTAAAAGATATTCAAAAAAAGAAGATATTCAGATTCTACACATAAGCTTTTGATTTTGCATTCATACTTCACTTTCTGATAGCCCTCCAGATATTTGTCTCATGTGCTTTCTATTCTGTTTGTTATAGTTTCCCCAAAGGTTTATGTGTTGAAGATTTGGCAGTGGTACTGGCAGGTGGTGAAAACTTTGGAAGGTGGGGCCTGATTGGAGAAATGAAGTCAATGGGAGCATAGCCTTGGAGGGTATATCTTGTCTCTATCCCTTTTTTCTCTCTGCTTCCCGGCACTATGAGCAGCTTTTTTTCCGCCATGCATTCACCACTATGATGTTTCTAACTATCTAGAGGCCCAAAGTAGAGCCAAGAAGAGACTGTGGACCAAACCCTATGAAACTGTGAGCCAAGGTAAACGTTTCCTCCTTCTAAGTTTGTCTCAGGTATTTTGCCACAATGGTGAATGGCTGACTAATACACAATGGAAGCTTTTGCTCAAGGATTCTTTATTGGAATGCATTTTCTGACTTACTTAAATTGGGACTCATCTGCTATTATTCATTGTTTATATTTTCTTGCTTAATTTATAAATATAACATCACGAATTTATTTGCTTATAATATGGTTTCTCTTTATGTAATATAAGTTCTGTAAAAGCAGGGATTGTGACTGTTTTGTTTGTTGTTATAGTGTTTAATATATTTGTATATGTACTAGGGATTGAACCCAAGGGCATTATACCTCTCAACTATACCCTCAGTCTTATATTTATTTTGAAATAGGATCTCACTAGATTGATGAGAGTCTCGCTACTTGCTGAGGCTGTCATTGAACCTGCCATCCTCCTGTCTCAGCCTCCCATGTGCTGGGATTATTGCCGTGCACCACTATGCAAGGTTAATAAATATTTTTTGAGTAAATAAAGGAATGAACAAACAGAGTTCTAGCAAGGGGTCAACAAATTGATTGTATATTTTCTTCTGCCTTCTTTTTTTCCCAAGGAATATTCAGTGGAAGTTTGCTATATCAAAAACCATTGTTTGGCTTGCATGGTGGCAGACACTTGTAATCCCAGCATTCAGGAGGCTGAGATCAGAGGATCGTGGTTGGCAGACAGCCTCAGCTACTTAGTGAGGCCCTTTGTAACTCAGTGAGACCCTGTTTCAAAATAAAGAATAAGGCCGGGCGTGGTTGCACACGCTTGTAATCACTGGGCTTGGGAGGCGGAGACAGGAGGATTGCGCAGGTTCGAGGACTGCGCAGGTTTGAGGCCAGCCTCTATGGTTTAAGAGACCCTGTTTCCAAATTAAAAAAATATAAAATAGGTCTGGGAATGTAGCCCAGAGGTAGAAGGGTTTCCAGGAACCCCACCACCACCAAAAAAAAAAAAAAAAAAAGAATAAAAACTAAATAGGAAAGGGGGTGTAGGGGTGTAGCTTGGAGGTCCGGAGCCCCTGCGTTCCATCCCCAGACACGCAACAAACAAACAAACAACAACAAAAAACTGTTTGGGAAAAAGAAATGTTGGTGGTACTATGAATCATTTTATCTATGTCTTAACAGTCTGATTTTTCTCTGACTATAACAAAATACCTGAGACAGGCTAAATTGATAAGAAAAGAGGTTTATTTGGCCCGTGGACTGGGGAGTTTGAGGTCATGGCACCTGCCTTAGCTCGGTCAGGTGAGGACCCCCTTGTCCTAATCACATCATGATGGATGGAAATAGAGGGAACATAGGATTTTATGAACAGGAACTCCAACTCTGCTATACCTCTGGCAGGACTCCTACCTCAGTACTTCTACACTAAAGTCTATCATGGAGACCTCTAGAGGGCTAGCCGTCATATAAACCGTAACACTTTCCAATAGATGTTAACATGTATGTGAACCATTTATCTCAAATACTAATTTTGCTATCCTATATACCTAAAAAATACTCTGTTCAATGCAAAGGCATGCCTATGAAAGTGAAATATAATTAACTACCATGGTGAATGACTGGTAATTGCTGAAGGCAAGAGTTCTGTGGCTTTTAGAAAGCCAGTTAATAAACTTACAAAGGTCTTCCTGTGTTTCAGCATTGTGATCAGTATGATGAGGGTTGTAGAAAAAACAGAGTCCTTTTCTTCCTTCTAGGATCTTATAGTTTATTTAGAGAAACTTAAAATCACATGTATAGAAAATTTTAGAACAAAGTTTTAAGAGAGATGTAAAATAGAAAATACGTGCAAAATACAAACTGAACATATATATTATCTTAGGACATATAATACTTAGGATAATTAGAATTAGATAGCATCATTTAGATCTTCCAGAAACTGAGTTTAGTTAAGAATGTGAAGATGATAAAGGAAGTAGACACATTTCCTTTGGTGGTCATAGAAGGATTTCTGTTTATAAACATGTAACCTTTACCTTACTCTTACCTGAATTCTGCTTCCTTTTCTTTGTACCATATGATTCACTTTGTCTCTATAGACTTTTGTAAATTAATGTTCAAGTAGCTACCACACAAACAGTATGAGTTATGTTAACTCAACTATTAGTTATAAGAGATGCTATTAAGGCTGTGTCTTATCTGTTGCTTATTAGAGACTATAGTGTCTTCTTGAACTAAATATCTTCTGTTTGCCCCTCTATATTGTCTCTTGATGCTTTCTGCCTGCTCTAAGTTCAGGTGGGCTGACCAGTAAGAAGTGGTGTGGTTCATCAAATGGGGGAGTGCAAGAGATGAATGTACCAGTATTGGGAATGGCTTAGGAAGATTTGAGAAAGATCTGGTTATTAATAGATATATTTCAGAAATAATTGTGTCAAAATGGCAGACCTGGAGAGAGAAAGGCTTGGCTTTGGTCCAGCAAATAGCTATTGAAACTTAGATTGACTTTGCTAAAAGTAATTAGCAAGTCAATGGGAGAGGGGAACTAGGCCTTTCTCTGTCTAAAGACAGATCTACATGATTAGATAAACTAGCTAGGATGGTGGAAGGGGTTGACCTTCCTGAAAGGAGACACCTTGCCACACCTTGCTGGGGGAGGTACCTTACAGGGATGTTTACTAGTCAGAATTACATGAACAAGATGGAGGTCATAAAAGGTCTGGTCCATGTGTTGTATCTTGGGGTGGTGAATTGGCTCAGACCACCCCCCATGCCATTCTGGCACGGGGCTGTAACTATCTTCTGTATTTCTATCTTTTTAATAAACGTCTGTAAATCTTCAGCAAGTGTCCGAGCTATATATACTTATCCTTAGCTCAGGACAAGAACCCGCAGTTTTTCTGTTTTTCTGTTTTTTGGGTTTTTTTGTGGTTTGAGGGAAATTATATTCAGAACCCTAACAGGGGTCCTCGGGCACAGTTTCCCCCAAACCATAACATTCCCACACCGTAACATCTCCCACTGTAACAATGAACATGAGAGAAGACAGTCAGGTTCGGGTATTAGCTCCCCTGGCTTTGTAGCTCTTGAGTCTGTGCCTCTTACCAGCCAGCTCTCTGCACATATTCTTTTATGTCACTTAATATTTTTTTCATTTCCCTCATACCTTTGAATGTAGGGAGGTAACATCTCCCACCTTTGATTAGCTGCAGGAACTGACCTTTGCTTGTGGCTTTCCTAGATCCTAACCTTACTTTTGTAAGTAGTCCTTCTTTGAACCATTTCTCAAATATGAGCTGCCATTGCCCACCTCCTGTGTCTCTGGCTGTTTACCTCACCCAACAGGAAGAGTAACAGAATCTGACCCTTTGATAGTGAAATAATACATGAATCTCTCCAGTCTGGAACTCGTTGTTCTCTGAGGCTTACTTAGATAGATTTGACAAAAGTAGTATTCTGCCATTCAAGATGGCTGTTGTTTCCTCAATTCTTGAATAAATCCCCCCCCCCCATTGCTAACATGGAAGGAAGGGGTAAAATAGGCAGCTACTAAGAGGAAATAAGGAAATCAGGAAAGTCTGGATTGACTGCTGCTCTTGAAAGCCTGCTATGTGTTATACATGGGTATAATCTTTTGGGCTGGAAAGTAGTGTTACTTGTCTGCTTATAGGAGCCTCCTTATTTGGGCAGAGGAGTGGTGGTGACTGAGGACGTGCCATCCTGTGCATTCAAAGAGCAAAGTGTGAGAGAAAGGCTGTTGCATGGGAATAGGTAAGCATCATCGAGACAGAAATGCCAAACCAGGTCATTGGCAGTGAGGAAAGAAGGCCTTCATTTTGGGAATGAAACCATGGGAATAATAAAGATGGAAGAACTGAAATACTTTTTCAATACTGCTTTGAGGGAAAAGAATATTTAGTTAAAATATCCAGGGCTAAGGGCCTATCATCTATCAGGAATTAGGAAGCTAAAATATGGATAGGAAGGTTGAAAAAGTAGGGTGTTGTCTAATTCTCCTCATGTATTAAGATGAAGAGCTGAAATGACAGCAACTCTCTTGTTATAGTTAGATATAAAATGCTCCCTGAGGCCGCGCTGGTGGCACACACTTGTAATCCCAGCATTTGGGAGGCTGAGACTGGAGGATCTAGGTTCCAAGGCAGCCTCAACTACTTAGTGAGGCCCTCTGAACTTAGTGAGACCCTGTTTCAAAATAAAGAATACAGCCGGGGCATGGTGATGCACACTTGGGAGGTGGAGACAGGAGGATCGCGCAGGTTAGAAGCCAGCCGCTCTGGCTTAAGAGACCCTGTTTCCAAATTAAAAAAAAAAAAGTATAAAATAGGTCTAGGAGTGTAGCCTGGAGATAGAAGGGTTTTCCAGGAACCCCAGTACCACCGCCAAAATAAATAAATAAATAAATAAATACATAAATAAATATGAAAAATGAAGAATACAGAACAGGACAGGGCATGTAGCTCAGAGATTGAATGCCCCTGGGTTCCATCCTCAGACCCACATACACTCAAGAAATGTCCCTTGAAAAGCTAACTTAATGTTTGGCATTGAGGTAATTAAGTAATGAGGGTTGTAATCCCAGAAGTGGAAACATCCATTATAATGGATTTACTTGGGTGGTGCTGGGTAGGTGTTAGGGTGTGGCAGGAGGTGGATTCCTGGAGTGTGGCCTTGGGGTTTTATAAAGGGTTCCTCCTCGCCCTCCTCTCCCTCTGTCTTTGGGCCTCCATGATGTGAACACATCCCTCATACTCTCCTTCCTCTCTGCCCTGAGATCCTTTGTCCCCAGCTTAACATAGACTGAGCCTGAAACCCTAAGAAGGTACAAGTGTCACATTGGCACTTTTTAGTTTGTGGATTCCTCTTATAATGCTGAAGACATGGGCAGCAAACAATTCTTACTTAATTTTTTTCTTTAAGTTATTTGGTTAGATATTTAGAGTATGGCTGCAAGAATGCTGATGGATACACTTGGGTATGTCGAATGAACCGAATTTCTCAGGAAACCTGAGACTCTATTCCAAACTTTGCCGAACAGAGTAAACTAGTAAAGTTATTCAAGCGTGAAGCAAGTAGGTTACTTTTACCCCCCCCCCGAATAATATCCACTCTGGGAGTTGGGATATAATAGACATAACTTTAGAAAAGCCTGTAATTAGAAAAGAAGACAGTAAAACAGTTTTGTAATGTTATGTAATCTTTGGAGATGAAAATGGAAAATGAAATGCTGTTGCCATATATCTGTCTGATCCTAATTTTTGAAATGTATGAAAATCACATGGACAACTGTAACTGATGGTGCCTCCTCATAAGGCCTATATTCTTGACCTAGAACACTCTGATGACTGATCAGAAGATCAAGAGATGCCAGGAATTGCTCAAACGACGAGTAATAACTGTTAGCACAAAATAGTTCTTTAGGTATATTTCCAGCAATTCCTAAATTGTAATTTGACTACATTGATATTAAATATCTAGTGTTGATTCAGGTGTCACATTGGTAATTTTTATGTGGATTCCTCTAATAATGCTGAAGACATGGGCAGCAAACCATTCTTATTTAAATCTCCAAGATATGTTCAAGACTAAACATTAAAGTAAATCTTAAAATTATGTGAAAAGAAAGCCAATACCTAAGAGTAGTTTAAAATTTAACAGTGAAATGACCCCAAATTGGTAAAGGAGAAATAGGTATGTTTTAAAATTCTGCATTGTATCTGGAAACAAATAAATACAAAAGCTGAGAAACTGCTAATACATTTTTTCTTTCTTTTTTTTTGGTGGTACTGAGGTTCCTGGAAGCCCTTCTACCTCCAGGCTCCACTCCTACACCTATTTTTTTTTTTTTTTTTTTTTTTTTGGAAACAGGGTCTCTTACGCCAGCGCGGCTGGCTTCGAACCTGCGCTATCCTCCTGTCTCTGCCTCCCAAGCGTGGGGATTACAAGTGTTCGCCACACCACATCCGGCCACTTTTTCTTTTTTTAAACAAAATTAAAAATAAAAATTTTAAATGGAAGTGATAGATGCCATGTAAATACCATATTAATATGCGCCTTCCCTTACTTCTCCCAGTATTTCAACTGTGCAATTGTAATGCAGAGAGAATACATGGTCTCTGTATAATTAGAATGGTGTCTATATTCTGATATACTTCATCCTCAGAAAGTTTATTATGCATTTCCCCCAAACATATTACTTTTAAATGTTTGAACAAAGAATTGAATGGAAAGAACACTGTTTTAGATATTTTTATTCAGGTTCAGATCTTTACTTTTCTGAGATAGTGTTAATATAAGTACTTTGTATATTTATATTGTTTCAGCAAATAAGTAATATAAGAACAAATTCCCTATGGGAATTTGCATGCTTCTATTTTTAGAAATAGTCTGCATGTAAAGTTCTCTTGCAACTCAACAAAAAGATAAAGAATCTGATTGACTATCTGATCAAAACATGTAAAGGGGTATTCTACAAATAATATAAACAAATATCCTACAAGTACATAGATTGATGCTTGGTGTCATTAGTATTGGGAAAAATATCAAAACCACAGTGAGATACAACTTAACACCTACTAGGTTGGTCATTAAAAAAAAAAGTGACCTGGATGTGGTGTTGCATGTATATAATCCTGGTACTTGGGAGGATAAGATAGGAGAATCATGGGTTGAAGCCAGCCTCAGCAACTTAGTGAGACCCTCCACAACTTAGAGAGACCCTGTTTTAAAAATAAATAATAAAATAGGGCTGAGAGTATAGCTCAGAGGTAGAATGCCCCTGGTTTCAATCCCCATTACCACCAAAAATATAAAAAAAAAGAAAGAAAGACACACAAAAAAGTGTTGGCCAAGATGCTAAGAATTTGAAACTCTAATACATTACTTATGGAAATCTAAAATTGTGCAGCCACTATAGAAAACAGTTTGGTGGTTCCTTAAAGCCAACCACGGAGTTACTGTCTTCCCTAACAATGGCCGTCATAGTGTGTATACTGAATACAGCTGTTTACATATAATCCAATAAACAAATGGTCATAGCTGCTATATCCACAATATTGGCAAAAGATGCAAACAACCTAAGTGTCCATTAACTATTGAATGAATAAACAAAATATGGCATATCCATGCAATGAAATATATTTCTATAAAAAGAATGAAGTACTGCAACATGCTAAAACATGGCTGAATTTCAAAACCATACCAAATAAAAGAAACCAGACACAAAAGCCCAGATATTGTATGGCTCCATTTATATGAAATATCTAGAATAGACAAACCCACAGAGACAAAAATCAAGATTAGTGGTTTCTTATGGGAGGGGTGACTGTGGTGTGACTAATGGGTAAGAGGTGGTTTCTATTTTTTATACTTTTATTTGGTGCATTGAAATTATATAACATATTGGGGTATAGAGTAATATAAACATAAGTACAACTCTTAGAGCCCTCCTCAGGTTCCCACCTACTTCTCTTTCCCTCCCTGTCCATGACTTTGAGATCAGAATTAGTAATTTGTATATGTACATTGTATTTCAACAGTTATACTGTACATCTTCAACTCTCCTGCTGTGTCTCTTAAGCCCTCCCTACCACTCAATTGTAGTCTCTCCTCTTCTACTTGATATGACTTTTATTTCTGAAATTCTATCAAGCTTCCACAAATAAGAGAAAACATACAACTATTCATTTTTTTGAGACTGGCTAACATGCTTAGCGTAATACTGCTGAGAACCAGGTGTGGTGGTGCACACTTGTAATCCCAGGATTTGGGAGGCTGAGACAGGAGGATTGCAGATTCGAAGACAGTCTTGGGAACTTAGTGAGGCCCTCTACAACTTAATGAGACTCTGTTTCCAAATAAGAAATAAAATTGGGTTTGGGAGGCGGAGACTGAAGGAGGACTGTGGTTTGTGGACAGCCTCAGTTACTTAGCGAGGCCCTTTGCAACTCAATGAGACCCTGTTTCAAAAATAAAAAAAAGACTAGCTGGGCGTGATGATGCACGGTTGTAATCCCAGCATTCAATTCAGTGAGACCCGGTTTCAAAATAAAGAATAAAAAATAGGGCAGGGGATGTAGCTCAGAGGTAGAATGCCCCTGGGTTCCATCCCCAGACCCACTAATAAAAATAAAAATAAAAATAAATAAAGACTTAAAATAGGGCTGGTGGTATATATCGGAGGTTCAATGCACCCCTGGGTTCCATCCCCACTACCATAAAAATAAATAAATAAATAAATAAATAAATAAAATTGGTCTGTGGGTATAGCTCAGAGTGAGCTTCTGGGTTCAGCCTCCATTGACACACACTCACACACACACACACAAATTGTGTGTGTACACCACTGTTTTGTAATCCATTCATCTGTTAATAGACACCTAGGCTGGTTTCATAGTTTGACTATTGTGAAATGTGCTGATATAAACATGGATATGCACACATCACCATAATATTCTGACATCAATTCCTTTTGGAAAGATGCCGAAGAATAGTATTACTGGGTCATATGGTGGTTCTGTTCTCAATCTTCTGAGAAACTTCCACACCAACCTCCAAAGTGGCTGTACTAGTTTATAGTCCCACTTACAGTGCATTAGAGTTTCTTTTTTCCCACATTCTCCCCAGCATTAATTATTATTTGTGTTCTTGATTATTGCCATTCTAATTGGAGTTAGATGAAATCTCAGTGTAGTTTTGATTTGCATTTCCCTGATTGCTAATGATACTGAACATTTTTTCATATATTTATTGGCTATTTGTATTTTTCTTTTGAGAAGTGATTCTCCAATTCAGTTGCCCATTTTTTGATTAGACTATTTTCTCAGTCCCTTTGTATATTTGAGATATTAGTCCTTTATCAGAGGGGTAGATGGCAAAGATCTCCCGGTCTGTAGTAGGCTCTTTCTGTAGAATCCTGATGGTTTTATTTGCTGCACAGAAGCTTTTTTTTTTTTTTTTTTTGGTGGTACTGGGACTCCTGGAAGCCCTTCTACCTCTGGGCTACACTCCCAGACCTAGTTTTACATTTTTATTTGGAAACAGGGTCTCCTAAGCCAGCGCGCGCGGCTGGCTTCGAACCTGCGCGATACTCCTGTCTCTGCCTCCCAAGCATGGGGATTACAAGCGTGCGCCACCACGCCCGGCTGAGAAGCTTTTTAATTTAATGCCATCCCACTTAATAATTCTTGTTTTAATTTCTTGAGCTTTTAGAGTCTTATTGAGGAAGTTTCTACCAGTACTTATATGTTGGAGTATTGGTCCTATGCCCTTTCCTAGCAGTTTCAAAATTTCTGATCTAATTTCTAGGTCTTAATTCCATCTTTAGTAGACTCTTTGCAGGCTGAGTAAGAAGTTTTGGGTTAGGGTCATAAAAGTGTTCTAGAACTAGACAGTGATGATGATGACTGTATTAATGCCACTGCATTGTTTATTTGTAGCCATTTCTAAACAGCTTCAGTGACACAGTTTATAGTATGTATATTTTGCCAAATAAAGAAAATTTTCAAAAAAAATCTGCTTAGTCAAGATTCAGGATGTTATATATACATATAACACACATATATAATTGTATATTATATGGAAGATATTTCACTGCTTCTCAAAAGAATATGTGATCAGATGAAATAATGCCCTTTTGAGTAAAAAAACAAATAGCCATTAAAATGTGTATAATATTGATTTTGAGCCAAACAAGTGAACAATGTGGCTAGAATTACCCGTCTTATGCCCAGTGAAATCTCACATGTTATCAGACACATGCTATATTTTATTTTATTTTATTTCATTTTATTTTTTGGTGGTACTGGGAGTAGAACCTAGGGGCTTTCTACCTCTGGGCTATACTCCTAGACCTATTTTCTATTTTATTTGGAAACAGGGTCTTACTAAGTTGCTGAGAGCCTCACTAAGTAGCTGAGTCTGGCTTCGAACCTGTGCGATCCTCTTGTCTCAGCCTCCCAAGCACAGGGATTACAAGCGGCTCAACATATGCTATATTTTAAATGACAGGTAGGTAATAAGGACAAAAGCACCGGTTTTAGAGTTAAATGGAGTTAAGTTATTCAAATTCTAGATTTATTTTTTTTGGGGGGGGGGGTCTGGGGATGGAACCCAGGGACATCCTATCACTGAGCTACACCCCCTGCCCTATTTTTTATTCTTTATTTTAGAGCCGGGTCACTGAGTTGCAGAGAGCCTCAGTAAGTAGCTGAGGTTGTCCGTGAACAGCAATCCTCTGGTCTCAGCCTCCCCAGTGCTGGGATTACAAGTGTGTGCCACCACGGCCCGCTCAAATTCTAGAATTTTTAAAAATACCAAACCTGGTATTAAACAGTTTCAGAAACTGAAAACTGTTTCTTCATCAGTAAAATGGGGATAGCAATATCTAATTAAAGATAACAATTTAATGAATTTATATATGAAAAGTAATGAGCCCTACATTTAGCATATTCAGTGTTAAATATGGTAGTTACTTCTAATCAAGGCTACATATAATAATGTGTATAATACATACAATGTAATCTTTTATAATTTTTTTTTTTTTTTTGGGTATTCAGCTTCAGTGGGAAGAAAGCCTTCTCATTTTGCCTTTACAGTATGCCCGTTGGGAGGTGTCTTCCCCCACACTCAGTAAATATTGGCATGGATGATTCTGAAGTAATCAGTTCCTTCCTCACTCCCAATGTCTCTCAATCCCCACCCCAGATTTCCTCCAAGGCTTCTGGAACCCTTTCACTCCAGTGTCAGCTTAATGTGTACCTCCTTATTAAACTTATGAATGGTAAGGATGTGTTTTAAAGATAGACTGTTGCTTACTCAAAGTTTATATAAGCAATTGAGAGAGGGAGGAAAAAAAAAGAAAGATAAAGTAGATCTTGTTTTTTCATCTGTCACACTTACAGACTTCATACTGGTTCAAGGACCCAATCTGTTGGGCAGTGTGAGACACACTCACCCTGATGTCCAGCCAGTGAATAAAGGAACTGACAAAGACTCCAAGGAAATCATGACTCTTGCAAACAAAAAAGGGGTTAGGAAGGCTCATAATTCAGATGGGAAACCTGCCTGATAGCCCAGCTCAGCACAAGGCCTTCCACCTCACCTTGACATCAGTCAGCTGGATGTCAGATGTTCCCAAGCAGTTTTGCAAGGGGTGTGAAAAATGCTTAGGTATAAAACCCATTCCCTGATCCTCCAGGGGCTTACAACAGTGCTAAAGAGATTAGCCCTGTAACACTCCTGGGTGGCCCACTAACAAGTTGGCAGAAGCATTGAAAGAGGAGGCATTCAAAGCCGAGGATCACTTAGGGGCTTGTCAAGGAAGACTTGAAAGGTGGCATGTGAGCTGGGCCCTAAGCAGAGGGTAGGGTTTTAGGCGGCTTGGAAATCCAGGATTTCCTGGCGAAGGACTCCAGCACCGCGTGAAGCAGCGGTGCAGAAAGCTCGGAACCGACGTCTCCGGCCCTGCGCACGCGCAGTCCCAGGCCCACCCGGACCCGCGAGCGCCAGACCCCGCGCGCCACGGCGGGAAAAGGCCTGCGCATGCGCAGCGGGCGCTCCGGCTCGCCGGGATGGGGAGGCGGAGGTGGAGTTTCCAAGAGGGAACTTGACCCGTTAGCAGCCGCGGCCATGGCGGCGCGCTCGCCGCCCTCATCGCCCCCTCCGCCTCCAGCGCGACAGGCCGGGTCCCGGTCGCCACGCGTGGCGCGGGGAGCCGAGGCACACGCAGTGCGCAGCGAGGCCTCGGGGCTGGCCGGCGCGGCGCGGGAGATCGTGGCGGACAAAAGTGACATGATGTGGCGGGGCGAAGAGGGGCCGGGCGGCCGGCGCGGGCCAGCTCCGGCTCAGCCTCCCCTCCGCAGGCGGCCCCAGGGCGTCTCGGTCGACGAGGCGAAGGCGACCCGGACGCAGCTGCTGGAGGAAGAGCTGAGCAGCCTAAAGGAGGAGCTGGCCCTGTGTCAGGCAGGTATCGCGGCTCCGGCGGCCGCGGGCGGGGGCCGGGGCGGGGGCCGGGGAGGCGCGCAGGCCGGTCGAGTTGCGACCCCGCCGGCTCCCGCCGCCCCGGGCGCCCGGGGGCTTCAGCCCGCGGGGGTTGGCCACTTGGATGCAGCCAAAGCCCGGGCGCCCAGTCCCCATCCCCGCCGCCCCAGCCCCCCCAGTGCCCCGTGGTGTGTGAGTGGCGCCTGGTGCCCAGAAGTGAAGGACAGCCCAGGAGTGGAGCAGAAAAGTGTAAACACCCTCGTGGGAGAGGAAAACCTGTCGATCCCAACTAATATCTGCCATTACTCTTAACATTGTCAAACTTAAGTTGTACACACACACACACACACACACTGTACTTTTTAGGTCTGAGGACGGAAACTTTTTAAGTACATTCCAGATGATGCTCGATACTTATTAGCCGACGGTAGTAATTTTATAGTCCACGAGGGAGGAATCTGGTTTTTGTGCTGGTGAAAAGCATTGGCTACATCAGTCGCATTAACATTCCTTGTAATATGTAGTTTAGGTGTCGGAAGGATGAGCTGGACTGCCCCCAGGTTCATTGGTTTAGTTTTTTCTAGTTTTGCTTCCTTACCAACATTTTCTTCGATTTCACAGAACCTTTCCAAAGAATTAAAAATTTAAATATTGGAAACTCACACAATAGGGTCTTTAAGTCGCTTTCTTCAAGATAGATGCAATTAGGAACAACTTAACACCAAGTTAACTTTGTGAACAATATCATCAGCTTAGCTTAATAAAACAATGAAATTCTTAGTTTGTTCTTTGGGGTAATTTTGCCTTCTTTGTAAGTCCTTGCTGATTGAGTTAAAGCTATAAAGACAGGACTGTCTTTCAAATTAATTATACCGTTGACTAAATAAATTTGACTAATAATGCACCTTACTATTTTCTGTTCTTCACTGGTTTAAGAGCAAAATGATAAACGACACCAGTGAACTACAGTATTTTGTCACCTAAAAACCTCACCCTTTGAGAATTTAAAGATGTAAATTCATGATAAAGGGCATTGTTAAAGTCATAATTTAAGACTACTTGCCCAAATTTTCTACACTTTCCCTTTACCTCTCCCCTATCCATAGTTAATGAAGTTAGCTAAAGAGCTAAGATACTTACTTTTTGTAACTTGATTAAGAAAGTCTGTTGAAAACAGCCTGATGAGCCCTTTACCCTAAATCCATACTCAAAAAAAAAAAAAAAAAGTGGGTCCTGATGTGGCATTGGCTTTTGTGACCTTCTACGTATTTGGACCAGACAGATGATTTCATTACTGTAGGCAGATGTAAGAATATGTAAGAGTCATAATTACCTTAGAAAAATGATTTTTTTAGATTTAATAATATACTGTTAAATGACCCTGGGCATTCCAGTACTGTCAAATGTGGTTGGCAATATCCCACACTACAAAATTAATCAAACTAGACTCCTGCTTTTGGGGAGACATAGGAGAAATAATAATAGTCAAATTCCCAGTTAGGTAATAAAGCATTTAAGTAATTAAACATACACTTTTACTCTTTTCCCATTTATTCAGCTAGAAATCATAGTACCTGAGAATTCATAGTATTATAATTGCTAGAATTTGCAACCCAAAGTGCAAAAGTCATTTTTTAGTAAGTACACATTCATGTAATTTCAGAAAGAATATTTACCCTAAAAGTATACCATGTACTTTGATATTTTCTTCTTTACAAAATGCTGTTCAGATCTAAATTTGACCCATAATGGGTCAAACATACAATTTGGAGAAAATGATTATTAATCCATGATTGTAAATAGTGGCTGTATTCAATTTATGTTGCTCCTCCCCCGTGTTTAACTTAGGAAAAGTGAGTGATTCCATGTGCCATTCCACTCTACTAGAATGCCTCAGAATTAAGCATGTGATAGAAAACAAATGTTTCTCTTTATATGAGCATCTTACTCTATGTTATATTAAGTTTTTTTTTTAATATGGCCCCCAGATTAGCAAACAAACTACACATAAAGCTTAGGTGAAGAATTCTATGTAGGGAGAAAAGCTGTCTGTACTGCACTTACTGAGAATAGTAGGTTACCTTCCAAAGGTAGCTATTTACAGGGAGTTCTTCAAGGGTGTTTCAAGGGTTAATTTTGAGTTCATGACCATATTGACATTAATTAACTGGTTCCATCATATTATTAATTTTGATTATATCTTTCAAGAATTTATTCTGCTTGTGATAATATACACATACCCTGCTCAGGGTATGTGTATATTCACATTTATCATAATTTGTATAAAACAGATGAGAAGTTATGTTTATATAGTGTTTATAAAGCTTATTTTTATTTTTGGTAGCAGCCCCCCAATTTTTTTTTGTGGTACTGGGGTTCCTGGAAGCCCTTCTACCTCTGTGCTACACTCCCAGACCTATTTTTATACTTTTTAAATTTGGAAACAGGGTCTCTTAAGCCAGCGCAGCTGCCTTCGAACCTGCACGATCCTTCTGTCTCCGTCTCCCAAGCACAGGGATTACAAGTGTGCGCCACCACGACTGGCTTGCAGCCCCCAAATTTTATTAAACGTGTAGATTAATTTTAGGCAAAAATGAAGTATGTATTCATATTCCCTTTAAAGATAAAACTAACATTTTGGAAATACTTGATATTGGAATTAAAAGTATATGACCAAAGACCTAACCTGGTTATATATTGAAAATTTAGGTCTGTTGAAACTTTGTTCTGTTATTCAAAAAGTAAAATGAATTTGAGTAAATTTTGTATAATTAGATTACCCATTTTAGTAGCTGTTTTCTAATAGGTGAACTTTTTTTTTTTTCTTGTGGTACCTAATATGGAACCCAGAGGGATTAAACCTCTGAGCAACCACCCCTAGATCTATTTTTTATTCTTTATTTTGAAACAGGATCTCACTAAGTTGTGGAAGGCCTCACTAAGTAGCTGAGGCTGGTGGTGAACCTGTGATCCTCCTGTCTCAGCCTCCTAAGTACTGGGATTGCAAACATGCACTACTCCAGGCTATAGGTGGACTTTTTCTGAGGTTATTTTTTATGATAATTTACTGAGTGCCTACTTTGTGCCATATTTTGTAAATAAACTCCTGTGTTTTCTATAGGCAAATTTCTTTAAATTTACAAAATGGTGTTTGAATGTTTGTTGAATTCATTCCTTTGGTAGAGGTAAATTGAAGACCTAATGTGTTCCAATACTAATCTAGGTGTTGAGAGAGTAGGTACCATGAAATGGTTATTTTGGTTATCTTGTTTGTGATGGATTCTATTTCTTCAGAAGCTTATAAGTAAAAACCAATCGAACGCCAAGGAAATTTAGACCTGAACCACCTATCATTTAGTCAGCTGTTTTATAGGCTGAGTTCAGTAAACTGTGAGAAGGGTTAAGAATTTTCATTTCAACTTTAAATTATTTGATTTTGTTTGGAAGTTTTGTAGTGAGAATAAAGACTGTGTGTGTGTGTGTGTGTGTGTGTGTGTGTGTGTGTGTGTGTGTGTGTGTGTTACTGGGGATTGAATCCAGGAGCCCTCTATCACTGAGCTGTGCCCTCAGCCCTTTAATTTCTATTTCGAAACAGCATCTCTCTATATTGCTGAGGCTGAACTCAAATCTGTGATCCTTCTGTCTCAGCTTCCCAAGTACTGGGATTATAGGCCTGTGCCAATGTATTCTGACAATAAATAATTTTACAGTTAGTAATTTTTAAAGGCTTTTGTTTTTACCTTTTAAAGAACTTCATTAGCCAGGTGTGGGGTGCATGCCTCTAATCCCAGTATTTGAGAGGCTGAGTCAAGAGGATTGAAAGTTTCAGGCCATCCTCAGCAATTTAGCAATCTGTGTTTTAAAATAAAAACCAGACAGAGCTAGAAGTGCAGATCAGTGACAGAGAGCCCCTGGGTTCAATCTCCAGTACCACACACAGAAACAGAGAGAGAAAGGAAGGGAGAACGGTGAGGGGAAGGAAGGAATATTTTTAAGTGCTCAAAGGAAGAAAAAAATCTAGAGAATATTATATTTACAGTAGTTTCCTTGTTTTAATATGTCTGGAAAGTTCAGAAACTATTCTGTGGCCTTTTAGAGAGTATTATTTATTTTAGATATACGGAAGAAGGTCTTTTTAGTAATTGGAGGTATAATCCACATTGAAGATCATACATCATTTAAATAATTAAATACAGCCCAGTGTGGTGTCACACACTTGTAATCCCAAGTACTTGAGAGGCTGAGACAGGAACATCACAGGTTCAGAGTTAGCTCAGCAACTTGTGAGGCCCTCTGCAATTTAGTGAGACCTTGTTCCAAAAAAATAATAAAAATAGCACTGAGGGTGCTACAGCTCAGAGGTAGAATGCCCCTGGGTTCAATCCCTGTACTACACACACACACACACACACACACACACACACACACACACACACTAAATACAGAACTCTTTAATTGTCCCTTGATTCATTTATAGCTTTTCTTCAGTGGTGGGAATCAAACCCAGGGCTTTGCACATGCTGGTTATGCATTCTACCACTAAGCTCAGCCCCTAGACTTTTATTTGTACCACTTTATTACTCACCAAAAAACTTACTCTTTTTTTTTATATTACTAAACCTAGTGTATAGCATGAGGACTTTAGTTAATAACAATGTATTATATATTAAAAAATTGGTAATGGATTTTAAGCTTTTTCAACACAAAAATTGTGCTTATATGAGATAACAGATGTGTTAATTAGCTTGATTTAGCCATCCCACAATGTATATCAAAACATCATATACCTTAAATATATACAAATTTTGTCCATTAGAAAAATAAATTGTAAAAACCAAGTTTTTGAAAAATGGTTAAATATATTTCAATCTTGGTATAGAGAAGACTTTTCTGATACATGAAATCCATAAGCCATAATGAAAAAGGTGAATAAATATGAATAAAGTTAATAGCTACTTTTTCAAGAAATTTTCCAATGTAAATAAAATTAAATAAGCAAAACCAGACAGAAACAGCATTTCTAACTCATTTGGTAGGCCTAAATCTAATTGTAAGATTTTTCAAGTTCCAGCAACTTATATTTCATTGGCAGAATTTTGTCACATAGCCATAAGAGAGACTAGTGTAATAGTTGGAGAGCAGAGTCAAATGGAGATAACAAATTGATACATCTGTCACACAAACCTAAATAACCAAACGAATCTAGGTTTATTAAATGAAATAAAGAGAAAACAGATTCTACTGAGTTTTGGTCACTATTATATAGTAGTGGCCGGGCATGGTGGCGCATGCTTATAATCCCCCTGCTTAGGAGGCTGAGACAGGAGGATCGCGCAGATTCAAAGCCAGCCTGGCTGGCTTAAGAGACCCTGTTTCCAAATAAAAATATAAAATAGGTCTGGGAGTGTAGCTTGGAGGTAGAAGGGTTTCCAGGTTTCCAGGAACCCCGGTACCACCACCAAGAGAAAAAAATAAAAAGTATATATGTCAGCCAGCTGTAGTGGTACATGCTTGCAATCCCAGTACTTAGGAGGCTGAGACAGGAGAATTGCAGGTTCACAGCCAGTCTCATCAACTTAGGCTCTCCACAATTTAGTGAGACCCTGTTTAAAAAGTAAAATAGGGCTGGGAGTGTAAAGCTCAGAGGTAAAATGCCTGAGTTCAACCCCTAGTACCAAAAACCAAGAAATAGTTAAGGAAGGCTTCTCTTGAGGTGATATTTAAGCAAAAATTTGAACAAAGTAAGGGAATAATCTGTATGAAAATCTGGTAAATAGTACATTATGTGCAAAGGCCCTGCTTCAAGTAGAGCAAGAAAGTCTGTGCGAACAAAGAGAATGATGGAGGAGGTTGGAGAGGTGGTTATTAGGCCAGATTATGTAGGGATTTGTAGCTTTAGTAAAGAGTTTGGGCAATATTCCTAATCCACTGGGAACTTACTGGAGATTTTTGGGCTGTAAGGCTAGGAGACCACTGTAGAGAACGGTAAGGAAAAGAAGTAATTTACTTGGACTATGTTGATAGTGGTAGAAGTGGTTGAATTGGGATATATTTTGCAGACAAAGCCTTTTACTAGTGATTTGAATATAAAGTGTAAGGAAAAGAGCAATCAAGATTCAGGGACAGGTTTGTGAGAGAGTAAAGAATCAATAATTTTATTTTGGACACATTCAATTTAAGATGCCAATTAGGCATTCAAGTAATATTATCAAGTCGGTAGTTGGAGACAAAAGTATGGACCTGAGAGTAGAGGAAACAACTAGAGATAGAAATGTGCAAGTCTTAGTAAAGAGTTGGTATATAAAACTGTAGGACTGACAAGATAAAGTAGGGCAGTATCTCTCAACCTTGAGTGCACATAGATTCATGTGAGAAGCTGTTGGAAAATTCTGATGCTTGGATCTGACCTACATTGAATTAATCAGAATTTTTAGACAATCACTATATTTTTAAAGTTCTCCCAAATTGATTCCTCTCAATCAGAGTTAATAACTCCCCCATGAAATAAGGACTGAAACTGTATATTGTTGGATTTGTCAGTCTTATAGAGGAACTTGAAAAATGATTTTATCATAGTGGAGAGAAGGAAGTCTTTTGGAGAACAATATAGAGTGAATGGGAGGTAGGGAAATGAAGACAGCGATTAAAGAATTTTATTGAAAAGGGGAGCCAAAAAATGGGGCAGTAGCTGCAGGGAAAATTCCTTTTGGAACAAATTTACCTTGATCAGCATATTAACATTTGCACATCAAAATGTGACTGGTAGACATATTAAAAGTGAATATGGGTTACCAATGTAAGAACTTCTTAAAGCTTTTCTTCTATACTTCTGAATAATTCATTGGTATACTGATAGAACTAGAGATCAAATAATTCATGTTTTTTTAAAGTTAATTTAATGTTTTATCTAGTATCAATACAAAACAAGACACTTATATTTCTTTTATTTCTTTAAGACTGATAAAGAATTTGTATGGTCATTGTGGAGACGTCTTCAGGTAACAAATCCAGATCTCACACAAGCCGTCAGTCTGGTTGTGGAAAGGTGAGGTTCCAAATTAATTTTTCATGAGTATTTGGCTTATTGAATTCACTTCTGGCTAGAAATGATTTACCTCGGCTCAAAGTCACAAGGATTTTGGTACATGGTTGTCTTACTCTGTTACTTTGGGCTTGAGGCAAGGTAGAACATCAGGATGGAAAGGTGTGGTTGAAGAAAGCTGCTTGGCTTCTGGCAGTTGGGAAGGAGAGAGAGAAAGGGGCTATAGGTATGGAATGCTCTTCTAGGGTGTGTCTTCAGTAACCTGCTTCCTCCAATCATGATCCACTGCCTATATTTTCCACCACCTCCCAGCAGTCTATGTAGCTGTCAGGGGTCTAATCATGATCCAATCACTTCCCCAAAGCCCCACCTCTAAACATTGTTGCACTGAACCTTTGGGGGACATTCCAGATCTAAACTATAGCAGTTTGTCTTCATTATTAAACTTAAAACTTGGATTGATGTTCTCAAGAGAGTAATTTTATTTCCAAACAAATGGGGAACAGAATATTATGATTATTGGGTTTATTACAAGAGGTGCCAATTCACTAAGTACAGGTGAGCCCTATCTCTTTCTCATATTTTACATATTTGGGGAGTTCGTAAAAAAGAGGAAACTATGGCTTAGACCTGTGTGAGAGAGTTTGTATTTGTGTTTGTGTCCAACTGTTATAGCTCAACTTTAAAAATTGAAGTCCCTAGTATTTGGCTACTTATTCCATTAGACTGCCTCTGGAAGAAACTTTTAGACTTGCTTCAGTTTCCCCTAAGATAATTACATTGTGAACTGAAAGCCTGGGATGACCTTGCCAGAGTAGTGTAAATATTTTGGAATAGGTTGAGAGCTTTCACTTATATTCAATATTACTGTTTAAGGGATGTTCAGTTATTGAACTATAGATTATTTGCCTTTCTTTGGTCATTAGAAACAGTGGAGTGATGCTGGGTATTCCTTATCAAACGTTTGGTATACAGTCCCATGACAGTAAAACAGAAACTGAAATACTTGCTTTACTATTAAATGAATTTTATTATATTTTTATTTTTATTTTTTATTTTATTTTTTTATTGGTGCATTGTATCATATATCACATTGGAATACAAGACTTGAGAGGATATACAAGCACACATCATCCAATTAGCCCTCATCCATCCCCCATCCCATTCTCTCCCCCTCCCTCGATCCCATGCTTGTTTGGTGATTAACTTTGACACAT
This sequence comes from Muscardinus avellanarius, assembly GCF_963383645.1. Taxonomy (NCBI): domain Eukaryota; kingdom Metazoa; phylum Chordata; class Mammalia; order Rodentia; family Gliridae; genus Muscardinus; species Muscardinus avellanarius. The sequence continues at coordinate 56,720,266 of NC_137799.1, read as the reverse complement.
TTGTTTATGTACCTCTCACGTTATAAAGAGGCTCCATCCTCCCCTATTCCATACCCTCTGATTGGTCACCTTAGTTGCTTCACTATAGTGCCCTTTCTATAGCTCGACCTCTTCCTGTTGCCCCTTTCTTCCTAGTTTTTGCTGATTAGGGGAAGCATCTGATTTTTATTTTCTGCGATATTTCTGTGCATGCCATGTTGCAAGTACCGATCCCACTCTTGACGGCCCCAGTAGTGGCCTGGCTACCCAGTGGACTGATCCAGACCCCGCTAGCTCAAGCAGCGGCCTTGCCTCATGGGAGGCCCCGATTCTGGTCTCGCTGGCCCCGACACCGGCCTAACCCCTCAGCTGGCTCAGATCCTGGCCTTGCTGGCCCCAGCACTGGCTTAGCCTCAAGGCAGGCTCTGATACCGGCCTCGGCGGCCTCAGTAGCAGCCTTGCCTCACGGCAGGCTCCGATGCCGGCCATTGGCCCTGGCACCGGTCTAACCCCTCGGCAGGCTCCGATTCCGGCCTTGGAGGCCCCAGCACTGGCCTAGCCTCATGGCAGGCTCCGATCCCGGCCTCGGAGGCCCCAGTAGCGGGCTTGCCTCCTGTCAGGGTCTGTTGCCAGCCGTTGGCCCCGGCATCAGCCTAACCCCTCATCAGGCTCTGATCCCGGCCTCGGAGGTCCCAGCACCGGCCTTGCCTCACAGCAGGCTCTGATCCCGGCCACGCTGGCCCTGGCCCCGGCCTAACCCCTTGGCAGGCTCCGATCCCGGCCTCGGAGGCCCCAGCCCCTGCCTTGCCTCACGGCAGGCTCCGATGCCAGCCTCGCTGGCCCCAGCACTGGTCTAACCCCTCGGTAGGATCCGATCCCAGCCTCGGAGGCCTCAGTAGTGGTCTTGCCTCACGGCAGGCTCTGATGTCGGCCACTGGCCCCGGCACCAGCCTAACCCCTTGGCAGGCTCTGATTCTGGCCTCGGAGGCCCCAGCACCGGCCTTGCCTCACAGTAAGCTCCGATCCTGGCCTTGCTGGCCCCGGCACCGGCCTAACCCCTCGGCAGGCTCTTATCCCGGCTTCGGAGGCCTCAGCACCAGCCTTGCCTCACAGCAGGCTCCGATGCTGGCCGCTGGCCTCGGCATCGGCCTAACCCTTTGGCAGGCTCTGATCCCAGCCTCGGAGGCCCCAGTAGTGGCCTTGCCTCACTGCAGGCTCCAATGCCAGCCATTGGCCCCGGCACCGGCTCAGCGCCTCGGCAGGCTCTTATCCTGGCCTTGGAGGCCCCAGCACTGGCCTTGCCTCACGGCAGGCTCCAATACTGGCCTCGCTGTCCCCAGCACCGGCCTAACCCCTCGGCAGGCTCCAATCGTGGCCTCAGAGGCCTCAGTAGCGGCCTTGCCTCACAGAAGGCTCCGATCTTGGCTGCTGGCCCCGGCACCGGCCTAAACCCTCGGCAGGCTTTGATCCCAGCCTCGGAGGCCCCAGCACCGTCCTTACCTCACGGTGAGCTCCGATCCTGGCCTTGCTGGCCTCGGCACCGGCCTAACCCCTCGGCAGGCTCTTATCCCGGCCTTGGAGGCCCCAGAACCAGCCTTGCCTCACAGCAGGCATCTGATCCCGGCCTCGCTGGCCTCAGCATTGGCCTAACCCCTCGGCAGGCTCCAATCTCGGCCTCGGAGGCTCCAGAACCAGCCTTGCCTCACGGCAGGGTCTGTTGTCGGCTATTGGCCCCAGCACTGGCCTAACCCCTCATCAGGCTCCATTCCCTGCCTCGAAGGCCCCAGCACGGGCCTTGCCTCACGGCAGGCTTCGATCCCGGCCTTGCTGGCCCTGGCACCAGCCTAACCCCTCAGCAGGCTCCGATCCTGGCCTCGAAGGCCCCAGTACTGGCCTTGCTGGCCCCAGCACCGGCCTAACCCCTTGGCAGGTTCCGATCCTGGCCTCGGAGGCTCCAGCACCGCCCTTGCCTCATGGCAGGCTCCCATCCCAGCTTTGCTGTGTCTGTCGCCGGCCTCACCCCTCGGCAGGCTCCAATCCGAGCACCCTCTTCGCCCAACCAATTGTCCCACGTTCTCAAGTGTGCGTGGTGGTAGCTTCTGCCTCTGGGGTTATTATTTCAAAGGTTCCAGGTGTAATGCATCAGATCTCTGCCTCCCCTGAGTACTGGCCACTGCCATTGCCACTGCCTTCACCATTTCAAATCCTTCCAAGCTCTTAATCCACTCTGAATGTTGTCCAGTGTTCCTAAGCATGTGCGATGGTAGCATTCAACATTTGGTGTAATTTCTCCAAAAAAATAAGGTTGGTAGGATCCGATTTCTGCTTCTCCTGAATACAAGTCTCCACCACCATCGTGGAGACCGCTTTAAACACCGCCTTTCTCCTTGGTCCCCGCTAAACACTCTCTTTACAGGCGATGTCCAAGATTCTTAACAATATAGAGAACCAGCAGTCCTCCTTCATGGGGAATTTTTCCATAAGTTTCAGTGCATTTGGATAAGTTTTGTCTGCATCTCCAGTATCCTGGCATCCTCCATGGCCTTCTTAACCCCTCTTCGTTATTTTTCTTTTTTCTTTTTCTTTTCCTTTTTTTTTTTTTTCAATAAGAGAAGACAGTTATGTGTGGTTTGAAGAGGTAGTGGGATCAGGCACTCAGTAGCACTGTGACCCGGCCCGGTTTCCCCATGGGTCCAGCGTGCTCTGCACTACTCTGCTTGGGGCCCAGAGTCCTGCGACCTGGGCCCGGCTGTTCCAGGTCTGGTGCGCCCCGCCCGACCCCTGCCCGGGACCCAGGGTCTTCCTGGGCCTGTTTTCTCCAGGGGTCTGGTGTCCTCCGTGCGGGCCGGCCCGGGGTCCAGAGTCCCGTGACCCGGGTCCTGGCTGTTCCGGGGTCTGGCGTGCCCCGCGCGACTCCTGCCCAGGACCCAGGGTCATACTGGGCCTGGTTTCTCCAGGGGTCTGGTGTGCTGCACGCGGTCTGGCCCAGGGCCCAGGGTCCCGCGACCCGGGCCCTGACTTTTATTATGTTTTTAAAATGAGAAGACATAATATGGTACCTTTTCCTTTTTTAAAAAAAATTACATCCATAATAATACAATTTGAATATAATTTTTTTGTGTACTGGGGATGAAACCCAGGGGCATTCTACCTCTGAGCTATATTCCTAGCCCTATTTTATTTTGAAACAGGGACTCACTAAGTTGCTGAGGGCCTCACTAAATTGCTGAGGTTGGCCTGGAACCTCTGATCTTTTTGTCTCAGACTCTCTAGTACTGGGATTACAGGTGTGCACCATCATACTTGGCTTGAATATAATTTTTTTTTTTTTATTGGTGCACTGTATTCATACATCATAGTGGGATACAAACTTTTGTAGACATACATGCACACATTGCCCAGTCAGCCCTCACCCGAACCCCACCCCATTCTCTCCCCATCCCTCCCTCCCATGCTTGGCTTAGTGGTTGACATCTAGTATTATAGCAATTTATCCAAAATTAAAAATGATAATCTCACATAACAGTTTCATTTGTCTGATACCAAGCTTTTAATGACTTAAAGATAACATTTCAATATTTCTTTTTACTTTCTTTCTTACCAGAGAATATTTTTCTTTCTATTTTTTTTAGGTGAAACTATCATATATTTATATATTTATTTTTCAGAAAAAAAAATCTATCCTAATATGGAAAATGGACTCTAGATACCCAAAACGATCTTGAAAAAGAACAAAGGTAGAAGGTGCTCTGGATCTCGAGTCTGTGGTATCTCAGTCACCACTACTCCTTTACTGGGTTGTATCACAGAGTCTCAGACCCAGGGAGTTGATAGAGGCTGCTTTAGACTATGAGGGGTGCCAGGTTGGGCATTCTCCTATGGTGTGATATCTCTGCCACCGCCACTCCCCCACTGGGTCAAGTCTCTGGGACTGCAATACTGGGATTTCTCCTCTGGGGCCTACAATTTGACTCACTGTTGTTTAATACGCAGATGGAACTGTAGTGGACTTGGTGAATTCGCTGCTGCTGCCGCCGGTGACAATATGGCGCTGCTGCTACGCCCTCGGCTGTGAGGCTGGCGTATTTCTTCTCTGGTTTTGAGCTCTGCTCTGAGTCCCTGCAGCGTGTGTTGAGCCCAGCCTCTGGGAGCTTTAGATGCTCCCTGCACCGAAAAATCCCGCCGGGCTGTCCCGCAGTGGCTCACCTCGGCTTGCTGTAGCCCTTTGGTGAAATTGCTGCTGCCGCCGGCAGTAAGGCGCTGCTGCCACATCCTCAGGCATGAGGCCGGTGTATCTCCTCTGTGGCTCTGAGCTCCGTTCTGAGTCCCCTTCCTCTGTGGAGCCTGGTGATTTTTTTGTTTCTCTGGTGATGGTGTTTTCTGGCTATGAAAGATGCTGATTTTGTGGTAATGGAGATTGGTTGTTAGCGGGGCTCTTGAGCCCTGCTTTTCTTGGTTGCCCAAGAATAGTTTTTTTTTTTTTTTTTTTTTTTTTTTAAGTTCTTTACTTAGCCAAGGGAAGTGCAGGGGAATATAAAATTGCCAATGAAATTTTTTTCTTACCAGCATATACTAACTCCTGAAATTCACTGAAATTATTTACTATAAAAGACTATCAAATTAGTATTGGTTACACAGATTTGATGCCTCACCTGGCTTTTATCACTAATACAGTACTAGGATGTAGCTAATTTAGTTAATTTAGGATGGTAATATACTTGGGGAAATAGAATGGCCTGTTAATCTTTCTGACTGTAATGTTTAAATTCTTTCTCTTTTTGTGTTATCTTCATTTTCTGGTGGGTAACTTCTATTTGTTTTTCTTAGTGTTTCCCTTTAATGCTGATGATTTTCTTTAAATGTATGATGATCTTTTACTGATCATGTGTTTGCATGAAAGTCCATATTGCTTTATATAGGTATGCTATTAATTTAGGCTTGCTTTATACTTTGTATTTTTGTTCATAAGAAAGCTTCTTCTCTGATTTTAGTGCCACTAGAAACACCAAATTAGCAAATACGGAAGAATTACTTCTCCAGGAAATAAAGGGTTAGGTTTTTGGGAGCATTTGGTCACAAAAAATTTGTCAGTGACTCAATACATAACCTTGTTTTATGGGTATTTCTGTGTAAAGGTACCTTATTTATTGTTTATTTTTTATGCATTAACATTGAGCTCATGGCTAGTAGCACTGACTCAGGTCTTACCAAGCTTATCTAACAAATTCTTTTCTCCCTAAGTCACCTAACAGACTTTCATTAGAAACAAAAGACAGCAAGTTAGTACTACCCTTGATAATCCTTTGAAACAGTGAAATCATCAACAAAAAGTACAAAAATGTGTAAAATAGTCCTAAGCAGGTTAAAAAAGGGCACGTCTTTATAGTATGATGGCTGAAACAAGATTTTGCTCCAATAACAGGTGTAGATTTGGGTATGCCCACAATCATCCTGACGTGACAGAGGTTTGGAAGGGCTCTCTCTCTTTTTCTTTTTCTTTCCTGAGGTAACCCAACTGTTAAATTCCACTCATTGCCAGTGGCTATCTACTCAGTTGTTTCAACTGTGCTCTAGGGTATAAGCTGCTCAACAAACCAATCCATTCAATTAGTGGCTTTTTTGAAATTTGTAAATCAGTATTTGTCCAACCCCTGAACGGCTCTTCCTAGCTGTCTCCTGCAAACAAGCAGGCCTGTAGTTTATTGTATATCTTAAATTTCCTCCCAGTTGCCTTAAACTACAACCCCCATTGTTCTTGATAGTGGCTATGAATTTGAAAACTATGTCAATTTTTTTGAGAGGAGATGAGGATGTGTCTCATCTTGCTTCTCTCTCTAGGCAAAATCTCTGTGTCAGGCCTCTGGAGCTGGGGATGGAAACAGTGTCATGGGAGACACCTTACTCTAGGAGCTGATGCTCTAGGGAAGGGGAGCAGAAACCTGAGGTTCTTTGCTTGCCTCCACTAGTGCATATAGATTCATTGTGTCATATGCAAAGTCATTAGGGTTTCAATGTACTGCACTCATGGTAAAGACTTTATTCCGAGACTTTATTCCATAGTTGGGATGGGCAGAAAAATGGAGTCCCCACTTCTTAACTGCACTGGAGTTGGACTTGTCCTTAATCTCAGTTAGCTGCAGCAGAATGAGTAATACTGATATTCTTTTCTTCCTGGGAAGACAACCCTCCAACTGGCAGGTATAGAGAGGGAGCCACTTTTTGGCTGTTGCTATCTACAGTAGAAGCTATCTGCAACGTCGAGCTGGAAAGGGTACAGTGAATTGGTGGAGCTTTTCATTACTACCACAACCAAAGTCCATCTCTCAATGTATTTCTCTTTTTTTTTGGGGGGGGGGGTTTGAACCCAGGGGCATTCTGCCTCTGTGCTATACCACTAGTCTTGTTTTATTTTTTTATTTTGAAACAAGGTCTCACTAAGTTGTGGAGGGCCTTGCTAGGTCCCCGAGCCTGGCTACAAACCTGTGATCCTCTTGTCTTAGCCTGCAAAGTATTAAGATTACAGGTGTGCTCCACCATGCCCAACTCATTTGTTGTTTTTAGTTCCTAGCTTTGGGGGTAATTTTTTAGTCCAGCAATAGATAAATTATACACTAGATCCAATGATGTGTGTTTGCGTATGCACGCAACATGTGTACAACTGAATTATACTACCAACTCATCAATTTAAGAAGTTGTACCAATTTATACTTCCACCAGCAGTGTAAAAAGGTGTTTATTTTCTCTACATCTTGAATATTTGCTCCACATCTTCGACATCACATTATTTTAAAACTTTTATTATTTTTGCTTAAAGATAAAAGAAGAGCCAGGTGTGGTGGTGCACGCTTGTAATCTCAGCATTCGGGAGACTGAGACCAGAGGATCGCAGTTCGCGGTCAGCCTCAGCTCTAACTTAGTGAGGCCCTCTGCAACTCAGTGAGACCCTGTTTCAAAATAAAGAATAAAAAATTGGGCAGGGGTTGTAGCTCGGAGGTCAAATGCCTCTGGGTTCCACCCCCAGATCCACAAAAGAAAAAAAAAAAGATATAAGAATGATATCATGAAGTACTTTTGACTTGCCTTTCTCTTATTTCATGTGAATGAAGTCTAAGAGTAATTTTATATTAATTCTGTGGACTTTTCCTTTTATATATCTTTTTGTTTCCATTGCTTATGACATTTCTAATTCATGTCTTGTATGCCCTTCAAATTCAGTATATTAAATATAAAACTTATTGGCTCTCCTTTGAGTTATATTACTACCTAACTTTCACTACCACAGAAATGTCATTTTTCCCCCCTTTTCTCTAAATTTCACATCTTGAGGGTAGTCTTTGATACTTTTTGGTCTCTTTTTAACAGAAAATCAATTCCCAAGTTCAGTCACTTTCTCTTTTGCAGTGTCACTCAAATCCAGTAATTCCTCTGTGTCTTTTATTTCCAAATCCTCTGTCTTGGCTCTGAACATCATATTGATTTCTTTTTCAAAATAAGTTCTGTTTTACATCTTCACTTTAAGACAAAGCAAGGTATAAGTCCTTTGTGAGTCTCCTTGTTGGGATGGTCATAATAGAAATCACTGCCCCAGTATCTAGAATAAAGTCTACAATTTGACCCCCAGTATCAATTTTGATTAGGGGGTTTGGGGGACTATTGCAATTGAGCCCAGTCACCCTCCAGTCAGACTTCAGTGTTGGAGATCTGCATCTAGGGCCTTCCCTTTTGTTTAGGGGTTGTGACTGCAGCAGGTTTATATATATATCTTTTCTTTGGATCTTCTTTTGTGGTATGTCTGTTTCCTTGTTCTAGGCACTCATTCTGCCAGTGGCCTTTCTTCTTACAATAGGCACATTGATCCCAGTCCATCTGTCACACCCTTCTCTTGGTTTCTGTTCAGGGCCTGCATGAATCCATAGCCTCTCTCATGGTGACTGTGAAGATTTGTGCCTTGTCTTCTCTTGATGGCTCTCCTTTTTTTTTTTTTTTTTTTTTTTTTGTGGTACTGGGGTTCCTGGAAGCCCTTCTACCTCCGGGCTACACTCCCAGACCTATTTTTACATTTTCATTTTTAGAAACAGGGTCTCCTAAGCCAGCGCGCGCGGCTGGCTCGAACCTGCGCGATCCTCCTGTCTCCGCCTCCCAAGCGCGGGGATTACAAGCGTGCGCCACCACGCCCGGCTATGGCTCTCCTTTTTAACAGTGGCCTCTTGGCTTGCAATCACCTTGGAAGCGATATCAGCATCATGGTCTGTATTGACTAGTTGGCTCCCACTCTTCCTGGATCACATTGCCTCTGCTTTGGCTCCCTCAGGCTATCTCTTCTCATTTGATTTAGATCTTGAGTTTCCTCTTCCTTATATGGGTCCCAATTTAGTCCAGTGTCAGACATGTCATTGTCAGGAAGTTAACCCAGGGGTTCTCAGCTTTGTTCCACAATGGAATCACCTGAAAGCTTTCAAAAAGTGCTCAGGTTAAGTTAATCTGGAGGTGGGCATTCCACTCAATCAGTCATTGTTGTACTTCCCCAGGTGACTCTAATGTGTAAGCAGGATGCAGGCCACTGCTGCATCCCTTTCAGAGACCTGGGTCTTGTAAACCATGTGAATAGAGATAGTTTTCAGCTGTCTCCAATACTGGCGTGCGCGTTTTTGCATTAGGGAGAGAGATAGTGGTGCCAATTCAGGAGATAGGAGAGGAGGGCCTGGCATCTCCCATATCAGATATATCTGCCATTCTGGTTTGGCATTTTTTGCGACTAGAATAGATACTGTAGCTGTGCTTTATAGTCACTGGAAAATCCCAACTTAAAATTGTTCAGCATGGCTTGGAGATTTCTGCAAGTTCAACAACAGGAGTGTGTGGAACCCATGACCATCTGGAGTAAGGGAGGTCTAACAATATGGGGAGTTTCTAGGTGCCTATCCCTGTGTGCTATGTAGGATGGTGATGAAGAGAACAAATCTCTGCCTCAAGCAGATGCCTGCCTGACTGGCCATCTGGGTTTGGAAGCTTAAGAAAGTGTTGCCATAGGGCCACACATATAAGCCCTGTGCCTGGTCACTGGTCTATTAAGGAGCCATGAGTGTCCACTAAGGTGAATCAACTTACAGTGAACTGCAGGTTAGGGCCCAATCAGGTCCAGTTGCTACCAGGCCTTGAGACCAATCCAGTCACTCACACACTCATTCAACTTTCATTCAGAATTTACACATTCCCAATTTAAATCCCTACTCTCTTCTCCCAGGGGAAGGTGAATTGCACCTTGACATACACATCAAGGCTCCAGATGGAGGCCATTTCTACCTTGGAATACACATTGAAGCTTTGGATGCAATTTCTGGTGGGGTGATTTCCCACACTAGCCCTTCTGTGCCAGATTTCCACTACCTAATTACTCCAGGGGCCCTTGACTTGTTCCGATGCTTGCTTAATCTCATCTTTTACCTGGAGACCTCTGGTCTAGGGTGCCATAGTCCTCCTGGGCCTACTGGAAGTGGACCCTGGAATACCATTAGGGGTGCACACTTACCTGTTCCAGGGACCCTCGGTGGGTTGCCGAATCAAGGATCTTGGTGAGGAGATCTCACTGGGGCTTCCAGAGATGTTGCAGAAATTCTCTAGAATAATTGACAATGCCAAGAAGGGTGGAAAAGAGGAAGTTTATTACACCAGTGGACCAAATTTAGAATAGCTCTAGAAAACCTCTGCCCCGAGCTCCACATGAGCTCTCCTAGAATAAAGGGTGGAAGTAGACAGGCAGGCTTACAGAAGTTGAAATGTGGCAGTTAGTGATTGCAAGAAATTCCTGAGCAAACTGCAACTTATGTGACCTAAGACCTAAATGACTTACGACCTTTCTTCAGGCTATTGCTGGATACATGGCCTTCCATTTCATGGAATGGGACATTCTGTTTGCTCAAGTTTACTTTTGACAGATTAGATGGATGCACCCACTAGTTGGACTATGCAGATCTCTGCTATATATTTGATTTCAGATGCCTTCTCCCCCACAAGCCTACTTTGAAGGGTGGGGCAATTAGCCATCTCAGGTGGATGGACAAAGTAGGTACCATGGAATTCAGTGCTCATGACCATGGCCTTCTGAAGCCTGGTCCCCAAATGCAATACTGCTTGCCTGTTTTACCCAAACCTCTTCAGTGGGTCACCCAAGCTCATACTCTAAAGTCAAAATAAGCTTCACTCCCTTCAGTATCTCCAATTCAAATATCACTGCAGATATTCTCTAAAGTGCCTGTTTCAGTGTCATTCTGCCAGGGCACAATAGGCTAAAAGGTAGGACACCAGCAGGGACAGCATATTGCTATTTGCTAAGATCTCCAGGAGAGAGGTATATGTTATAGGATGGATCCCCATCAAAACCCCACTTTTACGTTGAGGAACAAGGTGCCCATCTCACTCATTATCCTGCTTTGAGCTCATAGATCACAACGTTCAGAGTCTCTTCTGTAGCACTTTCTCTGCCAGTTTTGTCTACCATGTCCTTTTCTCTCCCTTTGTGTTATTCTTTCCTTCTGTTTTTTTCTGTTGTCACAGGTCACAGGTACAGGTTCAGCTCTTTCTTGTCCTCTGTTCTAAAAACCAGAATCTCATTCTGTGGATGGAACCCAGGGGCATTCAACCCCAAGGTACACCCCCTGCCCTATTTTTTATCCTTTATTTTGAAACCAGGTCTCACTGAGTTGCAGAGGGCCTCACCAAGTAGCTAAAGCTGGCCGCGAACTGCGATCCTCCGATCTCAAGCCTCCTGAATGCTGGGATTACAAGCATGTGCCACCATGCCTGGTTCGACTCTTCCCATTTATGACAATGCAATATTGAATTTCAGTGCTCTCCCTTAGTCATCCACCTCTCTGAGTTGCTATGTTCTAGCTGCTTCTGAGCCATGGAGGAGCTGGAGTGTGCTGCTTGCCTCTACTTTGTCAATGCAGAACAGTTCTGTCAACATAAGTATCCCTTTTATTTTCCCATTTTCTTTCCTTCTCATCCCTTAAGCTCTACCTTATCCTTAATTTCTCCAATGATATAAATGGATTCAGGGAGTTTACATTTTTTTTTTTTTTTGGTAGTACTGGGGTTCCTGGAAGTCCTTCTACGTCCACGCTACACTCCCAGACCTATTTTATATTTTTTTATTTGGAAACAGGGTCTCTTAAGCCAGCGCGGCTGGCTTCAAACCTGCGTGATCCTCCTGTCTCCGCAGTTTGCTCTCCGTGGGGATTACAAGCGTGCACCACCACGCTCAGCAGTTTGTAATATTTTAGTGTGCATTTTTTATTCAGTATTACTCTCAAGATTCTTCCAAATTGTTTTAGCAGTAGTTTGCTCATTTTTATTGGTACACTTTTACATGGTATGTATGTACTGTGGATTTTTAACCATTTATTCAGTTGTTGAAAGACATCTATATTGTATACAATCTTTGTCTATTATTAATTAGATGCTATGAATATTTGTGTATTTTTTTGTTAATAAGTTTTCATTTATCTGAAATAAATGGGCAGGAGTGTAATTTTTATATTGTATGGTAGTAACATGTTTATTAAAAAACTGCCACTGGGTGCAGTAGTGCATGCCTGTAGTCTCAATTGGGAGACTGAGACAGGAGAATCTCAGGTTCTGTCAAGTGAAAACTTAAAAGAATTTCAGCATGCACCAGTCGGAGACAATGATAGGTTTATTTAGAAAAGTGAGGATACATGTTAATGGGAAACTAAAGAGGGAGAGGGCCTGTCTGTCTGAGTGAGAGAGAATCTTTGTGGCTCTTATAGTTCTTTTATAGAACTCCCATCAGAGAGTGCATATGGTCCAACAGCAGGGGTGGAGGTTTGGACTTCCTCTTAATTCTCAGTTTCCAGGTATTGATGGATGCTGTCTGGGTGGTTTCTGACTTTGCCCCTCCTCCAGGATCCTTTGTTTACTAAGCTTTTAGGATCTCAGGTGGGGAGAGGGGCCATTGTGATTACGAGTGGGGGCTCATTGAGGCTTCTGCCTAAGACAGAACATACTCTGTAGGGTGGAGTTAGAGATTATGAATTTTTCTAGATTTTATAACTATATTTGCCCCTTCATTCTCAATATGTCTCCTTTCTATCTAATATTTTATTTCCTCAGTGCTACCTCAATTTGAAGCCAGTCTCAGCAGTTTAGTGATGCTCTCAGTAACTTAGTAAGATCCTGTTTTCCAAATAAAATAAAATAAAATAGAGCTGGGGGTGTAGTTCAAAGGTAGAATGCCCCTAGATTCAATCAACAACACCAAAAGTATATAAGTAAATGATATAAACTAGGTCTGGAGTAGTTCAGAAGTAAGAACACCCCTGGACTCAATTTCTAGTACCCTCCAAAAGAACTGCCAATTTTTAAATATATTACCATTTTTATATTCTTCCCAGCAATATATGAGTGATCCAGATTTATTTGCATCTTCACCAGCACTTGATATTGTCATCATGGCTTCTCTCTTTCTCTTTCTCCCTCCCTCCCTTCCTTCCTTCCTTCCTTCCTTCCTTCCTTCCTTCCCAGTACTGGGGATATAACCCAAGGGGCATTCTACCTTTGAGCTACACCCTCAGCCCTGTTTTTTTTATTTTTTATTTTTATTTTATTTTATTTTATTTTTTATGGTACTGGGGTTCCTGGAAGCCCTTCTACCTCCGGGCTACACTCCCAGACCTATTTTATACTTTTTAAATTTTTGGAAACGGGGTCTCCTAAGCCAGCGCGGCTGGCTTCGAACCTGCGCGATCCTCCTGTCTCTGCCTCCCAAGCGCGGGGATTACAAGCGTGCGCCACCACGCCCGGCTGGTATTTTTTATTTTGAAACAGGGTCTCACTGAGTTGCAAAGGGCCTCACTAAGTAGCTGAGGCTGCTGAGGATCTCCCTAAATGGCCAAGGCTGGACTTGAACCTGTGATCCTCCTGTCTCAGTCTCCCAAGTACTAGGATTATAGGCCTACCAAGCCTGCTTCATTATTGTTTTAATCTGCATTTGTCTCAAGAATAATGATACTAAACTTTTGAAGATATCTAATTTTAGACTTTAATTTCATAGATTGTGCTTTTTATTGTTAATTTGATTAGTTTTTCCTAACCCTGGATCCTGAGAATTTACTCTTAATTTTTTACCTAAAATTTCTGTAGGCTCATATTTTGAATTTAAGTCCATGATGCATTAAGTTAATTTTTGTATAAGAGGAGACTTAAGGAGGTTTAGCTTCTTCTTTTTTATTTGTGGATGTCGTTCTAACACAATTTATTTAAAGTGTTGTTCTCTTCCCTTGAATTGTTTTGTTTAATATGGTTGTATTTCTTGGTTCTCTATTCTGTCCTATGATCTGTGAGCCAATTCTTTCAGTACTATACCATCTTGACTACTTTAGCAATATAACACATCTTAGATTGAATAAAATGATTTTTTCCCGCCTTCTCTTTTTTTTTCAAAATTGTTATATTTTATCTATAGCCCTGTGTATTTCCATATGAATTTTAGAATAATCTTGTTTCTATTTTTAAAAAATCTTGCATGGGCTTTGAAAGGAACTGTGTTGAACTTGAATATCAGTTTGGGGAAAATTCATCTCTTTATTGTGTTGATGCTAATAATTTATAGATACATTATATATGTTTAGATCTTCTGTTTTCATCCTTAGCATTTGTACTTTTAGCATACAAGTCCTATATATGTTTTGACCTATGTATTTAAACATTTTTGCATGTGATGGTAAATGATACTGAGGAGGTAGAAGGAAATAGGCAGATAGGGAAAAGGCCTCAGTAGAAAAAGTTAATTTCCTGAGTTTCCTGAGGGGCGATAAATATCTGAAATTCCAAAGGCTCAGAGATAAGAAGGACCTGAGCTTCACAAAAGCCATCTGTTTACTAATCAACAAACCCAGGAGCCCTCACCTAGCAAGTCTGGCACTCCTGAAAGGAGACTCTTCAAAGGACTTGCAAATGCCCTATGCAAATTCTGAGAGGTGCTTCCCAGAATCCCTGGGATCCCAAAAGTCACCCTAACCAAAAAGAGGACTTGCAAACGTTGGGCAAAGGCCCTAGGTGGCCAGCAAATTGGGTTTTTCCCTCTCGGGACCCCCTCCCCTTTTGGGGAGCTCTTCTCTTTCTCGTAGGTCGTGTTATCCCTGAGAGAAGGCAGAGTGCAACTGAGGGCACGTGGCTCGGGCTACTCTCGGGTAGTGACCTGAAGGCCTGTGCTGGACATCAAGGCTGACCAGGGCCCCTAGGGGTGACCTGCACCTCTTTTCTGGCAGATCGCGTGGACTCTGGGAGAAAGTAGTTTGCAACTGACGGCACTTGGCTTGGGCAACACTCAGGTAGTGACCTAAAGGCAGCTCCTGGACACCAGGGCCCCAAAAGCCCCTTTGGGGTGTTCGGCCACTTTTCCCTATTCCATTCTGGCAGATCGCGTGGACTCTGGAAGAAAGCAGCCTGCAACTGAAGGCAATTCGGCTTGGGCTACTCTCAAGTATTGTCCTGAAGGCAGTTTCTGGACCCCAAAAGTTTTGACCTCTCCTTTGGGGTGTTCAGCCATCTTTCCTCATTCCCTGCTGCTTCCAATAAACCTTTTACTCCCCTTCCTGAGGTCTGCAGGTGTCATTCTTCACTCACTGTAGACAAGAACCCTGCAAGGAAATGCTGAGTTTCTTCTCAAGAAACTCCGTTTCATCTTTGATGAAACACCAGGTTTCTTCTCAGGAAACCCCCCGTTTCATCTTGGGGGGCTCAGAAGAAACCCCCGTTTCAATACTATACTTTTAAATTCCATGTCCATGTTGTACATTACTAGGATATGAATAATTTTTTCTGCATTTATTATTTTTTAGATTTTTTTTATTTGTTTAGATTTCTTGATTCTTCCACAGTAATCATGTCACCCACAGATAAATACAGTCTCATTTTTTGATGAACTGTATGCCTTTTATTATTTTTTTCCTGCCATATTGTACTGGCTATTTCTTCTAGTACTATGTTGGCACTAGTTTCTCACTATTACAGTATTAAAGTAATAGTGCCTCTATCCCTCTCCCCCTGTCTCTCTTGAGGTGACTCTTGTACCAGGTAGGATATAAGAGTCTAATATGACTTTTAAAATTAAAAATTTAAAAACCAACAGATGGCCGGGCGTGGTGACGCATGCTTGTAATCCCCATGCTTGGGAGGCGGAGACAGGAGGATCACGCAGGTTCGAAGCCAGCCATGCTGGCTTAAGAGACCCTGTTTCCAAATAAAAATATAAAATAGGTCTGGGAGTGTAGCCCGGAGGTAGAAGGGCTTCCAGGAACCCCAGTACTAACAAAACCAAACCAAACCAAACAAACAAACAAACAAAAAACAAACAAAACCAACAGATGCCAGCACCCAGATAACAAAGATGCAAGTAATCAAATACCCTTGTCATCTTAGTGCTGGCATCTGTTGGGTTTTAAAATATTCACCTTGGAGTATTCTTTGTTTTTGTTATAATGGGTGATTTTTGTTTTAATTAAATGTTAAAACTGGATCTTCCTTAAACCTGCTCTAGCTGGCTTTCTTCCATACTTTTTTGTCAAAAGAAGGGGTATCATTCTTCTTTATTGTAGGACAAAGTAGAAGGTTGCTTTCTTGGCCTCTGGTCACACCTGAGTGTGGAAGGCTTTATTATTACTAGATGGGAATGAGTATTCCTTTTTTTTTTTTTTTTTTTTTTTTTTTTTTGGTGGTACTGGGGTTCCTGGAAGCCCTTCTACCTCCAGGCTACACTCCCAGACCTGGTTTTTTTTTTTTTTTAATATATATTTGTACTTGGAAACAGGGTCTCTTAAGCCAGTGCGGCTGGCTTCGAAAATGCGCAATCCTCCTTTCTCTGCCTCCCAAGCGCGGGGATTACAAGCATGTGCCACCACACCCGGCTGATTATTCCTATTCTATCAGGCCTCTATGAATACTAGGGCTCAACAGAGGAAGACTGTTTCCTTACTGCTTCCTACATAGCTTCTGTTACAACCTAGTGGTAGAGAACCTTGCTACTGCTGGTCAGAGGTGAAAGTTCTGACTCTCCACTGGCTTCCAATGACACTATTGTAGGGGGGCCAGAATAGGGGGAGCCACACTACAGAATGGTGAATATGAGAGTACTGATTTCCTTCTTGTCCTTCTCTGAAACTCTTTTGGCACTTATTCAGGAAATTGAGGAACTTCATTGTACCCTGTAGGCTCCCTTCTTGTGGCCTAAAAACGGAATCCCCTCCTCCCATGCTGTTTCTATGGTATAGAATTGATGATGTCTAAAGGAAGTCTTCTGTATTCCTAGGCTATCTTTTTCCTGGTCTTTTGGGTAGAGAGAGCAGGCTTTGGTTGGGGGTTTTTCTTTCTACACTTACTGGCTTTCTAGATATTTTTTACATTTCCTGCTATATATTTGTGATACATGATTCAAAACGAAAACCCAGAAAACTCATTGTTGAGTTGTTATTCATGTCCCATATTCCTTAGCCAGTCTAATTTTTTTTTACCTCCACATTCAGAATTTTCTTATATTTGTTTTCCATGTAATACTTAGTGTTTTGATTTGGTCTTGAGGGAAGACTATGGAAATACTTATATTTTCCTAGGAGATTAAAATTTTTTATTGGTATATCTTAATTATATAGAAGATGAGAATTTATTTGGGAGGGTGGTACTAGGGATTGAACCCAGAGCCATTCTACCTCCTAGATAATACCCTCAGCTCTGTTTTCTATTTTTTAATTTTCTAATAGGATCTCACTAATTTGCTAATGGACTTGCTAAATTGCTGAAGCTGGCTTCAGGTCTGCAGTCCTACTGTCTCAACCTCCCAAGTACTGGGATTACTGGTCTATGTATACAATGACCATGTTTTTAAAAATTTGTATTTACCTATTGTAGTTGGTAAACTGATTTAAATGGGTAATTTGAAGCCTGGCGTAGTTGCTCTCACTTGTAATTCCAGTACTTGGGAGGGATTCCCAGACAGGAGAATCGTGGTTTGAGGATAGTCTCAGCTACTTAGTGAGGCCCTTTGCAATTTAGTGAGACTTTATTTCAAAATAAAGAATAAAAAACAGGGCTGGAGGTATAACAAAAAAGTAGAATGCCCCCGGGTTCCATTCCTAGCATTGAAAAAAAAAAGGTAACTTGATATTTTTTGCAGCTCACTACTCAGAGTAGGGTTTATAAACTTGATAGATGAGCCAGGCATGGTGGCACATGCTTGTAATCCCAGAGTTTGGGAGGATGAGACAGAAGGATCACATAGGTACAAAGCCAGCCTCAGCTACTGAGTGAGGCTCTCAGCAACTTAGTGAGACCCTGTTTCCAAATAAAGTATAAAATAGGTCTGGGAGTGTACCCTAGAAGTAGAAAAACCTCTGGGTTCCACCCCAGCACCAAAAACAAAACAAAACAAAACAAAAACCAAAACAAAACATTTTTATCCCAGAGTGACAGTGGCAAATACCTGGTCTCTTTTTCATCAACCCCCCCGCCCCCGTGGCATAGGAGCCTTTACTGGTTATTCACAACTTTTTTCCTGAATTAAAACAGCATTCTAGGTAGTCTATTTCAGGATTTTTCACATGAAAGAAAATCTATTTGCCATATCTACAAGTAGTTTTTTTGTTTTTTGCTAGTATAGAACTTTATTCAGTTGGACATAATGAATCATGTAAATAAGATGTCCCAGCTGAAATAGTTTCTGACAGCTCTAAAATTGACAGTTACTTATGAAAGCCAAGTGAAATAGGTCATTATTTGTTACTGGAGGACTTGTTAAAGTATCTTATTTGCATCTATGTGAGGACAATAATATCCTAGAATCTATATTTACTCTGTGTGTGTGTGTGTGTGTGTGTGTGTGTGTGTGTGTGTGTGTGTATGTGTGGTACTGGGGATTGAATTTAAGGACATTTTATCTGAGCTACGCCACCAGCCCTATTTTATTTTTTTATTTTGAAATGGGTTCTTACTAAGTTGCAGAGGGCCTCACTAAATTGCTGAGGCTGGCCTCAAACCTGTGATCCTCCTGTCTTAGCTTCCCAAGTACTGATATTAAAGGTATCTTCCACCATGTCCAGTGTGATTGTAACAGTGAAGTGTGGACTTTGAATTCTTGTTACTCAGAAAATCATTTACATATTTTTGCAGAAGATAAAAATGTATAATTAAGGTACAAATAAAAAACCATTTGAAAATCTAATTTGTACTAAACTAATGAGTGGAACATATTTACTCTGTCATCTTGAAGTATTACAGAATAAGTTTCAGTCTTTTTTAATTTTTTTATTTTTTTATTTTTATGGGTCTGGGGATGGAACCCAGGGGCATTCGACCTCTGAGCTAAACCCCTGCCCTATTTTTATTCTTTATTTAGAAACAGGGTCTCACTAAGTTGTGGATGGCCTCACTAAGTAGCTGAGGCTGTCTGTAAACCAAGATCCTCTAGTCTCAGCCTCCTGAACGCTGGTATTACAAGTGTGCGCCACCACGCCCAGCTTAAGTTTTAGTCTTTTAACAAGTTTATCATTCTGTAAGGTTATTCAGGGAATACACACCTGGAAGAAGAGTGCCAAAAAAACCTCATTCAGATACAGTGTTTTACTATGTATAGACATGTTTGTGTGCCTGCATGTGTGTGTGTTTGTTGCTGTAGTCAAACCTAGGACTTTGTGCATGCTAGGTATGTGCTCTTCCACTGAGTTTAACTTCCAATCCTGCAATATATAGACTTTTGTAAACTGTCTTGTAATATTAAAATTACTTTGTGAGAAAATGCTTTCTCTTTTTAAAAGCACATAAGGGCTATACATTTTAAACAGAATCTAAAAAAATAAAAATATTAATTTATGGTAACCTAAAATGTTCACATGAGATAGAATCTTTGGCCATTTGGTAACGTTGATAAAGGCTTACCTATTTCTTTCATTGCCTTCGGTTATTTTTATATTATCATCAAAAATGAATATTTCATAGCAAAGTGAACTAGATATAATTATATATAAACAATGCTTAGATCAATAGTATTTAAAGTAGTTGGGAAGTAAACTACACATGAAATATACTTTTGCATCCACTTATTTGAAAGTACCTGAAGGCCTTGTCTTATCCCAAAGGCATTTCTAATTTGCATAGCAAAGATAATATTATTTATATTTCCTTTAATAATCAGATGTAGTTACATTCACCAGATATGAAGTGTACGTAACACATGAAATCTAGTATATAATTTTGTCCTTAAGAACCAGTCAAATGTAAAGTAAATAATTTCTGGTTGAAGTGGAAAAACAGTGAACTTTTTAAAGTTCTACATTGAGGTCATGAAATAATGTCACTTATGTTACATGGGAGAGGCAACAAATGATTCCAAATGCTCATATCACATTTTATTAAACTGAGTTTCTACAGACATTAATCTTATAATTAATTTAGAAAAAGATTTTATGAAATATTGTTAAAGTGTACTGGTATTTTACTAACAAAATGAGTTCTTTGAATCTTAAATGAACTTTATTATTAAAAATTATCAAGCATGTATCTATATAAGCAAATTTCTTGCTATTTTGGAATTTGAATTTTTTAAATCAATATATTATATCAATGTTTATTGTAGTAAATATAACATTTTTGTTTCATGTTTTAAACATTTTTAATAGTTAAAATACAAAGCTTTATTAAAACTGTAATAGTTTTGATAACTGGTGATTTCAAAATTTGACTATATGCACAATGCAAGTTTTCCAGAGTGAATGTTTTATAGGTAAGAAATATTATGAATAGATAAAATAGTATACTCTTCCACTTGTGAATATGGATAGATGTGAGGAAGGAATTGACTTTTACAGTTGTGAATTGTTTAGGGGAGAAGTATAAAGTTATTACTATGATCATAATAGTTGTCCTTGCCAGTATAGATTGGCTTCAGTAAAATTTTATTTATCAGAAATCCTACTATAGTAGTTGCTAATATATGATTAATTCATCAAAACAGTAGTTAATGATCATGTTTATAAAATTAATCTCACTGAAATAAGCAAATATTGATTTAAAACCTAGTAGGATCTAAAAGATGTTTTAGGTAAAAACTTAAAATGGTAAAGGAAATATTAATAATTAATTGTTTTTCAAAGGGTTATAGCTTTGAGAGAAATATATACATGAAACAATATTAAAACCAAACACACAGTGTAACTATTTTTTCTATCCTTTGGTTAAGTCTTAGAATTTTATTTAAACATTGGCCAAATTACATTTAATTTGCATGTTCATGAAGTCTAAATAGAATATTATAGCCCAATATTCCTTTATTTGGTGTCCTGAAAGTGAGCCAATGTGAATGTTTCCATTCTAGTAGAATTTTCTGTTGAAATTTGTCTTCTGGTGAAATTTTACACATATTTGCTATTTATATTCCAAACTGAAATATGTACTCTTTAATTTTCTATAGAGGTTATCAAGTTTTATCACAACAGATAAAGTTTTCTATGGAGGTTATCAAATTTTATCACAACAGATAAAATTCATGCCTAGAACATGAATAAGGCAAAATGAAATAAAAATCAATTAACTTCTGATATAGTTTCACTATTGTGCTAGATACTGAATAGCTACAAACAAAACATGACTTTTGCCTTTAAAGAATTTTCTAAAAATTTATAAATTCCTAATGAGCATGTTAGCCATCATCGTCAGATGCATCAGTTTTTGCTATAGCAAATGGTGTTTCCTTTTTAATAATCATCTGGCTCAGATCTTCTTATGAATATTGTTCTTAAATATGTGCTCAGTGTTTTTTCTTCTTTTAACTTGAATATTTATTCAAGTTTTATTGAGTTGTAGATGATGTGTAAGATCTAATCTAAGGGTTCACTGGAACAATGCTAGGAGATCAAGGAGGCATGGAGGAGATGCAAAACACATGGAAATGTTTGTATTGTATATTTCACCCTGCTAGAAAAGCTTTTCTTTCATCTGTTTTTTTTTTTGAAATATTTCCCATCCTTTAGTTCCCATTAAGTGAAACTTCTATAGGTTACTCAACTGAGGGTATTTTCTTTCTTCTTGGATCCTGTTTGTAATTTTGAGTAGAGTTTTTCATATTCTGCTATGTGTACAATCCCACTGAGTAGACTATAAACTCCTTGAGAAGAATCTTCATCTTAGAATCACTGATAAATATATAGCATGTCATCCACAATATGTAGTGTCTGTTTACTGCTTCTCTAGAGAGTTGCTTTCTCTTTAGAAATTGGATAGTTGTGTCAGGTGGTGATAACAAGTGGTGAACACTTATAATCTCAGTACTTGGGAGACTGAGACAGGAAGATTTCAGGTTGGCAGCCAGCCTCAGCTACTTAGGCCCTTGACAACTTAGTGAGACTGTATTTCAAAATAAAAAAAAAAAAATAATAAAACAGGGCTGAGGGTTAGCTCGGAGGTAGAATACCCGTGGATTCAATCCTAGGTACCAGCACAAAAGAAAAAAAAAGAAAAGAAAGAAAGCAAGAAAGAAAGGAAGGAAGAAAGAAAAATTGGGTGGTTGTCATGTTGAGAATTTCATAGCAACAAAATAGGATACTTGTAGGTAGACCTTAGGAAATATTGGGAGCATATGGTAGAATTCATTTTGGTTTTCTCATTGATGACTTTTCTAAACTCTAAGATTAGAAATCTGTTGTTTAAAGATATTTATTTGGCCCTCCTGAGAAATCTCTGGGAAGCAAAGTTTGTTTTTCTTCCCCCTGACTTATATACTAGCTTTATTGCCACTAACCAGAAATTTGAGGAAAAAAAGCAGATGCGCCTTGCCAAAGAGGGTTTGGATCCTTACCACTCCATACTGGGTTTGGCATGTGCTGATCATAAGGGAAGATAAATGGAATTATTACAACAACTGTGAGTCTTTGAGAAGACTGGACCCATTATACAATGTCATTGCTTGGAGGTCCCTAGACTCCAGAAAAGAAACTGTCCTGGTAATCTCTGCCAAAACGCCAAGTTGTTTTATTAAAAAAACAATTTTTTGTTGAACAAGTTGGGCGTGGTGGCACACACCTGTAAACCACTTGGGAGGTTGAGACAGAAGGATCACAGGTTCATGGCCAGCCTCAAGCAACTTAGGCCCTCAGCAACTTAGATCCTATTTCAAAATTTAAAAAATAAGCCAGGTGTGGTGGCGCACACTTGTAATCTCCGTGCTTGGGAAGCTGAGACAGGAAGATCGTGCAGGTTCGAAGCCAGCCTCAGCTGGCTTAAGAGACCTTTTTCCAAATAAAATATAAAATAGGTCTGGGAGTGTATCCTGGAGGTAGAAGGCCCCTGGGTTTCATCCCCAGTACTACCAAAATAAATAAATAAATAAATAAATAAATAAATAAATAAGGGCTGGGGATATATATCTCAGAGTTAGAATGCCTTTGGGTTTAATCCCCAGTACCATAAAAAAGTTTTTGAATATCTGCATTTCATTTGATTTTGAATTAGAAATCCATGCTAGGCCACACTACACAGTATAGTTAAGTAGCAGGTGCTAATTTCCTCAGTGTTGTAGCTCTTACTGGTCCTTTTCCTTATTTCTGTAATTCTTGATTTATAGCCCATGTTACCTAACAATGAGTATATATTTGGGTTTTGTTATTATTTATAAGGCACATTAAGCAAGCAATACCTTATTTAAGTATTTATTGACTGAAATATTTGAAAACATTTGTGTCTCAATACGTGGATTATTCTGAGGACTTTTTTCTATTCTTGTGTATTTAATATACATATTACCATCCTTTCTACAGTATCTTTAATTCCTATATTCTTATGGTAACAGATTACTGTATCTTAACAGACCTCCTATTTAATTTTTTATATGAAAAGCCTAATTGTTTAAACAGCATTCATGAATAAGATTTTTGGATGGGGTTTCAAGTTGCTTTTAGAGTTGTGTCTTTGAGGTCTGGATTGTTCGGTTTTTCTTTACCTTAACCAACGTCATGATATATGATTCCTGACTTATGTACATTTTCAGAATGACTGTGTTGTCATATAGTGGAAAAAACTCAGAATTTGAGATAGAAACATGTGTTTGAATTCTTTCTTTATATTTTGGTGGTACTAGGGATGGAACCCAGGAGCATTCTGCCTTTGAGTTATGCCTTCAGCCCTATTTTATTTTTAATTTTGAAGAAAGATCTTGTTAAATTAACAGGAGCTGCTGGCTTTGAACTTGTGATTCTCTTTTCAGGTTCCAAAGAACTGGGCTTCCAGGAGAATCTTGGTTTGCAGCCAGACTCAGCTATTTAGGTCCTTTGCAATTCAGTGAAACTCTGTTTCAAAAAATAAAAAAAAATAAAAAAAAATAGAGCTGGGCTTGTAGCTTGGAGGTAGTCTCTGGGTTCCATCCCCAGTGCCCGGAAAAAAAAAAAAAAAAAGGACCATGGTTTTAAAGTATTCTTTTTTTTTTGCTTTTTTTTTTTTGGTGGTACTGGGGTTCCTAGAAACCCTTCTACCTCCAGGCTAAACTCCCAGACCTATTTTACACTTTTTAAATTTGGAAACAGGGTCTCTTAAGCCAGCGAGGCTGGCATCGAACCTGCATGATCCTCCTGTCTCTGCTTCCCAAGTGCGGGGATTACAAGCGTGCGCCACCACGCCCGGCTTTTTCTGCTGTTTTAAAAACTTTTTCACTGTCTACATAGTATTCTACATTAGAACTTAATATTTTTAAGTTATGCTACATAACTGTTTTGATATATATATATATATATATATATATATAGATAATTTTCATTCTTAGACATATTAATATGAATACCATAAACCTTTGCGAGGAGATTTTGAGGCAAAAATTAGAACTTTATAAAAACTCTATGCAGTCAGCATCAAATCGTGAGAATATTTCATGGCATCCTCTCTAGCTTTCTGTGGTTTTTATCATGAAATATTTTAGGCATGTGAACAATTTAATGAATATTCATATACTTTGCTGGGCATGGTGGTACATGCTTGTGATCTGAGTGCATGGAGGAAGAATTGCAGGTTTTAGATCAGCTTCAGCAATTTAGCAAGACTTTCAGCAGGCTAAGGAATTCCTGTTTTAAAACAAAAAATTTAAAAAAGGGGAGGGATGTAGCTTGAAGGTAGCATGCCCCTGCTTCAATCTCAAGTAATACACACACACACACACACACACACACACACACACACACACTCACTCATATGCTTTCTGCTTAAGAATTTTAAAGGAAACCAGTTATGTGTATATAAATGTATACATAATTATATATGTATATAATTATAATTATATATAATTTCTACATGTTATATGCATAGGATAATTATATGTGTATAAAGTATATATAATTGTAAATTCCTCTGTTGTCTTTTCTTGCCCAAACATTTGTATCTGACAACAAAAAGTGCTATGCTAACTAAACAAAATGTAATGCTTCTTTAAATATAGAACATATATGTGTGTGTGTGTGTGTGTGTGTGTGTTTGTGTGTGTATGTGTGTGTGTGTGTGTATATATATATGTATTTTTTATAGTATGGGGATGGAACGGGTATTCTACCTCTGGGCAACAATCCCAGCCCTATTTTTTATTCTTTATTTTGAAATAGGGTCTCATTGGTTTGCAAAAGGGCCTCACTAAGTAGTAGCTGAGGCTGTCCTTCAGCTGCGATCCTCCTGTCTCAGCCCTCCCAAATGCTGGGATTATAAGCATGCGCTACCACCCCTGGCTTTCTATTTTTAAAAGTTCTGGAAAAACACTTCTGAAAAATGTAAATGTTCATTAATATTTGTCAGAGGGGAAAAAGCATGAGGAAAATCATCATATGCTAATATTTATTACTTGTGCTCTTATGTGTATTTCTGAAGATTAATACAATTCTATCATTAGGGTACATGCTATTGAGTAAATTTTTATATTGAAGTTAAAGCAAAGATAATTAAAAATTATGACCATTATGTTTGTTATAAATATATACTGACTCTACAGTAAATACGGTGTGTGTGTGTGTATTTGTGTGTGTGTGCGTGTGTTTTGGTGTACATTGAATCCATAGCCTCTACATGCTAGGCAGAATATTCTACCATGGGCTACATCCTAGATTCCTCCTAATCTTTTTTTCTTTTTTGCATTTTCTTAAAATTATTTGTTTTATTAGGAAGAATTGCCAATGACCCAGGCAAACACAATATTGTTTAGATAGTTTTGTTTGGAAAATACTACTTTGTTTATTAGAAAATGTTCACTTATAAGACAATTTCAGATAAAGTAGCAAAGGTGAGCAAATATTTCTACTCTTTTTGAATGTTTTCTATTCCATTTGAATGTTTTCTATTCCATTTATTTCAAGCTTTTATATACTTTTTTTTTTGGGTGGTACTGGGGGTGAAAACCAGAGGCTTTCTACCTCCAGGCTATATTCCCAGACCTTTTTTATGTATTTTTTGGAAACAGGGTCTCACTAAGTTGCTGAAAGCCTCACTAAGTAGCTGAGGCTGGCTTTGAACCTGTGCGATCCTCCTGTTTCAGCCTCCCAAGCACAGGGATTACAAGCTTGCGCCACCACGCCTGGCTTAAATACTTTCTTTTGCATTGTTTAATTCTCCATTAATCCTGTCTAGTATATTTTTATTTAAGGTACTATATTTTTTGTATGTAGAAGTTCCATTTGATTTTTTAAACTTCAGTTTCTCTCTAGTATTTTTCTTTGGACTTTTTTTAATATCCTTGTAGTGTTTATAATAGGTGTTTCAAAAATCCTTGAATTTCCTAATTCCATTATCTGAATCATTAGATTTCCTCCATATTATGGATCATATGTCTCTACTTCTTTACATGTTGGTGATGTTTAATTTGATCCTGGACATTGTGAAATCTGTCTTGGTTGCTGGATTTTCCCTACCTTCCTTCTTTCCTTGGATTCAACTGAGGCTTTCTATCTCTGAGCTATACCTCTAAACTTACTATATTTTGCAAAAGTGTCTCACTAAATTTTTGAAGCTGGCCTTATACCAGTGATTCTACTGTCTTAGCCTTCCAATACTGGGTTATAGGTATGTGCCACCACACCGGGATTGTTTTATTTTAAAGAATGTTGAAAGGCTAGGAGCTTAGCTCAGTGGTAGTATATGTGCTTAGCAAGTGAAAGGCCCGAGTTGAATCCCCATCATGACAAGGAAAAAAACATTGGAATGTGTTCTTGCATGCAGTTGTTTGTGAGTCAGTTTGATCTTTATGCTGTTTGGGTTTAAGCTTTGTTAAGGTATGACTGGAGTAGCTTTTCTCTATTCTATGGTGAATTTAATACCTCCAGTAAAGCATAATGCTTTTGAGGACTCCACTAATGCCCTGAATTTTCTGAGGTTTTCCCATTATAACTAATGGGAACATGATTATTTTCAGCTTTTAATGACATCTAGGAATTGAGTCTATTGCTTTTCATTGACTCTCTCCCATGCCTGCAGTACTTTTCACTCAGATATGGAGAGATCAATCCTCAAACAAAAAGGAGCTGTGTTAGTTAGCTTTTCATTACATGACAAACTACTGAGAAAATCAACTTACAGGGGAAAAGATTTATTTTGGCTCACAGTTTCAGAGGTTTAAATTCGTGATCAGCTTGTCCCTTGCTTTTAGTCTGTGGTGAGGCCGAAACAGCATGGTGGAAGGGGTGAGGAGGAAAGTGGCTTACCTCATGGCAGTCACGAACCAGACAGGAGGGGGCTGGGAGCAAGATAAAGTCCCCAAGGGCAGGCCCCCAAGGAACTACTCCCTTCAGTTGGCTCTCATCTCTTACAGTTTCCACTGCTTCACCATAGTCCATTCAGTTATGAATCCATCAATAGATTAATCCACTGATGAGGTTAGAACTGTCATGATCCATTTACTTTACAAAAGTCCTACCTCTGAAGATTGCTGCATTTGGGGACCAAACCTTCAACACATGATCCTTGGAGGACATTCTAGATCCAAAGCGTGGCAGGAACCTATTGGAGACTTTTGGAGCTCTCTTTCAATGTGGCCCTATTCCGTAGCATTTTGTCCCATAAATTCTGGCTATTTGAACTCCAGTCTATGTCTACTTAGCTTAGTGAGACCCTGAATTCCATGTCTTCCTGAAGTCCTTGTCTCTTTTTGCTATAGCTTGAAAACTGCCTTTTAAGTAGCAAGGTGGGGCAATCATAGAGCTCACTTTATTTGTTACCTGTCTTTAGGGATCACAGTACTTTGTTACTGGTTATCAGTGGCTTAAGATATTTTTTATATTTTGTATAGCGTTTAAGTTGTTTAAGAATGCAAAATAAATTGGGTCCTTGTTATTCTCCTATGGTTGAAAGTGGAAGTTAATTTGGCTTTTACACTGAGAAATGATCCAGAAACTTCAGGTTATTTTATATTTTAAAATTAAAAATTTAAATTAATATATTACATTGTAATTTTGCCAGGAAAGTGTATATTGTGAGTTTTAATTTTATTAGATATTAAAACAGCTGGGTGTGGTGGCTTATGCCTGTAATCCCAATTTGGGAGGCTGAGAGAGGTTTGCAGGTTTGAAGACAGTCTTAGAAACTTTGTGAGACTGTGTTTCGAAATTAAAAATATGGTGGGGCTGAGGGTGTAGCTCAGAGGTAGCCTGCCCCTGGGTTGAATCCCCAGTAACACACATATACACAAATAAATACAACGTGGCAATTAAAAGTTTTCATTAACAGCCTGGCATGGTGGTGCACGCTTGTAATCCCAACGCTTGGGAGGCGGAGACAGGAGGATCTTGCAGGTTCAAAGCCAGCCTCGCTGTTTAAGAGACCCTGTTTCCAAATAAAAATATAAAAAATAGGTATCCGGGAGCATAGCCCAGAGGTAGAAGGGTTTCCAGGAACCCCAGTACCACCTAAAACCAAAAAGTTTTCATTAATATACCAGATAACAAAAATTTTTCATTAATATACCAGATAACAAAAATTTAACATTTTTTATTATTGTTAAATTCAGAGTTTCAAATAGCCCTTTTGTAATGAAGTTAGATAATGATGTTTATGCATAGAAATTCTTATGGGCTAAAAATTCTGCTAACATATTCATTTACTCTTGAGAGTATGTGACTTATTTCTTAATACCTGAGTTGTTATATTCTCAGACTTTCAGTTTTAGACTTGAAGAGGAAAGAATGAGCTTGGCAAAATTGATATAGAAGTTGGTATAGAAAGAAGTGAAATTAAATTTGAGAGAGAGTGAGTGGAGTTGTAATAATTAAGACTTTTTAGTAAAGATCACTTCAGTAAATACTTATACATTATAATTCTTTCTTATTTAAATAATAGATTTTTTAAAAAAGATTAACTCAAGGATTCACAAATGTTCTGTTCATCATACTCTTAGTATCAGTAAATTTTTCATGGTGCCTCAAGGCAGAGAGCAAATACCTAACTTCCACTGATTAAGTATTTATGTCCTGATAACTTTATAGCCATAAATAAATGCATACATTCAAAGAAGAAATAGTTTTATTTTACTCTTAACCATAATTATTTACTAATAGTATGTGTGAGTCTATTGGGAACTGGAGACCTTCTCAAAGTTTGAAATCAGATAGACTGCTTACAACCTTGTTTCTTGTTTCATGTTGCTTTTAGTTGTCTTTGCTTTTGGTCATAACAGTTGTTTCAAATCCAGCTACATAAAGATTTAGTGCCATAAAAAGAATGTAGTACAGTCTAATATTGAAATTTTGAACTTCTAGCTAGTAGTTTCTGCAGAGTCAACTGTTGCTATATTTCCCTCAAACATTTAAAATATCCCACAGTGCCCCGTGTGTTTTCTTTAGCACTCCTGAGAGCCTTGGCACAAATTCTGGGTACTGTGGGAATAACTAATTCCTTTCTAATGTTCATCATGGCTTTATATGGAGTTCCAGCATGATTGATGTGCTAACTTTTCACTTTTATAATAGAGAATCCTTTTTGATCAGCAGAGTTTCTTAAGAGACTGAGTTAGTAATGGTGAATAAAAGAATGATATATGATATGTGTCTTGATGGAAAATGCGTATAGCAGAGGTTTCATGGAAAAATGATTGAATAAAAATTGGTTTTGTGTAATATGTTTACAAATAATGCAGAATACAAAAAATAGTAAAATACTGAAGCGTGATATTAAATGGGAAAAATGAAGGAAGATATTACTGTGTGAGGTAATCTGTATAAACAGAAAATAAAAGATGAAATTTGAGGATATGTAAGGAATAATAATTAAAAGCTATCTGCAGGTGGCAGACAACTGTAATCCTAGTATTTTGGAGGCTGAGGCTGGAGGATCACAGGTTTGCTGCCTACCTCAGGAACTTAGCAAGGACCTTTGCAATTTAGTGACATCTTTTTTTTTGTTTGTTTTTTGTGGTACTGGGGTTCCTGGAAGCCCTTCTACCTCCGGGCTACACTCCCAGAACTAATATATATATATATATATATTTGAAACAGGGTCTCTTAAGCCAGCATGGTTGGCTCTGAACCAGCGCGATCCATCCTCCTGTCTCTGCCTCCCAAGCCTGGGGATTACAAGCGTGCGCCACCATGCCCGGCAAGTGACATCTTGTTTTAAAATTAAAAAATAAAATAAAATAGGGATGGGGTGTAGCTCAGAGGTATGATGGCTCTGAATTCAAATCCCAAGTATCACAAAACAAACAAAAATTAGATCTCTGCTTTTATTAGGTTTTATCATATCAGCTATTTTATTAGATTAAGGATTTTGCTATTGATTTTTTTCCCCCTGTACTGGGGATGGAACCCAGGGGCATTCTACCTCTGAGCTACACATCCAGCCCTATTTTTTATTCTGTATTTTGAAAAAGGGTCTCACTGAGTTGCAAAGGGCCTCACTAAGTAGCTGAGGCTGTCCACAAACCATGATCCTCCTGCCACAGCCTCCCAAATGCTGTGATTACAAGTTTTATGCCACCACGCCCAGTTTATTGATTCTTAAAGATATCTGCCCACTGATTTATACTGACACTCTTTTTTTTGGAGCAATGCATTTAAAAGGAAGTATGTTTTGAAGTATATTTTCTGTGGGAAAATAGAACTCCTGTTTAACTGCTTGTATTTATAATTTAATATATTTTAGAACAACCAAAATATTAGTATCTTGTATTTAGCCATGGTTTATTATGAGTGATATGCACACAATGCTTTCTATAGATATGTGCTACTGATATCTTCATTTTACAGATAAAGGAATTAAGGAACAGACAGATTAAAGAATTTTCCCAAGTGTACACCGCTAATAAATGATGGAGTCAGAATTTGAAATCTGGCAGTATTATTCTGTAGTTCCTTTTTCTTTTTCTGGTTTTTTTTTTTTTTTTTTGGTGGTACTGGGGTTCCTGGAAGCCCTTCTACCTCCGGGCTACACTCCCAGACCTATTTTAACATTTTTATTTGGAAACAGGGTCTCCTAAGCCAGCGCGCATGGCTGGCTTCGAACCTGCGCGATCCTCCTGTCTCTGCCTCCCAAGCGTGGGGATTACAAGCGTGCGCCACCACGCCCGGCCTCCCCCTCCTGTTTTTAAGTACAATTTGAGGCGAAAGTGAACTCTCATCTAAGTATTAACTATACAGATAAGAAAACATAAGACAAATGAATGTGATCTGAATTTATGTTAAGGTCCTATTAAAGTATTTAATTAGTAGATTAAGTCAGGGAAAAGAAATGAAACATAATGTCTTGAAACTTTAAAATATGAAGTAATATGTACTTGCTATTTTATTCTATTAATGCACAATGAATTCAAGATTAAAATTGGAATGTGTTTTATGAAATTAAGGAATTGGATTTTAGAAAGCAAACTCGAAGTTATGTCTAAGAGTTCATAGTAATAACTTAGACAAAGAGCGTAACCATGCCCAATTATAATTTTGATCTAATATTGCTGGAAATAAAAATACTGGCTTTAGTCAGCAGTGATATGACCTTTTCCTAATATCTGCTACTTCTTAGTGAAGACTTGTTTCTTCCCTTTTTTTTTGGGGGGTGATACTGGGGTGCCTGGAAACTCTTCTACCTCTGGGCTACACTCCTAGACCTATTTTATATTTTTATTTGGAAACAGGGTCTCTTAAGCCAGCGAGGCTGGTTTTGAACCTACGTGATCTTCCTGTCTCTGCCTCCCAAGCGCAGGGATTACAAGCGTGCGCCACCACATCTGGCTTGTTTCTTCCTTTGTAATATGCTTTCCCATCTCATCACAAAATACCCAGTCATTCAATTATTATATATGTTTTTATTGTTTTGAGTCTTTTGAAACTTTGAGATTTTCAGGTTCTAGGTTTATATAGATTATATTATGTTTTGTATACTTATTGGTACTTAAAATGCTTTAAAAGTTGATTTAAAACTATTTATTGAATGTTTGCTATGTGTTCAGCATCCTAAGAATTGAATGTGGAGGGAAAGGGTCAGAGAAAGAAAAAAAAAAACTTCTTGTCATGGTAGTTCTTGTTAAAAAAAAAAACTAATCATTGACTGAGGTCTTTTTTAACCTCCTTTATTTAACAAAGATACAGTTGTCCCTGAGTTCTCTGTTTCAGCACATCTAAAAATAGTACTTGTTATTTAAAACAGAACCACTTTTATGATTTAACTTTTATTGATGATGCATGAAAATCTTTTGTATTTTATATAAAATCAGAACTTCTGGAAGTCAGCATTAGAATCAATTTTATTTTAAAAATTTTGAATATAATGATTGGTAGAGATAGAAGCACAGACTTAAAGTCATATAGATCAGTGTTTAAAATCCTTAATGATTTTTTTTGCTTCCTTAAACTCTCAAAATCTATTTTCACATTTTTTAAGTATATTTTTTTAGTGAGGCGTAGTGGCACACATTTTTAATTGCAGTACTTTGGAGGCTGAGATGAGAGAATCGCAGGTTCGAGGCCAGCCTCAGCTCCTTAGGCTCTCCCCTAACTTTGTGAGATCCTGTTTTAAGAAAAAGAATAAAAAATAGGGCTGGGGTGTAGCTTTTAAGTGGAATGCCCCTAGGTTCAATCCTTAGTACTGAAAAACAAAAATTGGGGAATATGTACACAAAGTACTTAGTTCAGAACTTGTCCACTGATAGTTGCTTGAAAATGGCAGTGATACTTAAAAAGTTATCTCAAGTGATCATAACTTTGATCATGTGGATTGGTATATTTAATTTTAACCATTGAGGACGTACAGTTTAAAAGACTTGTTTGTATGAATATTTTCTTCACTAAGTTGGGGATTCATTTAAGAGAGTCTCATTTTACAGTTTAAGTTCCTTTTTGGCTATTTTTTAAAATGTAGTCTTGAGAAGTCAGTTAGTATATATAGTTTTTTCCAGGAGTAGGAACTCTCAGCTCTTTTGTTGTTAGTATTTGTTCGTTAGCACTGTACTCATTTAGAGTTTACTAATCCTAAAAATAATGTATTTGAATTCTAAAACTCAAGTTCAGAAATATATCTAAATCTCAAATTGACATCAGAATTTACCCAAAGCACTTCATTTATTTTTCATTTATACTTGTTTCAGCTTAAATATAAATTGCCTTATTTTTCTACTCATTTTTATTTCTAATTGCTGCATCTGGAAAATATGATCTGCTTTCTGTTAATATTCTATACTTTTGAATAGGTATGTATGTATGTATGTATGTATGCATGTATGTATTTGTGGTACTAGGGATTGAACCTAGGGATGTTCTACGTTTGAGCTACACCCACAGTCCTATTTTATTCTTTTATTTTGAAATAGGGCCTCACTAAGTTGCTGAGGCTTACTGTGAACCTGTGTTCCTCCTGTATCAGCCTCCCAAATACTCCCAAATATTATAGATGTGTGCCACCATGCCTGGTCTTTTTTCAGTTGCTTATCTCCTCCCTTCACTTTATGTCTAGAAATGAAAACTAAGTACTGGAAAATGGGAATGATAAAAAGGAATCGAATAGACAAGATTATTTCTAGTTTTTATTGTTATGTTTGTTTCGGATATGCATGCTGTATTCTTTTTTTCTGTATTCTTGAGATATAAGTATTTAAAGATTTAACCTCATAGATAATTAGAGATTATCTTACATCTATGTTTGGGATTAAAGATTTAGATGCTTGATAAGCACACTTGCTATAATGTTACACTATATACACTTATTATTGGGAAACCTCTTTCTTGCTCCATTCTACTTCTAAACACATGGGTTGCACAGCTGTTATATGGTTGTACAGTGTCCCATGAGTATTAAACCAACACAGCCTGCAAAGAGGTTGCATTTTGGAGCATGGTAGTAGCATGGCTGGTTGGAGACCCCAGAAGTGTAGCTGCCAGAATTCTGCCATCTGGTAACATTGCTGCTAGGCTGTTCCACTCAGGGCATAAATAT
The DNA here is from genome assembly GCF_963383645.1 of Muscardinus avellanarius. NCBI lineage: Eukaryota > Metazoa > Chordata > Mammalia > Rodentia > Gliridae > Muscardinus > Muscardinus avellanarius. The sequence goes on along the minus strand of NC_137799.1, from coordinate 56,686,855 downwards.
ATTTTTGCTGAGCACTTTTCCTGTTGTAACAGCTATGAATGCCCAGGCAGAGATATGGATGGATGGTCATGGGAACTAACAGAAAGATGTTTAATTGGAACCACTCTAATGTTCAAGGTGAAAGAACATGCAATAAAGTGTGAAGAAATACATTTGAACTTTAACAATAGATGCAAGAGGCTTGACAAGTAGTCTTTTAACTTTTATGAAGGTCTTTAAATTGAAGAATTGTGAGAAAATAGTGAAGCATAGTTGTTTTAAAACTCTAGTCTTTTTATATATGACAGAAGGTTATGCAGAAATGTAACTTGTTTTTAATATAAAATAATCATGATTGTCTTCACTTAATGAAAGTTTATTCTGGTTTGGTTAAAAATTACCAAAACATTGAACATAAGTCAACATTCCACGGAGAAGTATTATGTAGCTTGCATGTGTGCGTATCTGCATATCAGAGCACAAAATATTGACATGATAATTGCAGTCAAGCCTGAGTGAGCAGTGGCCTGTGGGAATTCAGCTGGTGTTGTACCAACTGGATGGCTGCTCAGGACACAGTATGAAATGCAAGGTGCAAGTTAGCACTTTATTCAGCACAGGCAGGCATCATTTAAAAGTCCTTGGGGGCAACCCTGGTGATGTGCAGATGTTAAAACAGTCTGTTCTGAAGTGCTGATATTTTTGAACATTGTAAGACTTTTAGATTCTGGGTAAAAAACATTTCAGAATTATTAAAGGTATATAATACACAATTTTTTCCAGCTCTTGCAAATGTTCTGCATAATAAGGGTTGAGTATGTGCAGAACTATCTGGATATATAAAGAGAAGAAATATAGGAAAATCAGAAAGTAATCATTTAATTTACAAAAATAAAATAGAAAATGTTATGCTTTGAGTTGCTACACTTTATGTATTTAGAAATAAATTGATTACATTAGAGTATCTGGTATATTATATAACAGTCTACTAAATCTAAATAGTTATCTTTTACTAAATTATTGCTTTGCTTGAATCTTTCATCAATATGTCATAATTTACAGATTCATATTCTTATTCTGTGTTCTAGTCTGAATCTACCTGACTGAACAAGGAAGAAAATTTCTTTTTTCATGTGTGAGGCTAATTTTTCAAGTGCAAGTTTTTGTCTCAGTTACAGTTTTAAATATTTAATTTATATTAAGATAAAATATAAGTTTAAATTCTGGATTGCAAAACAAAGACTGAGTTCTATACCAAATAAAAATAAATATATTAGATATATGTGAAACTTTGAGATATTTTGTCAGCTTTTATATACTGACCTGTTGAATTTGTTTTTATTTACAGTATTTTAGTTTTATAATAATTATTTTTACTGTGAAATGAACTGCTTGTACATCATTTTGTAATATTTTTTCAAGCTTAATTATAAGTATACTCTTCATTGGTACCATAATGGGAACTTACTATGCATACTTCTGCATATTCAAAGTATGAAAATAGTCCTAAAATATTTTATGAATAAAAGGATAAAGAATTTGTTGAAAATATAATTATTTTCCTAAATTTTCATTTTTATCAGTCTTAACTGTTTTTGAATCTAAATATTTACTGTAAATTAGGAATGTTTGTAAAGTGAAACCAAATAATATGTATAAAATCTTTATTTCACTAGCAATTATACTCAAATGAAAGAAAACAGTCCTTTATGTTTATTTTATACATTATTATTTTCTTTTAATTAAGAATAATTGACATTAGTTAAGTTTTACCCTTTTATTTTCTTTGTTTTCTAATTTATACCAATATCATTATCTCACTTATAGTTAAATGTTTCACTTAGACTCTTAATATTTCATTTTGACATCTCATTAAAAATGGGCTCAAACCCAGAAAATATGATAGTGTCATATTGTATAATATATGGCATCTTCAATAACACGATAAAATTCTGTTTCTTAATGATTTAGAATAATTTTTCAGTTTTTGAGTTTAGAAAATTGGAAAAAAAAAGTTAGCATAGTAATTCATGTGGCTAAGTACAGCAGTGTTAAATGTTTAAATGGGTGGGACTCTTGGGAAATGTGATTGGAGCTTTAAACTTGTACACGTTTGACAGCCTCTCTTCACTTCATTTTTCATCCTAAAGAAGTCTGCAAATACTCTTAGCTCACATCATTATTGCACATCAGTGGTTCTAATTAGCTAAACAGGAGTTTGTCTCAGTCATTGATCATCATCAGCTTCTTGACAGTGTGGTTTTTTATTAGGATCCTTTTTTAAAATGTCTTATGAATAAGTATAATACGTCTTAACTGAATTGTCCCCATAGGTTGGTGATATTTTAAACTTTTAAACAACCTTTTTCATTTATTTTTCTTATTAAAATATTATATTTATGTTATAGCAGTTTTCTCCTGGGAACATTTCTTGTTATGGAAACATTAGATATCCCATACCACCAAGAGGAACTGCTTAACAAACTTCCATAAAGATTTTCAGTTGCGATATATTTCTTTAGCTCAAAATTTAATTGTTGTAGTCATTTTTAGTGTTTTTCAGTTATACAGTATTACTGGGGTATATTTTTGAAGTTCATATTTTATATAATTTGTGACCTATATTTAAAGTATTACATCATTCAGATTTACCTATTGCTAGGTGTGTGTGTGTGTGTGTGTGTGTGTGTTTTGGTACTGGAGGTGGAACCAAGAGACTTTCTACCTCCGGGCTATACTCCCAGACCTATTTTATATGTTATTTGGAAACAGGGTCTCACTAAGTTGCTGAGAGCCTCACTAAGTAGCTGAGGCTGGCTTTGAACCTGCACGATCCTCCTGTCTCAGCCTCCCAAGCACAGGGATTACAAGCGTGCGCCACCACGCCCGGCTTGCTAGGTGTGTTAGTTATTGTTATTTCAGGGACTCTCGGACTTTAGTGTGCATCAAAATGATTTGAGCCCTGTATCTTAGTCTGGCTTTTATAACAAAATGCCATAGTCTGTATGGCTTAAATAAATTATTTTTCATAGTTCTGGATGCTGGAAGTCTAAAATTAAAGTGCCAGCTGATTTGGTTACTTATGAGATCTCTCTTGTAGATGGTTACCTTCTTATATCCTTATGTGTTGGAGAGAGAAATCATCTTTCTCTCCTTTCTTCTTATAAGAGTGCTAAATCATTCATGATGGCCCTGCCTCCTTAGCATAATTACCTTTTACAGTCCCCACCTCTGAATACCATTATTGGGGATTAGAGCCTCAACATTTAAGTTTTTGGTGGTTGTGGAAGACCGAAACATTTAGTCTAGATCACCTTGGTAAACATAGATTACTGTCTTCCACCTCTGAGTTTCTGATTAGTGTATCTGGGGCAGGCTAAAAATTTTGCATTTCTATCAGGTGATACTAATACTGCTGATTTGTCATGTTATTCTTTGAGAACCACTAGTTGGACTGTGAGTGCATTTATGCAGCACATACTTCTGGCATAGAGACAGAACTGACAAACTCATTTGGAATCTGTAATACTGCTTCTTTTTGGTATATAATCTACTTTTATACGTATTTCAAAGGAGGGTCATCATGGACTTATTATGGAAAAGTGGATTGGAAAGATTCTAACCTTGTAAATAAAAAAATCCTAGAAAATTAAAAATAGATTCTTACTATACCATAAATAATTTACAGAGGGAATTTCTGACTGAAAGTAATATCTTGATTTTCTCAGCCTGAATCTTTGTCTCTGGGTAAATCTTATGTTCTATGCCTGCCCTTTGAGATTTAGTTATTTTCCTTCGGTTGTATATAACTCAATTGGATTTAGTACTCTTTTGTAATATTAAGTGTTTTATTTGGTAAACTAATAATTTAAGTGATAATTTGAGGGTATACATTAGTGACAACTTACAGTGTAAGGACACGTGCTTTTAATATTAAATAGTTTTAGAAATGAATAAAATATACTAAAATAATGTCTTCCAAGACCTGAAAGTTAATCACTTTCTTCTTCTTTTCTTTCTTTTTTTTTTTTTTTGGTGGTACTGGGGTTCCTGGAAGCCCTTCTACCTCCGGGCTACACTCCCAGACCTATTTTTTAATATATTTATATTTGGAAACAGGGTCTCTTAAGCCAGCGCGGCTGGCTTCGAACCTGCATGATCCTCCTGCCTCCGCCTCCCAAGCGTGGGAATTAACAAGAGTGTGTCACCATGCCCAGCTGAAAGTTAATCACTTTCAACCATGATTGCTTTGTCCAACAAAGAAATTTTTCAAAATCGATGAAGAAATAAAAATATTCCAAGATAAGCAGGAACTAAAAGAATCCATGACTACTAAGCTAGCACTAGAGAAAACACCTAAAAAAGAAAACACAAAGGAGAAATAAAAAAATAAATTCTATAGTCAGATAAAGGATGAATTCCATTGGATGAACAACTAAATACTGGATATTTAATATTTTATTAAATAGAAAATATAACTCAAAAGGCAGGAAATAAAAATCACCTCTATAGTAACACTGAATGTAAATGGTTTTAACTCCCCATTTAAGAAATATAGTCTGGCAAAGTGAGTTAAAAATAAAAATCCAACTATATGCTGCTTGCAAGAAAGTTATCTTGTAGGTAAAGATATTCACTGGCTAAAGGTGAAAGGATGGAACAAGATATTTCATGTAGTGAAGATAATGCATTGCACTTATGCATGAAATGTGCTATTAATTTATGGTTCATAGAAGATAAAATAATAAAGCTGGATAAAGTACAAATAGTACAAGAGTTGTTGTAATACATTTGTTTGCAGAATTTCAACCATAATGTATTCTACTGCTCACTTACTATGTACATAACACCCAGGGGGCTAAATGTGGTTTAAATAAAAACAAACCTGGGTCTTGATAACACTGATAACAGGTAAATTTATGACTACTAAGATGAAGTAGTACTTTGTAGTGCCTGGTTTTATTTTTTTCTAATCCCTTTTTGACTGTCCTGATATCCCTAAATATTTTATTCATTTTTTTCTTCAGACACTTTTTCTGTTCTCGCCTCCAGCCAGTGGATACCCTTGCTTCTTGAACCACTAAGAAAATTACAGGAAAGTTTGTACTCATACCATAACTGCAACATCTGAATCTATACTGTGCTTCCTGTTTTTACTTTTTTGCAAGAGCTGTTTATACGCTCATCTAAGTTTAAACAGTGTACTTTGAAGCCTTAAAGAGTCAAAAAGTGTTATTCTGTCATTCTTTTGTCACATACATCATCAGTATATATTACTACCCTGAATCATTTCTGTCATCGTCATATGCATGCCTTTGACTTAACATTTTTACAGCACACGCACGTGTACACACACACACACACACACACACACACACACACACACCCCACCTGGTCCTTTCTGATCTCATATTTCCCTTTAACTACTGCCCCATTTTGCTGCTTTTTTAAATAATAAAATTTCTCTGAAGAGTTTTCACTATCTTCTTTTTTTCCTTCCATCCAGATCTTATTCCAATTAGGCTTTCATACCCACCATTCTTCTAAAACAGCTCTTGTCAAGATCATCAGTGATTTTAATATTTCCAAATACAGCAGTATGTTTCATTCTTTAACTTCTTTAATGAGTTTATAACATTTGGCATAGTTAATTATTTCTTTATTATAGAAATATTCCATTCACTTACCTTTCATTCTTGATTCTTGATTTTCTTTTTCAGTTTTTTCTTGCCTACTTGCTTAGTGTGCCCCCCCTATCTTCTAACCTACAAAATTTTGGGTACTTCAGGACTCAATCCTCAGTTTTATTAATTTAACATCTCTTCCTGGATGATCCCAACAACTCTTATGGTCTAAATTATATTATCGTGACTCCTGAAGTTTGTGTTTCTAACATTAACTTCAATACTGATTCCATAATTGTTTATTAACTGCTTTTTCTTTTTGGATGCTGATTAAGGCATCTCAAACTTAACATGTAAAAATCATAAATCCTAGTGTCAATCATAAATCCTACTTCTTTTTTACTCTGAGGTTAAGATATCTATTCTATCTTTCTAGTTGCTGAGGCAAACACCTTGGAGACATTCTTGTCTTTTCTCCTTAGTTCACATCTGATAGCTAATGTGCCAAGAAATTCTATTAGCTGTTTTCTCAGTATTTTATCTCTTCCCAAATCACCTACTATCTTATCCATTTCACCTGTATTTTTTCTCTGTAGTATTGCAGTTGCTTTTTAACATTTTTTTTTTGTTTTCATTCTTGACCTGTAAGATTTCTGTTTGACCCACAGTTAGTATGATATTCATAATGAGTTAATTTTTGATAGGTTACTTCTTGGCTCAAAACTGTCCTCTGCTTTTCCATTTCACTGAAAATCTGATCTAAATATCTTTGGTCATAGAACTCCATAAATCATTTTATCCTCAGTGACTGATTTGTTCTCAGCTATCATTTCCTTGTTCACTTTACTATAAATATACTTCTTTGTTCTTGGAATACATGAATCACAGAATTAAAGTAGTTCACCTGATATCCCTTACCTGCAGTTTGGTGTTTCATGGTTTTAGTTATCTTCAGTCAACTTTGGTCTAAAAATGTTAAGTGTGTGGGTATTCAACAACTGAGACTTCAAAAACAATCAGGAAATAAAAGCACTAAAAAGAAAAGAGCCAATATTTTGGCTCTAGCTCTCCATGCTTAGATATGACACAGGGGAAGTCCTCATGAATGCCTCTGCAACTCCAGTGAGTCCTCTGACCTCCTGAAACAGAGGTTCATGAAGACCCCAGAGACTGGGAGCCACTAGCACATACTCTACAAAAAGGACCATCATTGGAGAGGAAAATGTCCCCTATGCTTCAAGGGAAGCCAAATGGTCAGCAAGACTATGACCCATACAATTAGTACAAGAAAAGACCCACAAATTCTTGGGAGTAACCCTGAGGAGCCTTGAATGAGCTTAACAGCAAAAATTTTATAAAAATATGTTTTCCCAACATTGGGCTAACTACTTGGTCTTTAACACCCAGAAGTAAAGTATACCCAAAACACGTATCCTGTTCTGGGGTAAATAAGAATCATACTCATGGAGTCATGAGTCCGAAGCTACAGCATGGTAGCATACACTTGTAATTCTAGTATTTGCAAGACTGAGAAAAGAGGATCACAGGTATGAGGACAATCTCATAAAGTAGTAAGACTCTCATCAACCTAGTGAGACCCTGTTTTCAAATAAAAATAAATAGGACTGGGCTGGGGATGTAGCTCGGAGGTAGAATGTTCCTGGGTCCAATCACATTGCCACCAAAAAAAAAAAAAAAAAAAAAAAAGACTGCTCCCCCATAATTTAAATAGCTATCTTCTGACTTTGGCTCCACCTTGTATTCTACAATATACTTTCAAGGCTACTTCTGCTTTTAGGTTCACAGAAAAAAATATAATATGGCACTAATGCCCCAAAGTTTTGAGTCTTTATAAATTTTTTTAAAGCAAACCTGTCCCTCTTGAGGTTTTGCAGGTCCAGGACCACCAGACAGGATAAAAGGAAAAATTCCTATTCTTGTAAGGTACTGGAAGGTCTATGAGTACTGCTCAAAGTTAAAAAAAAAAAAAAAAATCCTAAAACCTGTTTAAGTTCCCCTATGCACTATAAACCAGGAATCTTACTTTTTTCTAATCTTGTGGAACTTTATCCTTTTTAATTATGGTAATTTCTTTGCTAAACCAGAAACTTTAAAGATACTTAAAGAGTTAATGGAGTCTCCCATAAAGTTGAAAAAAAAGATACAATAACCTTAAACCCAAAGAAGAGATGCTTGTTTTATAAGAGATGCTCTGCCAAATATGTAAAAACAAAAGACAGGTAACAGTAGCATATAATCTTTAGAGTAAGCAGGTTATTGTTACTAAAAAATAGGATCATGGCAGCTAGGATGCTAAATTGTATGCTGTGTTTTAGGCTTTGTGCCTTAAGGACATTTCACACTGTCTTAAATAACCTAACAGGTTGACTACCTGGCTTACAGTTTAAAATGCTTATCATTTGCTCCAGGTTTAAGGTAATATCAGGGATATTGTACAATACACTAACATACGTTTTTCACGTATATGCACACTGCAATTGCAGAACTACCAAAGAGCAGATGAATGGCTTTGTTGACCAAATAATCAGACTTATGAATGTAGACTCAGCAGCTCTGATGGCAGACTTACTGTGATGGGCACAACAAAACCTTCAGACACATAGGAAGAAAAAAACCTACTGATCCTCAGGTTCTTGGGGCTGTTTCTTTCCGTGATGTTAGCTTCTGACTTTATTGTGAAGAACCCAGCTCAAGAACTGAGGCTAGTTTCTATCTCCTTTTGGTCAGTTAGGATGAGATTTCTCATCCCTGGCTAGGTAGGGCCTTTGTCCCTTGTCAGTGTTGAAAAAGCTACATAGCAGGTGGATTTTTGTTCTTCAACACCTCTTAAGAGATCCATGTCTCAAAGTGTGGGGGGGGGGATGAGGTAAGATAGCAGAAATAAAATATTAGGCAGAAAGGAGAAGAAAGGAGATGGACATGGACTGGGAAGGGTAGGGGAAGTATATTTGTAAGATGTAGAAATTTTATAATTCTTTATTTTATTTTTATTTTTTAAATTTTTATGTGGATCATATTGAAATTGGCATACATTCAGACTGTGCTTGGTACCCTCTCCCCTGCTACTTTCTCTTGCCCTCTCCCAACAATGAGTGTCCAGGTTAACCATGCTTCGTTCATACTTTTATACATATTTGGACATAGATCCTTTATTAATCAACCTCAGCCTTCTTTGTCTCCTACCCTTTCATTTCAGCTTTGCTGAGGTTTCCCCTCCATTATCTGGAGTCCCTCTGGTATTCCTAATAGTCCCTAGTTTGGGGTATTAGAGAAAATATATGTCCCTTCTCTTTCTGTGCTTGGTTGATCTTAACATAATGTTCTCTAGGTCTTTCCATCTTGTAAATACACAGTTTTGTTCTTCTTTATAGCTGAGTAGAATTCCATTGTGTGTATTTCCCATAATTTTTCAATTCATTCATCTGTTGATGGAGACCTAGGTTGGTTCCATAGCCATTAGGGAGACGCAAATCAAAACTACACTGAGTTGGGCATGGTGGCGCAGACTTGTAATCCCTGTGCTTGGGAGGCTGAGACAGGAGGATCACATACGTTTGAAGCCAGCCTCAGCTACTTGGTGAGGCTCTCAGCAATTTAGTGAGACCCTGTTTCCAAATTAAAAAAAAAAAAATAATAAAATAGAGCTGGGAGTATAGCTCAGGGGTAGAAAGCCTCTGGGTTTCACCACCAGTACCACACACAAAAAATAAAACAAAACACTACGCGGAGATTCCATCTAACCCCAATCGGAGAGGCAAGCATAAAGAAATCAAACAACAACAAATGCTGGCGAGGATGTGGGGAAAGAGGACCTCTTTTACACTGTTGGTGGGAATGCAAACTAGTTCAACCACTATGGAGATCTGTGTGGAGATTCCTAAGAAAGGTGGGAATAGATCCACCATTTGATCCAGCTCTACCACTCCTGGGGATCTTTCCAAAGGGGTTAAAATCAGAGAACTACAGTAACATTTGCATACCCCTGTTTATAGCAGCACAATTCGTAATAGCTGAAATTTTATACTTCTTAACTTCACCCTGCAGGGTCTGTTCTGTATTGGGCAGAAGCCTCAATTAGGCTCACACCCTTAATCATAATGTCCCCTCTCCCCACCTGAGATTCCTAAGATGCTTAGTAAACAAAGGGTCCATAAGGAACATCAAGCTCAGGTGCTAACCAGCCACCACTCATTCATTCTGGTAACCTGAGGATTCTGAAGAAGTTCAGACTTCACCCATGCTGTGTTCCCCTGCTTACCCTTCTAGGAGTCTCCTACAATAGGAGAATTGTGAGAACCCGAAGACACTTTCTCCCTCTTGAGATTGCATGCATTCTCTCTTGAAGGTGTATTCCTTACTTTCCTAAATAAATCACTGTCTTTGTCTCTGAAAAAAAATATTAAGTGGAAAATTTCAGGAATTATCAGAGAGACCACATTTATATAACTTTTATTATAGTATACTATTATAATTAGTCTATTTTATTAAATAAAATTATTTTTATGAAACATTACTATTAATAGTTAATTTCTTTCTGTGCCAAATTTGTAAGTTAAACTTTATGATAAGTATGTATGTGTAGAAAAAACATAGCATAAATCGGATTTGGTACCATTTACTATTTCAAGCATTTACAGAGGTTGGTCCTTAGAAGACATGCTCTGTGGTGAGAGGTGTCTCTTACTAGTGTCTTTGAAAATTGTTCCCTGAGATCTGCATGACTCACTTCCTTTCATTAGGTCTCTGCTCAATATTCTCTTTAAAGAAGTCATTATATATAAAATAGCAATAACCTTTTTTTCAACTTGGAATGAAAGGAAGGTTGTTGTCATCCCTTTCTTAGTTAGCTTCAAATTTTCAGTCCTGGGTGGGTTCAGGTTGCCTCTAAGGTAACCTGGTGATTGCCCTTCACTCTCTTATTATCTTGCAATAAATAAGTGCTCAATAAATACTTTTGGGGGTGAATAATGGATTAATGTATTAGATGTGGCTTTCTTTTTATTATTCTGGAAAGTACTCTTTTGATCTGAGGGTTCTATTTAATTCTAAAGCATTCAACAGTAACCTCCTAAAAATATTGCTTTATCTTTAATCTCCCTGTTGCTACTTCTAGAATGTTTTGGTGTAAGAGTTTTCCAGTGAAACCAATGTCTCAACTGTACTAACATATTTTTAATCTCATCATTGCCCTCTGCCTTTTTCTATATGAATACTTCATTAATATCTGTGCCAGTATGGGGAATGGCCTAGGAAGATTTGGGAAAGCTTTGATTATTAATATATTTCAAAAGAAAATATTGGTATATTTCAAAATAGTTGTGTTAAAATGGAGGCAGACATGGATGAAGAAAGGACTTGGTTTCTGCCTAAAACAGGCAGCTATTCCAATGTAAATCAACCTAGCTCAAAGTAATTAACAAGTCAATACAGAAGAGCTAGGGCTTCCTCTTTCTAAAGACAGATCTATGTGTTGATCTGGGGGGGGGGAATGGGGCAGGGTTTGACCTTGCCCTTCATGAAAGGAGACACCTCACCACATCTTGCCAGGGGAGGTACCTTACAGGGACGTTCACTAAGGCAGAGTCATGCAAACAAGATGGAGGTCATGGGTATAAAAAGTCCGGTCCACATGTAAGCCCTTTGGTGTACTCATTCGAGTCATCCCCTCATGCCATCATGGCATGGGGCTGTATTTCTATTTTCTGTATTTCTATCTTTTTAATAAACTTCTTTAAATCTTCAGCAGCTGTCCAAGCGATGAATACTTATTCGTAGCTTAGGACAAGAATCCACGGTTTTTCTGTTTGTCTGTTTGTGTGGTGGTGGTGAGGGTATTAATTCGCCATACACACACACCACACACACACTTCACTCCTGCAACAATATCCTTCATTTTTATAATTCTCTTTTAATATCTTGTTCCCAGCTTTAGTTGATTTTTTTGCTTTGGTGATGTATGTATGTATGTATGTATGTATGTATGTATGTATGTAATTTGGTGCTGGGTATTGAATGTGAGCTACACCTCAGTCCTGTATGTATGTATGTATGTATGTATATTTTTAATTTTTGTGGTACTAATGATTGAACCTAGAGGCATTCTATCTCTGAGTTACACTCCCAGTCCTATTTTATTTTGAAACAGGGTCTTGGTAAATTGCTGAGGCTACCTTCAAACCTGTGATTCTCTTGACCCAGGCTCTCAAGTGCTGGAATTACAGGTGTGCGCCCAGTTCTGACTTTATCACTCAAAGCCAGTGATTTAGCTGGGCTTGGTGACACATACTTGTAGTATTTGGGAGGCTGAGACTGGAGGATCTGGGTTCATAGCCAGCCTTAGCTACTTAGGTCCTCCACAACATAGTGAGACCCTGTTTCAAAATAAAGAATAAAAAAAAAATGGGCTGGGGGTATAGTTTGGATGTAGAATGCCCCTGGGTTCAATTCCAAGTACTGCCCCAAACAACAACAGTAACAACAACAACAACAACAACAACAACAACAACAACAACAAAACCAGTGAGTTACATTATGATGTGAGACTATAATGTGCCAATAAAATCATATTTAAAAAAACAATGGTTTCTGTTTAATGTCTCTTCTAATATCCTTTTGTGCCTTCTAAATAGAAGCATATGCTGCCTTTCTGTTTAAGTGAAAATATTTACCATTTGTGATAAATGGGTGATTTTGGTAGAGTCCTATTAGCTTTACCTATTTTTTAGAGTTTTTAAAAATTATGAGTCAGTGTTGAGTAGATTTTTCTCCATTTATGATGCAGATTAGCAGATTAACCAGTTTAAGCCAGATTGCCAACCTCTTCAGACCTGTATTCTTTCCTTTTCTTTTCTTTCTTCTTTCTTTCTTTTTTTTTTTTTTTTTGTGGGTCTGGGGATGGAACCCAGAGGCATTTGACCTCCAAGCTACACAGCCTGCCCAATTTTTTATTCTTTATTTTGAAACAGGGTCTCCCTGAGTTGCAAAGGGCCTCACTAAGTAGCTAAGGCTGTCCGCGAACCGCGATCCTCCAGTCTCAGCCTCCCGAATGCTGGGATTACAAGTGTGTACCACCAAGCCCAGCTTTTCCTTTTCTTATTTAGAGTAATATTGTTTATTTTTTAAACATTGTCCTTATTTATATGTATTATGATTTCTGTTTCCCAAAGAATTATACTTTGGGTATATAACTACCAGTTAGTTTGGTTAGTAGTTTTTTCAGAGGCTAGGAATCAATAGGAAGATGTTTCTAATAAAAAAATTCTACTCATAGAATATTGATTATTGGTAAATCTGACTGTTTCTCTTTTGAGTCTCTTATTTTTAAAAGGTATTTATTACTCATTGTGTATATAAAATGCTTATATTAATAAGGCCATATTTACTTTTTTATTAGTAAAAAGTAATATTTTTTTGTAGTACCGGGGGATGGAACCCAAGGTGTACCTCTGAGCTACATCCCAGCCCTAATTTTTTTTAGTCTTTTTAAAATATTTGAAACAGAGTTGCAAAGGGCCCTGCTAAGTAGTTGAGGCTGTCCATGAATGGTGATCCTAAGGTCTCCTCCTCCCAAATGCTGGGATTATAAACATGCGTCACCACGCCTGGCTAGTAATGATATTTTGATTATTACAGTCAAATGTTAAACTATGTGTTATGTATTTTTTAATGATATATCCAAATCGGTAAATGAAGTAATTCTATTAATATGAAGTTGTTTTAGTTGTTAGCAATTTTAAGTTGCCATCACTTGCCATATGTTTTCTGATTAATTCTGAAAAAGGTATCAACTCAAGATAATTTAATTTTCTAAATTTGAAAGTATTATTCATTTCCAGGATGTGAACAGTTAGAGGATTAGCTAGCAATTATGACTAATAAACTCAGTATATATATATGTATTTTGTTTGTAGAGAAAAACAGAAATCTGAAGCCAAAGACAGAAAAGTTCTAGAAATTCTTCAAGTCAAAGATGCTAAAATACAAGAATTGGAACAGGTTAGTATTATAATAAAATACTTAAAATCAATATATTTGTATGAGGTGATCTGTAAAATTATTAAAATTTTTATACCAATATTAATAAAAATATCAAGGTTATATATTACTATTTTGAAATCATTACTGTCAGTCTATTCTTCAGTATTATATTTTGCTTGTAGCCTATTTTCATTTTTTGAATTTATAGGCTATAGTATTTATTAATTTAAACTCTTAAGGTAATACCTAATTTTATAACTATATATCATTTATTATTTTATTGAATTTTTGCCATGGATCATTAGGAATTGTCATTTACTTCTGAAACTTCTAAGTTTTCCCTTGGTTTTATTTATAGAAAAGATCATTAACTAGTATTCTACTTTATTTTTTGAAAATATGTAGTTTTGAATTAGTATAATTCTGTTTTTTCATATAATTAGGCATTTATAATTTTATGTATGTGTAAAACTGTGTGTGAGTGTATAATCAGTATAGTATATTATTACTGCAATAAGTGCGTGTTTCATACTTCTAGGAACCATTTTAAGATATAAACATCTTTTTTTTTTTTGGTGGTACTGGGGTTCCTGGAAGCCCTTCTACCTCTGGGCTACACTCCCAGACCTATTTTTACATTTTTATTTGGAAACAGGGTCTCCTAAGCCAGCGTGCGCGGCTGGCTTCGAACCTGCGTGATCCTCCTGTCTCTGCCTCCCAAGCGCGGGGATTACAAGCGTGTGCCACCACGCCCGGCAAGATATAAACATCTTAAAAATAACAATGAAAGAAGTTTTTCTGGGTTAAATGGAGGTGGCCTTTTATCATCCATGCTCTTACTTTTAAATCTTTTTCTTCCTAACCAATTAAAGAGTCATGAGAGCTTTTGGTCTAAGGTTGGTTGTTATAAAATTATTTTATTAAAGATCTAAAAGTGAAAGTTAATGTAGATTAGATATTCAATTATTTTTTCATTCTTTTATCTGTATAAATGGTTTCTAAAACATTATATAGATTCCAATGTGACACATTAATTTGAAATTTGTCTTCCCCAAATCTGTTTTTCTTATAGAAAAAATATTTTATACTACAGTAATATTATTAAAATAGCATTTTAATTTGTTTAGGGCTTTGACACTTTTTAATATTCTTTAACATACTTTGGAGTGCTTTAGTGAACATTTCTTCAGTTTATTATAGAATATAGCAACCATTAGAAGTACATGGCCTTCATAAAGAGCATTATATATATTCTCCTTTTATTTACTAACACATACCTATTTTAAGCCATTGGCTCTTACAATTATAGATTAGCAAATTCAGATTCTATAGTGCAGTATGGCAGAATGGAAACCCAGAAAAGAGCTGATGGTATAGTACAAATCCTAAGGCAGCCTGGAGTAGAATTATTTTCTTATCCACGAGCCACAGTCTTTTTCTTAATTCCTTCAGTGATTGGAAGATATCAACCCAAATTGTTGATCATCTTATTTACTCAAAGTCCACTAATTTAATTATGTATTTTGTTTTGTTTGATTTATTTTGGGTGCTGGAGATTGAACCACACCTCCAGCCCTATTTTATTTTTTATTTTGAAACAGGGTCTCACTAAGGTGCTAAGGATATTGATGACTTGCTGAGACAAGCCTTGAAACTGCCATCCTCCTGTCTCAGCCTCCCAAATATTGGTATTACAAGTATGTGTGCCACCACATCTGGCTGAAGTCCATTAATTTAAATGTCAATAACATCTTAAAAGAATTTTCACCACAATATCTAGAGTAAGTACTATTAACTACTGTGACTAAACTAAGTTGACACATAAAATTAATGAAGTGGGTAAAATGAACTGATGTGAATAAGCCTTAAGTGTGAGTTTTTCTAAAATAATTTAAAAAAAATACTTTTATTGGTACATTGTAACTATACATCATAGTGAGATTCAAAGGATACAGAAGTTTGTGCACACATCACTTGGTATACTTCCTTTCACATTGAGCTTCTGTAGACTTCCTAAATATCCTCAGAGATGCATAATGCTTTCAGTTGTATTACTTTATTATTCAACAGGAGCCCTATTGATGTGGTGGTGAGGTGTCAGGGGAGAAATTAAAGCATTCTGTAGTGTTATGATGAAGTCTCAGTTTTCTTTTGAGTTAGGGCCTCTGCACTTTCACCTTCATAATTGCTTCTCAGTGTTTTTTTTCCTTCTTTCTTAGGAGAGATAGGAAGGCTGTAGGGTGCTATGCTTGGGTATTTCTGTTTCCCAGGTTTGTAAAGCTCTGCTGAAACTCCATTAGGCTAAGCTTTGGTAAAACAGTTTTGCTTGAGGGCAGATCATGTTAAAAAGAAAAGAATAGTCTATGCATTTTTGTTTTTTTATTTATTTATTATTCTTTTATTTACACATTATAGTCTCATATCATAATGGAAATCAGGTTGACAGTCACATATACTCACAAAGTATTTGGTGCCCCCCACCCCCCACCGAGTTTCCCTCCCCATCTCCTCTTTCCCCATATAGAGTACAGAGATTGACATTGGTATTTTCATAAATATAGTCTTTTGGTTGAGTGTTTTGGGTGTTCTAAATATAGGATCATGTCATCTGCAAATAGAGATAATATTAATTCTTCTTTTCCTATTTTAATTCCTTTGATATCCTTCTCTTGTCTTATTTCTCTGGCAAGACTTTCAAGGTCTGTATTGATAAGGAGTGGTGAGAGTGGGCACCCTTGTCTTTTTCTTGATATTAGAAGGGATTCTCAGATTTTCCCTGTCCGAAATAATGTTGGCTTGGGGTTTATTGTGTATTGCCTTAATGATGTTAAGGTACATTCCTTCAATTACAATTTTTAAAATTTTAATTTTAATTTTTTTGATACTGGAGATTGAATCCAGGGGAATTGTACCACTGAATTACACCTCCCTTTAAAAAAAAATTTATTGGTGCACTGTAGTCATACATCTTAATGGGATAAAAGATGGTGGAGACATAAGTGTACATATCACCCATTAAGCCCTTTCCCAGTTTCTGCCCCATTCTCTCCCCCTCCTTCCTTCCATTGATTAGTGATTGACTTTGATATGTTTGTTTAAGTACATCATATGCTTCAGAGAGTTTCCCTCTTCTCCTTTCCCATCCCCTCAATTAGGTTGTCTTATTTGCTCATCTGTAGAATCTCCTCCTTTACATTTAGAGTTTCTCCTTTTACCCATTTCTCACTAGCTTTCGCATATTAGGGAAAGCATCCAATTTCTTTTTTGTAAATGACTAATCTCACTTAGCATAAGGTCCTCCAGTTCTATCCATTTCCCTGGAAATGATGTAATTATGTTTTTCATTATGGCTGAGTAAAATTCCATTGTGTACATATCCCACAGTTTTGTAATCCATTCATCTGTTG
Organism: Muscardinus avellanarius; assembly: GCF_963383645.1. NCBI lineage: Eukaryota > Metazoa > Chordata > Mammalia > Rodentia > Gliridae > Muscardinus > Muscardinus avellanarius. Next base: position 56,669,847 of record NC_137799.1, on the reverse strand, counting down.
ATGGACATCTTGGCTGGTTCCATAGTTTGGCAATGGTGAATTGTGCAGCTATGAACATGGATACACATGCATTAGTTTGATAGTTTGTTTTCTTTTCTTTGGGGTAGATACTCAGAGTAGTATTGCTGTATCAAATGGTAAGTTCTTCTGAGTATCCTCCATATTGTTTTCCAAAGTGGTTGCACTAATTTATAATCCCACCAATGATGTTTTAGAGTTCCCACTTCTCCACATCCTTGCCAGTATTAGTTGTTGTTTGTGTTTTGAATGATTGCCATTCTAGTGGAGTTAGGTGAAATCTCAGGTGGAGTTAGGTGAAATCTCAGGGTAGTTTTGATTTGCATCTCTCTGCTAATGAGGTTGAGCATTTTTTCATGCATTTATTGCCACTTGAATTTCTTCCTTTGTGAAGTGTTTATTTAATTCACTTGTCCATTTTTTGATTGGGTTATTTGTTATCCTAGTGCTGAGTATCTTGAGTTCTCTATTCTAGATATTAGTCCTCTATTGGAGAAGTTGACAAAAATCTCCCATTCTGTTGGCTCTTGGTTGAGGTTCTTGATAATTTCCTTTGCTGAACAGAAGCTCTTCAGTTTCATGCAATCCCACATTTTGAGTCACCTTTTAGTTTCTTGTGCCTTTCGGGTCTTGTTGAGAAAGTTTTTGTCAGTGTCTGTGTATTACAGTGTTGGGCCTATGCCCTCTTCAAGGAGCCTTACGGTCTCTGGTCTAATTTCCAATTCTTTGATCCATCTTGAATTGACTCTTGTGCAGGGTGAAAAACTGCAGGGTTTTTTTTTTTTCTCCATTTTTCAGCATATGGTTAACCAGTTTTGCCAACACCATTTGTTTAATAGGCTATTTTTTTCAGTGTATGTTTTTGGCCCCTTTGTCAAAAATCAATTGGCTGTAAATGTGTGGATTTGTTTCTGAGTCTTCTAATCTGTTCCATTGGTCTATGTATGAGTTTTTGTGCTAGCACCATGCTGTTTTTATTACAATGGCTTTTTAGGATAAAGTCAGGTATTGTGATTCCTCCTGCATGGGTTTTGTTGCTGAGAACTTCTTTGGGTATTTGGTAATTTAATGTTTTTTTTTTTTTTTTTGTGGTACTGGGGTTCCTGGAGGCCCTTCTACCTCCGGGCTACACTCCCAGACCTATTTTATATTTTTGAAACAGGGTCTCTTAAGCCAGCGCGGCTGGCTTCGAACCTGTGCGATCCTCCTGTCTCTGCCTCCCAAGAGCGGGGATTACAAGCGTGCGCTACCACGCCCAGCTTATTTAATGGGTATTTTGTTGAATCTGTAGATCACTTTTGGGAGTATGGCTATTTTGATGATGTTTATTCTGCCTATCCATGAACATGGAAGATCTTTTCATCTTCTAAGACCTTCAATTTCTTTTTTCAATATTTTATAATTTTCTTTGTAGAGGTCTTTTAACTCCTTTGTTAAGTTTATTCTTAGGTATTTTACTTATTGTGGGAAATCCTGACTGGAAGTTTTTCTGGATTTATTTTTCAGTAGATTTATGATTGATTTACAGAAAAGTTTCTGATTTTTTTTTTTTTTTTTTTTTGTTTGGTGGTACTGGGGATGGAACCCTTCTTCCTCCGGGCTACACTCCCAAACCTATTTTATATTTTTTATTTGGAAACAGGGTCTCTTAAGCCAGCGAGGCTGGCTTCAAACCTGCGCGATCCTCCTGTCTCTGCCTCCCAAGCGCCAGGATTACAAGCATGCACCACCACGCCTGGCTGTTGTATTTTTTTTTTTGAAACAGGGCCTCATTAGGTACTGAGTCTCACTACTTGCTGATAATATTTTTAAACCTGTGTTCCTTCTATCTTAGCCTCCAAAGTACTGGAATTATGGGTGTGTACTACCTCGCCTGGCTTCATTTCTGATCTTAATAATTTGGGTTGATTTCTCTCTCTCTCTCTCTCTCTTTTTTTTTTTTTACATTGGCTAAGGGTTTGCCAATCTTGTTAATATTTTTAAAATAACCAGCTTTTTGTTTTGTTGATTCCTTGGATTGTTTTTTTTTAATTGATTTTTGCTTTGATTTTAATTATCTTCTGCCTTGTACTGGCTTTGGGATTTGGCTGTTTTTGTTTTTCTAAGTAATTGAGGTGTGTCATTAGGTTGTTTATTTGGTTACTTTCTTTCTTTTTTTAATGTGGGCACTCAATGCTATACATTTTCCTCTTAAAACAACCTTCAAAGTATTTCATAGATTTTAGTATATTATGTTTCTATTTTTAATTAATTCTAGGAATTTTTATATTTCTCCCCTTATTCTTTGATCTAGTTCTCATTCAAGAGTATATCATTCAGTCTCCATGTCTTTATAATTTCTTTTGGTCTTCCTATTGTTGATTTCTGCTTTCATTCCTTTGTTTTGAGAAGATTCAGCAAATTATGTTTCATTTTTTTAATGTTCTTGTACTTGTTTTGTGGCCCAGAATTAAATAAATTTTTTCCCCCTTTGGTGGTACTGGGGGTGGAACTCAGGGGCTTCTCTATCTCCAGGCTATTCTCTCAAACCCATTTTATAGTTTTTTTGGAAACAGGGTCTCACTAAGTTGCTGAGAGCCTCACTAAGTAGCTGAGTCTGGCTTTGAGCCTGTACAATCCTTCTGTTTCAGCCTCCAAAGTGCTGGGATTAACATCGTGCTTCCCCATACCCAGCTGAATGTGATTTATTTTGAATAAGGTGTTTTTTTTTTTTTTTTTTTAACCAGCAGAGAAGACTGGATATTCAGCTGTTTTTGGTTGAAATACTACCTATATGTCTATTAGGTCCATTTGCTTTATAGTCTTCTTTAGGTCTGAAGAGTCTTTGCTCATCTTTTGCTTGGAAGGTCAATATAGTTCTGTGAGTGGTTTGTTGAATTCTCTCAATATTTCTGTATTTTGGTGTGCTTGAGACCTGCTGAAGTGAAGAGCTTGTTTTATAGAAGTAGGTGCACCCACATTTGGGGCATAAATGTTTATATCATTATATCTTCTTGTTGGATTGTTCCATTTATAAGGAGTGCCGTGCTTTGTTTCTTCTGATATATTTTAGCTTAAATTTTGCTTTGTCGAATCTGAGCAGTATTATTCCTGTTTTGGGTCTCCTTTTGCATGGTACATCTTTTTCCATCTTTTCACCTTTATCATATGGATATCTTTGCCTGTGAGGCAAATTTCTTGGAAGCAGCATTTAATTGGATTATGTAATTTAATCTACATTGCTAATCTATGCTTTTTAATTGGGGAGGATAGACCTTTAATACTCAGTGTTATTAGTTTTTTTTTGGTGGTACTGGGGTTCCTGGAAACCCGTCTACTTCCAGACTACACTCCCAGACCTATTTTATATATATTTTTGGAAACAGGGTCTCTTAAGCTAGTGAGGCTGTCTTCGAACCTGCGTGATCCTCCTGTCTCCGCCTCCTAAGTGTGGGGATTACAAGTGTGTGCCACCACATCTGGCTTCAGTGTTATTATTGAGATATTACTTTTGTTTTCTTTCATTTTGAATTCTATTTTCTGTTTGATGTAGTGATATTTCACTTCTCTTAGTTGCCCATCTGGTAGAGTTCATGTCTCTTCTGGTTCTGATATTTGCTTCTTTTTTCTTCTTTGCATTTAATTTCTTTAAGTATTTTCTCTAATAATGGCTTGGTAGTCATGAATTCTTTTAGCTTCTGCTTGTCTTGGAATGTTTTTATTCTCCATCAATTTTGAATGATATCTTTGTTGGCTATGGTAGTCTTATTTGGGGATTGTTTTCTTCCAGGATCTGGAGTATATCATACCAGTCCCTCCTGACTTTCATGACTTGGATTAAGAAGTCTGAAGTGATTCTTAATGGTTTGCCCCTGAATGTCACCTATTCTTTTGTTCTCACTGCCTGTTTTCATTGCCTCACATTCAGATCACCTATGTGTTTTTATTTTTTTTTATTTTTATTTTATTTTTTGCTGTATTGGGGATGTTTCTCAGGGGTATTCTACCTTTGAGCTACACCTCCAGCCCTATTTTTTATTCTTAAATATTTGAAACAGGGTCTCATTGAGTTGTTAGGGGCCAAACTAATTAGCTGAGGCTGTCCTTGAACTGTGATCCTTCAGTCTCAGACTTCCAAATGCAGAGATTACAAGCATGTACCACCATGCCCAGCTCACCTATGTGTTTTTGAATGGATTTTTCCTCTCTTCTTTAGGCATCAGGAAGACTTCCCCTCCTTTTCCCTCCTTAATGAATCTTCCATTTGACAGTGCTCCTTTAAGTAAAACTCATGAAATTGTGTACCTAACCCCCCTCCCTCCAAGTCTGGGCTCTCCTGGAGGTTTTTTTTGTTGTTGTTGTTGTTGTTGTTCTGGGGATTGAACCCAGGGACATTTGATCTCTGAGCTACACCCTCAATCCTTTCTTTTTGTTTTGAAATAGAGTTTTTCTAAGTTGCTAAGGGCTTTACTAGTTTCTGGAGCTGATGCCTGATGTTGAATCTGTGACCTTTTTGTCTCAGTTTTCCAAGTACTGGGATTATAGGTATGTGCCATCACGCTCAGCCTTTCTGTGGTTTTTAACTCTCAAATTTGTTTGTACAGATTCTCCAGGAATTTTTTTTATTACAGGTTATGTTTTCCTACCCTGGTATTAGTTACCAGATAGCTTTCTCTTCCTGATCTTCTGCACTGGTAATTTGTTACTCTTTATATCTACTTCTTTCTTCAATTTTGGGGATGTCGGTTTGACCAATGACTTCAAATCTTTGATTGATCTATGAAGAATTATGGATTTTCAATTTGTTTGGCTTTTTTATTATGTGGATGAAGATATGATTACCAAGAGTTTTACATGATGAACTAGGAACTGGAAGTCCCTCCCTCCATTGATTTTTTTGTTGTTACAATGAGTAATAGTAAATAGCTCTTAACTTTAAAGATGTATAGTTTGTGAAATAAAATAACAATTAAAATGGCAGTTATTTTATTCCAAATATTAACTAGTCAAATTGCTATACGTTTATACTCACTATTTTTTAAATTTAATTGTAGAAAACTTTCATATAAGTACAGTCTAATGTTGCTTGCATTTTATTGGTACTAATGTAAAGGAATGTCATACAATTTCTTTTGGTAAAACAGTGCTTTAACTGCCACCATTATAAAATAAGTCATTTAATAAGTTACTGTTTTAGTACTGCACTAAACATGACTTCTAATAACCTTCTAAATTGCATTTAATTAAATGATGACTACACTATAACACTATATCACTTTCTCTTCCCCGTCCTTTCCTCCTTCCCTTTCTCCCTCCTTCCCTCTTTTTTCTCCACCTCCTTCTCTCTCCCTCCCTTCTTTCCTCTTTCTTATCCTTACCCTTACTTTTAACTCCTAGGAAGCTCAGAAATACATTGTGGTTTTCAATTGAAGTTAGTTTTCTTATCCCTTCCCCTTTTTTTGCTTATCATTGTCTTACTTGTGATATCATTTCTCCTCCTCCTCCTCCTCCTCCTCCTCTTCCTCCTCCTTCTCCTCCTCCTCCTCCTCCTCCTCCTCCTCCTCCTCCTCCTCCTCCTCCTCCTCCTCCTCCTCCTCCTCCTCCTTCTTCTTCTTCTTCTTCTTCTTCTTCTTCTTCTTCTTCTTCTTCTTCTTCTTTTCCCTCTCTCTCTCTCTCTCTCTCTCTCTCTCTCTCTCTCTCTCTCTCTCTCTCTCCTTTAGTTAAAAATTTCATGCCCATTTTGAAAGTAGGTCAGTATCAATAATACTGTGTTTCCAGTATTACCTGGTAGTTTTAGGTCTTATGCTGTCCCCACACACATATATTTTATTTTTTTCTTGCTTCATACTTATTACTGTTCTCTTTTTACTCTATAGATTCCTCTTGACCAGGATTTGAATTATTTATTTATTGACTTATATATAGTAAATTGTTTCAGATGTACTTCTTGTCACCCTTTATACTTTATGGCTCCTGAGTTCTTTTTCCTATTTTAATATTTACTCAAGCCAGACTATTAAGAATTTACTTGTTCTAGAAAGATATGTTGAAATGGTTTTATAAAGCTTAATTTTAAAATTAGTTATAACTATATATACCTATGCTTTAATTATTTAATGTATATCATTAAAGCCAGGCATTGTGGTGCACACTTATAATCCTAGTACTTGGGAGGATGAGATAGGAAGATTGTAGGTTTGAGAGCAGCCCCAATAACTTAGGGAAACCCTGTTTCAAAATAAAAATTAAAATTGGTTTGTAGGTGTTAACTCAGAGGTAGAACTCAAAGGTAGAATGCCTCTGTGTTCAATTCCCTTACAAAAATGAAAGCAAAGAAGGAAGGAAGGAAATATGTTGAATTAGTTTAGTTATAGAGATTTATAAAATTTTTAGATTTCAGTTTACCAACCTTCTAATTAAAATGTCATATTTTATTGCATAATCAGTACTGTGGTAGAAAGATACAATATCATGTAACACTCTACTTAACTGACACCTTCCTTTGCTTATATGAGCAATTTGACTAAATGTCTCACTATCCAAAGTAGCATCTTTGTAACATTACTGATTATGCAGTATAATAGCACATTTGTCAAACTAATTATAAGAATATGATTCTTCTGGTTATCTAGTAACTCACCTTATTATGCTGCTTTATTTGCAAATTAGGTCTGTTTTTATAAATTACTAAATTCATCCAACTGCCAAACTTTATTAAGTAATCTCGAAATAACTTGCTATTGGTGTCACATTATCAGTGTCTGTTTAGCTTAATTAAATGGGAAAACCTTTCTAAAAATTTCAGTTGGTTCATTTTTCACCTTTATAGAGTTTAAAGAACCTCCAAAATAGATGAGGGATACTAAAGTTTTGTCATTTCTTCTTTTGAATGAATGATAGATGTTTTTCAAAAAGTCTTAATGTTTATATCTTTGAATTTATCATTCAGTGTCAGTCTTATCCATAAATATTTACTAATCCTGTTTTAGCAATATTATGAGTATGTAAAGAAATAGCAAGATTAGGTAGTAAATTGTACATCAAATGAATAATTAAAGCAAAATAGAAATTTAGGAAAGGCAGGAATTAAAAAATATTGGGATAGTTTGGAAACCTTTCAAAGAGGATGGAGGGACTGGAAGACAAGAGTAGAAAAATGGAATGAATTGTGGGGACAGACCTTTTTGTATATCTGTTATACTATTCAATTGATACCATATATATATACATATATATGTATATATATACGTGTGTGTGTGTGTGTGTGTGTGTGTGTGTGTGTGTGTGTGTATTTTTATAGTGCTGTACTGGGGATGGAAACCAGGGGCATTCTACCTCTGAGCTACACTCCCAGTCCTAGTTTTTAGTCTTTTTATTTTTTGAAAAAGAGTCTCACTGTGTTGCGAAGGGCCTCACTAAGTATCTGAGGCTATTTGTGAACTGCGATTCTCTAGTCTCTACCTCCTGAATGCTGGGATTACTAGCGTGCACCACCACGCCTGGCCGATACCAGATGTATTTTGATATAGTCTAATAATTAAAACAGTTAATAAAAATTAAAACCTATTGAGATACCTTTTTTGTGTGGTATTGGGAGTGGAACCCAGGGCCATTCTACCTCTGAGCTACACCCCCAGCCCTATTTATTATTATTTTTTGAAACAGGGTCTCACTTAGTTCAGAAAGCTTCACTTAGTAGCTTAGACTGTCTGCAAACCGTGATCCTCCAGTCTCAACATCTCAAATGCTGGGATTACAGGTTGAGATACCTTTTATACCCATTGGATTTGTAAATATTTCTCAAGTCTGTTGTGTCTTAAGTGTTGATGGGGATATGGAGTGATGCTTTTGAAGTGCCTATTGTTTATTACTTAGCAATTTTGCCTCTACATATACAGAATCTGAAGAAGTGATTTTTAGACATATATTAATGTTCAACACTCTAAGAAGTACACTTCACTTCATGACTCAGTATATATACACATGAAATGAAAGTTTCATTTAATAGTTGTCCTTATTACATATATTAAAGGTAAAACATACAACAGATTTATATCAAATGTGAATTCCAAGATATTTAAATACATTCCAAATTAATCATGACAAAAACAATGAAATGTTTTAATTTATGTATTTCATCTTTTTGTTTTTAAAGTTTATTTTTATAGCTATTGATTTTTTGCTAAAAATTTATAGATGTAATTTTGATATTATATTTATTTTTTAAATTCTGATTTAATGGCTAAATTTACTTAAGGGTCTGTCATTGGGTTGCAATCTGTAGTTTGAAAAATATTTCTTGAGAGAGATTTTTGTTCGTATGTATCTGAGGACATGTTTAGAACTGTTCCAGTCAAGTGTGATAGTGCAAGCTTATTCCCAGTACTTGGGACGCTGGGGCAGAAGGGTCACAGACTCAAGGTCAGCCATGGCAACTCAGTAAGACCATGTTTCAAAATAAAATAGAACTGGGAGTGTAGCTCAGAGGTAGAGAACCCCTGTTGACACACACACACACACACACACACACACACACACACACACTCTGTTCATAGTTGTATTGTTTGTATATTGATAGATATTTTATAGCATATTTGTATAATGAAATCATACTATACTCCATAGTAATTGAACTACAGCTTTATCAATATAGATCAATTTGGGGGCATATTGAACAAAAATAGCTAGAATATTTTACTACAATTTATTTATATTAAGGTAAAGTAAGGTAGACTATATATTAAGATGTGGGGGGCACATTAAAAAGGAAAACAGGAGAAAGATAAGAAACAAAGTTCTAGATTAGTGGTTACCCCTAGCAAGGATAGGGTGTTAGAAGGTATTAGAATATATAGGAGACTTTAAAGGCAACGGTAAAGTTGAGTTTTTTACCTGGATATTGATATGTGGAGGGCTGTTCCTTTCATCCTTTTCTTTATACTTTACCCACTTATCACAGATTATTTTTGTATGGATTCAGTATCTAAAATATTTTAATGGAAAATATGTAAGTAAAAAATTCAGTGTTACAGCTTTAAAAATTAGAATATAGGAGGTATACTTACTTCATTCTTTAAATTGAACCCATTTTCCATCACATTTCTGAATCTTATCCTCATGTTCACTTTATCCCAAAGTCCTTTGGAGAGAATTTGGTAAGGGTTTATAAATATAGGAGTACAAAATAAATGGATATTTAGGGATCACTATCAGTAAATCAGTGATAGAAATGGAATAAAATATGAGCATATTACTTAAAAATTTTTAAAATGTTTTTCTATTTTAATATCTCTTTCTTGTTTGACAGATAGCATTGTTGAGTATGACCTGTAGGCTTCAGATAAGCATGTCAGGCCAGATAGTATATGATTAGTATTAGTTGAAAGAATATATGGGTTGACAAAAGTTGATGAAATAAAAGAAAGTATGAGGATATGGGTTTCTGTTTTAGCATGCTAGTTTGTAGTAGCTCCAGACTATCCAAGTAGAGGTATTGTAATAGAAAGTTTCAAATATGAGATTGATGATTCCCTTAGTCAGGTCTGGATCATGTATTAGATTTTCTTTTAGACAGATAAACTACAAGTCAAGAAAAGGGGTAAGTTTTCTGACAGAAAAGCTATAAATTATGATGGAATATAAGAATTGAGTCATGGGTGTGTCTTCCAGTTAGGTATCATTTAGATATTTTTATCTAGTGAAAATAATACTTAGGTAAAATTACTGCATCCTTCAAATAATAATATTCTGCAGAGTGAAATTTTTTAAATATTGAAACAGACTTGCCATTTTTATTCATTGAAAAGATCTATGCCTTCATGAAACCATAATAGTTTTTCTAAAAGTTTTAATTTTTTTTGTGTGATACTGGGGTGGGGGGTGGAACCCAGGGGCTTCCTACCTCTGGGTTACACCCCAGCCCTCTTTTATAATTTATTTGGAAACAGGGTCTCACTAAGTTGCTGAGAGCCTCACTAAGTAGCTGAGAGCCTCATTAAGTAGCTGAGACTGGCTTTGAACCTGTGCAGTCCTCCTGTCTCAGCCTCCCAAGCGCTGGGATTACAAGCATGCACCACCATGCCTGGCTTAGAAGTTTTTAAAATGACTTTCAAATAAAAGAATAAGTATTTTATTTTAGCAAGACATATATTTTTCTTATTAGAATGTTTGTTGAATTTTTTTCTTCTGTTTCATAGTTAAATTTTTTGAGTTTGCTTTGTGTGGCTTAATATTTAGTGTCTAGTTTGTATGTGTTCTTCATCTTAAACCAATATATTGTACATTGTAATTGAAAATTCATGGGCATGACACAGAAAATGAGAATTGTGATGATGAACTTTGTTATGAAAATTAGTTAATACTAGTAGTAGCAATTAAAATTTAAAATTTACAAAGTCAAATAATTTTTTCTTAAACTTAGTAGCCCACTATTTATTTAATTTTTTTCTCCACAGAGAGAATTAGTACTAAAACAGGAAATAAATGACCTTGTAAAACGGAAGATTACAGCAGATGAAGAAAATACTTTCTTGAGAAAAGAACTCAGTGACTTGCAGAAGAAATTTAGAGATAAAAGTCAAGAAGTTAAGGTTTGTTGACTTCAACATAGTTTTTTAGGACTATTGCTTTGAAGTCCTACTTTAAGGTTTGTCAGCCTTTGTGGCACAGAAAGTGACAGGCTTGGAGGAGAAAATTGCCTTAGGCCCTGCTGTACCATACAGTTTCCTCACATGCAAAAACTCTGAAAGAAATGCTTTAAAGCTGAGACTCCAAGCTTTATAACTTTCAGATAAATAGTTAATGATGGAAATGGAGCTAAGAAAGTAGGAGTGTGAATATGTGGCTTCTTGTAATTAGATTCTGATGGGACTGGCATTATTAATTGATAAAACCCAGGTCTGGGAGGATATGTCTGTGTGGGTCTCAAAAATAGCTGGGGACAGCATCAAAGGCAGCTTGATCAATTAATGGGCTCTTTGCAAATGTGTACTCATCAAAGCTGTCATCCAGTGAAAAAATATGACCCATCCACCTGCATGAAAAGAGGCCAATAAAAGTACACAGGTGACCTTGGCCATCAAATATAGAAGAAGCTGCTGCGAGGGTAAAACTGCATAGTTTATATTTGCTGATTAGTTCTCACCTTTTTGTTGTTGTTGTTTATCGGCCCTTGTGGTCCTGTTCTACAGGACACCCAGGAGTGTGTACAGAATAAAGAAGAGCAAAGCAGACTGGTTATAAAAAATCTGGAGGAAGAAAATGAGAAATTAAGTACTCGCTGCACTGACCTGCTAAATGACCTGGAGAAACTGAGGAAGCAGGAAGCACATTGGAGAAAAGAAAAATATAGCATTGATGCAAAAATAAAGGTATACAACGAGAATGGAATCCACGCTGCAGTTTTGGATCTAACTTCTTATAGGAAATTTAATACATGTTATTTTCTTTAAATAACAAGTTATATATTCAAGTCCACCAGTGGGGACTAGCATTAATTTATATTCTTTCACTTAAGACCCACAGCTTTTTAAAAATTGATGTTGCAAAGCAGGAAACGGACTTCAAATAGTTTCCTAAAATGTAATCATTAAAAAATAAAGGCTATTGCATTTTGAAATAAAATGTGTTTTCAAAAAACATATTTAGAATCATGGGTTTTGACTTTTTAAAATTAAGGCTTAAATTTATATATATAGCTAGGACTCATTGCAGTATAACTTAAAGACTTTCTTGGTTCTTCAAAATTAAAAGTATATAAAACAGTTAAAATATTTATATATGGTTCTAAAATAGTACTTTTCTTGGCTTATATGAGACTTATTCATAGTAAAATTTTAACAGTATAAAAGTTAACAATCAGTCTTATCAAAGCCTTACTTCTGTTCAGTTATTATTTTTCAAAATAATATTTATTATGGTCTTTTTGCCTTGAGATTTTTGATAGTTTATTTTCTCATTAAATTTCAGGTTTGTCTTTTACCATAGTTTATTGAAAAGGGCAGAAACAAGGCTAGTAAATATAGTATTCTGTCTGTGTGTGTATGTGCACATAAAAATAATAGGTAACATTAAAATATGAATTATATATCTATTTAATAAGTGTTTAATTATATGGATGTGTGTGTATGCATGTGCACCAACATTTAAGTTAGAGGAGAGGGATATAACTGAGTGTGAATCAATACTGCAAATATTTAAGGAAATATATTGTCTTAGCGCATATCGGAGAATAACTGAACCTTTGAGGGAATTAAATTCTGATATGTTTGTTTTCATAATTTTTAAATGTTTTTACTTTTCTACAACCTTTAAAAAATTTGGTGGTAAGACAAGGGCAGGTGTTAACTGCTTTTTTAAATTCATATCTACACGATTATTTGATGATGATTTTCATTTCTTTATGCTATTCAAATAATCAGTTATGAGCCAGGCATGGTGACACACAATTATAATCCCTTTATTTGGGAGGCTGAGATAGGAGGATCATGCCTACTCTTTATTTTTTATTTCTATAATACAGGGATGTTTCTTTTATCTTGAACTTCTCTTGAACAATTTTCCCAACTGTCTTATTCTACTATTTTGTATGTTCTTTTAGATTTTTTGTGTATATAATTATAATATTGTCATAAAACTTTGCCTTTGTTTCTTTCTTTAAAAGAAATATTGGGCTATAATTTACATGCCATACATTTAATTCATTTAAAGAGTAAAATCCAATGGTTTTTATTCTCTACATAAAGTTTTAAGACCATTATCATGGTCAGTTTTAGGACATTTTTATTAACCCCCAAATAAATCCTGTGTCTTTTAGCAGTCATTTCTCATTTCTTTCTAACTCTCTAGATGTAGATAACCACTAATACACTTTCTACCTTTCTGTATATATCTGTTCTGTAAACATTTTTAATAAATTGAATCACAGTATATATGGTCTTTTGCTACTGACATCTTTCATGTAGAATGTGTTCAAGGTTTGTCCATACTGTAGCATGTATCAGTACTTTGCTCCTTTTAATTTTTGAATAATATTTTAATGTATAGATAACCTACATTTTATTTATTGTATTACTAGTAGATGAGTATTTGTGTTATTGCCACTTTTGGCTGTTGAGTTATAGTGCTATGAACATCTGTATATAAAACTTGGTGAATGTGTTGGGGCTCAGAATACAATACTGCGTACCTTGGTATACTGAATAAAATAAAGAAAGCTATAGAAGCAGTATCTGCTTTTCTATCCTGATTCATTGCCTTATAAGTATTATCTTGACTTACCTTCCCTGAGTATAGGTTATATGACTCTTATTATAGAGGGGTCCTTCCTTATATACAGAAACCAAGAAAAATCTGAACAGATAGGCCTTGCTAAGTTCTCCCAGTTTATTACCATCAGGTTTATATGGGTTTTTCCTCCTATTACATTTCTTCACAACTGCCCATAAAAATATATTTTTCCTGGGCTTTTGAGTCTTGGTTTCTGAAGTCTCCTGTGTCATTGTAAAACTTTGGTTAAATAAACTTGTTTTGATTTTCTTTTGTTAGTTTATTTTATGTTAAAATGGTGAAAGCCAGGAACTTTGTATGGGCAAGGAAAATATATTATTTTTCCTCCCCTACATATACTTATATTTTCATTTCTTTTTGGTATAAACCAAAAAGTAATATTTTTGAGTGGTAGAAGCTGGCTTCCAAACACAGGGATTACAAGCATGCGCACCACACCTGTCTAATCTTTTTTATTTTTTATTTTTTTGATATTTATTTATTTATTTATTTATTTATTTATTTATTTTGGTGATACTGGGGTTCCTGGAAACCCTTCTACCTCCGGGCTACACTCCCAGACCTATTTTATACTTTTAACTTGGAAATAGGGTCTCTTAAGCCAGCATGGCTGGCTTCGAACCTGAGCGATCCTCCTGTCTCCACCTCCCAAGCACAGGGATTACAAGCCTGTGCCACCACGCCAGGCTTAATCTCTTTTATTTTTGAAACAGAGTCTCACTGAGTTGCGAAGTAGCAGAGGCTGCCCGTGACTGCGATCCTCCAGTCTCAGCCTCTCAAATGCTAGGATTAAAAGCATATGCCACCACACTCAGTCATATATGGCCTTTTTATTGACTCTTTTTTTTTTTTTAAGGTACTGGGGATGGAAACCAGCATCATTCTATCTCCAAGCTACAGTCCCAGCCCTATTTTTTATTTTTTATTTTGAAACAAGGTCTTACTGAGTTGCAAAGGGCCTCACTAAGTAGCGGAGGCTGTCCTTGAACCACAATCCTCCTTTCTCAGCCTCCCAAATGCTGGTATTATAAGTGTGCGCCACCATGCTTGGCTTCTTACTGGGACTTTTATAAATTATATGTTGATTTGCTTGATAGCATTCTACTGTTCTGGTAGACTCAGTTCTTTTTTCTTCATTCTTATGTTTTTCTGCTTCTCAAACTCAGTAATTTCAATTTTCTGTTATTTACTAATTCTTTCTTTAGCTTGGTCAAGTCTGCTCTTGAACTGTAGTGAATTTCTTATTTCAGTTATTGTACATTTTCACTCCAGATTTTTTCTATTTGATTTCTTCCTTCCCCTCCCTCCTTCTTTCCCTCCCTCTTTCTCTTTCTCTCTTGCTCTCTCACTCTCTTTCTCTTGATACTGGGAATTATATCCAGGAGTATTTTCTTTACATTCCTGAGGGTCTGAGTTCTTTGGCTGGCTTCAAACTCATGATCCTCCTATCCTGGCCTTTCAAGTACTGGGATTACAGGTATTTGTCACTGCATCCAGCTTGGATTTTTTTTACAGTAATGTTTCTTTATATTATTGTTTAATATATACTGATTTCCACTAGATTCTTTTCAATTTTTTCATGTTCTTTGATAGACCTTATGATAGTTTTAAAATTATTGCCTGGGGAATGAAATGCCTGGAGTTCTTTAGAGATGGTTTGCCAGTTTATTTTGTTCTTTTGAATGGGCCATACTTTGCTGACTTTTTGTATGCTGTGGTATTTTGTTGAAAACTGATCATTTGATATTATAATGTGGTTACACTGGAATAATATTCTAGCTTTTCTTAAGTCTTTGCTGGGTTTTAAATTATTGAATGCTATGGTAGATTGTTTGATTTTCTAATCTGCTTTAAACAGGTTTATATTCCTTTTTTATTTTTTTTATTTTTGGTGGTCCTGGGGTTCCTGGAAACCCTTCTACCTCCGGGCTATACTCCCAGACCTATTTTATATATATATTTTTGGAAACAGGGTCTCTTAAGCCAGCGAGGCTGGCTTCGAACCAGTGCGATCCTCCTGTTTCTGCCTCCTAGGCATGGGGATTACAAGTGTGAGCCACCACGCCCGGTGTAAAAAGGTTTATATTCCTTTTAAATATATATTTTAAATATATTCTTTGTCACTGAAATATCTTTTAACTCATGTTTAGAAAGTATTGTAATAAGGGTTTCCTTGAATGCCAGGAGTTGAAACAAAAAAGAAAAACTCAAATATACATATATACTCACACACCCCAAAACTCTTTTCCAGTCTTTGTAGATTATCTTTGTGCTAAGCTACTTCTTTTGTTCCTAGCCAGACTTGTAAAAAGTTAAGGATCATCCAGAGGCGTGATGCATTAGGGTCATCCTAGTGTGGTGTTTTCTGAGCATCTATTCTTCTGAGAATATGGATTACTTTATAACGTCTTTTGTATGCATGGGGATTTCCAATGTCTAATCCCAAAGAATCTTTCCTGACTTTTTTTCTCTCATTCATTAGGTATTCTATTGTGTATCTTGAACTATAATCTCTTGCCCCAGGCATCAGTGGTTTGTTAGTTCATCTTGTGGCATTTTTTTTTTTTTTTAAGCAGTGTTTTTTACTTTTCCCCTTTGTACTTTGAGTTAGGTCAAGCAGGGAGATTTGCCTTGTATTATTCCCTCATGTGTTTCTTAGACAAGGTAGAATAGAGAACACACAATAATTTGTGAGTAAGGCCTGCTCTCCTCCCTGCTGAACTAGATACCTACTGGGCACATGGGCTACTGCCACTCTCAACAATACAGCTGCTTTAAGGTTCCCTAGCATTAGGGTCACTACTGTGTTAGAAATGAAGAAAAGCCAATAAATATCATTGAGTATTCTGTTTTTGAGTTTCTTTCTTTCTTTTCTTTTTTTCTCTTCTTTTATTTTTCATTTTCTTTCTTTGTTTAGCATTTGCTTGGCTGCTCCAAACCTCCGAGTTTTTCAGAGCTCTGATATTCTGACTCTCTGCTTGCTTTTCAGTGTTTCTTGTGAGGAGAGTGCTTGAAGCTTCTTTTTCTGCAGTTTTGCTGATGTCACACTTGCATTCATTCATTCATTCATTGGAACTAGGGGTTGAACCCAGAGACAGTCTGCCTCTGAACTACACCCTTGGCCCTATTTTATTTTTATTTTTTTATTTTGATATGGGGTCTTACAGAGTTTCCATGTGCTGGCCTCAAATCTGGGGTCATCTTGTCTTACCTCCTAACTATGAGAATTATAGGCATTCACCACTGTATCCCACTTGTTGTGGTACTAAGGATTGAACCCAGGGGCTTTCTACATCTGAGCTATACTCTAAGCCCTATTTTATTTCTTATATTGAAACAGAGCCTCATTAAGTTGCAGAGACCTTGCTAAGTCTCTGAGACCGGTGGTAAACCTGTGGTGGTCCTCCTGTCTTAGCCTACCAAGTACTGACATGATAGGCATGGACCACTTTGCCTGGCTTGCCTTCACTTACCTGATTACTTTGTTGGATGTAGAATTATGTTTTGGCTTTTTTTCCCCTTTAAGTCCTTTGAATATATTATCCTATCGTCTCTAGCCTTCATTATTTCTGACGAGAAGTCAGTTGTTAATCTTATTGAGGGTTCCTTTGTAAGAAGGCATAATATTTCCTTTCTTTTAAGATTTTCTTCTTTTCTTTGACTCTCAGCATTTTTCCCATGATGTGTTTGTGGCTCTCTGCATTTATACTACTTGAAGTTTTTTGAGCTTTGTGAATATTCAGATTAAATGTGACATATACACACAATGGGATTTTACTCAGCTACAAAGAACAAAATTATGTTATTTGAAGGAAAATGGATAGACCTAGAGAATATTATGCTAAGTGAGATCAGACAGTCAAGGCTTGTATGTTTTTTCTCATATGTGGAAGCTATAGAGAAAATAGAAATGAAAAGGGACATACAGTTTGTAACAGTACAGTTTACTAGTTTTCAGTACATTTACATTGTTGTGCAGCCCATCTGTAAGATTGTTTCATTTCACAAAAATGAAAATGTCCATTAAACAAAATCTCCCCCTTTTCCTCTTCCCTTGGCCTCTGGAAATCACTCTTCTACTATCATTTTCTATGAGTTTGACTGCTTTACCTACTTCACAGAAATTGAATCATACAGTATTGTATTTTTTGTGACTCCTTATTTTGTGTAATATCTTCAAGGTTTATCCATATTGTAGTATGTGTCAGATACTTTTTATTATGGTAAAATACACCTGGCATAAAATGTACAGTTTTTATTATTTTTCAGTTTACAGTTCAATGATGTTGAGTATAATTACATTGATGTAAAAAGACCTCCAGAATTTGTGAAATGAAATTATATCCATTAAACTACTTCTCATTTTACCCTTTCCTCAGCCCCTGGTAACCACCATTTTACTTTCCATATCTATGAACTTGACATTTAGATATCTGCCTTCCATAAGTGGAGTTATCCTATTTTCTTATTTTTAATTGGTTTATTTCACTTAGAATAACGTCCTGAGGAGGCTCATCTATGTTGTAATATATGACAGAATTTTATTTCACCTTAAGGCTACATAGTACTCCATTGTGTGTATGTATCACAGTTATTTACTTCATCAGTTATTGGATACATGTTTATTCATTCATCTGTTAATGGGCAATTGAGTTCCTTTAACCTCTTGGCTTTTCTAAATAATGCTACTTCAAACATGAATATGCAAACATTTCTTTTAGGTTCCATTTTTAAATTTTTATATATACCCCAAAGTGGGATTGCTGGATCATATGAGAGTTCTCATTTTAACATTTTGAGAAATCACCATACTGTATGACATAGTTGTTTTAATCCCAACAATGTACAAGAATTCTAACTTCTTCACATGCCTGGCAATACTGTTTATATCAGCCATTCCAGTGCGTATGAAGTGGTATCTCATTATGGTTTTATGTTTTTTTTTTGTTTGTTTGTTTGTTTTTAGCTCGGGATCCGGGGCCTCATATATACTAGGTAGGTTCTCTGTCACTGAGCTATACTCCCAGCCCCTATTGTGGTTTTGATAATTATCTTTGATAATTAGTAATATCAGACATCTTTTCATATGCTTCTTGGCAGTGTTCGTATTCTCATTTTTGTTCTTTTGTGGTACTAGGGGTTGAGCCCAGGTTATTCTGCCTCAGAGCTATGTCCTTAGTCCCTTGTTTTTGTGGTACTGGGAATTGAACCCAGGGGCATTCTTTTTTTTTTTTTTTTTACAAATTTTTTTATTGAACATATTTGGTTTACATTTAAGCTATGCTTGGTGCCCTCTCCCCCCCGCCGCCATTTTCCCTTCACCCCTCCCACCAATGATTTTTCAGGGTAACCATGCCACATTCATAATTTTATACATATTCGGATGTATACCCTCATTAAACAAGTTTAGCATTCCTCCTCCTGTCTTTCCATTCAAACTTTGCTGGTATTTCCCCTCCATTATCTGGAGTCCCACTGGTATCCTCTATGTTCCCTAGTTTGGGCATATTAGAGGAAACATATGTATCTTCTCCTTCTATGCTTGGCTGATCTCACTTAACATAATGCTCTCTAGGACTTTCCATCTTCGTGCAAATGATATGATTTTGTTCTTCTTTATGGCTGAATAGAATTCCATCGTGTGTATTTCCCAAAGTTTTGCAATCCATTCATCAGTTGATGGAGGCCTGGGTTGGTTCCATATTTTGGCTTTTACAAATTGTGCTGCAATGAACATAGGTATGCTAAGTTGTTATAGTTCTCTGTATTCAACCCCTTTGGAAAAATACCCAGGAGTGGTAGAGCTGGGTCATATGGTGGATCTATTCCCAGTTTTCTTATGAATCTCCACACAGATCGCCATAGTGGTTGAACTAGTTTGCACTCCCACCAACAGTGTAAAAGAGTTCCTCTTTCCCCACATCCTCGCCAGCATTTGTTGTTATTTGATTTCTTTATCCTTTCCACTCTGACTGGGGTTAGATGGAATCACAGTGTAGTTTTGATTTGCATCTCCCTGATGGCCAGTGATGTAGAACATCTTTTCATGTATCTATTGGTCCTTTGTATCTCTTCTTTTGTGAAGTGTCTATTCAGCTCATTTGCCCATTTCTTGATTGGGTTGTTTGTTTTGCTAGTGTAGATTCTTTTGAGCTCTTTGTATATTCTGGATATTAGCCCCCTATCAGATTGGTGGCTGGTAAAAATCTTCTCCCATTCTGTGGGCTTCCTCTTTAGGTTTTTGATGGTTTCTTTTGAAGAGAGGAAAATTTTTAGTTTGATGCTATCCCACTTGTTCATTCTTGCTTTAATTTCCCTAAGCTTTGGAGGTTTTGTTGAGAAAGTTACTGCCTATGCCAATATGTTGTAGTGTTGAGCCTATGCCTTCCTCTAATAACTTCACAGTCTTCGGTCTAATTTCTAAGTCTTTGATACATCTCGAGTTGATTCCTGTGCATGGTGAGATGTAGGGGTTTAGTTCTATCTTTCTACAAATGGATAGCCAGTTCTCCCAGCACCATTTGTTGAAAAGGCTGTCTTTTCTCCAGCGTATGAGTTTGGCCGAACCCAGGGGCAATCTACCTCTGAGCTACACTTCCAACCCTGTTTGTTATTCTTTATTTTGAAACAGGTTCTCACTAAGTTGCAAAAGGCCTCCCTAAGATAGTTGAGGCTGGCCATGAACCTGTAATCCTCCTGTCTCATCCTCCCAAATACTGGGGCCATTTTTTTTTTTTTCATGAGGGTCTCACAAAGTTGTTGAGGCTGGCCTTCAAACCTGTGATCTTCCCATCTCAGTCTGCCAAGTTCTGGGATTACGGATGTGTACCATCACACCGAATTGCTATATTATTTTTGTTCAAATGTTTCTTCAAGTAGGGCTTTGTTTGCTTTTTATTGTATAGTTGAGGTACAGTTTTTTTATGTATTCTGGATTTTAATTCTTTAGAAGATAAATGATTCTCAAGCACTTTAATTCTGTAGGTTGCCTTTTTAATATGTAGTGTTTTTGATGAATAATTTAATTTTTATTTAATCTCATTTGCATATTTTTTGCCCATTTGCTTCTTTTTTTTTTTTTTTTGCGGGTCTGGGGATGGAACCCAGGGGCATTCGACCTCCGAGCTACACCCCCTGCCCTATTTTTTATTCTTTATTTTGAAACCGGGTCTCACTGAGTTGCAGAGGGTCTCACTAAGTTGCTGAAACTGTCCACAAAAGGCTATCCTCTGGCCTCAGCCTTCTGAATGTTGGGATTACAAGCGTTCCCCACCACGCCCAGCTCCCATTTGCATATTTTTAATGTAGTTCCATTTGTATGTTTTTGTTGCTTGGGTTTTTGCTGTCATATGCAAGAAATTGCTAAAACCAGTGTCATGGAGCTATTTTATATGATGCATTCTAAGCATTTTTCCCTATGATTTATTCTAAGAATTTTATTGTTTTGAACCTTATATTAGGATTTTAGTGCATTTGGAGTTATTTTTATATGAGAAACCTTATTTAAAAATAACAACTGTATCTGTGTGAGAATATCCAGTTTCTCCAACACCATTCATCGAATGGTCTTCATATCCTTGTCAAAAAATAATTTTATCAGCTGGGCTGATAAAATTATAAGCATATAGCACATGCTTATAATTCCAGGGGAAGCATAGAAAGGAGGATCAGAGGTTCAAAGCAATTGTCCTCGGCAACTTAGACACTGCTTCAAAGTAAATAAAATAGGGCTGGGAATGAAGCTCAGAGGTAGAATGTCCCTGTTTTAAATCCCCAGTGCCCCCCCAATAATAATAATTTTACCAGTTAGACTTTTTATTCTCTGATTTATGTATCTTTATGCCAGTATCACAATTTTTATTATTGTATCTTTGTAATATTCTTTGAAAGGAGGAAACATGAACCCTTCAACATTATTCTTTTTGAAAATTATTTGAATATTTAGGGTTCCTTAATATTTTATATGATTTTCAGGATTATATTTAAAATTCTACAAAAAGTGCCATTGGGATGTTGATGGAAATTGCATTGAGTTTGTAGAACACTATATATAATTTTGATATATTAATATCAAGTCTTTCACTGTAGTAGCATAAGATGTCTTTCCATTTTTTTGTCTTTAAATTTTCTCAACACTGTAGTTTTTAGTATATAAGTTTTTTTTACCACCTTGCTTAGATCTATTTCTAAGTATTTTTTATTTTGCTGTAGATTTATTTTTAATTCTTCTTTCTTTCTTTCTTTCTTTCTTTCTTTCTTTCTTTCTTTCTTTCTTTCTTTCTTTCTTTCTTTCTTTCTTTCTTTCTTTCTGGTGGTACTGGGGTTCCTGCAAGCCCTTCTACCTCCGGGCTACACTCGCAGACCTATTTTTACATTTTTATTTGGAAACAGGGTCTCCTAAGCCAGCACGCGAGGCTGGCTTCGAACCTGTGTGATCCTCCCGTCTCTGCCTCCCAAGCGCGGGGTGTAATCCTGTGCACCACTACACCCGGCTTTAATTTTCTTTTTTGATTATTCATTGTTAGTGTATAGAAATACAGCCAATTTTTGTATATCGATTTTGTGTTCAGAAACTCTACAACTTATTTTTGTTTAATAGTTTAATTTTTAAATAAGTCAGGATTTTCTACATAAAATAACATCATGTTATGAAGAATTATTTTCCTCTTTAATTGAGATGACTCTTCTACTTATTACTATGTTTATTTTTTCTCTTGCCTAACTGCTCTGGCTTGAAGGGATAGTTTTTGAAGCCATTCTTTAGGATTTTTTTTTTTTACCCCAGGAATATTCTACTAAGAGTGTGTCTTTTCCTAATTATCTCTGGTAAAATAATGTTCCAAATGTATTTTTTTACTTCCATCAAGCTACTGCTTTTCTTTTAGTTGTTTAACACCAAATTCAGTTATTTTGAGTACCCTGATGCTTGATTTCTCCAAATCAGTTTTAAGCCAAGTCTGTTGAAGAGGGGAAAACTCTTAATTTTCTTATTTCCTGCTTCTAGTCCTGGGCAAAATGTCTGAAATGCCATTTTGGAGCTGAGAGTATAAAAAATGACTTTATTTCAAGTGATACCCATGATGCTGTGGAGGTGAGGATATATGGTAAGAGTGGTTGAGGTCAGTTCTCTGTTATTGGACTACTACATCTGAAATAGAGCATCTGTCCTAGGAGTGATGGCAGCTTGGTTATAGTTGAGGAGCTGGGAGCAGGATTATAAATACCAGTGACCTCTCTTGTCTGTGAAGATGCCTTTGTTCTTAGATGTGTTTTTATAAAGCTAAGTGTGGAATCAGGTGATCATGAGGAGCAGGTCAGACTTTAAATGCCAGAGACTCTCACTGTTCCTAATGGAATTTTTGTAGTTTTTCACAAATAGATGTTCCTTCATTTACTATATACCCTGTAGGAAAATTTCAAAGACTTTAAATATTTGTGTTTTTTTTTTGTAAATTTTACCAATTATGCTTTTTCCCCCCTAGGGTACATATTTCTGAAGCTTTTCACAGTGCACTATTTTGTGAGTGAAATCTTCACATATTTTTTCAAATGAAATAAAATAAATTTAAATTTGTGCTTTCTCAAAAAAAAAATTTGTGCTTTCTCTTAGATATTTTAACTATTTATCTGGTCTATTCCAAAGCATGTGTATTAAGACAGACTTGACTTTTTCTGATCAATTTATCCTCAAAATTTTCTAAGTGAGGGAGGAAAAAAGAAAGAGGAACAGAAACAGAAGAGAGGGAGTTGCTTTTAAGCAAATGGGAAATTGCTGAAAGAAAATCTTATTAAGGAGAAGTGAAAGATATAAATGTAGAAAAACTAATTCATAGATGTGATACCCCCCTGTTATGTCTGTGTGTGAGCATGTGTGTGGTGCTGGGGATGGAACCCAGGGCTTTGTGCATACCAGGCATACACTGTACCACTGAGCTATACAACCAGTCCTCTCTATTATGGTGATTTGAATGACATGAACAGGAGTGATATGTACTGTCTTGTGAAAGCAACTCAGTTACAGTCAGATGTGAAGGGGGGGCAGCACTTATGGAAGTGTTGGACTTTTCTACTGCTTCTATATTATTCTTACCTGAATTATATAAATAGTAGCATATATAGTCAACAGATTATAACCTATACCCAGCTGAAATGTTTATTTTGTTTTGTCTCTCATTAAATTTGATTTAAGGAAATCACTACATATTGGATATTTCTGTCTCCTTTCTTATCATTTGGTGGTAGTAGGGACTTAACTACAGGCATTCTACTTCTGAGCTACCCCAGGCAATTTTATTTTTTTATTTTGAAACAGGGTTTTACTAAGTTGCTGAGGGTTTCAATAAATTGATGAGCGGCCTTGAGCTTGCTATCTTCCTGTCTCAGCCTCCCAAGTACTGTGAGTACAAGTGTGTACCACCATGCCTGGCTTTTGTTTCCTATAAAGGCCTTCTTTGTTCTTTGAGGAGTCTGTTTTAAGGTGATGTTTACTGTATAATTTAAGCATGTTCCATGATACTAAGGTGCTATAATATTTCTAAAATATTTCAGATTTATAAAGTATGTTTTTGTTGTAAAAGTAGGTTCTAAGCATGAAAGAATAAGAATTTCTATCAGCTGCAATCACCTAGTAATCCTCTGGTGGAAATCTTCCAAAGGCAAACAAAAGTCAAAGATTCACTGGGACAGAAGATGAATACTAAGCCAAGAATCAAATCACCTTTCATACTTAAATATTTCAGAGCACAGATCTGGAGCAAGGCTTATTCATCTAGGTGACTTATCTCCACAGATAGGGTAGAAGTAGAGTTGCTTGGTGCTCTTTCTACCAGGTATGATGATGAGGCTGGTTAATTTTGCCCACACCCTCTCTGAGTAGTAGCACAAAAATATCAAATTTTAAAAATTCTTCAAAGTCAAGATTCTTTAAAACATCAAAGAGATGGGTAGTGTATTAAACTGTTACTACAGGGAGACCCTCAATAGGAATCTTTTCAACCTTAATGGATGTGCTATAGGGGATATAAAAGTCACAAAGTGTCTGCTACAAGTTTAGGGGACTTTGGTTAGGCCAGTGTTTCAGAAAATGGTTTTCCTTGTGCTTTGGTCTGTCTTACATTTTATGGAATTATTACTAGAAGAACTTCAGAGGGTGCACCACCTTATGAAGGCTTCTTGATAGCAAGGTGCAAAGGGTTGGTGGGGATGTTCGTGTAAGTTCAGAGTAAGAGAGTTCCCCATATTTAACAAGGACTTATTGAATATCTTATGTGTCTGATATTGTACATTAACTAAGAAATAGCTGTTTAAAAATCCCTGCTTTTATGGAACTTATATTCTAATGTGACAAGTGTAAAGTAAACACACAAGCAACAAGAAGGTAAGCTTTGTCACATGGTGATAAATGTAATGAGGAATTTGGAAAGGTTAGATATTTTGGGCCTAGTTCAGATAAGTTTCTGTTCAATCAGAATGGTACCATTGGCATTTTAGTCAACACACCAGCTGTCCTCCAAAGATTTAGAAAGTTACTTCCATCTTCTATCAAATTTCAGAGCATTATATTTGATTTGCTTCTGGAGTTTATGACCTATTTGTTTACCCTGTTCTAGGACTACATTTTAAGTTTGCATAGATTATTAAAAACTTTTATATAGTATAAAGAATTCCTATATTTCCCCACAAATTGCCTTGGTTAATTCTGGTTCATGGCTAATATGAACTTTAGTATCAATATACTAAAGTTCAATATAAAACCATTTTTTTTAGCATTGTATAATAGTGTTTGTAGATAAATTTAAAGAAAAATGGCATGTTTATAATAAAGATTCTGTGCATTTATAAATATGTCATATGTTTTCCTTTAGGTCTTATTTCTTTTGGCGGAACTGGGGGTTGAACCCAGAGGCATTCTACCGATGCTACACCCCCAACCCTATTTTTTATTCTTAATATTGAAACAAGGTCTCATTAAGTTGCAGAGGGTTTCTCTAAGTAGCTGAGGCTGACTGTGAAACTGTGATCCTTCTGTCTCAGCCCTCCAAGTACTGGGATTACAAGCATTTGCCACCACACCAGGCTCATATTTTATATTTTTCAATGAGATTTTATAAGTATACTGTACATTGGTCATAAGAGAGTTTTGGTTACTTTGTACTTCTTGTTAGTGACATTATAAATGTCAATATAGAAAAACGTGTTTTACATAGTCAGTTTTTACTTTATAATCTTACTCGAGTACTCGTTATATTGTGTGTGTACGATCATATTGAGAGTTAATAAAAATGTCCCTTTTAACCATATTTGTATACTCAATTTTTGTTTTTCTTATTATTTTGATTAAAATTCATAAATTGTCTTTAAAATAAAACAAAATTTTACTTAATTTTTGAAGGAACATCATATTATTAGTTATGTTGTTTGCTGATTTTTTGACATTATTATTAACAATTTAAAAAATATCGCCGGGCGTGGTGGTGCACGCTTGTAATCCCCGCGCTTGGGAGGCGGAGACAGGAGGATCGCGCAGGTTCGAAGCCAGCCGCGCGTGCTGGCTTAGGAGACCCTGTTTCTAAATAAAAATATAAAAATAGGTCTGGGAGTGTAGCCCAGAGGTAGAAGGGCTTCCAGGAACCCCAGTACCACCAAAAAAAAAAAAAAAAAAATCTTCTGTGTTCTTACTTTGTTGTCTACTATTTCATCCTGTAAAGCTATTAGATTGTTCTGGATGCTTTTCCTGCATGTATTGGCATGTTCTATGGTCTTTTTTTCTCTTTTATTTATTAATAGATTTCCTAATATTAAGTAATTTATATTTCTGGATCCAAACAATCTCAATAAAAACTTTTTAAAATAATAGTGCAGTTTATTTTGTATTTTTTAATCTATACATCTATATTCCTTGGTGTTATAACCCTGAAATGTTTGTTTTCTTTATCCCACTTTTTTTTCCCTTCAGTGAAAGATTATTTAAATTTCATAAAATGAGTTGGGAGCATCCTTTTTCTCTATAACATTTCTCACAAGAGAAGGTTTTGTGTGTATGTATGTTTGTGTGGTACTAGCGAGTGAACCCAGCGGCTTTCTACTTCTAAGCTACTACCCTAGCCTTACTTTTCTTTTTATTTTGAAGCAGAATCTTTCTAAGTTACCACATACTGGTGTTGAGCCTGCCATCTTCCTGTCTTGGCCTCCTAAGTACTATGACTATAGGTATGTGCCACTGCACCCAACAGTGTTCTTTCATTGAAAAATTTGTAGACCTTTCCTATAAACTATCGGGGACTGGTAGTGTAATTTTGTGAGTAGATTTTAAATACTCTATTGTTACTTGTTAAATTTTTAATTATCTTTTAACTTTTTCATATATATATATGTTTTTTTTTTAAGTACTGAAGATTGAACCCAGAGGCATTCTCTGAACTATACGCCAAGCCCTATTTTTTCTTCTTTATTTTAAAATATATTCTAAGTTACAGAGAGCCACATTAAGTAAATGAGGCTGGCCGAGAACCTAGAGCCTCCTTTCTCAGCCTCCTAAGTACTGAGATTACACATATGTGCCACCATGCCTGGCTTTTTTCTCATATTTCTTTTGAAGTTTTCATTTAGAAAGGGTAGTAAAGCTGCATTTGAACACTAATCAGTATAAATTCATGACAAGTTCTGGCTTAATTCTTCAGAAGCCTCATTCAAAGAGAGTCTTCTGTCTAGAACCTTGGGAGCATCACGAGTATGAGGCTTCCTTGTATGGGATGCTAGATTTGAGTTCACCAACCTCCCAGAAATGGAAACCAGAGCCGGGCATGGTGGTACACGCTTGTAATCCAGTATTTGGGAGGCTGAGACAGGAGGATTGCAGTTCGTGGTCAGCCACATCTACTTTAGGCCCTTTGAAACTCAGTGAGACCCTGTTTCAAAATAAAGAATAAAAAATAAGACTGGGGTTGTAGCTCAGAGGTAGAATGCCACTAGGCTTCATCTTCAGTACCAAAAAAAAAAAAAAAAAAAAAAAGATTGCCTGTTCTCAGAGGTGCTTAGTACTACAAATGAAACTGCTATTCTTAATTCCATTTTTTAATTATTTATTTTTAAAAATTCAGTTCTTTTAGACGTTTAAGCTTCTTAGACAACTTAATTATTTTCTTTTTTTTTCTTTCATTCTGATGATACTAGGGATTGAACCCACAGACATTTTATTTCCAAATTACATCCCCAGCTCTTTTTTCTTTTTTGTTTTGAAACTGGGTCTTGCTACTTTGCTAAAGGTCTCACTACTAAGGCTGTGATCCTTCTGGCTCAGCTTCTCAAGTCCTGGGATTATAGGCATGTACCACCACACCTGCTTATCCTAGTATTTTTTTTTCAGTATTGGGGATGGAACCCAGGAGCATTCTACCTTCTAGCTACACCCCCAGCCCCATTTGTTATTCTTGTTTTGAAATGGGATCTCAGTTGCAAAGGGCCTCAAGTAGCTGAGGCTGTCCTGGAACCTCCATCTTCCTGTCTCAGCCTTCCAAATGTTGGAATTACGAGCATGTACCACCATGTTCGGCCTGTTCTAATATTTTATAATGGAAAAAATATTTATATATCTGTGTGGAACAGATACTTGGATTTTTGTTCTCAAGCTCACCTTTTCAGTCTGCCTAATCATAGTAAATGGAGCCAATATTCACCTGCTTGTTAAGGCCATATTTCTGGGGGAAATATTTGATTCCTGTCTTTTTCTTGCCACCCCAGACACAACAGAAGATTTTTTTCACTTCTACTTTCAGAATGTGTCTCAGATTGGACTCTTCACCTTCATTACTTACTTGTCATCTTGGGCAGGAGTATTTGCTTGCTAGGTTCAATAGCCTTTTAGTTGGTCTCCGTTTCTACTCTTGACACTTTATTTTTTCACTTCAGCAGGCTGTTCATTTTCATGTATAATATTTATCTATTTTGTAGTTATTTTGCAATGGTTCTCAGGTTTTCATTTGCTAGGATGGTGCTTATTTCCTAATGTTCGCTTTGTTGACTCTGTTTTTGAAGTTTAGATCATCTAAAGGTTCAGTGTTTTAATATTCCCCCTTTGATATTAAGGGGATATTAAAACACTTGGTATCCCTCTATAATACCCCATCATGGTACTCATTTGTTCTAGACAATTTTGAGGTTCCTGGCACTCTAGCCTGCTCCAGTCTGAAACTAGATACTTTTTTTCAATGCCTGGGGACCCTTGTTTCAATCTGATATTTGGCATAAGTCAAATTTAAATTTGAGATGGCTAGCTTTGGCTAGGTTTTATTTGTGGTAATTAAAAAAGTTATTCTATATCTCCAGGCCACAAGCAACCTTTCTTCCTTCTTTCCTCCCTCCCTTTCCTCTTTCCATCTCCCTTCCTTCCTTCTTTTCTCTTCTTTTTTTTTTTTTTGTTTTGTTTTGTTTTAGTTTGAGAGTCCTTCCACAGTTTGCAGTTTTATTTTCTGTGTCAATTTTTTTCCCTGTCAAAATCATTGCTGCCTGTCAGTAGTTAAATATCCTTCTACTCCTAAAGAGAGTAAATAAGGCATAAAGATAGAACCATATTTTCTTAGATATCACCAGTCTTTGTCAGGTCCATTAGCCTAGTTTTGTTTTATTTGTTTTAAGTTTATTTCCCTTAAAACAAAACAAAACAAAACAAAACACAACACAATTTACCCATCTACTTACCTACTTGTCTTCTTTCATCTACCTACTTATTGACCTATCAAAGCTTTTTTTTATGAATTTATGGGAATTTCTAGTGTTTAACTGAAAGCCTGATGCTTACTTAAGGGGATAATGAATGTATGATTTTTATGTGGGTGAGATATAAAATTTATTTAACTATACATAAACAATTAAAATTAATTTTATTTATTTATTTATTTATTTATTTATTTATTTAATTTTTTGATGGTCTGGGAATGGAACCCAGGGGCATTCGACCTTCGAGCTACACCCCCAGCCCTATTTTTTAGTCTTTATTTTGGAACAGGGTCTCCCTGAGTTGCAAAGAGCCTCACTAAGTAGCTGAGGCTGTCCATGAACCTCAATCCTCCGGTCTCAGCCTCCCAAATGCTGGGATTACAAGCGTGCACCACCACACCCAGCTATAAAATAAATTTCATTTAACAAAATATAGCATAAAATTTAAACATTTTTTTCAAAATGGGAAGAGATTTGTAGAATAATCAAATGGAAACTCCCAACTTTGAACAACTTTAGGTAAAATTTACCACTATCTGAAGAACTATGCGTTCTGTCTCTCAAACTTTGGAATATTATTTTGATTTCTATGCAGTACTATACTCTCTTTTCTGAGTGTAATTGCACATATACACTTAAAGGCGATAATGAAATACAGAGATAACTAAATTTTTCTGACTAATATTTGCCTAATTGAGCTCATTTTTATGTAATGGACATCTTATTATATAATATCTATAATTTGATAACTAAATATTTGTATTGTTCCTTATGTTTATTTGTTACTAATTCTTAATTTTCATGCCTGGAAGCCATCATACTTTTGGTTTTTGTAAAAGGAAATCTCTGACTAGTATAAAGTTTTTTCTTTGTGCTAAATTTTGTTAACTAATCAAAAAATTAAAACTATTATTTTACTCAGTCAGTTTGTAGAATAATTGAATACAACAGATTTTTTTGTTAAATTTCATATTTATTATATTTGATTATAATGTAAGTACTCTAATTTTAGGCCTTCGAAGACAATTTAACTGAAGCAAAGAAGGAAATTGAAGTATCTCAGAGTAAATATAATGCTCTGTCATTACAGCTGAATAATAAGCAGACAGAACTTCTCCAAAAGGATATGGATATTACCCTTGTCAGGTAAGTATATTTGATTTTTTTGTGTGTGTGAGTGTGTGGTACTGGTGATTGAACCCAGGAGCATTTTATCTCTTGAGACACACCCCCAGCCCATTTTTTTATTCTTTATTTTGAAACAGGGCCTCACTAAGTTGCTGAGGCTGGCCGAGAACTTGTGATCCTCCTGTCCCAGCCTCCCACATACTAGGATTAAATGCCACCATGCCTGGCGTATATTTAATTTTTAATTTAACAATATAGAAATGTCACTAGTCATTCAATATTACTCATGTTTATTCTTAATGACAAATGATAAAAATTTGTGTATTAAAAAGCTGGAATTATGTAGGCTAAATTAGGAATAGTTATTTAGGAGAATAAGCAGAAATTCTATATGTGAATTTTTATCTTATTTTCCAAGTTTGGAAAATTCTCTGCAAAGCTTATATATTTCTTTGGTTTGTACCTCCAGATATTTCTCAAGGCGAATTACCCTTAGGTTTGGTGTCTGTTTTCTTAGACTTCTTTAATGTTCTTATTGTGGTCTCTTATTGTCTTTCCATTATTATTATCTGAGTGTTTAAGTTCATATATACTGTCTTTTATGCCTGAGACTGTTTTCCATGTGATCTAACCTATTGGTGATACTTTCTATTGAATTTGTTGTTTGATTTATTTTATCTTTACTTTCATTAATGAATTCTGTTTTGTTCTATTTTAGAATTTTGATTTCTTTGTTGACATGTCTTTCACATCCTACATATTATCTCTGAGTTGATTCCTTAGAACTTTTAGGTCTTTGATCCTTTTGATAATCGAAATTCTAAATTTTCCTTCTGTTATTTTCTGTACTTCTGTATTAGCAAATTCCATTGTTACATTGTTTTCAGGGTGTTTCAGGCTAACAAGTTTGGGCAGTTTGTAGCATAAGGTACAGTTGTCCATAGCAGAACTAAATTTATTCCCCAAGGTTTTTTTCTTTGCACCTGAGGATGTGGACATGGTGTCAGTAGGAGCCACTCACCAGTCTTTCTTGACCACTGGATCTTTATACCAGTGATGTTTGTGTAGCCTTTGAGTGTGAAGAAAGCAATCAACCAGTGGGATCTTCAGCATTGGTTTGGAAGGCCATTAGGAACAAGCAGTTCTACAGTCTCTTGGGGACCAAACTCCTTCACAAATCCACACACAGCTTCTCCTTTTCATTTTCAGAGAGGTTGAACCAACTATTTTAAATGGAAATGCTTTCTACTTCCATCTGCCTTGTTTACTGCACTTTCCACTGCCGAGGTACTCAGCAGATTTGTATCCTAATAATTACCCTGGGCCGGAACTGATTCTTGAGATGGGCACCCACTAATTCAGTTAAGAGAGGAGTTCATTGGGTCTTGGAGATACAAAAAGTGCAGGGGCTTCTGATCTCTCCCATAGGAATTTTAGACAGAGAAGCTCTTCTTAAAATGGTTCTCCATTATGGCATTGTATAAACCTATGGAAAGTGCAAAGAACCTCTTTTCATACTCCAGCTCACAATGCAGATCTCAGGTCTTCTGCCTTCACAGATATATGTTTATGTACTATTAGATCATGCACTCCTGGAAAACCCTGATGCTCTCTCTGTCAGCCTGATGGAGCTCTTGCCCTCTGCCTCTCAGCTGCTGAGCACTCAGTGTTGATTCATTGTTGTGTAACCAAATGTTTCCAGGTTTGATCTGGTCACTGACTGACTCTCCAGTTACACTACAGCACTTTGCTGTGATCCTACTTCAATGTGCAGCTACACACCTGTTGTTTTGGTTCAATATGTGGATCCCCAGGGTGAGTGCTAAGTGCCTCTAGTCAGTCCTGCCATCTTCTAGCTTCTGTACTTGCTTTATTTTTATTTTCATGTATGAAACTAATAAAATAAAGACAATTATTTTGGTGTAAATAATTCATGTGAATTATTAAAAATAATACATGAAGTACAGAAAAGTGCAAAGATAGAAAAAAAATCACACTAAAAATGCAACTCTAGAGAAATGACAACCACTAAAGTTTTGTGAGAAACATCCTGGATTTATCTTATTGCATTTTTATAGATTGAAGTATAGATTGACAGATGTTTTTAGGTTAAAAGAACTGCATTTTTTGTGTTTTTCAGTAACTATCAACCTTAGT
Organism: Muscardinus avellanarius; assembly: GCF_963383645.1. Lineage (NCBI taxonomy): Eukaryota > Metazoa > Chordata > Mammalia > Rodentia > Gliridae > Muscardinus > Muscardinus avellanarius. Next base: position 56,637,564 of record NC_137799.1, on the reverse strand, counting down.
TTATATGAATAGAACATTAGGCTTTCTGAAGTCAAATTAAGATAATTCTTTCTTTCTTATAAGAAAAAATTCTTTTTTGTGTATGTGTGTTTGTGTGTGGTACTAGGGATTAAACCCAGGGCATTCTCTCTCCAAGCTATACCCCAGCCCTTGTCTTACTAAGTTTCTGAGAGCATTGGAAAGTTTCCTAAGGCTAGTCTTGAACCTGACATCCTCCTGTCTCATCCTCCCAAGTAATGGGATTTCAGCCATGCAATACCATACTTGGGTTAAGAAACCATTCTATACTTTCCAAAACTTTGGAGATTCATGTTATTTTGCTTTGCTTTTTAGAGCTATAATCCATTCTTCAATTGGTTTTGGTGAAATGTATACTTTGGGTGGAAATTAGCCATGTATATTTAGGAAATTAACAAATGAACCCAGCAATTTTAGCTTCTGAATTTGTGTCCCAAGAATTATAGCATTTATAACTTCTTGTATAACCATAATAACCATAGATGTTTAGGCTTAATTCTACTTATTACTTCAGTGTAAATGACTGAACCTTTACTCTTGATGTGTCATTTTTATACTTTTTGTTTTAATTCGTATTATTAGCCCTTCTTTTTCTATTGTTAGCGTTATGGTTTGTATCCTGAATATTCCCCAAAGACTAAGGTGCTGAAGGTTTATACCCAATGCTTCAGTGTTCAGAGGTAGGGATTTTAGGAAGTGATTGAGAGCGCTAACCTCATGGAGGAATTAATACACGGTAGATTCATGGCTAAATGGACTGCTGGGTAGTGGTGGAAAGTATAAGAGTGAGGGTCTAGTTGAAGGTAGTGTTGCTTGAAGGCATGCCTTTGGGGACTATTATCTTCAGCTTCTTCCCATCTTTTCTGCTTTCTGACTGTCAGGAGATGAGCAGCTTTCCACTATTACACCCTTGCACTAGGTCTGCTTTCTCTTAGATTCAAAGAAGTGGAACCAGCTGACCATTGACTGAAACTGAGCCAAAAAATAAGTCTTTCTTTCTTTAATTAGCTTTCTCAAGTATTTGATCACAGTGATGAAAACTGATTAATTTCTTTCTCCCCCATTGGCCTCATATTTAGCCACATGACTAATTTTGACCTGTGGCACAATAGTCAAAGTGAGATATCCCTTTTCCTGGCAAATATATACATAAAAAGGCTTTGCTTAGTTTGTCTTATTTCCATTCTCTTTCAGGGGAATAGCTTATTCCCAATGTAGTCTGCTATTACAGTTCAATCTTAGTAGAAGAAAGCCACTTATAAGCAAGCAATTAAATATTTGTTTTCTTTAAGCTAGCAAGACATTTTAGATTGAAGAATAACACAGAGAAACGGAAACTCACTGTCTCTTTGCTATTAAACTTAGTTTCTAAATATTTCTGATATATCTTATTACCCACCTTATCCCTTAGATGAGCTTCACTGTAACTTAAAGATCATTAGATTTATCTTCCAACAACTCAGTATTTTAGCTGGGTGTGGTGGCACACACTTATAATCCCAGTACTTGGAAGGTTGAGACAGGAAGAGAGCACGTTCACAACCAGCCTCAACAACTCAGTGAGGCCTTCCACAACTTAGTAAGACTCTGTTTCAAAAAAAGTAAAAAGGATAAAGTAGGATTGTGGGAATAGCTTGGAGGTAGAATGCCCCGGGTTTTGTTCCCAGTTACCACATACACACAAAAATACAATATTTTATTTTTTTAAGATTTTAACATTCTTCTTGAGATGGGAAGGAACATTGTTGGTTCTCAGCAACTTCTCTTTCAAACAAACTCAGATTTTCCTTTATTCTTTTTGAGCTATGCCTAGAAGAACTTTTTGAGTTTGAATCTAAAATATTTCATTAGGTTTTCCATAATTTCGATTTTTCTTATAACCACTCTGTGGGTTTTAATTCTGATGTTATTTTTTTTCTTTTTAACAATCCTTTGTATTAATTATCTTTTTTCATTTTGCCCATGCAACAGCTGTTCAGATAACCTATAAAAAAGATCAGGCCAAATAAGTATTCATTACTTACTTGAGAGACTCAGTTCCCTGCAAAGTTGAGTGACAGAGCAAGAATCTGAGACATGAAAGGTTAAAAAATAATTCCACATAACATGTTATTGTCCTGGTCACTGCTTCACAATGAGCTATGGAAGACATAGCACACATACTGAATTAGCCACCTAGGTTGATTCTGCACAGAGAAATCACACCCTAGAGCAGACCATCAGAGGAAAGAAGTTGATTGTACCTCTTTTTAAATTTTTTTTTTAATTTTGGTGGTACTGGAGATTTAAACCAGGGGTGTTCTTTCCCTGAGCTATATTCCTAGTCCTATTTTTAAGTTTTTAGTTTTGAAACAGGGTTTTACTAAGTAGCTGAGGCTGTTCTTGAACCTGTGATCCTCCTGTCTCAACCTCCTAAGTACCGGATTACAGGTTTGGACCACGCCAGCTAAGTATCTCTTGTGTTTTTCCATTGGTCAGTGTTTTCTCATACCATGTCCAGTGTTGTAGCATTTTATCCCAATCTGAAATAGGTATTAAGAGAATAGGCCTGCAGCTATTTAGCCTCAAGTGATAAAACCACATGGGTTATATTAACTTGGCAGGCTGAAGTGGCAATTTGTAGGTTGAGAGAGAACAAGGGATCCAGAGTCTAGGAGCCAGGTGAAGATGAATTTAATAGATGCATAAAACATCTGATACAATAATAAATATTTAAGAAGGGATAAGAACTAACTTAGGTGCTCTGTTTATAGCAGTGAACAAAAAGTCCCTGCTTTTGCAGAGATACCATTACATATTGGCTGATGTTTTAGAGAGGCATTATCACTTTTTTTCACAGTTTTTTCAAAGCACCTCACCTTTGCCGCCGCCGCCTCCTCCTCCTCCTCCTCCTCCTCCTCCTCCTCCTCCTCCTTCTCCTCCTTCTCCTCCTCTTCCTCTTCCTTCTCCAGGCTGAACTTAGGGACACCCTACCTCTAAGCTATACCCCCCAGCCCTATTTTATTTTTTATTTTAAGGGAGGGTACTGTTAGGTTGCTGAGGGTCTCATTAAGTTGCTGAGAGTCTTAGTTGATGAGACTGGCCTTGAGCCCAAGATCCTTCTGCCTCAGCCTCCCAAGTACTGGGTTTATAGGTGTGTGCCAATATGCCTGGCTAAGCTCTTTCTCTATTTTTTCCAGTAGTTCTTCAGGAGTATACTTTTCCTCTGCATATGCACAATTAATTTTCTTAATATTAAGTACTGCCTCTTTTTAATAAGTCTTCTTTATTTATTTTAGTTTTCAAGTGACGTAAGTTCTGGACAAATTCCTTGTTTTCTTGTAGTTCAGATGTGTGAATTTCATAAGACTTATTTGTTGCCTATTTTCCTTCTAATCAGATTCCACTATTTATATTTGCCATATGTATATGGTGTATATACCATTTGATCTACTTTTTAGAGGATGGTGTAGGGAGAAAAAGATACACTTCCATTCCACTTGAGAGTATGGCTAGGAAATAGCATGAGATAGGAGACAAAATATGCTTTTCAAAAATATGACTTTTATGAATATTTTTGATTTAAAATTTTTATTTTTATGTGAAACATATTAAAAATGACATACATTCAGACTTATGATTGGTGCCCTTTCCTCCCCCCACTTCACCTTCCCCCTCCCAATAGTGAGTGTCCAGGTTAACCATGCTAATATGTGTAAAAGTATGTATTCATAATGGAGGAGCTACATCCAAATATGTATTCATACTTTTACACATATTTGGATGTAGCTCCTCCATTAATTAACCTCAGCCTTTTCCCTCTCCCATCCTTCCATTCCAGCTTTGCTGAGGTTTCTCTTCCATTATCTGGAGTCCCTCTGGTATTCCTAATACTCCCTAGTTTGGGGATATTAGAAAGAACATATGTCCCTTCTCTTTCTGTGCCTGGCTGATCTCACTTAACATAATGTCCTCTAGGTCTTTCTATCTTCTTGCGAATGACATGATTTTCTTCTTTATAGCTGAGTAGAATTCCATTGTGTATATTTCCCAGTGGGCTAGTCCAGTTAGAACCATCAGCTGATTTTTAAACATCAAGTGCCTTACAATAAATAGTACAAGCATCTTCCTACTCTTGAATGTGTTTCTTATGATTAAAGATACATATAATTGTTTTGCATGATCTTTAATGTAGGTTAGTTCTGGCTCTACCAATCCTGACCTTCTTATTAAGAAATTGTAAATGTCTTCTAACACTAGATGAGAAATAAATTTGGTGTTTCACACTGTGTTGAAAGATGATATGTTCTATCTTCAACTTGTTCCCTTTCTAAATACATTTACTTAGGTTTCCTCCCTAACATACCTCTTGACCTCTCTGATAGATCTACTATTACTTATCTTCTTGGATGATTTTTTTCAGTTGTATTAATGGAAAATAATTTGCAGCATGCATTATTACTGTGAGTGTTTTCCTCTGCTTGTATCACATCTCCTGAAGGTATTGTGTCATTATTGATCCTCCCCTTCTCCCAGTTTGGACTGTTATTTTCTGTTTCTGTTTTCAAATAGTTACAAAAAGATGGCATATGTACATTCATCTTTTTGGATGCAATAGTTGTGGTTGTGGGAATAGAAAATTATTGTCCTAAACCTCTAAAAGGCAGAGCTTGATTTTCTCACATTAATTTTCATCCATTTTCAACAACTATCTCCATATTGCTTTTGTTCTTCTTTAATATTTATTTTTGTAAATGAACCAGCAATTTGAAGCTATAGGTAAGGAAAAATACCATTTCAAATACAACCTCCAAAATACATAACACAATGTATATTTTGATGAAATACATCTTTCTAAATGCCTTTCTTTTTAAATTGAATATTCAAAACAATTTCCAGTTTTGTATGATCTGTATCACATAGGATTTTCCCACAGGAGTTTGCAAATCTCTGCCCTAGAGGTGTGGGTCTCCAAACCTTCAGTTCCGTCATTACCACCACTATTTTCTTTGTCCTCCTGCTTACCAGTTCCACCCTGTGTGGCGTGGCAGGGCTGATTTTCTCTTGTGTCACTCGCCTTTCTTTTGACTTTTCTTGCCTCTTCATCTTCAAGTTGGATTAGAGGAGTCATAGGTATTCCAACTCAGAACCCTGAGGTTATAAACTAGAATTGATAATAATGCTTTAAGGAACTTTAGTTTGAAAACCAATATTAATTTGCCGTTTGGGATTTAAAAGTATATTTAAAATTCTGTATATTATGAAATAAGGTTGACTTGCTCTTTAGTTAGAAAACTGTCTGGTAACTATAGTTAACATTAGTACTTCTCAGTTCTTGGAACTAAAGTGTTAATTTCAATAAGAAGGTGGTGCTGTGACAATATATTCAGGGTTTTTATTACTATCAAGCTATAAAAGAAAATTGATAAGTATATGCCTTTGAAAATCATAGTAGTTCTATCAATATTTTCTAGGTGTATGTGATAAATATTAAATACTTTATATATTATTTATTTTATTAATAAGTTTGCTTGCAGTAAAAAATAATAGATGAAAAATAGGAAGCCAATCCATAACCGTAGATGAACACAATTATTTAACTGAGATGATCTTTATTCATGCTTCTTTCTATTTATTGCTTGCTTTGCACAGAAAAGAGTTGCAGGAGCTGCAGAATCTTTACAAACAGAACAGTGCACATACAGCACAGCAAGCAGAGCTGATCCAGCAGCTTCAGGTTCTCAATATGGACACACAGAAAGTACTGAAGAATCAGGAAGATGTCCACACAGCTGAAAGCATATCATATCAGAAAGTATGCTTTTTGTTTGTCATAAAATGCAAAAAACCTATCTATCTGTGTGTGTGTGTGTGTGTGTGTGTGTGTGTGTGTGCATGTGTAGGAACTTAAGAAAAGGTATAGAATTAAAATTTTTAAAAATTTTAACATTCTTTACTCCTCTTACGTGTATTTTTCTAAATTAACAATGAAATATGGGTCAATTTGGTAATATTTAAAATTTAATGAGTTTTCTTTATGGTTATTAGAGCAGAATCATTTGTAGTATAGTCATAAATTTATTATAGCTTATTGTTTTTCAAATTAAAATTTTCATATCTACTTTAAAATATTCTTGGTGTGTAACCCCTTACTGGAAAGAATTTGGAGAATGAAATTATTCCTTCTTCTATTAAGAGAAATTACTTGATCAAATATGATTCTAGTTTGTGACCTAAGGCAGATTTTGTGTGTGTGTGTGGTCCAAAAACAAAGGTGAGAAGCAGATGAAGAAGGAAGAAGGGAGAGCAAGAATCCTAACATAAAGCACATATAACATCTCAATTAAAAATAAAACAAACACAAAATACGAGGGCACTGTAGGAAGCTATGTCTCATAAACTGCTGACCTCAGTTGATTATTTTACATCCAAGCCTTACAAAATAGCATTTCAAGTCAGCACTTAAAAACTAGTGTTACTAGTTTATGTTACAAAAAAACCTAAAAACTTCACGTTATTATTATTATTATTATTATTATTATTATTATTATTTGGTGGTACTGGGGTTCCTGGAAGCCTTTCTACCTCTGGGCTACACTCCCAGACCTATTTTATATTTTTTAAATTTGGAAACAGGGTCTCTTAAGCCAGCACGGCTGGCTTCGAACCTGCGCGATCCTCCTGTCTCTGCCTCCCAAGCGCGGGAATTACAAGCGTGTGTCACCACGCCCGGCAAAACTTCACATTTTTAAATTGTATACCAGCAATGGCATTTAAATTTTTTTTTTTCTGAAGATGATGAAAGCTGGTAGAAGAGATATCCTCCCAACAAGAACATGGATTCTATCAACAATGAGTGTAATCTTGATGAAAACATCAACATAGTGCTTGAGAAAGGGCGGGATAGCCTGGCATGCTGGTACATGCTTGTAATCCCAGTACTTGGGAGACTGATACAGTTGGATCTCAGGTTCAAGGCCAGCAGCCTCAGCTACCTAGTGAGGCCCTCCATAACTTAGTGAGACCTTGTTTCAAATAAAGAATAAAAAATAGGAGTGTAGCTTAGATATAGAATGCCCCTGGATTCAATTCCCAGGATGTCAAAAAATAAATAAATAAATAAAATAAAAATAAAATAAAATAAAAAGGATCATGTGTGGTGAGGAGTCTGGAGTGGGCAGGAACAATTTCCCCATAAATAAGGAATTGTGATCTTTAGAGGCAAGCTGGAATGCTAGAAAGAATACTAGAGAAAAACTAGAGGGTCTGGATTTGAATCCTGGCTCTGCTATTTTCTAGTGACAGACTGAAAATCGCTGTTTCAGAATGCTTTGGAACAGCGATTTTCAGTCAATATTCTGTGTTGCCTTCATGTTTTCCTAGGGGCATCAGTGATACCAAGAGGTAGCTTAGAACCCATCTTCTCCAATTCTACTAGACAGCTCCACCTTTCTGTTTTATGTGATAGAATTGACCACTGTGCTTTTGTTTCTAAATGAGGCTCCATTTCTAGAATGATTTTAAAATTTGCACCATTATATGCAACTGTTTTCCTCATCTCTAACTATTGATGGCTCTTTCTTGAAATGCTTTTGTTTGTTCCTGGCTTCCAGTGCACTAGTTTTATGGGTTTCTTCCTTCACTTTCTTATTGTTCTTTTTCATTTTCTTTCTGGTCCTTTATAGCCTTTATGTCCTTTAAGTATTAGAATGTCTCAGATCTAGTCTTGGGACTTATTATTTTTTCTGTTTAAACTTTTATTTTGGATGATTTTATCTGATCACCTATGCATTCAAAATCATATAGTCCATAGTTTGAGGATTCCCACATTTGTTTACCCTGAATCTCTAGGAAAGTATATATCTAATTGCTTACTAAATAATGTCTTTGCCTCAACACCTAATGGGCTTCTCACACTTGGCATGTTCAAAATTATGTCATTGTCTGCTCTGTCTTAAGCCATATCCAGAACTCTATTTCTTACCACCCCTGCTGTACATGCCATTATCATGTATTACCAGAATTACTACAGTGATTTGTCACCTTATTTCTTTGCTCTGACCTATCACCCTTTGAGTCTACCCACAACACAGATGTCAGTATATTCTCACTAAAATTTAGAAGTCAAATCAGGTCACACCTCTCTTTAAATCCTTTCATTGTTTTCCTAGGCTATTAAAAGTAAAAGCCCAAGTTTTTACTATAGTATGTGAGACTATACATTACCTGGCTCTGCTTTACCTCTCTGATCTCATCTTCCTCTTCTTTTTTTATTTGTTCCATTTTACCCATATTAATCTTATTTTTGTTCCTTGAACAGGCCAGCTTATAAGCATGAACCTCAAGCTTATAGTGCCTGAAATCTTTATCTGGTTATCAGCATAGATAACATTTTACTTCCTATATTCTTCACTTCTTACATTCTTTTTTGTTTGTTTGGTACAAGAGATTGGACTCAAGGGCATTCTACCTCCATGCTATACCTCCTGCCCTCTTTTGTTTTTATTTTTGAATCAGGGTCTTGCTAGTTTAATGAGAGTCTTACTACTTGCTAAGGCTGTCCTTGAACCTGCGATCTTCCTGTCAGTTTTCCAATACTGGGATTACAAACATGCACCACCATACTTGGCTACCTTTTACAACTTAAAATTAGTTGATAACCAAACATTAAGTGGTAGAAGTAAGACTGCTGAATGTTGTAATAGCAGATGTAGTAAAAAGTATGGGAACATTCTAGAGCCTATTATTAGTGATGTTTATTCTAAGAAGATAAGAAGACATCAATGAGAATGATTGCTTCTTGTAACTTTTCCAAATGAACTCCGGCCCAACCCATAAATTTGCTAGTTAGTGCCTTTACTAAATTTAGAGAGGTAGAGCTATCATACCTCTTTTTGGCTAACATAACATACATTTTGATCTGAATACTTTTTAAAACCCAATATACCTTCCCATTAAGATTATATTTATTTCATGCAAGAATCCTTATGAATAATGAAGCATGTAAGAGATTTGCAATATATTGTTTATAAATAGTATTGGGACAGAAAAATGCCAAAAAAAGGAACAAATTGAGGTAAATTGCTTTTAACTGGCTTACTTGTCCTTTCTTTACTATGTTTTTTTATTCTTTCTTTCTCAAGGCAGACTATCATTTTCATTTTACTTATTCCTCAAACATCACTTTTGTGATGTGTGTATATGTGGAAGGGTAAAACATCTCATTCTTAAATTATAGTTTTACTTTTGAAATTATTTTAGGTCTCTTTAGTGGTTGGTAAGATTTTAATTAGTATCCTCGACTACTCAATTTGAAAGTTTTAAAAAGTTATCTATTTATAAATTTTGCCTATAATTTTTTCATATAGGTAATTTTTCTTTGATAGTTTATGTATAAATAATTATTAAAATATTTTATAATTACATCTCCCAGATGCAAATAAATACTGTTAGAAATAGTTATATATGTTAGTTAATAGTTAAATATTTTAGAAATAGTAATATAAATATTTAACTTTTAAAATGTTGATTATGAGCCGGGCATGGTGGTGCATGCTTGTAAACCCTGTGCTTGGGAGGCAGAGACAGGAGGATCGCGCTGGTTCGGAGCCAGCCTCGCTGGCTTAAGAGACCCTGTTTCCAAATAAAAAAATGTAAAATAGGTCTGGGAGTGTAGCCTGGAGGTAGAAAGGTTTCCAGGAACCCCAGTACTACCAAAAAAAAAAATGTGGATGATGTTATTTAAATTTTTCACTATTATAAACCTTCAGTAAACATTTTTTGTTATTAGTTTAGATGATTCTTACTACTCATTAGAGTATATCAAACTCTCTCTCTCTCTCTCTCTCTCTCTCTCTCTCTCTCTCTCCCCACTCACTCATCCAGGGAAAAGTTCTTTTTATGAAAAAGTAACATCATATTAACAGTGTATAATTTATTCTTAATTGGTTCATACATGAAGATAAAACTTGTTTAAATTATTAAATAAGAAGGCACAGGGGATCTTGGACTTTGAAGGGAACCTGTCTGCTACATGATCAGTAAATGTTGAATTATTCAATTTTAAGAAGTTGCATACTATGATAAACCACTTTGGTTAATGCAATTTTAAAACCATAATGCTTATTTGAATTGTAAGGGTATTTTAAAACTTTTCAGGCATATTTCTCTATTGACTTAACTATTATTCTGGTCTGCTTAATTTTTAACTGAGTGAATGCTTCTGCATAGTATAAAAATATGGAGGAAGTAAGAACATAAGAATGCTATAGTTTTTTTTTTAATTAATTTATTTTTTAAATTTGTGCATTGTAGTCATATATCAATCACATTGGAGTACAAGACTTGAGAGGATATACAAGCACACATCATCCAATTAGCCCTCCTCCAGCCCCCATCCCATTCCCTCCCCCTCCCTCCATCCCACACTTCTTTGGTGATTTACTTTGATACATTTGTTTATGTACCTCCTGCGTTTTAAAGAGGCTCCGTCCTCCAGTATTACATACCCTCTGATTGGTCACATTAGTTGCTTCACTATAGGGCCCTTTCTATAGCTCAACCTCTTCCTGTTGCCCTTTTCCTCCTAGTTATTGCTGATTAAGAGAAGCGTCTGATTTATATTTTCTGCGATATTTCTCTGTGCATGCTGCGTTGCAAGTACCGATCCCACTCTTGACGGTCCCAGTAGCGGCCTGGCTACTCAGTGGACTGATCCAGACCTCGCTGGCTCAAGCAGAGGCCTTGCCTCATGGGAGGCCCCATGTCTAGTCTCGCTGGCCCCTGCACCGGTCTAACCCCTAAGCTGGCTTCGGTCCCGGCCTTGGAGGCCGCAGGAGTGGCCTTGCCTCATGGCAGGCTCCAATGCCGGCCTTGCTGGACCCAAGAATGCTATAGTTTGAACCAAAATGTTTCTATAGATCCATGTCACTCACACACACACACACACACACACACACACACACACCCCTCACTCATCCAGGGAAAAGTTCTTTTTATGAAAAAGTAACATCATATTTACAGTGATAATCTATTGTACACTGTGTCCATGATAAAGGCTTGGGAGGTGGTGGGACCTTTAGGAGGTTTCACCTTTAGGGGTTGGGGCCTAGTGGAAGGAGGTGAGGTCATTGTGGATGTGCCTTTGATGTCTCCTGTAATGGGACCTTAGCCAAGTTCTGTCTCTCTGCTTCCTGGCCACTATGAGGTAAACCTGTTTCTTCTGTTATGTGCTTTTGCTGTGAAGTATTGTCCTGCTACAGGCCCAAAGCAACAGGGCCATGCAACCATGAAACTTACCTATTAATTTGTGAACCAAAATCAATCGTATTTTGAAAAGAAAATCCTTATAAGTTGATTTCAAGCTGATTGACACAGAAAATTGTCACAGGCCTAAAGTAACAGGGCCATTCAACCATGAATTTTGCCTAGTAATTTGTGAGCCAAAATAAATATTCCTTTTTATTTTGTGGTACTGGGGGTGGAACCCAGAGGCTCTCTAACTCCGGGCTATACTCCCAGACCTTTTTTATATTTTATTTGGAAACAGGGTCTCATTAAGTTGCTGAAAGCCTCACTAAGTAGCTGGCTTCGAACCTGTGCGATCCTCCTGTCTCAGCCTCCCAAGCGCGGGGATTACAAGCGTGCGCCACCACGCCCGGCTAAATATTCTTTTTTTTATAAGTTGATTTTCTCAGGTGTTTTGTCAGCTGTTTAAAAATTGGTACCAAGAAGGGGTTTGTTTTTGTGATCATATACCAGGAAATATGATTCAGTAGCATTTAGAATGATTTGTAGGAGGAGTTTAGGAAAGTTTGGAGAAGTGGGGTATAGAAAAGCTAGAGTGTATAAGTAGACCTGAGTGGGTTACTCCATTTGGGGCCCAGAAGATCAGAATGCTGATAGGAATAAGGACATTAAAGGTTGTGATGATTAATTTTCAGATAGAAATGAGAACACTATTAGGAACTGGATTAGAGATCACTCATGTTACATTCTGGCATACAACTTGTCTATATCTTTCTGTGTTCTGAGATTTTGTGTGAGGCTAAGAATTGAGAGCAAAAAGCAGATCTGGAGAATTTGAAAAGTAGGCAGTTTGGTCAGAAAAGGAGTACATTTATAGTTGTAGTTAAGAGAGTGTGGATGTTAGCAAGACCATTAAAAAGAAGCCGAGTACTTTGCACCAGTACAATAGGAAAGATGCCTTGAGGATATCAGGATTCAGAAATATCCTGTCTATCATAGGCTCAAGGATATAAAAATATGAACTCCATTCAAAGATCTTTCATTTAATAAGAGTTCCTCTGGGCACTCTGCTTACTTATATAGGTTTACCAATGGAATTGTTTCCCTGGAATTCATTTCTCCATGTTCCGCCATTAGGGCATGTAGAGGCAAGGCATCTTGGACCCTAGTCCAAGCAGGCTCCTCAGCTACAGCTCATTCTGGCATCAGATTTTGGGATTTTCCTCATGATACTAGTTTTGCAGGCATTTAGAATGCAACAGTATGGGGTCATGGAAGTTTCCACTAAGATTTCAAAGGAAAGTTTGAGAGGGCAAGCAGTGCGTGACAGGGTCAAAGTCTCTTCAAGCAACCCCTGACAAGAAGATGTGTGAAGCTGTGAGAGTGAAGCCGAAGCCACATTGGAGACCCATGGTAGTGAGACGCTAAGCACGTGGAATGCCTGCCTCAGGGAGCTACAGGCAGCAAGCACAGCCAGCCCAGGAGAGGGGCCATGTAGGACATAGCCGCAGGCCATAGGGTTAAGACCACCCAACCCTCAGAGCTCATTCACACCACCATGTCACCCAGATGCAAGTGTGGTTAACAGGATTTAAGGTTCACCTGCTGGGTTTTGGTCTTGCTTTGGTCTGCCCCTTCTCTTTTTACATTTTTCCTTCTGTTTGGAATGGAAATGTTTACACTGTGCCTGTCCCACCCATGTATATTGGAAGTATATAACTTTATTTTTTACTTTTATGGGAGCTCATAGGTAAGTTTATCTTAAGTAGATTTATGTGATAATATCCATTTCATTATTTGTAAAAATTAAAAACTTTTGCCCAAAGTGGGTAAGATGAGGGAAATGGGAAAATGGAAAAAGGTTTTGAGAGTAGGAAAGATGAGAATTGTAGTTTCATAGAGGTCTCCATAACAAATGAATAGTTCTACACATTACTCTACTGCCATATAGTAGGGAGGGCTCTTCTAGAACAGAAACATTTATCAGGATAAATAGAAGTTGTCAGGTATGATAGCATACCTGTAATCCCAGTACTCAAATGCCTGAGACAAGATTACAGGTTTGAAGCTAACCTTAGCAGCTTAGTGAGATTCTATTTAAAAATAAAAAATAAAATGGTTTTGGGGTATAACTCAGTAGTAGAGCATCCCTGGGTTCCATTACCAGTATCTAAATAAATAAATAAATAAATAAATAAATAATCTGGTGATAGTAGCTCAGTGGGAGAGCATTTGCAAATATACAAGGCTGTGAATTTGATCCTAAGCATCACAAGAAAAAAACAAAATAAAATAGCGCATACACACACACACACACACACACACACATCAGAAAAGATAAATAAAACTAAACTGGTATGTTCTTCAAGCATGTGGTCATTTATAAAATTTAAGTTTATTTGAATGGTACTGAGGATAGAACAAAAGGATATTCTGCCATTGAGCTACCCTAGCCCATTTTAGTGTTTTTTTTTTTTTTTTTTTTTTTTTTTTTTAAGCAGGATTTCACTAAGTTTCTAAGGCTATCCTCAAACTTGTGATCTGCCTTCTTCAGTCTTCTGAATAGTTGGATTTACAAATGTGCACCATAACACCCAGCTTATACTATTAAATATTTTATATCACTGTATATCACTTACACACATTCATGTGATTAAAATATTTATATGAATTGTATCAGCATTTAAGATGTCTAGATTATCTGACATGTTTAGAATACTAAATATGTACTTTAAAACCTTTTTTCTATTTTATAATAGTTACATTATATAAGGTAATGTTAGTCCGAGCAAATAGGTTATGCATACTTTTAGTTTAAACTGCTTGTTAATCAAAATTTTTTTCTCATTTTCTTGTTTAAGTAGATATTGTTTTAATTTAAAGAATTTATTATCTCCATCAATGTCACAAATAGCCTACTGAATATATAAGAAAAAATTTATTATTTTTTCCGATATAATTCTATTTATTTCAAGTACAAAATTAGACAAAAAATAAACAAAAACCTTGGAGCTGGGCATGGTGGCACACACCTGTAATCTCAGTACTTGAGGGGCTGAGCTAGGAGGATAGCCAGTTCACAGCAAGCCTCTGCAACTTAGTGAGGCTATAGGCACTTAGGGAGATCCTGTTTCAAAATAATTTTTAAAAAAGTATTTAAAAAAATAAGGATGGCCAGGCGTGGTGGTGCATGCTTATGATCTCAGTACCTGCGAAGCTGAGATAGGAAGAGAGCAGGTTCCCATCCAGCCTCAGTAACTTATGAGGCCCTCTGCAACTAATAGGGAGAAAGTTACTGTATTAGTCAGCTTTGCATTTCTGTGATTAAAATGCCTAATAACAACAATCTAGAGTAGGAAGAGTTTGAGCTCACAGTTTCAGAGGCCCTGTCCATGGTCAGCTCTCTCCAAAGCAGAAATATCATGGTGGCAGAGCGTAGAGGAGTATAGCTGCTCAACTTATGGCAGCGGGAAAGCAGAAAGGGGACAAATATAGTCCTCAAGGCTATGCACCCAGTGATCCACCTCTTCCTGCAACATCTGCCTGCTTGTAGTTACCACTCAGTTAAATTAATTAATTCAGATTTTTAGTCCATAAAATGGATTAGATGGCCCCTTGATTAAATTATTTCACCTCTAAACATTGTGGCATCGCCAATGCATGAGCTTTTTACAGGAACATTCCCTATACAAACCAGAAGACAAACTGAGGATCCCTCAACCAAAGCACAGGAATGAACATATTGTATTACCTAATTTACTTGAGAATTTTTTTTTTTGCTAGTTACCCATCCAGTGATATCAGAATGAGTCGTGGCAACTTCTGAATAGGAAAACACATACATAAACTACGTGGTGGAGAGGACAGGATAGAGAAGAAGAGGAGCACCTCTAGCCCTCTATTTATAAAGCAAGAAAGAGGGGAGAGAAAGAAGGAGAAAAGAGATTAAGAGAGAGCCTTCTTCCATGAGTAGACAGATCCAAACTTCTATATAGCATCAAAGTTGTATCTGTGAAAGATCTCAAGATTTGACACCCAAGAATAAAGTATCACACCATTAATGCTGATGGATAGTAAGCTGTTCTCAATCCTGACACCATACTGGCATCATGCCTGCACATTGGTTGTTGGGAGGGCAACTTGTGCTTTTCTCTGTCATCCCTGATCAGTATCCTTGAGATTCTCAGAAGTTTGAAGTCTTTTAGCTTTTTTTTTTTTTTTTTTTTTTTTTTGTGGTACTGGGGTTCCTGGAAGCCCGTCTACCTCCGGGCTACACTCCCAGATCTATTTTTACATTTTTATTTGGAAACAGGGTCTCCTAAGCCAGCACGCGCGTCTGGCTTCGAACCTGCGCGATCCTCCTGTCTCTGCCTCCCAAGCGCGGGGATTACAAGAGTGTGCCACCACGCCCGGCTGAAGTCTCTTAGTTTTTTAATAGTACAATTTATGTTATTTTTCTCAGAGATTATAATATGTACTGATTGGGCAAATTTGGTAAATATAATGCATACATGTAATAGAAAATGTTTTAAAAAATCTCTTTACTGAATAAGTAACTATGCAGTGAAGTGTAGATCTCCACTTCTTTTTCAACTCTCTAGTCATCTTAGCTCCTGTGTCCAGAGGTTTTTTTTGTTATTGTTTGTTTGTTTGTTTGTTTTCTTTACCCTGAACCCAGTCACCAAAATAGTAACACAGTACAGGTAGGCAACTATTGGGCCCATTCTGACCCTTTCATTGTTCCTCAAAACTTTTAGAGTCCTTCTTCCTAGAATATATGGCTATATAAACTGTGGAAAAGACATTGGGCACAGTCCTTGATATAAAGGTAATGAGAAGGGAAAGTATAAATTATGACTTTAAATTATTTAATAATCATCTAGGCCACAATTTTTTTTATTAAGATTCTTATGTTCTGGCTATAAAGTAAAATGAATTAAGTATTTCCATAATAAAACAGAGATGGAATTTCTTATAGAAGATAAAAAATATATTGAGTTCATTGTTTTTCAGAGAAATATTATAGAGGATCTATTTTATAAAAAGAACAGAGGCTCTTTAAAAAATTTAAAACCTTAAAAATTAAATTATAACATAAAAACCAGGCATGGTAGTGCACACTGTAATCCCAATACTTGGGAGGCTGAGACAGGAGGATCTGGGTTCCTGGCCAGCCTCGGCTACTTAGGCCCTCTGCAACTTAATGAGACTCTGTTTCAAAATAAAGAATCAAAAATAGAGCTGGGTATATAGCTCAAAGGTAGAATGCCCCTGGGTTCAATCCCCAGTGCCACATAAATAAATAAATAAATAAATAAATAAATAAATAAATAAATAAAATATCTACAAATCTGAAGTATACCGAGTAATTAAAGAGTTGTACTCTTGTTTATCCAAGCTTCTTCCCATTAGGCAAGGCAAACTAATGGAAGATGTTATATTTAGCCCATATATGAATATATGGAGCCACACACACATATATAAGTATATACATACATAAATAACTTGTTGATTAATAATATAATCTGTATTTTTTGAAACAGCTTTACAATGAATTACATATATGTTTCGAAACCACAAAATCAAATGAAGCTCTTCTCCGGCAAAATGTTGTTAGTCTTCAAGACCAATTATTTCAAAAAGAACAAGAAAATGCAAAATTAAAAGAGAAACTTCAGGAATCACAAGGAGTACCGTATCCTTTACCTCAAGAAAGTGATTCAGACCACTCAGCACAGGTGAGAGACATTTTCTAAAAATATTACCCAGTACAATACCAAATTAAATCATCTCCTATTTAAATAAATTCACCTATACTGGAATATAATTTTGAGTTTTTCATTTTACCATTTTTATATACATTGTAAACATGAATATTATATACAACATAGATTCATATAGATATCCATGTATAGAACTACAGAGTACATAAAGTATAGTTAACCCTCTGTATCTATAGGTTCTACGCTCATGAATTCAACCAAGCAAAGATTACAAATATTCAAAAATATTTTACATATACTGGGCATGAACAATTTTTTAAATTTGTTTTCTTATGAGTAACCCTGGATAATATAATAACTATTTATGTTGGTCTCACCTTGTATCAGGTATTATAAATAGAAGATGATTTCAAGTATACAAGAAGATATGTATAGGTTGTAGGCAAACTTTATGATGTTTATATAAGGGGCTTGAGTATCAGCAGACTTTGGTATTTGTAAGGGGTCCTGGAACCAATCTCCTATGGATATCAAGGGAAAGTTTTACAGCTATAGTGATGAGTTAGTTTGGCATTTGAGGGGAAAATAAGTCAGGGTTATTTTGAGACTTTCTAACTGAAAGAAGTAATGGAATGTAAAGAATATCTAACACTGTATCTCATGAAGTACTTACTATAATGCCTTAATATCTAGTAGTGCTTATTCTGCCACTATATTGACATATGATTTTGGAGAGGTTATTTGACCTTTTTGATTATTTCCCATTGTAAATGAAGTTGAACAAATTTATCCCTTTTAGGCAAAGTTTGAGGAAAAGCAAAATGTTACTATTAATATGTGTTTTATAGAATTCTGTGGATATTACTGACAATTCATATAAAGTATAGGGCTTGGCATACAGAAAATATTCAGTGGCACCTCTTTTATATTATCTTGAATATAACTTTTATGTTAAATATCTTAAAATATTCTATTTCTATGAACTTTTTTATTTAAAGTATTATTAACAGTTCTTTAAAGTTTTATTTATTTAACTCATAAGTGCAATTAATACAAACAAGTATTTCGTAGAATGCCCTTGGGTTCAATCTTCAGTAGAGCAAAAAAATAAAAAGCTACAGAAGCATAAAGAAAAGCACATGAATATCTCAATAGATGAAGAAAAAGCATCATAACAAGTGGGGAAAAGCTGAAATTATTCCTGTTAAGATTTATAACAAGACAAGAATGTCCACTTTTACCACTTATACTCAATGTAATATTGGAAGTCTTAGCAAAAATAATGAGAAAAAAATAAAGGACTTTAAAATAGGGAAGGAGGTCAAATTATCCCTGTTTGAAGACAACATTATTTTATATAAAGAAGGGCCTGAATACTTCATAAAATAAAACCAAAAAATCCTGTAGAAATGATAAATGAATAGTGCTGTAGTGTTCAAAATCAACATACAACAATCTGCAAATTTTTAATATATCAATTAATAAATTGCTGACAAATTAAGAAAGCAGTAACATTCACAACTACAATAAAATAAAATACCTAGAAATAAGTTTAAACAAGGAGGTGATTATCTTTATGAATATTACAAAACAGGTAAAAGAAATTAAAGAGAAAACAAACGGAGGACTTCCGGGAAGATGGTGACCGAGAAAAACAGCGTTTACAAGCCCTGCTAAAACTCAATCTCTATTGCCACAAAATCAGCACTTTTCATAGCCAGAAAACGCCATCAGCAGAGAAATAAAAAATGTAAACACAAGGGACAGAGAAAAAAAAAAGACTAGAAGAACAACCAGAGACCAGAAATCAAGCCCGCAATGCAGCAGTGGGGCCGCGCTGGCACCATCTTCCCTCACAGCACCAGGATCCAGAGAGGAAAGATAAACAAGGAGCTGAAGTGAGTAGCTGCAGATCATTCAGGTGTAATTCACCAGTTCTTTCAATGCAAAGAACGTCTAAAACTCTCAGTGGTCAAGCTCATCACACCTTCCAGGGACGCAGAAAAGAGCTCAAACCAGAGAAGAAATACGCCAGCCTCACAGCTGAGGGCGTGGCAGCGGCGCCATATTGCCAGCAGCGACAGCAAGTTCACCACGACCTCGACAGCTCCTGATCAACACCCAAATAAACGTGAGTGAAATTATGGCCCCTAAAGGAGAAATCCCTGTACTGCAAGCCCAGGGACTTTGATAATCTCCCTGGGTCTGAGATTTTGCAGTACAACCCAGTGAAGGAGTAGCGGTGGCAGAGATTACCACAGATACAGAGCACCCTAAGTGAAATCGTAGTGATCCAAGGAAGGCACAAAATTCTAAAATCATGGGAAAGAGGAACAACAATAGAGCAATGAATGCCCACAACCCCATATTATCAGGACCTGATAACACAGAAATTCAGAGATCTCCAGAAGATCAAATCAGGAATATAGCTGTAGAAATAATACAGGACCTTCAAAAAGAATTTAGAGAGTCTAAAAGAAATAAAGGATGCGATCATTGAGGTAAAGGCCTCAATTCAAAGTGTAAACAATCGATTAGACCACATGGAGAATAGAATCTTGCTCCTAGAAGAGGATCACTCCAAAAACGAACGCATAATTTATAACTTAGAAAAAAAATCAGACAGCAGGAATCTAACATTGAAGAAATATGGGCTCATTTGAAGAGAGCTAACCTAAGAATAATTGGAATAGAGAAGGGAAAAGGTGAAACCAAAGGGATCAATAATCTCTTCAAAGAAATAATAACAGAAAAATTTCCAAACATAGAGCAAGAGGTCGATACACAGGTCCAGGAAACTTATAGAACTCCCTTTAGACAGGATCAGAGAAGAGGTTCCCCATGCCACATAATTGTCAAAATGACTAATGTGGAAGCCAAGCAGAGAATCTTAAAGGCAACAAAAACAAAAGGCCAAGTGACATTCAGAGGCAAACCAATTAGAATCACTCCAGACTTCCCAAACCAAGTCATGAAAGCCAGAAGGGCTTGGAGTAACATATTCCAAACTCTGAAAGAAAACAACTTCCAGCCAAAAATTTCCTACCCAGCAAAGCTATCTATCAAATTAGATGGGGAAATAAGAAGCTTCCGTGACAAACAGAAACTGAAGGAATTTATGTCTTCAAAACCAGCGCTAGAGAAAATACTCAAAGAGATTAACTACAAAGAAGAAATAGGTAATACCCACCAGAACCAGAGAAACAAGATTTTCCATCCAGCAGATAACTAAGCAAAGAAGAATATATTCATGTGTTTATTGGTTAAAATCTTTGGAGATTCATTATTTATTTTAGTCTTTTACCTATTTCTAAATTGTATTGTTTGCTTTTATTCTTGCTAATTTTTAGGATTTTTATTTGGAATATATTAATATACTTTCAGATATAGCATTTGGAAGTATTTTATCCCATTCTATCAGTAACTTTTAACTCTGTTTACATTGTTTTTGTATGTACAATATTTTTTTTTATTTTTTAGGTAGTTTGTTTATTCTGTTGTTGTCTGTGCCTTTGAAATCACATCCAAGAAATCACTGCCAGTGTCATTGTTGTGAAGTGTTATGACCCAGGTTTTCTTCTAAAAGTTTATAGTCTTAAGATTTACATTTAGGTCTTTTATCTAGTTTGAGTTAATATTTATATATGGTGTTATGTAAGGGTTCAACTTTATTCTTTTTCATGTAATTTTTATTTTTCAACAATATTTAGTGAAAGGATCATTATTTCCTTCACCAATTGTTCTTGGAAACCTTTTCAAAAATAACTTGATCATATATGGAAGAATTTATTTCTAGGCTTTTAATTTTACTCCACTGGTTTATATATCTGCCTTTAGAGCAGTACTACACTGTTTCAATTAATGTAGCTTTATAAGGTTTGAAATCAGAAAATGTACATCTTCTAAAAAAAAATTTGGAAAATAGATGAAGCAAGAGCAGTGCTCTGAGTCAAGCACAGCGGTGCTCCCTTATAATGCCAGTACTTGGGAGGCTGAGGCAGGAGGATCAAAGGTTTAAGGCCTCAGAAATTCAGTGAGATCCTTAGCAATCTAGTAAGACCTTGTTTAAAAGTATAAACTAAAAATGGGGCTGGAGTTGAGGAATAGCATAAAGGTAGAATGCCCCTGGGTTCAACCTCTAGTACTAAAATGGTGTGTGTGTGTGTGTGTGTGTGTGTGTGTGGGTGGGTGGGGTGGGGGGGAGAGCAGTGCTCTCATTTTGGCATTTGTTGAGCTATTCTGAACCAACTTTCTCATGCTCTGAGGCCTATTTTGAAATCCAAAATATTATATCCCAGCAATCACATACAGAATTCTATTCCATCATGTCCTTTATTCTAGCTAAGTGACATCTGTAGAACCAGTAATTCCTAGGCCTTGCAGTTTTTTCTTTTATATTATAACTTACAGCCTATGAATGTGCATGTCCATAGCAGGGGGTCTAAACTGTGTGATGCATATTTTGCAGAGCCGCCCTCGAGGACCACTTTTGCATTGGGAAAACACTAATGTGGTTCCTGAAGGGGTGGTGCATGTCGGGAGAATGTCGAGGAAGGGGACCTTCTCCAATATCAGTGTCAGGCCCTGTTCTCCAGTGACCTCCTCCTCAGGACACCCGAGGCTCCAGTCTCCTGGTTCTGACAGTGGGAGGTGTTGTCATTCCTGTGTAGCCCGGGCATTACACACACCTGAGTAGGAGCACTTTACCTTTCCTAGGCCAGGCTAAGCTTTCATGCACATCTGCTTTGTCTTGGACAAAACCTCTCTTGACCCAGGGGAGATTCTTATTTTTCTTGTCATGTCTAATTCTCATGTCATCACCTTGTTTTCACTTTTTCTAATCATGACTCCTTCCCAATGTCTTACAGTTGAGACTTCTTTTATGAGAAAACTAACCTATTGTCCATATTTCATTTTAATATTTATTTGAGTGAAATATATATATATTTATTATATATATAATATATATATTAGAAAACATTAGCAATCATAAAAAATGCAAACATGAAATGATACTTATAAGCCCATAATCTTAGAGCTTGCATTTTGACATTAAATTTTGCTGTCATAGTTAAAAACAAACAAACAAACAAATGGACAGATATCCCTCTTCATAGATTGGAACAATTAATAATGTTAAAAATGTCTGTACTACCCAAAGCAATCTACAGATTCAATGCAGTTTCTTCCAATATCAATTACATTCTTCAGGAAATAGAAAAAGTAATCTTAAAATTTGTATGTAATCACAACTCCCAACTAGCCAAAATAATATGTAACAAAAAGAAAAAATTTGAGGCATTACAATACCCAATTCTAAAATAGCCACTAAGCTATACTAACCAAAAGAGCATAATACTGGTATACAATGAGACACAAAAAAGACAATCCAGAAATAAACCTATGTTTTTATAGCCAACTGATTTTCCACAAATGCAGCAAGAACATACATTGGAGAAAGAAAAATCTCTTAAATAAAATGTGTTGGCTTAACTGGTTCAGTTTCATAGACAGAAGAAAAAGATGAACCTCCTTCTCCACATTAAAAAAAAAAAATTAACTCACATTGGCTGAAAGACTTAATAAACATAAACTTTAAAACTATGAATCTTCCAGAAGACAAAATAGGTGAAATATCTTCAGACATTGATCTGGGCAAAGAATGTTAGATATGGCCCCAAAAGCTTAGGCAACAAAACAAAACAAAAAATGACAAGTGGTATTACATCAAACTCACTATTTGCAGACATTATGATACTATACATAGAAGACTCAACAGACTCAACCAAAAGGCATATAGAACTGATCAACAAATTCAGAAAAGTGTCTGTATACAAAATAAATCTTAAAAAATCAGAAGCTTTTCTGTATACAAACCATAAATTCACTGAAAAAGAAATTCAGAAAACACTTCTATTTAGGATATCCCCCACAAAAAAATACTTAGGAATAAACATAATCAAGGAGGTAGAAGACCTCTACAAAGAAAATTATAAAACACTGAAAAAAGAAATTGAAGATGACCTTAGAAGATGGATAGATCTTCCATGTTCATGGATAGGCAGAATAAATATCATCAAGGTGATCATACTTCCAAAAGTTGTCTACAGATTCACTGCAATATCCATTAAATTAACAAGGTCATTCTTCACAGACATAGAAAAATCATTCCTTAAACCCATTGGGAACAACTAAAATACCAGAATAGCCACAGTATTTCTCAAAATACTTTGAGAAACAAAAACCATTTAGGAGGAATCATAAAACTTGACTTTAAACTATATGACAAAGCCATAGTAAAAAAAATAAAAAACAGCATGGCATTTCACAAAAACAGACACACAGACCAATGGAGCAAAATAGAAGACTCAGAAACAAATCTACACACTTAGAGCCAATTGATTTTTGACAAAGGGGCCAAAAACATACACTGGAAAAATGATAGCTTATTCAACAAATGGTGTTGGCAAAACTGGTTAACCATATGCCGAAAAATAGAAATAAATCTCACTTTCTCACCCTGCACAAGAGTCAATTCAAGATGGATCAAAGAAATGGAAATTAGACCAGTGACCTTGAGACTCCTTGAAGAGGGCATGGATACATCACTGCAACACATAGACACAGATAAAAACTTTCTTAACAAGACCCAAAGGCACAAGAAACTAAGGCGAATCAATACGTGGAGTTGCATGAAACTGAAGAGCTTCTGAACAGCAAAGGAAACTATCAAGAACCTCAACCGAAATCCAACAGAATGGAGATTTTTACCAACTGCTCCTCTAATAGAGGACTAATATCTAGAATATACAGAGAACTCAAGAAACTCAGCACTAAGAAAACAACCCAATCAAAAAATGGGCAATGGAAAATAAACACTTAAAGAAGAAATTCAAATGGCAATAAATGCATGAAAAAATACTCAACATCATTAGCAATCAGAGAGATGCAAATCAAAACTACCCTGAGAGTTCCTCTAACTCCAACTAGAATAGCAATCACTCAAAACATAAACAACAACAAATGTTGGCAAAGATGTAGAGAAGTGGGTGATCTAATACATTGTTGGTTGGACTGCAAATTAGTGCAACCACTTTGGAAAACGGTATGGAGGATCCTCAGAAGAATGGGAACGAACTTACTACATGACCCAGCAATACCACTTCTGGGTATTTATCCAAAAGAATAGAAACCAAACTACCAAACGAATGCATACATATATATGTTCATAGCCGCACAATTCACAATTGCCAAACTGTGGAAGCAGCCAAAATGTCTATTAACAGAAGAATGGATTACAATACTATGGGATATGTATACAATGGAATTTTACTCAGCCATAAAAAATAACAATTACATCATTTATAGGGAAATGGATGGAACTGGAGTACATTATGATATGTGAGATTAGCCACTCACAAAAAATAAGAAATCGGATGCTCTCCTTAATATGCGGAAGCTAGGGAGAAAGTGGGTCAAAGAAGGAACTTTAGACAAAGAAGGAGATACTATAGATGAACCAATAAGGGTACCTAACTGAGGGGATGGGAGGGAGGAGAGGGAAATTCTCTAATGCACATGATGTACTTTAACAAACATATCAAAGTCAATCAGTAATCTAAACATGAGAATAAAGGAGGGGGAGAAAATGGGGTGGGAATTGGGTAAGGGCTAATTGAGTGATGTGTGCATGTATGTCTCTACCATCTTGTACTCCATTAAGTTGTATGACTAAAATGCACCAATAAAAAATTATAAGAAAAATGATAGTAGCAAGAATGTAGAGAAAGGGTTACTTTCATACACTGTTGTGGGAATGTAAACTATTTGTGGTAAATGATATGGATGTTTCTGAAAATATATATTTATAATATATATAATATATACATAATATACAATATATAATATATATGTTTCTTAAATATATATGCATATATATTTCAGAAACATTCATATCATTTACCACTATTTATATGTACATGTACATATATATATATATATATATATATAGAGAGAGAGAGAGAGAGAGAGAGAATTATGTATTGAAGAGATATCTGCACATGTTTGTTGCAACACTATTCATAATATCTAAGATACAGAATCAACTTAGTTGTCCAAAAATATGTGAGTGGAGAAAGAAATAATACATATACATGACAAAATATTACTCAGTCACAAAAGATTAAGCTCTGTCATTTGCAGTTTAGAAAACAAGTTAAATAAAATTTCAAGCACAGACAAATAAATACTTTGAAATCTAAGAAGTAGATATCAAAGTAGAGAAGAGAAGGTTACAGAGCTTGGGAACAGATGTGAAGAAGGTATAGAAAAAGGATGATTTAATTAGGTTTAGTTTTGCATTTGGGTAGGAAGAACAGTTTTTTTTATGATAACTATGGTCTACAAGAAGTAATTGAATATTTCATAATAGCTAGTAGAGAGATTTTAAATGTCCCCAGCAAATAGAAATGAAATGTCTGAGATGATAGAAATACCAGTTATGCTATAATTATACATTATATTTATTTACTAATATTTTGTTCTGTTACATATATGTACAAAGAAATAATGTGTGTAAGGTGATATAAGTACCAGTTACCCTATAATTATATATTATATATGTATTAATATTTCATTCTGTATTACATAAATATGTACAAATGCTTTGAGCCAATTAAAAATAGTATATATTTCTAGTACTTGGAAGTCTAGGACAGGAGGATTGCTGGTACAAGATCAACCTCAACAATTTTGTGAGACTCTCACCAATTAAATTATATCCTATTTCAAAACTAAAATAAAAATAAAGGGCCGGGGATACAGCACAGAGATAGTAAGTATCTTTGTTCAGTCCTCGATACCACACACACACACACACACACACACACACACACACACAAAATACATACATAAATAGACCAAGTGACAAGTGTAATGTATGGTTGGGAGGAAATTATAAGAAGATTTCATTCCTCCATTTTTTCTGTCTCTAAATAATTTATTTGAAATTCTGTAGTGGGTCCTTCTTTGTCTAAGGTTTGTGAGAGATATATTTATAGAATGATGGACAAGAACATATAAATTCCAGTTAGGATACATGGGTTTGGATTATAGACTTGATCATATCTGTGTGAACTTGGGCAAGTTACTTCTCTACATTAACTCAATTTTATAATTTATAAAAAAATTACACTAGTACCTACCTTGTAGGAATTTTATGAAGATTACATAAGGCAACGATTGATGGGCATTTAGAGTTGTAAATGTTGGGTCTTAATATCATATAGAGAAGAAGACTTATATGTCATAGTAAATTTGAGATTTCTTTTTCCTAGTTTTATGATGATTTATATTATCTTCTTTTTGATTCCACATATTCAAATTATTGGTGAGCTGACAGTCGGCCATAGAAAAGGGCAAAGCTAATTGGTTCATAGGGGACTATAACCTGTGACCTTTGATTTCTTAGCACCCTGCTCTTAACTAGCTGAATTCTGAATGATTGCCTATTTTAATCTCAGAGCAATTGTTTATCTTTTTTATGTAGAAGTACTCAATTTATTGCCTTGGAGGAATATCTTTCAGTAGAAGACAAGAGAGAAACCAAAGTCTTAAACTTACTATATTTACTTGTGAAGGAGATATACTCTATGTGGCTAATGAAGTATCATAAGATCAGAGTTGCAAATTTTAACTGTAGTCTTATTTTTATTTCTTTTCACAGATAATCTCTATTCCCTCCTTTGTTGTAGTCTTTTTGTAGTTTTTTTTATTGTTCTTATTTTTAATCTTTTCCAAAATACTTGAAACCTACCAAAGCTTGAATATGTTTATGTACCCATCAGTACCTATCACCAATATTCTAAATGTGCTCCTCCCTTATCTATTCCACCTTGCCCAAAGGCTTTGAACAGGGCTTAGAGAATCAATCACATTATCAAGCTTTATCAATCAGGCTTAGAAGTGGTACATATAATTTCTGCCAGCATATGATTATTCAGAACTCAATTGTTTGTCCAAATAACATGTTATTACAAAGAAGATTGGGGAGTATGTGCCCTTTCCCAACAGCAGGAAGTGAGTTTAGAGACGAGCCAGCAGTATCAGCTATCAGCTGTACATGCTATACAGATCTTGTTTGTGTTTTTTTCATTTACTCTATGTTTTTAAAAAAAACAAAGTTATTAATTTTGATATAGCTAAGTTTCTCAATATTTCTACTTAGGTTGTTGTATATTATATCTTGTTCAAGAAATTTTACCTTATCTTGAGGTCATAAACATATTTTCCTATATTTTCAGCTTAAGAGTTTTTTTTTTTTTTTTTTTTTTTTTTTGCAGTACTGGGGCATTCTACCTCCGAGCTACACCCCTATCCCTATATTTAATTCTTTATTTTGAAACAGGGTCTAATTGAGCTGCAAAGGGCCCCACTATGTAGCTGAGGCTATCCATGAACTGCCTTCTGTCTCAGCCTCCCAAATGCTGTGATTACAAGAGTGCACCACAAAGCCCAGCCAGTTGAGGAGATACAGTTTTGACTTCCACCTGTACTCCCAGTACTTGGGAGGCTGAAACAGGTATATTGCAGGTTCAAGGATGGTTTCAGCAAGTTTTGAGACTTTTATTTCTCTCTCTGAATGAAATAAATGACATAAAGATACTCACGCATGTGTGTATGTGTATATGTGTGTGTGTGTATATATATATTATACATAAATTTCCACAACACATTTTTATGGGAGATAATGTACCTTATAATGATACTTTCAAGTTGAGGCATATAAACAAATATCTAAAATATATTTAATAAAATCTTGACTACATACTCTTATCTTTCTCTATACCCCTTAAAGATTCAGTGCTGTGGCTCTTACTTAGCAAAATTTTTGCTGATGCCATAAAATTTGGGAGCCATTGGAAGAATGAATTAGAATTATACAAGTTGCAGGTGTTTTTACACAGTGAAAATAAGCAAAGAAATATTATATTTGTATTATTTCAAGTTTATTAAACAAATAATGACAAAATTAAGATACCCTATATGGTATGTATATAAGTAAAATAAAATAAAAATAAAATAGGACTGAGGATGTAGCTTTTAGGTACAAATGACCCTGAGTTCAATCCCTAGTACCACACACACATATACACAAAATATGATTTAACATTTGAAACATTTTCCTACTACCTAATTATTCAAGCATTGAAATTGTACCATTTTTAACCTAAACTTGGAGATGCTTATTTTATTTTATTTTTCTATTATCACTGATTTTGATGTTATGATAAACCTTTTTATTTTGTGTATGTTTATTTTTTCTCCATGATTATTTCCTCAGTATAAATTCTTTAAATTAGTTTGTCAAAGAATATGAATGTAAAACTTTTGAACACCCCAGGTTAAACTATATTCTAGCAGTAGTATACTAAATTTCTTTTCACAATGTGTGAGATTGGCCCATTATCATAAATTAATAAGCATTTTAAATCAATCTTTTGTCTTTCAGAAATAAATTCAATCTTGTTTTCGGTCTCATTGGCAACCAGTGAGGTCTTTTTTTTTTTTTTTTTTTGGTACTGGAAATGGAACCCAGGGCCATTTGACCTCCAAGCTACATCCCCAACCCTGGTTTTTTTTTATTTTTTATTATTCTTTATTTGGAAAAAGGGTCTCACTGAGTTGCAGAGGGCCTCACTAAGTAGTTGAGGCTATTCTCGAACCATGATCCTCCTGTCTCAGCCTCCTAAATGTTGGGATTACAAGTGTGTGCCACAACCCCTGGCTGAGTTTTTTTTTTTTTTAACTTTACATTGCATGTAGTTTATTTTTTTGGCAAGTATTTTAACTTATTTGCTTATTGATATGCATGACCTTTTAGATATATATTAGGAAAAAAGTTCTATATATGCTTATCACAGATATTTTCTAGTTTATTGTTTGTCCAACTACTAACACTTTTAGAACTTCTAAATTCAGTTGTAGGATAATGATTCAGAACTTTTGCCTGAAGCTATTTTCTTATTATCTCTTTTGTACATTCTCAGATATTAAGCTTCCTTGTTACCACTGTTTGTCTCTCTTTCTAGACTTTCAGCTTCAAGAGAGCAAAGAAAATTGGTATTTTATTTTTTATTCTCACTGCTTTTTCTAGTGGCTGATATTTTTTTATTGGTTTATTGTAATTATATATAATAGTGAGGGTAAAAGTAATGCAATCATACATGTATGTAGCACTTAATGAGTTTCTCTCTGGATCCCATCCTGGTCTCCCACTCACTGTACATGTAGATGAAATTGATAGTGATACCTTTATATATTGAGATAGCATTATTTGAATTGTTTCCTACATTGAACCTCCATTTCCTCCTCTCTACCTCCCTCCCCCAACACTTCCACTATTCTCCTGGTGTTTTTCCTCATTTATCAAAATCCTTTTTTTTCTTCTTCCTATTTTCTCTCTAACTTCCACATGTAATAGAAAACCTAAGACCCTTTCTGAGACTGGGACTTGAATGGCTGTTAGTGAATTAATTAAACTGTAGCTGGTTTGCCATCTGGGTACAGCTTTTTTAGCTGCCTTTCTATGAAAAAATGTCTCATGGAATAAAGAGTGATTTTTGTTAGAATACAGTTGGTGGGCCTCACTTTCTAAAATACAAATGATTTATGCTTTTCTACATGATCTCACTTAGGATAATATTTTTTCTAGTTCTATTCATTTTCCTACAAATTATATAATTTTTTTCTTTATGGCTGAGTAGCATTCCATTGTGTATATGTACCACATTTTCTTTATCCTTTCGTCTTTTGATGTTCATCTTGGTTAGATCCATAATTCTAAGTTTAGTGAGTGCTTTTTTAATGAATCCATGGAAAAATACACGTCCTGGTTCTATACCCTTTATACCCTTTTAACCTATCTTATAATGACTAAGTATTTCCCTTGATACAGCAATTTCAGTATGTAAGAAAGAAGAATAGTAGGGTCAACTTTTGAAAGGAAATATCCAGTTGTGAAAAATAGTTGCATGTAGACTACAAAGTTCTTTTGTCTTTTGTTCACATTGCTGAATTGATTTAAAAAATTTCCAACAAAGCAAAGGAGAAAAATTGTCAGTAGTTAACTATTCTTCTAAAATAGTAATTAAGAATAGTAGTTAACTATTCTTCTAAAAAAATCAGTCTAAGGGTTTAGTATTGCTTGTGACTCTTTCTTACCAACTAATATATTTTAATTTCTCAGTTAGTATGGAGGAAATTAGATTGTATTACCATAAGTAGGGCTCAAAATGCTGTTAAGCTTGTCAGTATTATTCCAGAGTTTTTTGCTTTTGTTTTTATTCTTTGCTTTTGTTTGCTTTTTATGATTTTTTTACTTTATGATGGTTTCATATTTAATCAATCTGTAGGAAAAACAAAAGTAAAATATAGCATGATTTTTAGCTTTGATAAATTAATTTTTTAAAGAAAAATTTGAAGTCTTTATCTTGTATAAGTCTTAATTTTGCTTCTAAAGCTCTTTGCACATTATATTCTCAAAATTTGAAGTAGTTATAATCATACAACTCTACCATCCTACCTAAAAAATATACTATTCCTACTTAAACCGGCTGCCAGTATTCAGATATTTTAAGCCTATGTTAAGTTTCAAGAATAAAACAGCCCAAGATATTAAAATCTAGAAATTTAGCATATATAATGGAAACTGCAACTCAACTTTAACTACTCTATAGTGGCACTTTTCTTGCTGCTATAATAAAACTTAAGAATGTTTAGTGATTTTTTTTCCTACTATTATTCAAAATTACATTACCCTTACTGAAATTTGAATGGCTTTTAGTGGATTAATTAAACTGTAGCTGGTTTGCCATCTGGGTGCAGCTTTTTTAGCTGCCTTTCCATGAAAAAATTTCTCATGGAATAAGGAGTGATTTTGTTAGAATACAGTTGGTGGGCTTCACTTTCTAAAAAACAAATGATTTATGCTTTTCTACATGAGATTTGTGATCAAATTCAATTTGCAACATATAAAACCTATTAGTTTTTTTAAAAAAGCTATTAGTAATGGAATATGATTTTATAATTTTTTATAAACTTATAAAATATATTTTGTGTCTTGGTAACATAAATATTAAGCAGAATCCAAGGTTTAGCCTAAATGTGAAAAAAATGGGACAGAGGGAATTAACTAAATCTGATTTTTATGGCTCAAGTGGTTTCATTAAATTAGAGTGCTCTGTGTTGTTCATTAATGAACTTGTGCCATATGCTTTAACTGTTCTGGTCAATAGCTGATAAAGAAAGGCTTGTGGATTTGATTTTTTTCATATAAAGCTGGATAAAAATATCTATGTGATGGGCTTTTATCAAAGGAGTTACTTTGAATTCAGTAACTACTACTGAGGCAATATGGCTCGCAATTTGCGACCCAAAGGTAGTCATACATTATTGGAATACAGCCTACTGCGCTTCACATTACACAGATGTGAAGGCCTGATTATAGCTGCTTCATAATTAACAGTGATCCGATTTGTTTTGTGGCATAAATGGTGCATGTGTAGAACATTAGCCATGGCACTCTCATTCAAATTCAACTCAAGGGCTCAGCGGCAGGCGGGTCACGAGCTTCAGGGAGTAGAAGCACAAGCTCCTCCATATGTTCTTGCTGCATCTTACTATGGCTATGAGTGCAAGTTAAGTTCCCCAAAGAACCTAATTGTGTTCTGTAATTACAGCGCGGCTTTCTGCTGGCTAGAAATGAGGGAGAAGCTAAAACACTCCCTCATCAGATAATTTGTAAATTACTTTACATGGCGGATGCCTAACTCAGTTGGTTTTCAACTGCTGAAATTATAAATAATTGTAACAGATGTGGCAATATGGCTGGCCTCCAATAAATGAGGCCCTTGATAATTTGGCCAACCCTTTGACAGGCCAATTTAATAAAATGTGAACAAAATCTTCTTGCTAATAATTTATCATCCTTTTTCCCAATAGAATAAATTTAATTACCCTAGCAGTTAACAAGGTCACACCCAGATGCCAAACTCGGCTACAGTTTTGATAATGCAATCAGGAATTGAGAGGTGATGACAGCGTTGTTGTTTTTTTCATTACCTGGCTTCACATAAACACAGGTGGCGTAGCTTTCTTGTCAGTTTTTAATAATTACAGGCTATTATGGAATGCATAGTTAGCAGATTGAAAACCACACTTTAGTGAATTTGTTTGAGTATGATTGAGGTTTTAATGTATAGAGATGATAATTCATAACAAGCATAGTCCCTTGCTTATACCATTAGTGTACAAATTTTGATTTTCTTACTGGTGACATAAGTGTTAAGTATGTTTAAAACTTAGAGTATGTATTATAATAAGTAATGGATAATACCCCAATGTCACATATTTAGAAATATGCCATAGAGGAAATTTAACTTTTGAATCTAGAAATTCATTTTAGGATGTATTAACATACATTTTAAATCATTCAGGTTAGCAAATTTGGGCAGAAATGAGGCTAGGAATGCTGAGGCTTATAACATCTTTTGGAAAAGCCTGAATGTGTTCCATTTGCTATTTAAGATAAAAAGAAATCCATAGAAAAGTCAATATGTGCCTGGCGTGTTGGAGCATGCTTGTAATCTCAGTACTTGGGAGGCTGACACAGGAGGATCTCAGAGGTTTGAAGCCAGCCTTAGCTACTTAGTGAGGCTTTCAGCAACCTAGTGATACCCTGTTTCCAAATAAAATATAAAATAGGTCTGGGAGTGTAGCCCAAAGTTAGAAAGCCCCTGGGTTTCATTTCCAGTACCACAAAAAGTCAAATCTTTTAATCAGTTTTAAAGTATGTCCAGATTAGTTTATTCTTAGGGTGGGAGTATATACTCAGTGAATATATCATGGAGCTAACACTCTAAACACTCTTCTGTGACTTATAAATATCACTAATTTTTGTCAGTGTGCTATGATATTTACATATTACAGAATAAATACTTAGCTTGTGATTCCTCTAGTTTCTTAACAAAGATGCAGTTGTCATCCACTGAATTTCAGTATAAGGAATAAGGCATCTGTGAATAACCATTCAGTGTTAAGTTTGATAGTGTGTGGAAGGAGTTAAATTTATGAAATACTTCTCTTTTATTTTTTGTATACTAACTTGACTGTACCATACAAATACTTATATATAAAGAGAAGGTTAAATTTGGCTGTCATACTGATTTTGCTATGATGCGATACATGGATGGTGTTTATGTGAGAGTATGGTGATATTTTAAATTTTTTCTATATAATTTTATTTTATAAATGAAGTGTGAGGATATTTTAATTTAAGTGTATAGATAAAAGAAATGTAAATATATTATTTAAAGAAAGTGCTAGGTGAATTTGCTCATAGACAATTCTAACTTGGTTTAGTTATCTTTCTAAACATATGGTGTAAATTTTAACTGGTACCCTAATTTTGTTTGTGAACTTTATGATAAGACTTTTTATTTACAATATCATGTTGATATTATTTTTTCTTTTCTTCTTTTTTAATAATATGTGACTATTATTAAAGTCATCTATTTTCAGGTTATGGATGATTCATCAAAAATGTTTGTTTTATTATTTGGCAATATATGTATGTCTGCATTTCTAAAAATGATTTAAAATGAAATGTTTTATTTCTGCAGAGATTTCATTATTTTATGAGAATAAAGTTATATTTATGATATATTAATATACATATACACACATGTTCTTTAACACTGTATTCTTTCAAAAAGACTCACTTTTCAAATAACAAGTTCAAATTATATGTTTGTATGTATATAGTAGGTACTTTGTATGCACACATGTATACTATACAAACACATATACATATGTTTGAACTATATTTGATTTTCTGGGAAATACTTTTTTAGGGGAAGCTATTTCTTTTATTGATAGATTATATCCTTTTTAAATGTTTTTGTTTTGTAATAGGCTCTAATATATATTGACATGTTTAAAATTTATAAATTTCTTGAATGAGATAATGCATGCAAATGCTAGAAACTAAATACTTTTTCTCTAAATGCTTATATGCGGAAGGAGTTATTTCAATATAGGAGAAAATAAATTTAATTAAAACTTACTAATAAAACAGTATTCTTTTAAATTATTGTGGCCGTGAAATACTTTTCTATTTATCAGGCAGTATTCATTCAATTTCTATCATAATATCATACAATGTTGCTTGGGCTTAATAAAGTATAACTAGATATTTTAAGTTCTATAAGGATTTTTAAAAATATTTTGGTACTGGGAATTGAACCTGGGAGCATTCTACCTCTGAGCTACTCCCTCAGCTATTTTAATTTTTAGTCTTTTTAAACTTTTAATTTTAATTTTAATTTTTTTTTTTCTTTCTTTTTTTTTATTGGTGCACTGTATTCATACATCATAGTGGGATACAAACTTTTGTAGACATACATGCACACATCGCCCAGTCAGCCCCCACCCGATCCCCACCCCATTCTCTCCCCATCCCTCCCTCCCATGATTGGCTTAGTGGTTGACATCTAGTATTATAGCAATTTATCCAAAATTAAAAATGATAATCTCACATAATAGTTTCATTTGTCTGATACCAAGCTTTTGATGACTTAAAGATAACATTTCAATATTGCTTTTTACTTTCTTTCTTACCAGAGAATATTTTTTTTTCTATTTTTTTAGGTGAAACTATCATATATTTATATATTTATTTTTCAGAAAAAAAATTTATCCTAATATGGAATATGGACTCTAGATACCCACAACGATCTTGAAAAAGAACAAAGCTAGAAGATATATATTTTCTGATTTCAAACCATATAAAGCTACAATAATTGAAACAGTGTAGTACTATTCTAAAGGCAGATATATAAACCATTGGAGTTAAATAAAAGCCTGGAGCTAAATTCTTCCCTATATTGTCAAGTTATTTTTGACAAGGTTTCCATGAACATTTGGTGGTGGAAATAATAATCTTTTAACTAAATATTGTTGAAAAATAATAATTACATGGAAAAGAATAAAATTAGACCCTTACCTAATCCCATATACAAATATTAACTCAAAATAGATAAAAGACCTAAATATAAATTTTTAAAAAAATTTTATTTATTTATTTATTTATTTTTAAATTTTTTTTATTGGTGCATTATATTCATACAACTTATTGGGGTAAAAAACTTGTGTGTAACTTTTAATTTTTAAATATTTAAAAATTTTTATTTGTGTATGTTTATGTGTGTGTGTGTGGTGGTGGTAGTAGTAGTAGTAGTAGTAGTAGTAGTAGTAGTACTAGGGATCTGGAGATTGAACCCAGGGACATTCTACCTTTGAGCTACACCTCCAGCCATGTCTTTTAAAAAAATTTTTATCTTGAAACAGGGTCTCAGTAGGTTTATGAGTCTCAGTACTTGCTGAGGCTGTCCTGGAACCTTTGATCCTCTTGTCTTACAAGTTCTAGGATTACAGGCAAGTGCCACCATGCCAGGCTTTTTTTTTTTTTTTTTTTTTTTTTTTTTAATTTTGAAAAACAGTCTCACTAAATTTTTTCTTCTTTCTTTTTCTTTTTGGTGGTACTGGGGGTGGAACCCAGAGGCTTTCTACCTCCAGGCTATACTCCCAGCCTTTTTTATATTTTATTTGGAAACAGAGTCTCACTAAGTTGCTGAAAGCCTCACTAAGTAGCTGAGGCTGGCTTCGAACCCGTGCGATCCTCCTGTCTCAGCCTCCCAAGTGTGGGGATTACAAGCGTGCGCCACCACTCCCGGCGACTCACTAAATTTTGAGGGCCTTCCTAAATTGCCAAGGCTAGCCTTGAACTTGTGATCTTCCTATCTCAGCCTCCCAAGTACTGGGATCATTTCTTATATAATTTTAAGTAGTAATTGGCATAATACTTACAAGCTTCTCATCTACTTCTATTCTGTATCTTCAGTAGGGCTTCTTAATCAAAATCATTTTGATGGATCAATGTGTAAAAAATACTATATAAAGGCTAGTGGTATAGTTCAAAGGTAGAACATGTGTTTAGCATCTATAAGGCCCTGGGTTCAAGCTCTAAAAACAAAATAAGACAAAACAAAGAATGACTATTTCCCATTAAAGAAATTTAAACACATACTTCACTAATAATTTTTTTATCATATTAACTGTACTCTAGCACCCTACCATTATATTCTAAGAATGTAAATAAAAAGGAATATATAGTTTTTATTATTATAAAATTTTATTTATAAAATAACTACTATTAAGAAAGAATACTAGATAGCTTGATTTTGCTGCACATATAAACAGCCCTTAGAGAGTATACAGATACTTAAAAAATCTATGTGGGCCTATGGGGTTAGATACATGTATAAAAATATATGTATATTGCTATATATGAGTATATATATGCTCATATATATTATTATACATTTAACAATTACCTAAATTTGTTGTTATTAAATTTTTAGAGGCAAAGTTTTTAAGCAAGTAGTGTTATAAAACAAAAAATAATTAACAGTTCAGTGAGCTGATAAATACTACTTTAGCCAGGTTACCAAGGTCAATAGCAGTAGTCATAAATTATGTTGATAGTATATCTCTGTTTTGGTTTGGTTATAGTTTGTCTCCCAGATTAATGTATTGGAAGCTTGGTTATCAGTATGTCAGTGTTAAGAGATGGTGAGACCTTTAAGAGGTGGTGCCTAGTGGGATATAATTAGATCACTAAAAATGCTGCCCTTGGAAGGAATTTATGTAGTTCACCCCACCACCCTAGTTAATTTCTGAAACACTGAGTTACTGTTAAAAAATAAAAAAGCCTGACCTTCCCCACACTGGCTTCCTGTCTCCCATGTGATCTTTTTTTTTCACATACATACTTGCTATGAAGCCATTACTCTGTCATATATTCAGGGAGGCACTTGCCAGAACTTGCACCATACAGCCAGCTTTCAAAAGTGTATGCTAAGTAAACCTTTTCTCTTTATAAAATATTCTCCTTTGATAGAGGATAATATCTACAATATACAGAGAACTCAAGAAATTCACTGCTAAGAAAACAAATAACCCTATTAAAAATGGAGAAGTCAACTAGACACTTTACAAAAGAAGAAATTCAAATGACCAATAAATGTATAAAATGGTCAACATCATTAGCAGTCAGAGAGATGCAAATCATAACTACCCTGAGATTTTATCTAACTCCAACTAGAATGGCAATCATTCAAAACACAAACAACAAACAACACATGCTGGTGAGAGTGTGGAGAAGTGGGAACTCTAATACATGGTTGGTGGGATTGCAAATTAATGCAACCACTTTGGAAAACAGTATGGAGGATCCTCAGAAAAATGGGAAAGAACCTACTATATGATCCAGCAATACAACTTCTGGGTATCTAACCAGAAGAATGGAAACCACACCACCAAACTAATGTATGCATATCTATGTTCATAGTTACACAATTCACAAGTGTCAAACTATGGAACCAGTCAAGATGTCCATCAACAGATGAATTGATCACAAAAGTATGGGATATGTACACAATGAAATTTTACTCAGCAATAAAGAAGAACAAAATTACATTATTTACAGGGAAATGGATAGAACTGAAGAACATTATGCTAAGTGAGATTTGTCAGTCACAAAAAGTAAGAAATTGGATGCTTTCCCTAATATGTGGAAGCTAGATGAGCAAATAAGGTGATCTAAATAGGGGGATGGGAGGAAGGAAGAGGAAATTCCCTAATGTATATGATGTGCAGTAATAAACCAATCAAAGTCAAACAGTAAGCCAAACATGAGAATGAGGTATGGGGAGGGAATGGAGTGGGAATTGGGAAAGGGGTACAGGAGTGATGTGTGCATGTATGTCTCTACCATCTTGTACCACATTAGATGTATGAGTGCAATGCACCAATAAAAAAATTAAAAAAAATAAATACCTACTTTCTGGTAATTTGTTATCACAATGGAAAACAGACTAATAAAGTTTCAATGATATCATGTGATAAAAATGATACTTTACTTCTATTATCTTTCTCTTCAAAACTCATATACCCAGTGTGATCATTGGAAAAACATTACACAGATTCTAAAGAAGGGTCATTCTTCTGAATAACTATCAAGCTCATCACAAATAAAGAAATTTTGAACAATTGGTACAGCCAAAAGAGGCCAATAAAATATGGCAATTGAATGTAAAATATTCTAGTTGGAATACTGAAATAAGAAACATTTTTACCTAATAAAGAACTGAGAAAATCTGAATATAGACTTTCATTAATAATAACTGTAAATTAGTTATAATCAGTGTCACATTAAGATGTAAATAATAGGAGAAACTAGGTAGGAGTGGGAGGTACAGGAGAACTATATGTAGTATATGCTAAGTTTTTCTGTCTGTATAAAACTGTTCTATTAAATAAACTAATAATTTAAAAAAGCAAGTTAAAGCCAGGTGTGGTGGCGCACACTTGTAATCCCCACGCTTGGGAGGCAGAGACAGGAGGATCACGCAGGTTCGAAGCCAGCCGCGCTGGCTTAAGAGACCCTGTTTCCAAATAAAAAAGTATAAAATAGGTCTGGGAGTATAGCCTGGAGGTAGAAGGGTTTCCAGGAACCTCAGTACCACACACACACACACAAAAAAAAAAAAAAAAAAAAAGCAAGTTAAAGAAAAATTTACAGTCCTTGTCACATTTTTTTTTCATATTTATTTTTAATTGGTGCACTGTATTCATACATCATAGTGGGATACATACTTTTGTAGACATACATGCACACATTGCCCAGTCAGCCCCCACCCGATCCCCACCCCGTTCTCTCCCTATCCCCCCCTCCTATGCTTGGCTTAGTAGTTGACATCTAGTATTATAGCAATTTATCCAAAATTAAAAATGATAATCTCTCATAACAGTTTCATTTGTCTGATACCAAGCTTTTGATGACTTAAAGATAACATTTCAATATTTCTTTTTGCTTTCTTTCTTACCAGAGAATCTATTTTTTTATTTTTTAGGTGAAACTATCATATATTTATATATTTATTTTTCAGAAAAAAAATCTATCCTAATATGGAATATGGACTCTAGGTACCCACATCGATCTTGAAAAAGAACAAAGCTAGAAGATATATATTTTCTGATTTCAAACCATATAAAGCTACAATAATTGAAACAGTGTAGTACTATTCTAAAGGCAGATATATAAACCATTGGAGTTAAATAAAAGCCTAGAGCTAAATTCTTCCCTATATTGTCAAGTTATTTTTGACAAGGTTTCCACGAACATTTGGTGGTGGAAATAATAATCTTTTAACTAAATATTGTTGAAACATAATAATTACATGGAAAAGAATAAAATTGGACCCTTACCTAATCCCATATACAAGTATTAACTCAAAATAGATAAAAGACCTAAATATAAATCTTAAGACTATAAACTTTTAGGAGAAAATCTGGGTCATAAAACCTCACAACATTGAAATTGGCAGTGATTTCTTGGTTATGATTTCAATGGCACAGGCAACAGAAGAGTATACAAACTCCCTAAAAAATAAAAAACATATTGTATATCCAAAGACAATGTAAACAGAGTTAAGAGTTACTAATAGAATGGGATAAAATATTTCCAAATGCTATATCTGAAGGTATATTAATATTCCAACTAGAAATCCTAAAAATTAACAACAATAAAGGCAAACAATACCCTTTAGAGATAGGTAACAGACTAACATAAATAATGAATCTCCACAGATAACCAATCTTAGTTGTCTGTTGGATGGAAAATCTTGTTTCTCTAGTTCTGATGTGTGTTACCTATTTCTTCTTTGTAGTTAATCTCTTTGAGTATTTTCTCTAGTGCTGGTTTTGAAGACATAAATTCCTTCAGTTTCTGTTTGTCATGGAAGCTTCTTATTTTTCCATCTAATTTGATAGAAAGTTTTGCTGGGTAGGAAATTTTTGGCTGGAAGTTGTTTTCTTTCAAAATTGGGAATATGTTACTCCAAGCCCTTCTGGCTCTCATAACTTGGTTTGGGAAATCTGGAGTGATTCTAATTGGTTTGCCTCTGAATGTCACTTGGCCCTTTGCTTTTGTTGCCTTTAAGATTCTCTGCTTGGCTTCCACATTGGTCATTTTGACAATTATGTGGCGTGGGGATCCTCTTCTCTAATCCTGTCTAAAGGGAGTTCTATACGTTTCCTGGACCTGCGTATCGACCTCTTGCTCTATGTCTGGAAAATTTTCTGCTATTACTTCCTTGAAGAGATTGTTGATCCCTTTAGTTTCACTTTCTTTTCCCTCCTCTATTCCAATTATTCTTAGGTTAGCTCTCTTAAAATGGGCCCATATTTCTTCAATATCAGATTCCTGCTGTCGGATATTTTTTCTTAGATTAGAAAGTATGCGTTCATTTTTGGAATGATCATCTTCTAAGAGCGAGATTCTGTTCTCCATGTGTTCTAATCGGTTGTTTGTGCTTTGAATTGAGGCCTTTACTTCATTAATTGCATCCTTTATCTCTTTTTGGCTCTCTCTGAGTTCTTTTCGAAGCACCTCTATTATTTCTACAGTTATTTTCCTGATTTGATCTTCTAGAAATCTCTGATTTTCTGTTTTATCGGGTTCTGATGTTGTGGGGTTGTGAGCATTAATTGCTCCAGTATTATTCCTCTTTCTCATGATTTCGGAAGTTTGTGCCTTCTCTGGGTTCTTCCCTTGGGTCACTATGACTTCACTTAAGGTGCTCTGGATCTCGAGTCAGTAGTATCTCAGACCCCACTACTCCTTTACTGGGTTTTATCATAGAGTCTCCGACCCAGAGAGTCGATAGAGTCTGCTTTAGACCGTGGGGGGTGCCAGGTTGCACGTTCTCCTATGGTGTGATATCACTGCCACCGCCCCTCTCCCACTGGGTCAAGTCCCAGTGAGTACAGTACTGGGATTTCTCCTCTGTGGCCCGCAATTTGACTCACTGTTCTTGAATACGCAGATGTAGCTGTAGTGAGTTCCGTGCTGCTGCCGCTGGTGGCAATATGGCGCCGCTGCTACGCCCTCGGCTGTTGGGCTGGTGTTTTTTTTTTTTTTTCTTGGTTTTGATTTCCACTCTGAATCCCTGCAGCGTGTGCTGAGCTCAGACACTGGGAGCTTTAGATGTCCTCTGCGCCGAGAAATCCCGCCTGGCTGTTCCGCAGCGGCTCCCCTCGGCTTGCTGTGGCCGTCCCGTGAATTCGCCGGCAGTATGGCGCGTCTGCCGCGTCCTCGGGCGTGAGGATATCCTCTGTGGCTCTGTTCTCAGTCCGCTTTCTCTCTGGAGCCTGGTGATTTTTTTTGTTTCTCTGGTGATGTTGTTTTCTGGCTTTGAAAGGTGCTGATTTTGTGGTAATGGATATTTGTTGTAAGCCCCGCTTTTCTCGGTCGCCATCTTCCCGGAACTCCTCCTTGTCACATTTTAAAGTCTGAGAGATCCCAAACTTAATCTCTCTGAACCCTAAGGGACAAATTTATGAAGATCCTTATATGCTGAACATTTTACCAGCAACTTTTATTCATTTAATTTGTAGAAAAAGTATTTATATTTTGAAATACATTCTGGAAATTCAGAATATTATGAGGAAAACAATTCACGTACAATTCTACTTAGAAATATCATTGTAATATTTCATTTTTTTCTATGCATTTTTGGTACATTATTATTATTATATAGTATAATATAGCCTTTTGTACTCCACTTTTCTCTATTTATATCTCAGTCCTCAGCATAATTTGAATACCAAGTCAAAGCCTTGGTATATTCTAATGAGCTTTGATACATATTTCAAAACTTCTATATAAAATTTGTAGCAGAATGTATTTCCATCATCATGTTCTCAAAATAGAGGAAGTATAAACTGGGTCCAGTCAACATTTAAAGATTCGGAACTTCCCTTGGAAATCCTAAATCCTTGCTTCACTTGAAAAAGTAATAGATCTACCCATAGTGGGCCACATTCATCTTTAGAAACAGTTGAATGGAGTTGAGTAGCAACTGCCACAAATAGCATTATTCCTCAACAGTAAGACTGGATAATGTTTCACATTTTATTTTGTTTATACTTGGAGAAAATGTTTGTATAAATGAAAATAATGAAACACTTTTTATGAATCTGTTTCTAGCAAAAGTGATAGAAGTCAAAAGAGAGAAAACTACTTCATTTAAGAAAATGGGAGCAATACAAGTTACTTTATGGAAATGAAGAATATGTCTACATGGTTTAACATGTCCAAGGGTCTTTATTGAATGAATTAAAAACTGTTTTTTATTGGTTTTTTTTTTTGTGGTACTTGGAATGGAACCCAGGGCATTCTACCTCTGAGCTACACACCCAACCCTATTCTTATTTCTTATTTATTTATTGCGGGTCTGGGGATGGAAGCTAGGGTCATTCTACCTCCAAGCTACACTCTCAACCATTTTTTTTTATTCTTTATTTTGAAACAGTGTCTCACTGAGTTGCAAAGGGCCTCACTAAGTAGCTGAGGCTGTCTGCAAACCGAG
The DNA here is from genome assembly GCF_963383645.1 of Muscardinus avellanarius. Taxonomy (NCBI): domain Eukaryota; kingdom Metazoa; phylum Chordata; class Mammalia; order Rodentia; family Gliridae; genus Muscardinus; species Muscardinus avellanarius. Next base: position 56,595,047 of record NC_137799.1, on the reverse strand, counting down.
ATCCTCCAGTTTCAGCCTCTCTTTATTATTTTATTGGAAATATCATTCCAATAATAAGGTTTGGCTGGTGGTAGTTCTCTTTTTCTTTCTTTTTTTTAAATTTTGTTTCTAGAGTTCAAACCTAGGTCCTTATACATGTTAAATATGCGCTCTATCAGTGAACTATGCATCCAGCCCCATGTAGTTTCTAGTTTATTCTTTAAACAAGTTGTTTCTCCTTAGTACTTATGATTTATGTAATTTATTATATGTGAATATTTCTCTGTATTTGTATATATAAGATACAGCATGTGCACATATATATTTATGCATATATTTCTTTTAATAGGTGTCTCAAAGGCCATCATTTTCAAGTTTGGAAACATTAATGGTATCACAGAAGTCTGAAATTGAGTTTTTACAGGAGAAACTGAAAATAGCAAATGAAAAGCTGTCTGAGAACAGATCTGCCAACAGGAGTTTCTCAGAGAAGAGCATCATGACCATGGCAAGTACTGAAAGAAAACATAAGGTAGAAACATTTTGCCATCTTGTAAATTCATCAGGATGAGGCTTATAAGGCAAGGAACGAATTAAAAAACAATCAGAATTATATTTGTAGAAGTTTTAAAAAAATATTTCATGCTAAATGCTTGATAAACTGCTTCTTAGAAATAGTTTTTCCTTTTAATGACAGTGTTATGTTTATAAGTTAATTAGTTAGATATTTATTAATACCTGTTTTACCAGTGAATTAATATTCTCTTTTTTTTTTCTGGGGTTTGAACCAATAAGCTCTACTCTCTCCCAGCCTTTTTTTTACCTTTTATTTTGATATAGGTCTTGCTAAGTTGCTGAGAATCTTGCTAAATTGTTGAGGTTGGCCTTGAACCTATGATCTTTCTGTTTTAGCCTCTCAAATAATGGGGTTATAGGTATAGGACATCACACCCGGCTAAATTAATATTACTGTATTTAAAAGTTTTGATAAGTATATCTCATCTATCTGATATGGTTATCTGTCTGATTAAAGAGTTTATTTTAAAATGGTATTGGTAATTTACTCAATTTCCCAATTATAATTAGTAGAAAAATACATCCAGTATTTCTGTTTCATTCTGTTATGGTATTTAAACTATTGTCCATATGGAACATAACATATTAAATGGATTTTAGCATTAACTTATGCATATATATATATATATATATATTTAATGGAGTAAGAGTTGAGAAAATGTGCAAATTTTACACAGCATGTTTCATTAATAGCTAAGCTTTTCCTGTTTTTATTATTCATTATGTATTGTGTTATGCTGCAGTATTCTATAGAATGTTGAGTAAAATAAGTAAGATTAGTAAGTCACAAAAAATAAGAAATTGGATAAAATGATCTCCCTAATATGTGGAAGCTAGGGAGAAAATGGGTCATAGGAGAAACTTTACACAAAGAAGGAGAATCTATAGATGAGCAAATTAGGTGACCTAACTGAGGGGGACAGGAGGGGAGAAGAGGGAAGTGCCCTAATGTACATGATGTATATTCACAAACATATCAATCACTAAGCCATGAGAAGGGAGGAGGGGGAAGGAAATGGGGCAGGAATTGGGTAAGGGATAATTGGGTAATGTATGCATGGTTGCCTATACCATCTTGTACTCCATTAAGATATATGACTATAATGTACCAGTAAAAAAATTAAAGAATAAGATTCCATAATACATTATAAATATTATTTATGCCAGAGAAGTTGAAATAAAAATTTCCTAAAAGTTTTAGACATATTATTGTCAATACAGCCCAACTTAATTTTTTTGTTTTGAAACAGGGTTTAGATAGGTTGATGAGAGTCTTACTACTTGCTAAGGCTGGCTTTGAACCTGTTGTTCTCCTGTCTCAGCCTCCCAAGTACTGAGAGTACAGGCATACACCACCATACTGGCTAGCATAAAGTAAGCATTTAAAATGCTTCTCACTCCTTAGTACTCTTACTCCCTATAATGTTATTAGTAATTTTCAGAGGAATGGGTTTTATTTATTAAAACAATCAGTTGCATTGTACATTTTTGCCATTTTGAAGTAGTTTCATAAGCTTTATTTACATGAAAGAAAACATTTCTAAATATAATGTTATTGGGCCTAATTTGATTGCTTGCTGTATTGCTAAAGTTTAAAAATTCATCACCTTGTATTTCAGTGCTTTTAATAATAGTTAAGAAAAGCTGAGGCATATTTTTAACAAAAATTTCTTTCTTTTATGTAAGGACATGCAGTAAGGATGAATGCTGTGTTGCCCAGCTTAATAGTTACTTTCACACATTCCTTCTCCAGATTGGTATATGAATCTGTACATAATATAAACATATTCTTGTCTCTAGTTAGCCACATTATAGTTAATGACCATATGGTCATTATGGTATAAGATCTACTGTCTGTTGTATTTATATTCCTCAAGCATATTGTTCCTTCAAATTCACAGTGTGTTAAACTATTTCAAAGGGAAAAAAATCCTTTCCCTCTTGTTTCTGGTTGTCCTATCAAGTGTAACCTTGGACCCTTATAGAGCAATTAGACCAGCCTCTATCCCCTCCTTTGTAATGAGGTTTCTTGCATTTCTGAGTCTATAACCCTTTAGTCTTCCCTAATGGGACATCATTATTCTGAAAGAAACAATGTAAATGTAAATGAATATTCTCATTAACGAGTCACAGAGAAACCTTTAGCGGTAGCACTGTGGTAATTCCGCTTGTTATTTCTCTGGTATTCCATGCAGGATTTTTTTATAATTCATTATTAGTATTCAAAATTACTTGTTCTTTAATTTTGCATGTCTTTCATAATCCTATGTTTCAACTAGTTCAACCATGTCCTTGTTTTATTCTCCAGGAACCACCTGTGAAACGTTCAAGGTCTTTGTCCCCAAAGAGCTCTTTCATAGACACAGAGGAGCTAAGGAAGCTTAGAAAAGCAGAAAGGAAGATTGAAAACTTAGAGAAGTCCCTGCAACTAAAGGTGAACATTAAATCATTTCTTTAGTAGTAACCATGCAAAGATAAAAATATGCCAAAATAAAAATACATTTACAAATAACTGAATGTCATTTTTCTTTCCTGACTTTAATTTCCTGTATGAAAATATACAGTTCCTTGTTCTTGTTTTTAAGATTTCTGAGAATCATAATGTAATAAAAATATTTCCTCCTTGAAAACATAATGTTTATTTACTACTTTCAAATTATTTGGGAATATCTAGCTTAAAATTGAGGATAAATTTCTTACAGTTTCTTAGAGACAAAACCCACAGAACTATGTAGCAAGCGGTTAAAGAATTTCTTGCTCTTTATATATGACAAACATAAACATAATAGTGAGTTTAGAAAACATAATATTAGACTGTGTGGTATGTTGTTTGGTTTTATTATGTTGTATTATTTATTATGCTATTATGTTATTAATAAAACCAAATAACAGTAGTACACATCTGCAATCTCAGCTACTCAGGAGGCTGAAACAGGTGAAATGTGGGCAACATAGCAATATTCTGTCTCAAAACCAAAACAAAACCATTTAACTTAGCTCAGGCAATTTTAAGTTATTCTTTATATAAAAATTACAGAGCTGCTGGGCATGGCTGCTTGTAGTCTAGTATTTAGGAGGCTGAGACAGGAGGATTGCAGGTTCCAGGAGAGCTTTAGTAGTGATGTGAGACTCAGCAGCCTAGCAAGATCCTGTTTAAAAACAAAAAATACAAAGGGCTGGGAGTATAGCTTTGACATAGAATGCCCCTGAATTAATACTAAAATAAATAAATAAATAAATAAATAAATAAATAAATACAGAATGGCAAATAAGTTTGCATTTTTAAAAAATTTCAACTGAATTTGTTGTGGAACACATTACATTTCAACAAATACTCTGCCTAGGTTTAAGCATGTATCTTCAGTTTATCTTTGAGGGCTTTATGAACAGTGGAGGTTGTTCATGCATATTGCGTCAAGTTTATGTGACTAGGGTTTGTTTCTTTATTTTTGCCATTTTAGGGTTTCAGCCCAGGGCCTCATAGTCCCTTGGTGGCTTTTATTTTTTTCTCTTACTTTAATATCGAAAAGTTTTCATTCTTTATTCACAATGACCTTTAGTCCTGCCCTATTTGACGTTCAGTCATATACTTGATTCTCAATAGTTTTATGATGGTCTATGCCAAGTCTATTGCTTTATATATGATAAAGATATGGTACATTAAAAGCTTATATATATATATATATATATATACACACACACACACATATATATATAAAATTTGTGTTTGAGTGTGTGTGTGTGTGTGTGTGTGTGTGTGTGTGTATGTGTACTAGGGGCCAAACTCAATCTTGTGCATATATCTATATATCTATATATCTTATATGATCTTTATCTGTGTGTATGTAATTTTATATAGAATACTATATATTACATATAGATATAAATGAATATATATATAGATGAATATTTGTGTTTATGAATATATATATATTCTTTATATCCTGTGTCTCCTGAGATTTACTTTAAGAAATTGACTCACAGTATCATGAAAGCTGAGAAATCCAAGATATATAATTGAGAAGCTGAATGATATATCTCAATTCTGAGTCCAAAGACTCTAAGAACAGAAGAATTAATACCCTAAGTCCAAGTCTAATTCTGAGTACAAGGGAAGAGAAGACCAGTGTCTCAGCTCAAAGACAGGCGGAGAGAAAGAAATATTTTTTACTCAGCTTTTTTATTATTCAGACTTTCAGGAGATTTGTTGAAAGCCATCTACATTGGGGAGGGCTTAACTCAGTTTCGTTGCTAGTAAAACAATACCAAACACTGGCAAAGTTATAAAGAAAAGAGGTTTGGCCTATAGTTCAAAGGTGTCAGTTTGATTAACTGCATCTGGTGATAGTGTTCATGCTGAGTCCTGAGGCAATCCCAGGGATTATATGGCAAGAGACTCCTCTGATAAAACCACTGGGATTCAATCACAAGAACCCTACCTTGTCGTGTGTGTGTGTGTGTGTGTGTGTGTGTGTGTGTGTGTGTGTGTGTTTATTTTATTTTCTTAATTTGAAACAGGATCTAGCTAAATTACTGTGCACTGACCTCTAACCTGGGATCCTCCAATCTCAGCCTCCCAAGTACTGCGATTATAAGTGTATACCACTATGCATTGCTGATCTTATCCAGTCTTATCACCTTGCAAAGGCTATACCTGAAGCACTTGAGTCAGATTGTTTTCACCTCCTTAATACTTAAAATGAGGATTAAATTTGAACATAGGAATATTAGAGGGCATACTTAAAGTATATCCACACCAATAGCACTCAGTGTATTGATTAAAATATTAATTTCATTCATAAAGATGTAGATATGATGTTTAACAACCAAGTATTTGGGCAGACAGCTTGACACATAAAATTAGTCAACAGATATTCCATTTTATAGTGCAAGACCACTACCTGTTTGTTCCCAGCAATCTGTAAGTCCTTGACAGTCCCTTAATGTTTTTGGCAGTAAGGAGTAGAACAACTAAAAGGCATTTTAGATCTAATATCTTGTCTTCCATCTCTTTATTTTTCTTTATTTCGAATAGAGTCCCAGAAGGATTATAGTAATTTATTTCCTCATTCCATTTTTCTGATGGCAGTTTTTTGGGGGATGATGCCCTAGTTTTATTTTCAGAATAAAATTTCTTTTACACAAAATTTCCTTTTTTATAGTTTTTCTTGATTTTTATTTTATTGTAATAAATTTTTGGTGGTACTGGGGATGGAACCCTTCTACCTCCGGGCTATACTCCCAGGCCTATTTTATATTTTATTTGGAAACAGGGTCTCTTAAGCCAGCGAGGCTGGCTTCGAACCTGCACGATCCTCCTGTCTCTGCCTCCCAAGCGTGGGGATTACAAGTGTGTGCCACCATGCCCGGCTTGATTTGTATTTTAAATCAACTAGTGATAATCATGAGTTTCAAGTTTATGTCATCATATACAGACTTGAAAAATAAGAAAAAAGAGAATTTTTTAAAAATTTTATCATTTATTTACTTTTTTATTTTAAAAGAGAATGATACTATAATCAAGGAGATTTAGGAAAATAAATATGTAAATAAAACTTGTTTAATAACTAACTTTTTTTTTTTTGGTGGTACTGGGGTTCCTGGAAACCCTTCTCCAGGCTACACCACCAGACCTATTTTTTTATATTTTTACTTGGAAACAGGGTTTCTTAAACAAGCAAGGGGCTTCGAACCTGGGCGATCCTCCTGTCTCTGCCTCCCAAGCACGGAGATTACAAGTGTGTCTCACCACGCCCAACAATAACATTTTAAGAACAGTGATTCAGCCCAAAGTACTTTATTTATTTATTTATTTATTTATTTTGGTGGTACTGGGGTTCCTGGAAGCCCTTCTATCTCCGGGCTACACTCCCAGACCTATTTTTACATTTTTATTTGGAAACAGGGTCTCCTAAGCCATCGCGCAAGGCTGGCTTCGAACCTGCGCAATCCTCCTGTCTCTGCCTCCCAAGCGCGGGGATTACAAGCGTGCGCCACCACGCTCAGCCCAAAGTACTTTATTAAGTTTTGCTTTAACTTTATTAAGGATAACTGTCATGTTTACTGAAGATAGAAAACTTTTTTGTATGACTTCCTTTATTATTTTGTAATAATATTTATATTATTGCTTTTATTAAAATGCATGCATATAAAAAGTAGTAATTAATAATGTATCTGGGACTTAGGGGTGTACTTTATTGGTAGAAAAAGTATTTAGCAAGCTGGGCTTGGTGGCGCATGCTAGTAATTCTAGTATTTGGAGGATGAGACAGAAGGATTGTAGATTAACGGCCAGCCTCAAATGCTTAGTGAGGCCCTCCACAATTTAATGTGACCTTGTTTCAAAATAAAAATAATAAATAAGGCTGGGGGGTTGTAGCTCAGTGGTAGAATGCCCTTTGGTTGAATCCCTAAAACTTCAAAAAGAAAGAAAGAAAGAAAGAAAGAAAGAAAGGGAAGGAAGGGAAGGAAGGAAGGAAGAAAGACAAAAAAGAAAAGAAGAAAGGTATTTAGCATAGGCAGAGCCTTGGATTTGATCTCAATTATCACACACATACAAAGTAATAATAATAATGTGTTTAGATGAGTTTTTAGGGCTGCTGTAAAGAAGTATCAGAAACTGGGTGGCTTAACACAATAGAAATTTATTGTCTCAAAGTTATGGAGCCTGAAAAGCCCAAAATCAAGGTATTAGCAGAACTGGATCTTTCTGCAGGCTGTGAGGTAGAATCGGTTCCAACCTTCTGTTAGATTCTGGTGACCTCAGAAATTCTTTGCTTGTGGATTACATTGTCTTCCCTCTACACATTTTTCTCTCACTGTGTCTGTATTTTGTCTTTTAATAAAGATATTGGTCATACTAGAATAAGGCCTCCTTGATAACTTCACTTTAACTTGATTACCTCTGTAAAGACTCTGTCTCCATAGAGGATGACATTCGGAGATATATGAAGTTAGAATTCCAATAGACTTTTTCTAGCAGTGAAGACAGGGAAACACAATTCAATCCCAAACAATTGCCTTTTGGATTTAAAATGTATTTGTTGATCTTGGTGCTTTTTTGGTAATCATTATCTACTGAAACATTGTTGAATTTTTGCCAAAGCTTTTGGTCTTCGATAAAACACTGCTTTGCCAAAAGTTAATGAGAGGCCAGGCATGGCAGCACATACTTGTAATCCCAACATTTGGGAGGCTGAGACAGGAGGATTGCGGTTTGTCTCAGCTACTTAGTGAGGCCCTTTGCAACTCAGTGAGACTCTATTTCAAAATAAAGAATAAAAAATAGAACTGGTGCTATATCTTGGAGGTAGAATGCCCCTAGGTTCCATTCCCAGTATAACACACACACACACACTCACACGCATGCACGCACACATGCACGCACACACAAAAGCTAATGAGAGTATGGTAGACAAAAATGTTCCATGCTCAAATCATTGTTTTAGACATAATCCTGACTTCATGGATAATAATATTCTAATACCTTAAGAATATAATTTTGAAACTTGTATATTAGAGATTTATGAAATCCTTACTATTGTTGGTATCATTAATACCATGAAACCTGCTTTACTGATTTTCATGTTTGGCAACTTGACTTTATTAGCACTTCTTAATGCCATTTGATATTACTTTGCCTATCAAATACATTTTATATGTCTTTTATATTTCAATGCTCTAATATATATAAACTTTATATAATCTGATATAATTGAACCCCATAATGGCATCCTTGGTCTTTTATTAAAGTTATTAAATATTTTGTTTCACTTCTCTAACCTTGATCTTGTTGCCTGCAGACTAATTCATCCCATTATGAGCAGAGTTTGTGCTCTTTATTTCACCTTCTTCTCATCTAGAAGTCTTTGAGCAAACCAGATTAGATCAAGAATCATTTCAGTTCCTATTTACTGAAAAATAGGATCCACAAATATTTTTAAGGAGAGCCATTTGATACAATTTTTCTGTTTTCTGTTTCCTGATGTTTTATTCAACTTGTTTGTACACGAAGTTAGACTCTAGTTTAGCTATTTTAATTATATAATCCATAGAAGGTTATTGAATGAGCTAATGAAAGCATCTCATTCATTGGCTTCCCATGGAATATTTATTGGCTTTCAAAGGATGATTGTGTATGTCCTTTTAGAAAAATGTAGCAATTAGTAATATAAAATATATTTCTTAGTCTTGACACTTGATTTTGTTCTTTTTTTTTCTTGGTATTAGGTATTGAACCCAGGGGATGTTCTATCTCTGAGTCAACCCCAGCTCTATTTTATTTTTGTTTTGAAACAGAGAATCACCAAGTTGATGAGAGTCTCACTACATTGCTGAGGCTGTCCTTGAACCTGTGATCCTCCTGTTTCAGTCTCTCAAATGCTGGGATTATAAGGCATGTGCCACCATGCCTAGCTACACTTGATTTGGTTGTAGTTTTTAAGTAATATTCCCAGTAAAGTACTATTGCTTTGATGTTTACTATTTTCTTTCAAATTGAGAAAATCATAACAAAACCAGCCTATATTTGCTAGAAGGTTATAAAACTATTCTATTTACTTCTTTTGAGATTACCAAATTTTCACAGATGACTTCACCTGAAAACTGTTCTTTTAGTATTCAACTGGGAATTTAAAAAAATCTATCCATCTTATATTTGCAGCTTTGTAAAATTTTACTATTTCTGAAGTAGGACAAAGGAATAAGAGTCTCTAGGACTCATTTAACATATTAATTGTACTTCAACACCAGCATTCCCTGAGCATGAATCTATGTCTGAAATGACATTTTATTTTTTATTTTTGTTTTTTTGGGTTGAACTGGGATTCCTGGAAGCCCTTCTACCTCCGGGCTACACTCCCAGACCTATATGGTTTTTTTTTAGTTTTTGGAAACAGGGTCTCTTAAGCCAGTGCGGCTGGCTTCAAACCTGCGTGATCCTCCTGTCTCCACCTCCCAAGCACGGGGATTACAAGCGTGCGCCACCACGCCTGGCCTGAAACGACATTTTAAAAGAATTATTATAAATCTTGTATGTTGACTTCATTTATAAATAATCTTTAGTTTCATTTCTGTTTAGATTTTAATAATTTTATAATAATTATATAAATACTTTTATATTAGATATAATAAATTAAGAGGCAAGCAAAATTAAAATAGAAAGCTCATCTATGAAACTGTTTTCCTCACTATTTAGTGGAAAGAACTATTTACTTATTTATTTGAATTATTGTAGGAAAACTAAAACTATTACTAATTTTGAATATTTTGCTTCTAGGAATCTGAAGTGGTGACATTTGGTGCTTTGATTAGTTCATATGTCTAGTACAGAACCTAGTACATATGGACTCAAGAGATTTTTATTGAGTCTTAATTTTTGGCTTAGTGGCATACTATAGTTATTTGGTATTTAAGAATTCAGAAAAGCTGTTGGTATCAACTCAGTGGTTAATGGTAGCTGAAGTATTGCTGGCAAATACTAAAAGAGTGACAATGCAAATGAAAAACTCATTTTCCATTAATTTGACAGAGGATCATTGTAAAAATAAATTGAGAATATTTATATATCCCATTCTCTTAGTTTTGACTTCTTGGTCAGTCTTTAAGGTTCTACTTACATAGAGTTTCTGATGACTCAAACACAAAACTTTAGTGATTACAAAAATACTGCGTTTGTAATTTTTTTTTTATGTGTGGTACTTGGGATGGAACCTGGGGGCTTTCTACCTCCAAGCTACACCACCAGCCCTATTTTTCATTCTTTATTTTGAAACAGAGTCTCATTGAATTGCAAAGGGACTCACTAAATAGCTGAGTCTGTCCATGAACCACAATGCTCCTGTCTCAGCCTCCCAAATGCTGGGATTACAAGCGTGTGCCACCACACCCAGCTATATGTAATATTTTTAAGAGTTTATGAGAATTTTGAATCCATGATGATTAATTATAGCAAGCTATTATATAAATATTTAATGTAATCATCTTAGTTTTATAAGTTTATTTAAAATTATCTTTGATAAATCTCTTCTAATATGATCTATAAATTTCTTGTAATTAAATTATTTTCATTAGTAAATTTCTAAGACATTCTTCTTAAAATTTCTAATAAGTATTTTAGTTCTTAAGAAATTCCAGTAAACATAATTACTTTGTGCACCTATGATAACATGTTATCATTATTAACTATCAATCTTCTCTTATGCTTATTAGAATTATTCCTTTATTCCACTTAAGAAAGTTCATAGTTTGAAGAAGTCAAGTGGTCTAATCTCTATATCTTTGATTCTTCTTGGATTGACTCTTGTACGAGGGGACTTTTAGTAAGTTTGTAGTGACTGTGATTTTATTTTCTAAACCTTTTAGTATAACACTTACTCTGAGTGCCCCTATCAAATGATGCTTTTCTCATGCTTTTTCACCAAGCATTTGCATTTTCACATAACCTTTAGAATACTTATTGGTCACACAAAACTTCCTAGTAACTATGCAAGAGAAAATCATACTCAAAATATACTCAAAATAGAATGACAAAACATCCATACTACTGAGACAGAAAGAAGTGAGTTAAATAATGCAGATTATAAAGTGGTACTTTACTATCACAATGGGAAGTAAATGGTCAAGAAAATGAAGAATCGTCACTGTTAATACTGGGAAGAAAAAGGTTAAAAAGCTAATTTTTGCCTTGTGCCTTTATAGTGTCAGGGCCTCTGCTTATTTAATTCTTTCCTTTTTCATATTTTAGTGGAAAATAAATATGATTAATTTAAATAGTTTTCTTAATATTATATAGCTAACAAGAGAAAGCTCTAAGAATGAATTTCAGATCTTTCTGAATGCCAAATGTCTATTCATCTCCTATCACTCTAAGTTAGAGAGGTACCCATTTTCCCTAGTAAAGAAGCATACAACTTCATTCATACAGAAATATGAATAAGAGTTTTGGGGACTTTTGTGTTTGAGTTCCTAGAGATTGAACTCAGGGGCATTCTACCTCCGCCACCCTCCCCAGCTTTTTTTATTTTTATTTTTGAACAGTGTTCCCCTAGATTGCTGAAAGTCTCACTACTTACTGAGGCTGTCCTTGAATCTGTGATCCTCCTATCCCAGCCTTTTAAGTACTAGGATTACAGGTATGCACCATTATACTTGGCTTGAATGAGACTTTTTAAAAATATTAAAATTTTCATGGGGAAGAAATTCAAGAAGTTACTTATTTTACTTCAAGAAACACAATTTATATGTAGTATGAATAAATCTTCTTAGGACTAAGTATTTGGCCTTTATAATTTTGTTTATAGTTATATTTAATGAATATTTATCTAATTGCTATACTATAATTTTTTAAGCTAGGTGTTGAGACAAGAAAGTAATGTTTGGATGACTTTCAGAGTATTAAGCCTAATTCTTCCTGTCTAGTTTTTTCATGGTAGAACCACAAAACTAACTAACTCATACCACTTTTACTTTAGGTATAGCTTGTTTTCATTCTTTTTGTAATCTGTATGTTTTATTACATATTAATCATGAACCTATGGCCTGAAGAATTGGCTTTACTATGATTAATGTCTTTAAAGTTTTAACTTGCCTATAAATCCCAGTACTTGGGAGGTAGAGACAGGAAGATTGCAGTTTTAAGGCCAGCCTGGACAACTTGGTGAGACTCTCAACAACTTATCAAGACTTTGTTTCAAAATAAAAAGATTTCGGGGTGCAGGTGGGAGGTAGAATGCCTTTATATATGGGCAAATTCTTGTGTTAAAAAGAAGAAATAAGTTAAAAATTGTAAAATGAGCTTATAAGTATTTGTATACATATTAATCAACAAGGAAACGAGTGAAAATAATGTGAAAGAAGAAGTTTGAAATTGTGTAAGCAACTTAAAAAATGCAATAAGTGGGTCCAATTTATCAAGCATATCAATTCTGTGACTTGATAAATTCATTTCTTTTACTCAAATAAGTATTCAAATACATTGAGTTTACAGGCTCTTTTCTTTCATATTCCATATTTAGATAGGTAATCTTTTATTTGAAACATTATGCCAATACTTTCTTCAAACTTGTATACTTGCTTTTTTGGTGTGTTATGTAGAGCCAAGAAAATGATGAGCTAAGAGATGCCCATGAAAAACGCAAGGAAAGGCTACAGATGTTACAGACCAACTACAGAGCAGTAAAAGAGCAATTAAAACAGTGGGAAGAAGGCAGTGGCATGTGAGTTACATAGCTCATAAAGACATTTCCCTCAATATTAAATGAAATGGAGTAGCATTATATAGGTGTTTTAATGGCTTTTGTTTAGTTTTAAAGAAATTATTTGGTAGTCAAATCTTTATTGTGAACTTTTCAGTGGAGAACATAATAAATGAGAACAGAAATATGCTAGCCATAACTATAGATTTTCCTATCATTTGCAGATATTATTAGCAGTAGGTGATCTGAGTTGTATACTTTTTTTTTTACTACCAATGGAATAGCTTACTAAATGTATATGATTTAAAGCAAAAATAGTTACTATCCATATGATTGAAAACTGCTTTTAAATCAATAAAATACTAGTGTTAAAATGTTTATAACCAAAAGTGTTTAACTTTTAATGGAAAGAGAAGAGAAATATGAAATTCACACATATAGTTAACTATCTTAAAACTGTTTTAACCTAGTATGCAATTTGAAGATCTTTACTATCCGTCAGTTTGTTCTCCAGCTTAATCTGAATGAACTGGCGGTCTCAGTTCAATTGCTCTGAACAGGTGTTCAGATCTTGGTTATTTGTAAGTGGCTCCCCTGTTAACAGTATCAACAGAGGGCAAAGGACTGAATGAGCACAGAAAATCTACCTCCCTCTCATCTTTTGAGATGGATCCTTTAGGGCAATGTTGATGATACACATTGGTCTGTTTTGGAAAGAAATACTGTTTCTAAAATGGCCAGTACAGCACTTTAAAAAAAATAAAAATGAAGTTTTTTTATGTACAGCAAGTGAAAATATAAAAGGCATTTGCCATTACTTGTAGATAATTGTCACATCTGATTTTTTCCTTTGATGAATGGAATATGTCTATATTGTGTGTCAGTAAAGCAGTGGTGATAAAGCATTTTTTCCTAACTTAAATCTCTCTTCACCTAACTTTTCAGTAATTACTGCACAGATGAAATCTACTTTCTGACATACTCACTAGTAATAGCTTGTTCTAAGGTAGGATGTCTATACCCCCTTCAGGTTGAGTGACACCACATCTAGATGAGTTGATTGCTTATACTATTTTTGAGATTGTTAAAATTCTGCAGTGTATGTTGTATTAGTGCTGTACTAGAGTGCATGAGAAAAATAAACATATGCATATTATATGTTTGCTTTCATGTAGCAGTTTTGCTTAGATTATGAGATAGGATTTTTATTTCTACATGTTTAGGTTTTAGGAAATACATCCAATGAATGGTATGGATTAGATATCAGAAATTTGTTCAATAGATATTTAAAAATTTAAGGAATGTATAAATTGAATTTTTGCACCTTGAATACATTAAGTAAGAAAGCAACTTCATTTCAAAACTAGGACTGAAATCAGAAAAATAAAGAGAGCTGATCCACAGCAACTTCAACAAGAAGACTCTGATGCTGTATGGAATGAGCTGGCATACTACAAAAGGGAGAACCAGGAGCTAATGATTCAAAAGTGAGTTGTTGTTTTTTTCTTTATAATATTGACTTAGATAAGATTTTGGAAGACATTCTTGTGGCTTAAAATCCAGGAGAGAAATATCTTACAAAGTTTATAAATGAAATAATCTGTTGCCAATAAAGGTGACAACAAAAGGCTAGCTGAAAAAATATCTATGTAAGATGAAATAACATGATCTAGGGATTGTGTTAATTACTGTGGCTCTCATCTGTTGGAGGTGTCGCTCTTCATTAGCCTGCATTTTAGACACTGCCGTGCTTCATTTCTGGAATGAGGTGGAGAGGGGATAACCTAGCCAGCCATCCTTGTTTGATCTCCTAGATACATACGCAATGCAGAATGCCTGAGCTCTCTTGGTTCCCTGCCCTGTCCTGCTAATCCCAGCTGAGCTCATTATGGTGTAGCCTTGCTGCTACTCTTGGAGCCAGAGCTGTCCAAGCTAATTACTGGTAGCAGCAGAACTGCCTGTTAAGGGTCTGGTGTGGATCTGCTAACATGGTCCTTGGTAGTGACCTGCAAAACACACGAGGGAATTGCTTTCTTTCTTGCTGTGCGCTGCCTGTCCTTTGGGCTTAATGCTGATCCCTCCACATAGGTCTTTTAGCTGCCCTAAGTATAAAACTTGATGAAGGATACTCATATTTTAGAAAACATACAATTTGCTTGCTTGATCTTATAATTCACAGACTATTATATTCAGCTTGACAAAGAAAAAACATTTTTTTTGTAGTGCTGTTTTTTTCCCCGAGACAAAGAAAAGTTAGACCAATATAATTAGCCTCTTCTGCTACTTAACAGTTTTTTCATTTAGAGCTAATTTTTGACACTCAGACCATACAATTTTTTTGAGAGCCTGGATGTCTTTTAGAATACTAGAATTTAGCAGCATGTGGCATATTATAATTAAGTTTCACTGCATTTTTTAGCTTAGTAAATCAGAAGCTTGTTTTATATACTATATGATAACATGTAACTTTTGATTTGAATCTTTCCTATGCCAGGATAAACTTTTGAGTACATGACCATATTAGATTTAAATGTTTATTCCCATTTACCTATTAATGTACAGAATGTTCTGTTAGCACTCAGTATTTGATGCTAGTAATGAAGTCTCTAATCTTTAAAATTATTTTAGACTATATAGATTCATCCCCAAAACATTTCCTCATAGTTTTAAATAGCTTTATTGAAATATAACTTAGGAGCCATACAATCTGCCCATAGGAAGAATATAATTTAATGGCTTTTAGTATCTTCATAGTGCTGTATACTATTAGTCATTACAAATAATTGTGTAAAGTTTTCATCACTTTCATCATCTTTATCAAACCTACACAAATTACCCAGCATGTTCCTTATCTTCCCAGCCCTAGATAACTACTTCTTATTCTAAATTTTGAGTTTATAGATTTGCGTATTCTGGACGTGTCAGATAAATATAATCATATAATATGTGGTCCACTGTGACAGGTTTCTTTCACTTAAAATATTTCCAATTCATCCATACTGTAGCATGCATCACAACTTTATGTTATAATCTTTAATGACCTTCTGTAACCAAAAATGAAAGTTGGCTTTGGATGAAGTGAAGTAGGTGAGAGAATTTATCTAACTAGTTATAAGATCTAATCTATTCAAAAATTTCAGACAGATTAGCTAGAAGTATATATTTGGGGATTTATTTTATTCATTAGTGAAACAGAACTAAAAAAAAATAGTAAGGCCTTTAAAGAAAGTTAGAAACTCTTTTTTTGTTATGGTAATTTATTTTTATTTTTTTATTGGTACACTGTATTCATACATCATATTGGGGCAAAAATCTTGTGTAGACATACATGCACACATCGCCCAGTTAGCCTCTATCCCACCCCATTCCCTTCCCATCCCTCCTTCCCATGCTTGGCTTAGTGGTTGACATCTAATATTATAGCAATTTATCCAAAATTAACAATGATAATCTCACATAACAGATTCATTTGTCTGCTATCAAGCTTTTGATGACTTAGAGATAACATTTCAATGTTTCTTTTTGTTTTCTTTCTTACCAGAGGATATTTTTTCTTTCTTTTTTTTAAGGTGAAATTATCATATATTTTTTTTCAAAAAAAGTCTATTCTAGCATGGCATATGAATGCTAAATACCCAAAACAATCTCTAAGAAGAACAAAACTAGAAGATGTACATTTTCTGATTTCAAACCTTATAAAGCTACATTAATTGAAACAATGTAGTACTTCTATATAGGTAGATATATACACCAGTGGAGAAAAATAAAAAGCCTAGAAATAAATTCTTCCATATATGATCAAGTTATTTTTGAAAAGGTTTCCAAGAACATTTGGTGAAGGAAATAATGATCCTTTCACTAAATATTGTTGAAAAATAAAAATTACATGAAAAAGAATTGGACCCTTACCTAACACCGTGTATTAACTCAAAATAGATAAAAGTCCTAAATGTAAATCTTAAGACTATAAACTTTTAGAAGAAAACCTGGGTCATAACACTTCACAACATTGACATTGGCAGTGATTTCTTAGATATGATTTCAAAGGCACAGGCAACGACAGAATAAACAAACTTCCTAAAAAATAAAAAAATATTGTACACCCAAAGACAATGTAAACAGAGTTAAAAGTTACTGATAGAATGGGATAAAATACTTCCAAATGCTTTATCTGAAGGTATATTAATATTCCAAATAGAAATCCTAAAAATTAGCAACAATGAAAGCAAACAATACAATTTAGAAATAGGTAAAAAACTAAAATAAATAATCTCCAAAGATTTTAACCAATAAACACATGAATATATTCTTTGCTTAGTTGTCTGCTGGATGGAAAATCTTGTTTCTCTGGTTCTGGTGGGTATTACCTATTTCTTCTTTGTAGTTAATCTCTTTTAGTATTTTCTCTAGCACTGGTTTTGAAGACATAAATTCCTTCAGTTTCTGTTTGTCATGGAAGCTTCTTATTTCCCCATCTAATTTGATAGATAGCTTTGCTGGGTAGAAAATTTTTGGCTGGAAGTTGTTTTCTTTCAGAGTTTGGAATATGTTACTCCAAGCCCTTCTGGCTTTCATGACTTGGTTTGGGAAGTCTGGAATGATTCTAATTGGTTTGCCTCTGAATGTCACTTGGACTTTTGTTTTTGTTGCCTTTAAGATTCTCTACTTGGCTTCCACATTGGTCATTTTGACAATTATGTGGCGTGGGGAACCTCTTCTCCTATCCTGTCTAAAGGGAGTTCTATATGTTTCCTGGACCTGTGTATGGACCTCTTGCTCTATGTTTGGAAAATTTTCTGTTATTATTTCTTTGAAGAGATTATTGATCCCTTTGGTTTCACCTTCTTTTCCCTCCTCCATTCAGATTATTCTTAGGTTAGCTCTCTTCAAATGAGCCCATATTTCTTCAATGTTAGATTCCTGCTGTCTGATTTTTTTTTTTTTTTTTTTTGTGATACTGGGGTTCCTGGAATCCCTTCTACCTCCGGGCTACACTCTCAGACCTATTTTTTATACTTTTTTATTTGGAAACAGGGTCTCCTAAGCCAGCGCGCATGGCTGGCTTTGAACCTGCACGATCCTCCTGTCTCCGCCTCCCAAGCGCGGGGATTACAAGTGTGCGCCACCACGCTCGGCTGATTTTTTTTTAAATTATAAATTATGTGTTTGTTTTTGGAGTGATCCTCTTCTAGGAGTGAGATTCTATTCTCCATGTGGTCTAATCGATCGTTTATACTTTAAATTGAGGCCTTTACCTCAATGATCGCATCCTTTATTTCTTTTATACTCTCTCTAAATTCTTTTTGAAGGTCCTGTATTATTTCTACAGTTATATTCCTGATTTGATCTTCTGGAGATCTCTGAATTTCTGTGTTATCAGGTCCTGATAATATGGGGTTGTGGGCATTCATTGCTCTATTGTTGTTCCTAATTCCCATGATTTTAGAATTTTCTGCCCTCCCTGGGTCACTACAACTTCACTTAGGGTGCTCTGTATCTCGAGTCTATCGTAATCTCAGCCACCACTACTCCTTTACTAGGTTGTATCGCAAAGTCTCAGACACAGGAAGTTAATCGAGGCTGCATGAGACTGTAGTGGTCCCGGTTTGGGCGTTTTCCCACTGAGAGCTGTGACTAAGGTGTGGTATCTCTGCCACCACTACTCCTTCACTGGGTTGGACTGCAAAATCTGACCCAGGGAGATTATCAAAGTCCCTGGGCATGCATTACAGGGATTTCTGCTTTAGGGGCCGCAATTCCACTCACGGTTATTGTGCCTGTTGATCAGGTGCTGTCGAGGGTGCGGTGAACTTGCTGTTGCTGCTGGCAATATGGTGCCACTGCTGCGCCCTCGGCTGTGAGGCTGTCCCTGCCCTCAATATGGCGCCGCTGCCACGCCCTCGGCCACGAGGCTGGCATATTTCTTTTCTGGTTTTGAGCTCTGTTCTGAGTCCCTGGAAGGCGTGATGAGCTTGACCACTGGGAGTTTTAGATGTTCTTTGCGCTGAAAGAACTGCTAAACTATACCCCAATGATCCGCAGCTGCTCACCTAAGCTCCTTGTTTACCCTTCCTCTCTGGATCCTGGTGTTGTGAGGAAAGATGGTGCTGGCACGGCTCTGCTGCTGCATTGCATCCTTGATTTCTGGTCTCTGGTTGTTCTTCTAGTCTTTTTTTTCTCTGTCCCTTGTTTTTCTCTGTCCCTTGTTTTTCTCTGTCCCTTGTGTTTACATTTTTTATTTCTCTGCTGATGGCGTTTTCTGGCTATAAAAAGCACTGATTTTGTGGTAGTAGAGATTGAGTTTTAGCAGGGCTCGTAAATGCTGCTTTCCTCAGTCGCCATCTACCTGGAAGTCTCAGAAACTTTTAAAACTCAAGTCTGAGCCGGGCGTGGTGGCGCAAGCTTGTAATCCCCGTGATTGGGAGGCAGAGACAGGAGGAGCGCGCAGGTTTGAAGCCAGCCACGCGCGCTGGCTTAGGAGACCCTGTTTCCAAATAAAAATGGAAAAATAGGTCTGGGAGTGTAGCCCGGAGATAGAAGGGCTTCCAGGAACCCCAGTACCACCAAAAACAACAACAACAACAACAACAACAAAAACTCAAGTCTGTTCACTCCGCAACATTTTACAATAGTTCTTTGAATAAAAGGCTGAGTCATTATTAAACTGGAAACTTTTCCTGAAATCTTTAATTTCAGTAATATCATA
Organism: Muscardinus avellanarius; assembly: GCF_963383645.1. Lineage (NCBI taxonomy): Eukaryota > Metazoa > Chordata > Mammalia > Rodentia > Gliridae > Muscardinus > Muscardinus avellanarius. The sequence goes on along the minus strand of NC_137799.1, from coordinate 56,575,592 downwards.
GCCATTTATAAAATAATTGTTTCCATATCAGACTTAGCATAGTAAAGTTAATGAATTTCTTCTTATAAGGAGCTGAATAAACTTTAAGTTCTGTAGGAAAGGTTTCCTGGGGGTATGGTTGGATTATTTTTTGAAACTTACTCAGTTAACTATGTTTGATTTGCTTCCATGTTCCTGCACTCTGCTTGGTGAACAGAGTAAGAATATCAGACATGTGTTCAACTCTCAGATTACTTACATGGACACATCTTCAGTATGAAACATTCTAAATTAAATGTGATATCAAAAATAAAAATTAGTATTTAAAAGTATGAAACAATAAGATTGAAAAAATCTGTTTTCATCTATTTCCAGTTGACTTCCAAACCTACTTTTCTGTTTCTGAATTTCAGCCAGTATATCCCAGTGTTTACACAATGTCTCCACTTAGATGTCTCCTCTAGATACAATATGTCTATAATCAAATTCATGATGTTCTACAAATTTACTCCTTTTCTAGTACTCTAAGTCTCAACAAATTGAACTGTGATTTATCAGTTTGATCAAACCAGATTTCTAGGCTGTTAAAATTGCTTTATCATTTTTCTGACCTCCTCACTAAAGTATTTAGGTTCTATATCACCAAATCTCTAGAATGTACACATTTTTTTCTATCCTTATTCTTAATATCCTTACTTTGTGCCCATCATTTCTTCCCTGGCCTACTAGAAAAAAACCTTTTTAATATTTGTATTTGCCTTTAGCTGTCTAAATCCATTTTATTTTTTCCCTCAATGCTACAAAGTTATGTTTTAAAATAAAATTCTAAGGGAGTGGAGATATAGCAGAGTGATACAGTGTGTGCTTAGTATTCATGAGGTTCTGGATTAGATCCTCAGCACCACACACATAAAAAAAAAAGAAAACCAAAGAATTCTGAGGAAGGCTTTCCCTTGTTTAAAAACCTTTAGTTTTAAAACCTTTAGTATCTTTCCTTTTTTTTTTTTTTTTAACAGTACTATGGATGGAACCCAGTGGCATTCTACCTCCAAGTAGTGGAGGCTGGCAGTGAACTGCACTGCAGTCCTCCTGTTTTAGCCTCTCAAGTACTGGGATTAAAAAGTATGAGCCACCACGCCCAACTCTTTAGTATCTTTCTATTGCTTTTAAAATATAAATTCTCACTGGCGTGGTGTCACACACTTTGTAATCCCTGCGCTTGGGAGGCAGAGACAGTAGGATCGTGCAGGTTCAAAGCCAGCCGTGCTGGCTTAAGAGACCCTGTTTCCAAAAATGAAAAATATAAAATAGGTCTGGGAGTGTAGCGCGGAGGTAGAAGGGTTTCCAGGAACCCCAGTACTACAAATAAATAAATAAATAAATAAAATATAAATTATCTATATATAAACATCAGCCCCTGTTTTAAAACATTCTCACTTTCATTTTTGTTTTGTTTTAAAATAAGTATTACTATATAATATATCTGATGTTTATCCTAATAGATATTAAAAATCCTGATCAGTGATATTGTTATTTATGGCAGGAATAAATGTGGTTAATGGTAAAGGTATTTAAAACTTATAATAAAAAAACTCAGTTTAATTTTAGAGAAGTAGTTAATTTTAAACAATGCCTTATAACTAGATATAATCACCTTTATTTTAATGATCTTTTGATAATTTTTTTATTAATGATATAAGTAAGAAACTACTGATCAATATCATAGGCCAGGTTGGAGTACTGTCTTCTCTTTTGAAGTAAATGTTAAGTGTAACCCACAGGGTTTTTTTGTTTGTTTGTTTTGTTTTTTGGGTTTTTTTTTGGGGTGGTACTGGGTGGAACTCAGGGGCTTTTCTACCTCTGGGCTATACTCCCATACCTATTTTATACTGTATTTAGAAACAGGGTCTCATTAAGTTGCTGAGAGCCTCACTAAGTAGCTGAGGTTGGCTTTGAACCTGTGTGATCCTCCTGTCTCAGCCTCCCAAGCACTGGGATTACAAGCATGCGCCACCACACCTGGATAAAATAATATTTTATAAAATTTAATAATAATTGTTGAAGGAGCTAAAATTAAAATATTACTTTATAAAAGTTCAGCATTTATTATTATATTATTATTATTGTTGTTGCTGAAATGGTATCTTATTGTGATTTTGATTTGTATTAATGATTAATGATGCTAACTATTGGCTTTGTTTTGTTTGAACATTTTACTTGAAAAAAAATGTATGTTCAAATCCTTTGCTCACTTTGAAAACTGTTTTCTTTTAATTGTTCAACTGAGAGAATTCTCTATATATTCAAGATAATAAGTATCTGCAAAAAAAATTCCCATCCTGTAAGTTGTTTTTTCACTTTTGTCTCTTTTGGGTACTGGGGATTGAACTCATGGGTGTTCTACCTCCAAACTACACCTCTAGTCCTTTTTCTTCCCTTGTAAAATAAGATTATTGGTCTTCTCAAGCAAAAATAGAAATTTTTGAGATATCAAAATGAGGATTTTAGTAATTGCATTTCTTTAACAATATGGAAATGAAATTCTTAGAAAAAACTATTTGCTAAAGATGACATAGTATGGAATCAAATATGTAAGCAATATATGAATTACATGTTATTTTACTTTGAAGTATCCAATTCAGTAGCATTTAGTACCTTCACATAATCTCTATTTAATTCCAAAACATTTTTTACATGTCCAAAGAGACTTCGTACCCATTAAGCAAATCATTCTCATCTTCCCTTTCCCTAGCTCCTGACCACTGATCTGCTTTTTTTCTCAATGGATTTACCTATTTCTAATATGTCAGTATACAATATGTTATATTATGTGTCTGGATTCTTTTACGTAGTACAACATTTTTAAGATCCATGTGCATCATTTTATATATCAGAACTTCATTATTTTTCTAATGAGATAATATGCCATTGTATGTATATACCACAATTTGTTTTACACACACCCTATAACTATATACATATAAATTGTCCAAATACTTGTTTTCTGTTCATTTGGATGTATATGTGTGAGCAAACTTGCTTGGCTATATAGTAATGCTGTTTAATTTTTTAAGCAACTCCCAAACTTTTCATAATATCTACACTTTTTACACTCCAACTAGTAATTTCTGAGGGTCCTGTTTTGCCCATGTTTTCTCCAGCACTTGTTAATATCAGATAAGACTGTCATAGTATTGAGAATGCCTATCACAATCCAAAATACTGTAGAAATAAATGGAATAAATAGCTGATTTCAAAAAGAACTGGCAAAGGAGGATGTGCAGAGATGGCTAGAGACACAGAGACAAAATACAGAGAGCATGTTGTGAGAGGTGAGGGAAAAATATTTTAAAGAGAGTATGACCAATTTCGTTGAGTATTGGTAAGAACTGAGCAAGATAAAAAAGTATCAGTTAGCTCCTAATTTTTGAATGGTTTACCCAGATTTCTCTACTCTTTACTTAAGTATCCATAGAAAACCATAGTCTATATTATTGATTGCTATAGACTAAATTTGAATTATAGTTTCCCCAAAACTCACATGTTGAATTTATGCCATAAATTTATGTGATGAATTTATGCCATGAATTTATGTGTTGGTATTTAAGATGGAGCCTTTGAAAGGTAATCAAGGTTGGATGGAGACTTTGGGCTAGGATAAGTGGCTATTTAGGAAGAAAAAGAAGAGAATGTTCATGGACATGTGATGACACGAGAGAAGGCAGTCATCTGCAAGCCAAGAGGCAAGCCCCTGGAGAGGAACCTAATCCATCTGTACCTTGCTCTCAAGAACTATGTATTGCCTGGGCAACATAGTGAGACCCTGTCTCTACATAAAAAATTGAGAAGGGCTGGGGACTTGCAGTATAGCTCCATAATAGAGTGCCTCTTCATTCAATCTCTAGTATCATTTAACAAATTTTTTTGCTCTTAATTTGATTAACTGCATTATTTATTTCTTGTCATGAATTTTTTATTTGCAAAATTTATTTTGTCTATTTTTATTATTTTATTGTTAGATTGTAATTACACATCATGAATTCAAAGTGACACATAAATACATGAACACATCACTTGGTGTATTTCCATCTGAATCCCACCCTGCTCCCTCATCCTCCTTCTCCATACCTGTTAGTGAGGTTGGAAATGATGCCTTCAAGTATGACTATAACCTTCTGTGAGCTGTTTTCTTCATCTCTTTTAGGAATCTCCTCTCCTCTCCTCTCCTCTTCTCTCCTCTTCTTGTAGTGCTGGAGTTCAAACCTAGTTCAAATCATCCTCCTAAATGATTATTCTTAAAATTATAATATATATATACTTGACAAGGTAAAATTTATCAATATGTCTAGCCTGCTACCACAATACAAAGACCTCAGAATGCTTTAACTCTGACCCTTCCCTTCACCTTATTCTATTTTATTGTCCAGAGTTTTAGATATATCTTACTTTAGCTCTACCTTCTTTAGATACTGCTCAATTGCTTTGTAGAATAAATGTTTGTTTAGTGTCATGTAGACATCCTTTACATACCATTACCATTTTTCTTTCTTGGTCTCCTTATGTTGTATTTTACCAATTTTTGTTAAGCTTTTTCTTTATGTTATTTAGTCTCTCAACTTTTTTATTTTAATTATTGTTTTATTAATTTTTTCTTGTTTTATTTAGCCTTTCTAGAATTATTTTTTGTTATTTTTATTGTCTTATTTTATAACCCTGTTTCTTTAAAATATATTCACTTTTTTATTAAACATTTTAAAAAACTTATGTAAAATCATTTTGAATTGTTACATTATACCTATTTCTTCATTGTGCATTCTTCCATTTTTGGCAGGGTAATATGTAGACTGCCATTCATTGTTCTGCACTTCATAATTTATTTATTGTTATTTCCAAGTTTGACTTCTTTGAGAATTATTTTCTGTGGTGATTTTTTACTCCAGCCATTCTCTGTTGAGAAAGCCTTCCTGTAAAGGATATATGTTAGTCATCTTTCTCTCACTATAAAAATTACCTGAGGTAGTTGATGTGTAAGGAGAAAAGGTTTATTTTGGCTCTGTATTTTAGAGGTTTCAGCCCATGATAAGTTGCTTTGGAATGAGGTAGCACATCATGTTTGGAAGCAGGTGGTGGAGTAAAACAGCTCACCTCATGGCTAGGAAAGAAAGTAGAAAGAGAGAAGGCCCAGGACCCCACAGTCTCCTTCAAGGGCCCAGGAACCTAAGGACCTCCCTCTAGGCCTCCCCTGTTAAAGGCTTTGCTGCATGCAACAGTATCCTCCATGGAATAAGCCTTTTGTACATGGGATTTTGTGGGACATTTATGATCTAAAGTACAGCAGTATGATTGTATCTGCGTGGACCCTCCACTATACACTGGTTGTATACTAGCTTAATATTATTGTTGATTCTTTACTTTTCTACATGTGACTATGGCTCAGTTTTCAATCTAGCATTATGGACGTAGGATTCTGGCCTCATGTGGTTGACTCTGTCCTGCCCTCAGACTAAGACAGGAGGGTGTTATTTATTGATTTATTTTGGTGGTACTGGAGTTCCTGGAAACCCTTCTACCTCTGGGCTACACTCCCAGACCTATTTTATATTTTTAATTTGGAAACAGGGTCTCTTAACCCAGCGAAGCTGGGCTTTGAATTTACCCAATCCTCCTGTCTCCGCCTCCCCAGCGCAGGGATTACAAGTGTGCGCCACCACACCTGGCTCAAGGAGGGCTCTTTTTAATGGAACCCCAACTACATAAGCTCAATCAGGCTTTCATTCAGTAAATTTTTATCTCCCCACTTTCCATAGTTACACCAGTTTTGTCTGATGAACATGTATAGCTGTGAGTCTGTTTCCATCCTCATTCAGATCTCATATTCAGAGTCCCTTTGGTCATATTTGATCCAGAATAGACCACTCAGCATGGTAGCTCAACTCCATTTTACTGGTAAAACGTACTTTACCATTATTGAGCATGTAGAGATTTACTTTTCAGTGGGATGTATTAACATTTTAGTACTATTTTACCTAGCATATCTGTATGTTTAGAAAGTGGTTGAGCAACTAAATACATGATCTTTTAATTTATTTAGACCTTATTTTAGGTATTTAACATATTTATTCTAATAAAGTTAACAGAAATCACTTGAAACATTTGACTTTCTAGATCCTCATTAGATTTGAATTGTAATTTCTAGCATTTGTTAATATTAATATACTTTTGCTTTTATTGTACCATTTTCTCTTTAATGTATTTTCTAAAACCATCATTACCTTCAATTGCTTGCAATCTTATTCCTTAACATTTTCTTTTACACAATTATTAACTGCTTGAAATTTTCATAGGATGACTCTTCAGGAAGAACTGGATGAACTTAAAGTACACATATCCATTGATAAGGCAACAATACAAGAACTGAATAGATGCATGGCAGAGAAAAGAGAAGGTATTTTTTGTAAAAATAAAAATTTAACCCAAGTATTGTTAAATTATCTAGTTCTTGATATTTAAGTTTTAATTTCTTTTAAGAACCTTACCTCCTTTCTTCTGTTTTTCACCAGTTTACTCACTGATTATTCATTGACATTTTTAACTTTTCTGAGAAAAATAAAAAGAACACCTGAATGTTCCATCTGGGGAAGCTTTATAATTTATAAAAAATTTTAAGGAGAGCCAGGCATGGTGGTGCATGCCTATAATCCTAGTACTTGGGAGGCTGAGACAAGAGGATTATAAGTTCAAGGACAGGCTCAGAAACTTAATAAGACTTGTTTTCAGATTTAAAAACAAAATGGGAGGAGGTTGGGGTATAACTCAGAGGTAGAATGTTCCTGGGTTCAATCCTCAGTACCAAAAAAAACTCCCAAACAAACAAACATAAATCTAAAAATATACCCAATAAGGAGAAAAGTACTTTTATTATTGATTGATAAGGTCATAAATAATATAGCCACATTGCCATTAATCATTTGTGTTTTCATTTGACATTACGTATTTAAAGATAACCCTGTAGTTCCAACTTATTTTTCTGGAATAAAAATTTTAGTCCTAAAGGAAACTTGTAAAAATTCAAATAGGTAATCTCCCTGACAAGAAGCTACATGACCTCTTTTTAAAAAGTAAATAAAGCGGATATGACAAAACTTATTATTTAAACAGCAGTAACCTACTTCTTAGCGCTGTCCTTTCAATTGTTGACAGTTTATACTTAACATTATTTTTTCGGTAACTCTCTTCTGAATTTTGTCTCAATTACTGTAATTCCAATTGCTCTTATTTAGGATACCGTGACTTTCCAAAGCCAGTATTTGAACTCTGCTATTTTAATCTTCTTTAGTTTTTATTGTGTTTAAAGCTTGCCTGCCTGCCTGCCTGCCTCCTTTCCTTTCCTTTCCTTTTCCTTCCTTCCTTCCTTCCTTCCTTCCTTCCTTCCTTCCTTCCTTCCTTCCTTCCTTTTTTTGGTACGGGGGATGGAACTCAGGGGCATTCTACCTCCAAGCTAAAACCCCAGCCCTATTTTTTATTCTTTATTTTGGAACAAGGTCTCACTGAGTTGCGAAGGGCCTAAGTAGCGGAGGCTGTCTGCGAACTGCCATCCTCCTGTCTAAGCCTCCCAAATGCTGGGATTACAAACATGCACCACCACACAGGGCTTTCAAGCTTATATGTTTATTAGCCCCCAAACACTTTCTTTTTTCATTTTGCCCATTGCGTTTTGCTTATTTGTCTGTTCCATGGAAATTTCTTTCCATTTGCCCCTTAAATATGATGTTATTCCTGGCTTTTTTTTTTTTTTTTTTTTTTTGTGTGTGTGTGTGTGGTAATGGGGTTCCTGGAAACCCTTCTATCTCCGGGCTACACTCCCAGACCTATTTTATATTACTTATTTGGAAACAGGGTCTCTTAAGCCAGCGCGATCCTCCTGTCTTCGCCTCCCAAGCGTGGGGATTACAAGTATGCGCCACCCACGCCCGGCCTGGCTACTTTTTAAAGATGAGGACTATTGTCCGGCATGGTGGCGCACACTTGTAATCCCCATGCTTGGGAGGCGGAGACAGGAGGATTGTGCAGGTGCAAAACCAGCCTTGCTGGTTTAAGAGACCCTGTTTCCAAATAAAATATAAAATAGGTCTGGGAGCATAGCCCGGAGGTAGAAGGGTTCCATCCCCAGTACCACCAAAAAAAAAAAAAGATAAGGACTATTGTTTTTGAAAAATCATATGCACATACTTTTAAGCAAACTTTTAAGAAAAATTAACAAAAAAGGGGAAAAAACTCCTACTTTATAACCAATTAAAGATCAAAATCTTTAATATTTTTATCACACAACTATCTCTTAATGATTACACAGAAGGCTTACATAAATTAATTTTTCATAGGTATGGTGGTGCATACCTGTAATCCCAGTACATGGGAGGCTGAGACAAGAGGATCTCAGGTTTGAATATAACCTTAGCAATGTAGTGAGACTCTCAACAACCTAGCAATACTCTGTTCAAGATAGAAAAATAAATAAAGGTCTGGGGGTGTAGCTTAGAGGTGAATGCCCCTGGGTTCAATCTTTAGTGCAAAAAATTTTTTTTGTTAAAAAAATAACATCCTGCTGGGCATGGTGGCACATGCCTGTAATTCCAGTATTTGGGAGGACGAGACAGAAGATTGCAGGTTCTTGACTGATCTCTGCAACTTAGAACCTATTAAAAAAAATTAAAATAGGGCTGAGACTATATTTTAGAGGTAGAATGTGCCTGTGTTTAATCCCCAGCACCACAAAATTGAACTAAATTAAATTAAAAATAAAAAACAGTATAATTTATGCTATTGTCACTTAAAGGAGGATTACATCTATTCTATTTGATGTCAACCAAATATAAAGAAATCGAGACAAAGGTAAAACATCTAGCCATAGTAATTGGGTGTGTGTGTGCGTGCATATGTATAGTACTGGGGAGGTTCTACTTGGTCTGGTAGTTCTCATATTTCTTTGCTGACAACTACCTTTGTTGTTCTTCATTGCTTTCTATAAATGTATATCTCTATTAGGTATTATTTTCTATCTAAAAGACTTTCTTTAGTATTTTTTGCAGTGCACTTTGGTGATGAATTCTTTCAGGTTTTGTATACGAAATAAAAATCTCTATTTTGTCTTCATTTTCAAAAGATATCATCACTAAGAATTATAAATAGATACTATTTTTAATAAAAATTTTCACTCTATTATCATCTGGCTTGAATTATTTCTGATGAAAATTCTGTCATCTTTGTTTAATGGTATTTATTGTGTGTGTTTTTTTCTTCCTCTGCTGCTGGAATACTTCTAAGGTTTGGAGATTGTGTCCTCTAATCCTTTTAGATGGTGTTTGTCCTCAACCATGGGTAGTTTTCTCACATGTATGTGCTAATAATAGTGCTTAGCTAAAGACTTGAAGGGGTCTACACCCTTTATAGACCTTAAGGGCTCTCATGAGCAGATCTCTCCTCTACTGTATGTTGCCCTGCAAACTTGATCTTTCTTGGAGTCCCTGTATCCAAGGTTTGTCTTATTTTTGGAAGATTTTTTTTCACTGAGGTTTTCAATCTGTCCTGTGACTTGGCAAGTTCTCTAGGCAGTAAACTACATTCATTATAGTAGCTACTTCATTTGTTTGCCCTTTCTGAAGGATGACATAGGCATATGCCCAATGTCTGAAAACCATTTTTCCATATATTCTGTTTAGTTTTTAGTCCTGTATGGAAGGGTAAATTTTTTTCTTCTGGCATACTTTAATTTTTATTGAATATGTTTTTCCTGGGTTAAATCCAGAATCTTTATGAACAGTAACCTCTCTTCATACACCAGATTCACTTTTACTTCCTGCAACTCATTTGCCCCTGGCTATTTTTATAGTGGTCTTAAAAAGTTCAGTATGTCTTTTAAACAAACATCACCTTTCCTCTCAAATCTGTTCTACCTCCTCTAGACCTCTCATATGAACACCTTGAGTGCCTACCACATAAATGTCTTTGCTGAAAATTACAGTTTGTAATGTAATGAATCTTCAATACAGTCCCATATCAGGAGCTTAGCCAAGCTGTAGAGAGTTAAGATGCCAGACATGTGAGTTAAGAAAGTAAATTAAGATTAAGACTTTAAGCCAAAATTAAGGTTACAGGTGCCTTTATTCACTTACTGGCACTTATTAGTGCCAGTTCTCCATGTTCTGTTTTCTCCTATAAACACACAGATTGGAGTCGTCTCAATGTTAAGGGAGCTCCAAACCAAAGGCCTCACTGGGTTTGTGGAACTAGGTCCTGCAGGGAGAGTCAGTAGAGAAACAGGGTCAGAATGGGTCTTAATGAGGAAAAAAACTGCCTTCAAGTTTATTGCTAGTTCCCTACCTTCTAAGGTGGTCCTTGGAGAAAAACTTGGGGAAGCCTTAGCCAAAGAGATCCCAGAGGAATTTTAATGGAGGGACATAGGTTAGGAATACAAATATGTGTGAAAGGGTGTCTGGTTTTGGACTCTTAACCAGGGAACCTGAGTCCTTGACTAACTCTCTCTAAAGACTGCAGTCTACTAGTTGTGCAACAAGTCTGGTTGCAGGAGGCAGCTTTCTCTTGTGAGGACTGCCAATTAAATCCTTTGTAATTGCCTATGGTTAGGACTGAAAAACCATACCAGAAGCTATTCAGGAGCTAACTTCCTCAATATTTATCACAAGTGCAAGAATGTTTATAAAACCACTTCTTATGGTGTTCTTCATGGAAAGCTAAGGGCTTTTGTAGCAATCAAACAATGTAAGAAACACACAAATGGGAAAACTTCACAAACAATAGCAAGCATTTTTTTGTTGCATATGGGGCTGTGAATTGGCTGAAACAGACTCTTCTTGTTGCAAGTCATCTTCTAGTCTGTTCTAAGCTGTTCTGTTAAAGTCAAGTTCACTTGTGCTTCACATATCTGATTCTTGACCACTAAGGAACAAGTATAAACATGCAATATTTTCTGCTTAGTTTTGGAACTGATATATTGTAACTTCCACCCACATTTCTTTGACTAAAGCATGTTATTTTATTAAATAGAGCTAGTAACAATTCACACCACCATAGAGGGTTTAGAATGTGAAGGAGATAATACCAGACTTTTTTAGTGCCTTACCCATAATATTTCTAAAAGTTCTTTGTCCACCTGAAAGGATCTATTAGGTATTGCATTATTCCTTTCAGAGATTATTGGCAACTAAGTATGTTAGCCACTCTCTGAGGTCATGTTTTAATGTCAGTGTTTGGGATTTGGCCTTTATGCTGCTGATGTTTCAAAGTCTATGTCTTTCGCATGACCACCAACAAATTTATATTTCAATTCCAAAAGTATCGGAACTTATATACTTCCTATATGTCTGGCCACTTCCTTTCTGAGCTCAAATATTTCTTATAGTACCTAGTTAGTTTAACCAGCAATAACCAAACTAAAGGCTATCACACTATCAGCATTTTGCATTGGCAGTTCCTCATCAAGTATTACAAATTTAACTAGCTATGTTTTCTGTCTTCCATGTTATGTCAGGTGGTGGTAGTTTGCCACATGTTTTGCCACTACACAACATGGGTCACCATTTTCTAGGAGGATTTCAAGATAACATATTCAAATATCTGTATCCCTTCAATATTAACTAATAAGGTCAAGATTGAAGACACTGCATTTTAAGGTAAAGAAATCTATATATTGAGTGTAGTTTTCAGTGAGGAAAAGGAAAAACAAACAAACAAAAGAAAGCTCTACCAGAAATGGGACTTTATTTTTTTATTGACTTTTGGTCAGTTTTCATAGTAGATGGCTTCTATTTATAGTTTCAGAGTACATATGGTTCTAATTGTAGTTGGCTAATCCATTTTTATCTAACTCATACTATTTATCTCATACTTATTTACCCGAAATAATAGTATGAGCTGTTTTTCCTCACATTTCTGACACCAATTGTAGGATTATTTTCTCCACTCAACAACCAGTTCTCTGGTTCTCTAGATGTTAACTGGATGTTCTGCAAGTTCAATTCTGATACTACTTGTAGTTAGTGCAGAGCCCATAGATTATGGTTCCAATTCCAAAAGACTTCCCTCACTTCACATACCTATTGGCAACTCCTGGATTTCCACCTGCATTTATGACCAGCTATAAGTTGGATGTTCCCACAACTACTTCCACAGACTTGGTAGTTGAATGGCTCAGAAACAGGCTTTATTTAACTATTACCAGTTTATTATACAGGGAACAACTCAGAAATAGCAATAGATAAAGAAGGCCAGGTATGGGAGAAAGGACACAATGCTTTTATGTCTTGTCTGGTTTTGCCATCCTCCCAAGACCTTTATGTGTTCACCATTGAACAATTGAAATCCATTGTTTAGGGTTTTGTTTTATGGAGGTACTATTACAAAGGCATGATGAGCTAAAATTAGCTATTGATGGATAAACCCAGTCTCCAGCCTTTCTTCACTCCACAGATGTCTGGGATTGGGGGTGAAAGTGGTTAGTTCCTCTGGCAACCAGCCCCCATCCTGAAACTAAATGGGAACATTCCAAGATCATTGTATTAGCATAAACTCTGGTATGGTTGATAGGTGCTTCTCATGAATAACAAAAGATGCTTCTCTGACCACTCAATAAATTCCAAGGATATTACAAGCTCCATGTCAGAAACTGGGGATATAAATAAAATATATGGTTTTTTTTTTATCATATCACAAGTTCCTTCACTAAGTAAAACCTATTCACTACAACTATTATTTTGCTTTTCCTAAATGCAAAATAAAATAACAATGTTCTTAGGAAATTTGACCCTTAATCTCACAAATTGATATAATCACAAACACCTGTAAGAAATTGTATGTTGAAAGCATTATGTTAAGATCAGGAATAAATAATGATAATAGTTTATTTGTGTGTGTTTGTGTGTGTTAGTGGGGATTGAACCTGAATCCAGGAGCATTCTACCTCTGAACTCAACCCTGTATTTAGTTTATTTTGAAATGAATATTTGTATTTAGCTATATTTAGTTTTATTTTGAAACAGTGTCACTGTTTCAGCCTCCCGAGTATTGGAGATTATAGGCATGTGCCACCATACCCAGGTAATAAGAAGCTTTCAAATAATGTGTTAATATAATTAAAAGAGAGAATGTAGCAGAAGAATTTAATTACATAATGTAGTTTGGGGACTCAGAAAACACTACCCCACAGTAGGATGCTTTGACCTGCTTAGTACTTTGAACTTAGAAGCAGGCCTTAGAATCAAGGTCTCTCTAACCTTCTTTGTTTCTCACCCCCAAGCCCAGGGAGAGGGTTTACATAAAGTTCCCTTATCTGACTGAAGGAATTTTTTACAAAAGTAATGCAATTGTCTTGGACTCCCTCCACTAAATGTCATTAACTCTGGAAGGTTAACTCAGAAAAGAGTACTAAAAGGTGTCTGTTGATTTGTACTAAAGACATCATCTATTCTTCTGATGATGACAGATACCTTAGTGACTTTATTTACATAAGACACTCTTGTTTGCAATTCAGTTCTGTCTCTCACTTTGGTCCCAAGCTATTATCTATTCTTTAGGCCCATTCACTTCTCCTAAAAATAATTTATTGTCCTAGAAAATCACCTAAGATGCCTATCACCATTTCCTTCTCCCCTATAATGAGGGTATTGGTGATTCAACCCTCTACCCCTCCTGTTAATCTATTGTCAGTTTATTTCAGCAGACTTAAAGACTTGAACCTTCAGAGGGAAAGGGAGTAATTCCCCTTACCCCTACAGTAAGGCACAGAGATTAAATTAAAAACAAAAATTCAATAAGTATAACAACTTACATTGTTATTCACAGGGTAAAAACTATAAACAAATATAAATTTAAAAAATCAGAGACAGAGAAGAAACTCCTGAGAAAGAAGATAAGTCATAATGAATTTTATAGTATAAAAATTAATGCATTTTGTGTGTGTGTGTGGTACTGGGGGTGGAACCCAGGGGCTTTCTACCTCCAGGCTATACTCCCAGACCTATTTTATACTTTATTTGGAAACAGGTTCTCACTAAGTTGCTGAGAGCCTTACTAAGTAGATGAGGCTGGCTTTGAACCTATGCGATCCTCCTGTCTCAGCCTCCCAAACGCTGGGATTACAAGTGTGCACCACCACGCCCAGCTCTAGAAATTAAGGCATGTGAAACCAAAATATCAAATCTCCTGTAAAAGGAAGTACATGCTCACATCTACCATCTGAAATAAATAGAAATGTATGTTTTTAACTGGGTTCTCTTGGTTGATTTCCTAAGTCCTGAGGACCATTAAGAGTAACAGAATGAAGAGAAAGAAACTTTGTTCTTGTTGCTTTCCATTGCCTAGGCCTAGCTGCTTAAATGTTCTTTATAAAACCTTAGAAGGTGAGATACAAACATCGCAATAAACAACCAAAGGTGAACATGTTTAGCCAGTCCACCCGTGGGCTTTAAACACACCCAGGAGTGAAAAAGGGACAGAGAAATTCATTTAAAAATCAGTCTTTAGCATTTATTTCATTAAAGCTACATAACTATTGCTGGCGCTGTGCTCTTGAAATATAGCTTATTTTTAGGAAATATTTAACTCAGAACTATAGCACATATTTAAATGACTAGAACAGATGAATTGTATTTGCATATTATTTGTATATCGCTTAAAGAGTACTGTAAATGAATTCAGCACCATGGTGTTAGGGGACTAGAAGAACAAACTTGGGAACAGCTAGATTATTATGAAGGTAAAGGTACTTATTCCCCAGGTGGCAAATCCTACCTATTTTAGCTTTTATTAATAGTGTTCTATTTATTTCATGAATATAGAAGTTCTAATTGGGTATGTCATGTTTCAAAGACAAAAGAAATGCCTAATTCACTCTAACAAACTTGTTAGTCACTGTTTATACCAAGAGGATTTCTACTCTACAGAGAATAATATTGTTTTCTTTTTCCTTTGTTGGTAAATCAAAGTTTTACACTGACCTACAGCAGTCAAGCATACTTTAAAGCAAAATTATCTTAGGCTAATACAGATATGTATTCTTTTGGCTTTATGAATTCTTTTTTGCCTCCCTGTTTGTTCTTTAAGAAATGTTTTATTTCAAGAATAATTCAGCAAGAAAATGTTAAATTTGTCAGTGTGATTTATCTAATAAGAAAAATTTATTCCTAGGTTTTAGTGAATTTTAGTTTTAACAATATTAACAGGAAAAGTATAATTATTTTTTATCTTGAAAATTGTTTAAGCTGGGCATGGTGACACACGCCTATAATCCCAGTACTGGGAAGGATGAAACTGGAGGATTGGACAGTCTATGTCAGCATGGAGTAATTTAAGGAGACCCTGCTTAAAAATAAAAAATAAGAAAAGGACTGTGGTTGTAGCTCAGAGGTAGAGTGCCTCAGATGTCAACCCTGTAGTTTCCCCAATAAATGAATGAATGAATGAATAAATAAATAAACAAGTGAATAAATAAAGTTCTTTGGTTACTTAGAGTTTTTGTTTAGTTGGTAATGTTTTGGCAATCAGTTGTATAAACAGTATGGAAATGATTTGTAAAAACAACTTCAAACAGGGTACCCGGGTTTCTATTTGTTATGAAATCAGTTTTTCTTGAAATGTGATTTTTATGGTTTACCCTGCCTAGTGCATGATCTTTCACTTGAACAAAAGGATTTAGTAGGGGTGCTACAGTTTCAGTCTACCCTAATTCTGTTAGTTTGCTTTGTTCAGCAATCACTCTGATCCTCCTGGCAGGGAACAAGATCCAGAGAACAAAACTAGTAGTGACTGTGTAGATAAAAAGGCAATGAATTCTGCTTTTAAGGCAAAGGGGGAATAGTCTACAAAAGAATGAAAATGGGAATAAAAGTATAGCATTGTTAACCTGCAGATCTATTGTACTTTTGAAAATCTTAACACTGCAGAAAAAAAAAAGTGTGACACTACAAAGACACGTAATTATGTGACTGAAAATCTTCAAAAAGGTCACCATTTAGTTATTGGCCATATACTTGACAAGAAAATAGACTAGATTATTTATAATTTCAAAACCACAGAACATTTTTTCTTAAAATGACAGGACAATGTTTCATCAGTACACATGGTACCATAATATATTATTTATTCCTACCAGAACAACTCTTTAGGTATCGTGAAGATGATGGGGTCAAGAAGAGTACTCCAGAGAAGAATGGGAAAGAAATGTCGGAGCAGACATTACAGAAGGTAGTCTAATCTTTAAGATATTGAGCCAAGCAAGTTAAATCTGAATTTTAACATAAAGGATTATGTTTTAAAATGAGGGCTTATGAACTTAAACCTTGTGTGAATTCTTAATTTACAATCATAATTCAAAATCACTGGCTTGCCAAAATGGGGGAAAAAATCAATGTTAGTGAAATAAATGTGTAAAAGCTTGTGGTTCCATTGGCATAGATTAAATATATTCTCAAACATGAAATGGAGAGAGTGAAAACAATAGAAGTTAACAAAATTTAGATTATATGTGCTTATTAGTTATTACTAAGCAGCTTAAAATGGATCATGATGAGACTGTACTACATTGCAACAAATGTACAGATTTATATTTGATCTAATAATAGCATTAGTGCTCTACCATAGAAAAATGGTAATATGTTTATAATTTTAAAATTGAAAATATATAACTTATCTCATTTTAGATAAAACTTATATCATATGATTTAGTATAGCCTTCCATTGAATAAGATCATCTATATCAACCCTATAGTCATGATATGGCATGCCTATCATTAATAGCAAATACTATTTTAAATATTTAATATTTATCTTTATAATTTTATATATAGTTCATATTTTTGAATCTTTATATATTAGTATGAAATTCAATGAATTAAACTCAGTAGTATTAAAACTGTTTGGTTTTGTTATAAAGAAAAAATGATCTTTAGTTTATTCTTATAATCGATTGTAATAATTTGGCCACACTATTGATTTTATTTTTTAAGTCTTTAATACTTAGGTAAAGTTGAAAATGTACACATATATAAACAAAAATAATAATATAGCTACTTTTCAGTTGCATCTGTGACATGTAGGAAATTTAGTGATTTACAGCAGATGAAGTGATTCCTCGGTATTTCTAACATTTGCCATATGGTTAGGTAACAAAAGCTGTCATCTCTTTATTTCTGAATGACACATATCAGGTTAACATCATAACACAGAAACCAAGAAATGTTTATGTTCATTTATATTAAGGTAAAATGAATGATTGAAATAAATGGTCTACTACCAGCTAGGATGTCATAAAGAATATACCAGCTTATCTTGGCTTCAAAACAGCATTTTTGTTTGTGAGATTTTATGTAACTTTTTATTTCTACAGATATATAATATGTTACTGTTTATTGCCTTAGAGTTGAAACACATTATTTCATTTTAACCACCAGAAATGACTACTCTCAGATTGAATGCAGAAATATGCTTTGAGGCCTAGGAAATCAACAGGAATTATTTTTATTTGACTGTATGTCAAATTAGCATACTAATTTGTCACTTTTTTACATTAACTTAGTGTAGTTGTATCAGTCATGATTTAATTCCTTATGGTTCAATTTCTGTATATGAAACTCATTCAACTGGATTTAAAAGATAGTAACAAGATAAAAATAATATTTTGTATATATCAGAAATGAAACATGTTAAGTAGATTGTTTTTTTTAAATAATGTGTTAATGTTTCACACTGTTACTGGCTGAATTGTGTCTCCCAGAAATTTGTATGCTCAAATCCTAATCTCCCCCATCTCAGAGTTAAATTTGGAGATAGAGTCTTTAAAGAAGCAACTCAATTAAAATGAAGTGTTAGGGTCGGCACTAATTCAGTATGCTCTTATAAGAAAAGAAAGTTGGCACACAGTTAAACACAGAGGGAGACCATGTGATGCAGGGAAAAGATTGCCATTTATTGGGAAATGAGCAAGACCTCCAAAGAAACCAGTCTTGTTGATACTTTGTTCTTGGAATTCTAGATTTCAGAACTAGGAGAGGAAAAAAAAATCTGTTGTTTAATCCACCCACTCTGTGGTAATTTGTTATATGGCTTTTCTAGCAAGCAAAAGTATATACTTCATAATGGTAGACATTTTATTTCAATTATGAAAAGAGCCATCTCCTTGAAACATTAAGTAAGCATTAGTACTGAATGTATGGGCTGGAGCTGATTTAAAACACAAATGAGATGCCTTTAGCAGTTCCTCAGACTTTCATTCTTTTTTTGTTTTGTTTTGTTTTGTTTTGTTTTTGGTGGCACTGGGGATAGAACACAGGGTTGTTCTACCTCCTAGCTACACTCCCAGACCTATTTTATATTTTATTAGAAACAGGGTCTTAGCTGGGCATGGTGGCACACGCTTGTAATCCCAGCACTTGGAAGGCTGGGACAGGAGGATTGCGCAGGTTCAAAACCAGACTCAGCTACTTAGTGAGGCTCTCAGCAATTTAGTGAGACCCTGTTTCCAAATAAAATATAAAATAGGTCTGGGAGTAAAGCTCAGAGGTAGAAAGCCCATGGGTTCCATCCCCAATACCACAAATGAAAAAAAAAGAAGAAGAAACTGGCTGGGCATAGTGGCACACACTTGTAATCCCAGCAGTTAGGAGGCTGAGACAGGAGGATCGTGGTTTGTGGACAGCATCAGCTACTTAGTGGGGCCATTTGCAACTCAGTGAAACCCTGTTTATAAAGAATAAAAAATAGGACTGGGGGTATAGCTCGGAGTAGAATGCCCCTGGGTTCCATTCCCAGTACTGAAAAAAAAAAAAAAAAAGAAAAGAAAAAAAGAAGAGACAGGGTCTAACTAAATTGCTGAGAGCCTCACTAAGTAGCAGAGACTGGCTTCGGGCCTGTGTGATCCTCCAGTCTCAGCCTCGCAAGTACTGGGATTACAAGCATGCGCCTCCACGCCCAGCAGACTCTCATTCTTAAAATCAGTTTAAAAGTGTTTGAGACTATGCCTTGAATAAAAACACTAGTAGTCTCTATGGAGTTTGTCATTTCATAGTCTTCAGAAGTAGTTTGTTCATTATATGTCCTCCATTTTAAACTTAAATATAATTTTGACCACTTCTAATGGCTAAACATAGATATATACATTAGGCAGTTAACAGACTTATTATACACATTTGGTATGTGTAGGGGGAGAATGTTGTGGTGCCTTCTTTAAACATCTAATAAGCCACAGCTAGCACTTCTACAATAAAAGACAGGTTAACAAGAGCAAAGCTCTTTATTTCATCAAAGATTTAGGTGACATTGTAAAGCTTCAGAAATAAAGACTTGAAAACCAGGGGAAACTGTTCATTTTAATGCTTATGTTCTGTAAAGAATGGGCAGCTGTGTTGAAAAGTGATTGGGGAAAGGGAATGATCTAATGATACTAGACTGAGGAGTAAATCTCAGAAAGGCTTATTTACTCAGGTTCTTCTTGGCCACCTTGTTTATCATTCCTTCCCCCATCCCCCAGGTGTGTATGGGGCCAGACTCCTCTGGAATGAGGATCTTTAATGGTGAAAGGAAAAGGTAGAGAGTGACCTGTTATGGCTTTCTTAGGGAGAAAGAAATGCCATTTTCAATGACCTGCTTGGGGAAGAGAAGTTTTGGTTGCCATGATGTACACTGGGGGAGAAGGAAGGGAAGAGACATGCGGGCAAGAGATGATCAGAGAGACCTTGTTTATGAGGACCTTCCAGTGCCCTTCAGTTCAACGTACTCCTTAGTATGCAAAAGTACTATACTCTGGGATATTTTGTTCTGAGTCCCAGAATAGGTTATATTTTTATGAATTTTATCCAAACTCAACTAAGTATTAATTAGTCAAAAGAAAAGTGTTAATTTTCAGAATTGAAATCTCAAATTTAAGATGCTTATTACATTTTTAAGTGATTTATTAAAACTATAAATTTGAGTTAATGGCTAATTTATAATATATAGCATAAGTAACCATTTAAGTTCAAGAAATTTTATTAGGTAACTGTATGATTAATAATAATAGAAACAATTATGATCATTGTGACATATTATTTAGTGCTTATTATCTTCCAGGATTTGCTGTTTATAGGCATGTTTAATACGTGTCTCACACCTGCATAGTAAATATTACTAGTCCTGTCTTATAGAAGAAATTAAACATAAAATAAGTTGAATATTTTACAAAATAAAGCATCCAGAGATATCAACCTGATCAAAATTTCTGTTTCTGTCATAGATTCCCAAAGTTGGTGATATTGCCCTAGGTGGGGTTCTGGAGCTATCCAGGGAGCAATAGTGGCCTTAGATGCAATTGGGAGTCATTGAATAAAAGTAAGGGAAGGTGATAATGCCCAGAGGGGGCAGTGAGACTTTTCTTTTTTCAGAAAATATTAAGGCAATAAGTTTGAGAATCTATGCTAGACCATAGTGCTTCTTATTAATGTTTTTATACCACCTGCCAAAGTCAATTTAAAAGATACAATTGCTTACTTTTACAAAATGGGTAATAAAAGAATTCATTCTATTTACCCTAACCTGTAATCATGCTAGTATATATATATATATATATATATATATATATATATATATATATATTTTTTTTTTTTTTTTTTTTTTTTTGGGTGGTGGTGGTACTGGGGGTAGAACCCAGGGGCTTTCTAACTCTGGGCTATACTCCCAGACCTATTTTGTATTTTATTTGGAAACAGGGTCTCACTAAGTTACTGAGAGCCTCACTAAGTAGCTGAGGCTGGCTTCAAACCTGTGCGATCCTCTGTCTCAGCCTCCCAAGTGGGGGGATTAGAAGTGTGCTCCAGCACGCCCGGCGAACATTTTTAAATGTATTTATGGTAAGTATATTTTGGGGGCAGTGATTAAAGATCTATTGAGGGAAACTGAAGAAAGCATAAAAATATAATACTTCTTGGTTTTTGAAGTATATTTTTACTAAAAGGCATATAAAAGTTAAAGTGATTTGGAAGAAGTGAAAGGGATTCAGCAGAGTTTATATTTTCTTTAAACATTACTTTTTGTCACATTAATCAGTTCTCCAATAAAACAGTTGCATTGATAAGGAAGGAGTAGGATCTCTCTCATAGAAATACACAGAGGCCTATAATAGTCTTTTATACCTTTATTCTAGGTCTAGAATAGGTTCTTATAGGACATAGGTACAAGAATAGGAGGATATATCATACTGTGAAATAGAAGTGAGTAAAAAAAGTGAGTAAAAATAGGTGAAATTCTTATATTGTGTTGATAAATATCCATGCCTCAGGATAGGATAGCCAGCCAGTAAATACCATTTAATTAAATGGAGCTGTTTGAACTCACAAGAAAAATAAGGGTTTTAGATAGATAAATCAAAGATGACAGAAACTCATGTTTATAAAACAACATATCTTTACCTTCATAAGTAAAGTTTAGTAAACTGGGAAGCAAAATGATATGGACAAATGTTTGTAATCGATCATATATTTTTTTAGGTTTAGTGCCCAAATGTCTATTGTTCCCAATTTTTATAATTCCTTAAGGCCAAGAAGTATATATTACCATTGCTATGTCCTAAAAGATGAACAGTATTTATTGAAATAAATGAAAAATATTTCATTTATATGCAACCTTGAAATCATTGTTATTTTAACTTGCTAGAGTTTATGGTAAAATTTTTTTATTGTATAAATAAAGTGTCATATGTCTGCTAAAATTATATTCTTCTAATTTAGGAAAAAAAGCAGCCACAATTGATTATTTTGTATGTAATCATCACTTTTTCTTATGATTATTGATTTTTGAAGAAAAATTTTATTTATTAATATAGCTTCTTCATGTACCTATTTTTAGTCTTTTGTATTAATTATTTTTCTCTGAAAATATTTTTATAAGGAGTAGAATAGGTAGCATTTATGATCTTAAAAATCTCTGTAGTTTATTAGCATACTTAGTGCTATGTCACTTTGTATAGAATTTTAACTTCTTTTACCATCTGTCCTTTATTCAACAGATGTATTATTGCATTTTTGAATGCATTCATCTATACCACCTTAGAATTATTTAGAAATTAAGTACCTTAGATTTATTTTGTCCTTGTGCTAAATGTAATTTTTTTCTTTCATGAGTTAGAAATGATCATAAAAAGAAAGTAGATTATGGTTTTGGACTTTCAAAGGGTAAATTTAACTCTTTTGTTTAGGTCATTGAGTTGGAAAATCGACTAAAATCTTTTGAGAAAAGGTCAAGAAAATTAAAAGAAGGGAATAAAAAATTAATGAAAGAAAATGATTTCCTGAAGTCCCACTTAAAACAGCATAAAAAAGATTCAGATGCTAGAGAAAAAGAGCTAGAGCAGCTACAAAAACGGAATAAAGATGTAGAAAAAGACAAAACTGAGCTTCAAGAAAAAATCAGTGAGCTGGAGAGAGAAGTCACTTCCCTAAGGAGACAAGTGACAGAAGCTAATGCATTAAGAAATGAAAATGAAGAGCTGGTGAATCCAGTGGAGAAACTGCACCACTCAGCAGACAAAAGTAAATCTGAGAGGGCCATCATGGAAGCCAGATCTGGACAATATGATTGTAAGACAACCACTACCAAGGTTAAATTGAAAGCCGCCAAGAAAAAGTGTGCTGTGGGGCGTCACCACACTGTTCTCAATCACTCCATCAAGGTCATGAGCAGTGTGTTTGAGAACCTCAGCAAGGACGGCTGGGAGGATGTGAGTGAAAGCAGGTAGGCTCTCATTAACTTAGCTCTGTGGTGGGGACACTGTGCATGTGTAAAGCCCTGGCAAATGGAGATTGAATTTCAACTACTGTCGATTTGGTATTCAGAAAAAACACTGTCAGATCCTTTGAAATATCTTGGGAGGTCTTGTTCTGAGCTTATTGACTGAAATTTGCATGCAAAATTAGCCACAACTGCATGAGTATTTGAATAGGTGCCAGGAAACCCAAAAGAAAGCAATGCTTGATTTCTTCCAGTGATGCTATTTTCATGCAGTCATGAGGCTTGAAATTGACAGTTTGGCAGGTTGATTTAATTTGCTGGCCCTTTGCATATTCACCACTGACAGCTAAGGATTCCCAGGCAAGCCTACTAAGTCAGTTTAGTTATCTTGTGACATGCCAACCTGGGAGGAGAAACATTTCCCCCCCTTAATTTAGTTAGATAAATTTTGAATGACCCATTTCAGCTTGTTACCAGATGTCTACAAGCTGTTTAACATCCTTTAAATTAAGAACCATCTTCACTAATTATTTCATGTATATATTATGCAAAATCATTGTACTAACTTTAATTGAATGGTGGTTAAAAATTACTTCTTTAAAGTTAGGCAGATTCCTAATCTTAAGTTATTTAATCCCTACTTAATAGCAACAGGAGAATACTTGATATCTATAGTATTTCTTTCTCTTACCCCTGGCTATACATTCATAGATACACACCAAGCACAAAGGCAAATGAATGATAGAACACCCATTTTTGATACCTAGGCAACAGGGAAGTTCAGTGTTGTCAGAATTGGTTATGAATTGTCCATTTTGCCATAATTTTTAAAATTCTGGCTTGTTTCATAATGACATGTTTCCTTTTATTTTCCCTAGTTTTTTGTTTCATTATTAAATCCTCAGCAGTTCGTTTTTAGATATGAGAAGAACATCGAGTTTCCTTAATCACAGGCATAGAACTAAAAATTTTTTAAAAACAGTTTCCCAAACTTTCCAAACTTGTGTAGAGGCAAAATGGTGTGATACTTTCCCTTGCCCATCATAATGGTCAGACTAATATCCCTATAACAAAAGACATATAACAAGAGAAAAACAGCAGTTTATTTAATCAGTTTTACATCATAGGGTAGGTTGCAGGCTAAAGACCCAAGACTTAGGGAAAACTTTTTTTTTCTTTCTTTTTTGATATTGGGGATTAGACCCAGGGGCATTCTACTTCTGAGATACACCCCACTCCTGTTTTATTTTTTATTTTGTAACAGAGTCCTGGTAAGTTGCCAAGACTGGACTCAAACCTGCTATCTTTTTTTTTAGCCTCCGAAGTGCTAGGATTACAGGCATGTACCACCACGCCCAGCTAAAACTTTCCATTTTTATGCTTAGATTCCATGAAGAATGAAGAGTTGTATGGAAATCTGATGAAACAGAAAGGGTATGATCTAACATAATAGACCAAAGGAAAGAAACTATGTACCTGTTCATTTAGATTCTTCTTGGCTTCTTCCACCTGGCATTCTTTCCTCCTTGAATAGAGGGTAGGAACCATTTGGAATGTGGGTTTTAGGATTAACTATTGCACAGGTGAGAGAATTTGTTTGCTCTCCTGCTCTTACATAGACAGGCAGGAGAAGGTAGAAGAACGTGTTTAGGCTTTATGGTTTGCTTTGAGGAAAAGGTGCTTTAGCTCTGTCACTGTTATAGCGAAGAGGCCTTCTCATTTTTATGCCTTGTTTTGGAGAATGAAAGAAGTAAGATAGGAAAGTAAAAGAAGGTTAGAGAGACTTTGATTCTGAGGCCTTCTGATGTTCTTTACTTCAAAGCACTCAGCATACCAATGTGTCATATTTTAGGGTATTGTTTTCTGAACCTCAACAATTATTTGCATATTATAATCACCTGGAGATCTTATTAAAAGCTCTAAAGCTCTGTACACACTTCAGACCAATTAAAACATTCAGCAACGGCATTGGCTTCAGTAGTTTTTTTGAGGGGCCCTGATTCCAGTCTGAAAATAATTTGAGAAAGACTATTTAAAAATATCATCAAGTCAAACTCCTTGTCCTCAGGCTGGTAAAGAAATTAACAAACAAATTTATGAAGGTAAGGCCAGAGTCAAGTCTGTATTCCTAGTTCCTAGTTACCTCTCCCCAGTTTCTTCTTCCTCTGTCTCAAAGGGAATTAGAGATAAAATTCTACTTAACTCAAAACTCACTATTTATCTGTATCTTCAAGGAAATTCTAATTTTAGCTGCAAATTGCATCTTACTATTATACCATTCATGATGTAGTGGTAGTGGTTCAGTTTACTTAAAAGGGGACATCTATTAACATGAAAAAACAAATTCTTTAAAGTTAGGTAAATAGACCCAGCTTTAATTTCATCATTGTGTGTGTGTGTGTGTGTGTGTGTGTGTATACAAGATCATATATTTTTAGAGATGTATCATGCTATTTCTTAATATAACAATATAGCATTTTCGTTTAAGATTTGCAGCATTGAAACTCAGTTTTACATAGAAGGATTAAGTGTTACATTTTCTTCCTGACAGAACACTCAGGAATCATTCAGCTGCAAAAATTCTCAATTAGAAATTCTGCAATGGAACTTCTGTAACCTCAGAAGATTTTATTTGTTTTAATTTTTATAGTCTAAAATAAAGGAAAGTCGGTCATGGTGGCACACACTTATAATCCGAATACTTGGAAGGCTGAGACTGGAGAATTGAAGGTTTGCAGCCCGCCTCAGCTACTTAGTGAGGCCCTCTGCAACTTAGTGAAACTCTGTTTCAAAATAAAGAAAAAAAAAAAATAAGGCTGGGGTATAGTTCAGAGCAAGAATGCTCCTGGGTCCCCTCCCCAGAACTAATAATAATAATAATAATAATAATAATAATAATAATAATAAATGAAAGGAAACTTATATGGATACTGAGAAAAATGGAAGCAAATCATGTGTGCATACACACACACATATATACTTATGTATATTGCTATATTGTATAGTTTTCATCTTATATTTATTTTACATAGTATACAGGAGTATGCCCACTCAGTGATGGTGTTAATCTTCAAAAGAAGACTATCCTAGAAGTTTTTTCTATTATTATTTTTCTAGAAAATTAAAGAAAGAAGAAAGTACAATTTATAGGGAAAAGCACAGAAATAAAATTTTACTAAGTAGATTATAAAATGTGGTAGAAAGAGCAGATACAGGACAGTGCTGTGTCCTCCCTTGTCCTTGAGTAAGACCTAAATTTACAAAGGTATCCCACCTCCTTTCTTTACCAGGAGAGACAACAACTAATTATTGGATACTACTTCAGAACTTAATCTGCCTAGAGTGGTTCCTTAGGAATCTACATAACAAACTTTGCCAACTAGCTTTATTCTGTCATTAGCTTCCCACATATTTGCCTTCTGACAAATTTATGCCTCTTAGAACTCACTGTTTTTTCCTTTATCCTATTGCTTCTCCAAAAATGTATTGTTCTTTGTTGAAGATGTCATGTTAGCTGGAGTTCTAAGCCACTTCTTTTGAGTTATATAGTTTTGTGTTCTTCCCATGTTGCATATACATGTGTATTTCTGATAGTTTAGTGTTGGATGTATAATACACATGTTAATAAACTTGGTATTTTATGTCTTTTGTTATAGGGGCCCCAGTTTAGAATTTGGAAGGGTATAGGAAATAATCATTATTTTCCATTTCCAACAATTATAATTTCTACTTCTATTTTCTCTTATCATAAACATTTGTAATTCATTCATATTCTCTCTCTCTCTCTCTCTCTCTCTCTCTCTCTCTCTGTACTGGGGATTGAACCCAGGGACATTCTGCCTCTGTGCTACACCCCAAGCCCTACTTTTTAGTTTTTATTTTTGATACAGGGTCTCATTGAGTTGTGGAGGGCCTCACTAAGTAGCTAAGGCTGGCCACAAACCTGTGATCCTCCTTTCTCAGCCACCCATGTATTGGGATTACAAGCATGTGCCACCATACCTGATTGAGTCTCTTTCTTTTTATTTAATCCTTAAGTTTTGTCTTTCCCTACCAATACATTTTAGTCTCATTTAAAATTATCTTAAAAGGCACTAATCAGCCTTAAATTTTTTTTTAAATTTTTTCCTTTGGAATAAATAGTGACATTTTGATTTTTCAGAATTTTCAACCTTAGTCCTAATGCCCTTTTCATCTTCTATTTTGACTTATAAAATAGCTATTCACTCACATTACTACCTTTGGTAAAGAGATGGTTCCTGTTGAAGGAGTTCAGGTATACTACTCAAAAATATATATACATAGCTTAAGGAATTTAAGAAATAGCAGGTTGTGGAAGAGGTCTCTGACCTCCTGTGACATGGATCATAAGACCGTCATGTGAGAGGTGCCCTCCATATACTTGGAGGAAAGGAACATTCTTATCTCCAAAAACAGAGGAATACCAAGAAGAATATGAATAGATATCATTGACATAAATGTTTGCTATTACTATTAAAATGAATAATTTTCCATGTTAGTCCCTAACTCTCCTCTCCTTGTTCATGACCTTTGTGTATGTATATATATATATGCACTTATACATTCATTCCCAAAGATGGATGAGGATGCTAAAACTTTTACATTGAAACAGAATATCTCCCACAGTCACAAAGCAAATTTGTCTTCTGTCAATTGCCAGTACAGATCTTTTCTCTCTCTCTCTCTCTCTCTCTCTCTCTCTCTCTCTCTCTCTCTCTGTGTGTGTGTGTGTGTGTGTGTGTGTGTGTGTGTGTTACTGGGAATTGAGCTCAGGGCATTCTACCTCTGAGCTACATCCCTGTCCCTTCCCTTTTTTTTTTTTTTTTTTTAATTCTCTGTTTTAGCTGGGCGTGGTGGCACATGCTTGTAATCCCAGCATACGGGAGGTTGAGACCAGAGGATCATGGATTGTAGACAGCCTCAGCTATTTAGTGAGGCTCTTTGCAACTTAGTGATTCCCTGTTTCAAAATAAAGAATAAAAAATAGGGCAGGTTTGTATCTCAAAGATCAAATGTCCCTGTGTTCCACCCCCAGACACACACAAAAAAATGGATTCTCTCTCTATTTTAAAGCAGGGCCTCTCTAACTTGTTGAAGGTCTCAGTAAGCAGCTGAGGCTGGCCATAAACCTGAGATCCTCCTATCTCAGCCTCCCAAGTACTAAAAGCATGTGCCACCATGCCTGGATTAGTACAGATCTTTTTAGGCCTATGTTTTGTTTGTATTTGTAGATACTACCAGTGCATGCTTCATGAACATCTCTTAGTAAACCTGTTTAGGTTAAAACTATGTCTTTCTCAAACTGATTTTATTTTTTGTGATACGGGGGTTTGAACCCAGGGGCATTCTACCTCCAAGCTACACCTCCAGCCTTATTTTTCATTCTGTATTTTGAAGCAGGGTCTCCTAAGTTGTGGAAACCTCACTAAGTAGCTGAGGCTATTCACATACCTGTGATCCTCCTGTCTTAGCCTCCCAAGTACTGGGATTACAAGTGTGTGCCACCATGCCAGGCTCTCAAACTGATTTTAATTCTACCCAGTTATCATCATTAGAGTTAAAGGAACTATTAATTTTGTGATTCTAAAGTTGTTCTTGTTTCAGGTGTTTGTTTGTTTGTTTGTTTTGTGTATGTGGTACTGGGATGGGCCCCAGGGGACTTTTTACCTTCGAGCTACACTCCCAGTCCTATTTTTTAGGATTTTATTTTTTGAAACAGGTTCTCACTAAGTTGCAAAGGGCCTCTCTAAGTAGCTGAAGCTGTTCTTAAAGTGCAGTCCTCCAGTCTCCACCTCCCAAATGCTGGGATTACAAGTGTGTACCACCACGCCCTCATTTTTTGTATTAATGTTGAGTCTAAGTTCTCATCATGTTGTCCAGGCTAGCCTTGAACTCCTGGGCTCAAGGAATACTACTATCTCAGCCTCTCGTATACTTGGAACTATAAATGTTTGCCACTATGTCTGGATCTTACTGCAACGACTTTTATTCCTCAAAGCTTTTCTGCTATTTTTATTTATTTTTATTTTTTTTGGTGGTACTGGGGTTCTTGAAAACCCTTCTACCTCCAGACTACACTCCCAGACCGACTTTTATATTTTTATTTGGAAACAGGGTCTCTTAAGACAGCACGGCTGAGCGATCCTCCTGTCTCTGCCTCCCAAACTCGGGGATTACAAGCGTGCACTACCACGCCCGGCTTTCTGCTATTTTTAAATGACCTACACATTCATTTGATCCTCCTTGAAGTCTTGATTTTATGATACTGCTATGTTACTCATTCAACTTTTCCAAAACATATAGTCTGTATTTTGTCAAATTAATAATACTGCTTTAGGTTCCTAGGATTTCTTTTATTTAGTTAAATTTTTAATGGAAAACCAGACTATATGCATAGCAGGTTATAAAGAATAAGTGAATATATTTGTTTATTTAATCATTCAACAATATAAATTCACTATCTCTCTAACAAATGCAACAAATAAAAATCTATACAAATTAGAGATTTAGTGAATGTACAGTTAGAAGAGTATTATGAAAATTAAGGGGTTTTATTCGTTTCTTTATAAGCTTGGAGCACATCTAGAAAGCATACTTAGACCAGGGATGCTGGCACATGCCTGTAATCCCAGGATATGACAGGACTATCACAACTTCGAGGCTAGGCTCAACAATTTAGCAAGGCCCTCCACAACTTACTGAGAACCTGTTTTTTTTTTTTTTAAAGTAAAATAGGGCTGGGAGTATATCTCAGAGTTAGAGCCCCTTGTTTTCAATCCCCAGCAGCAGCAGCAGCAGCACTACCACCAACACCAGCACCAACACACACACACACACACACACACACACACACACACACACACACACACACATACACACACGTTAGGAGCAAGATATGAAAATGCAGAGCCAGATATGGAAAATATAGTAAAACTTTAAACATCTTTACATATATATAACAAAAAATAGGAAAGTATTTAAAATCAAATGACTAACTAGGAGGAAGTATTTATAGCATATAAAAATGAAAAGGTCTAATATCCAGAATATTTAAAGAATTAGTATATAATAAGAATGAGTACTAAGTTATAGTGAGAGAGGAGTAGCAAGTTCTGGTGTACACAGAATAGAAAATGAGTAATGCTTTGGGAAGGAAATATTAATGGTTTGGGTAGATGATTCAGTGAACCAAAGATTATGAATATGTCTGTATCTGACCTAGATAGTATTTGGAAGCTCTGACAAGCGTGACAAGAATCACATCATAGACACCTAAGATCATGCCCTTTCTGTTAATAGCTACCATTTAAAAAGCTGGTACTGCTAGAAAAAGCTGTAGCAGTGGCAGATTTTTTTTTAATCTTTACAGATTCCCCATCAAAATAAAACAATTGGAATACTGTAACCAAAAACTCAAGGGTAACATCTATAATAGAACTAGATAATAAACCCCAAATATGAACAAGTGGAGACAACCATAATGGTTAGAAGACCTGAATGGTATTAGGGGAGAGAAAATTTGAGTTTAATAGTATGAGAACAGGAAAAATAGAGACTCCTTAAACAGGAGAATGCAGTAGGCCAATCTAAGTGGTAGGTGAAAGGAGGAGATTCTGTAGGATCTAGTTTGCAAGTGCATGTCAGAACCGGTGTAACATCTCGCATGCTTATGCATGTGCAATGTTTTTTTTTTCCTGTGAACTATTTATACCAAAAGACCAGAACTTTCTTACCGAATCAAGACCTATAATGACAAAATACTGCTATAAAAAGAAACTAAATTGAATACTATAAGAACAATAGTCACATGTAATGATTAATTTTTTTGAAAAGCATTTTAAGCCAGGTGTAGTGGCAAATGCTTGTAATCAAAGTACTTGGGAGCTGAGAGGATCACAGGTCAAAGCCAGACTTCACAACTTGCACTCTGCAATTTAGTGAGACACTGTTTCCAAGTAATAGGGGTATTACATGGGGGTAGAATGCCTCTTGGTTCAATTCCAAGTACCAAAAAATGTATTTTAAATTTATGTTTGGATATTTTATTTTATTTATTTGTTTGTTTCTTTCTTTATTTATTTTGGTGGTACTGGGTTCCTGGAAACCCTTCTACCTTACACTCCCAGACCTATTCTTTATATATTTTTTAAATTTGGAAACAGGGTCTCTTAAGCCAGCGTGTCTGGCTTCGAACCTGTGCAATCCTCCTGTCTCTGCCTCCCAAGCGCGGGGATTACAACTGTGCACCACCACACCAGGCAGTTTTATTTTATTTACATTAGATTTTTTTTCAGTTGATATATAAAAATTGTGTGTATTACTGGACATCATGAAGTGTTTAAAGATATGTCTGTATTGTCTAATGTTTAAATCCAATTAAACATATTTATCTTCTCAAACATTTACCATTTTTTGGTGAAAACATTTGAAGTATTTTCTTCAGGCTTTTAAAAGTATATATTATTATCATTTATAATCACCTTACTGTGTACACCAGTACTAGCTCCTCCTCTCTCACTGTAACTTAGTACTCATTGATCAACCTCTCTCCAACTCTCTATCATTCCTACTCTATTCCAGCCTCTGGTAACTACTATTATACTCTCAGTGTCTGTGAGATCAACCTTATATTCCACAGATGAGTGAAATCATGCAGTATCTGCTTTCCTGGGCTTACCTTATTCCACTTACCATAATGATCTCTAGGTCCATACATGTCACTGTTGCAAATGACAGGCTTTTGGTCTTTTTTCTGGATATTCTAATGTATGTCTATAGTAGTGTATGTGCTACATTTTCTTCATCTATTCTTCACTGGATGGTTGCTTAGGTTGTGTCCATCTCATAGCTGTTGTGAATAGTGCTACAGTGAAAATAGAATACAGTTGTCTCTTCAACATGCTGATTCCCCCACCCCCCAGATGTAAACCCACTTTTGAGCATGCTGAATCACATGGTAGTTATATTTTTTTTTATTTTTGAGGAACTTTAATACTTTTTATAATGGCTGAATTAACTTACATTCTTACCAGCATTGTCCAGCTGTTTCCTTCACATCCTAGACTTAGTTGTTGATATTTACAGCAGCCATTCTTACTGGTGTGGTGTAATGTCTCATTGTGGCTCTGATTTGCATTTCCCTGCTGAATAGTGATGTTGGGAATTTTTTGGCATAGCAGTTGTCCATGTGTATGTCTTCTATTATCTATCTATTGCTTTTATTTACTTATCTTTATACTTTTATTTTGTGCATTATAGTCTCACATCATAATGTAGGTCATAGTGATAGTGACATACATGTACATAGCACTTGGTGGGCTTTCTCCTGGCTCCTTCCCCACTTCCCCAAATAGGATATTGAGATTGACATTGGTATTTTCTCATATGTACATAATGTCAATGGAAGTAATTCTTTCATTGAGTCTCCCTATCCCCCCACTCTTACCCTTATGTTTGTTATTGTTTTTTAACATATCTTATGTTTTTTATTCCGAAGTTGAAGCCATATATATTCAGCATGATTATTGAGAGATAATTTTTAATTCCTAGCATTTTGAGTTATGACTTCTGTTTGAGGTAGTTTTTCTTCTTTGCTTAGTTGTTTGATAGAAATGATTGTTCTCTGTTTCTATTATTTATTAATTTTTCTTTCTACTTAATCTCTTTGAGTATTTTCTCTAGTGCTGGTTTTAAAAGTGTAAGTTCTTTCAGATTCTATTTGTCAAGGAACGTTTTTATTTTCTATCAAATTTGAGAGGTAATTTTATTTGGTGTAATAGTTCTTTTTTTGTGTTTGTGTGCAGGGGTCTGAGGATGGAACCCAGAGGAATTCTACCTCCAGGCTGCACCCCCTGCCTTATTTTTTATTCTTTATTTGAAACAGGGTCTCATTAAGTTGCGGAGGGCCTCACTAAGTAGCTGAGGCTGTCTGCAAACCACGATCCTCCTGTCTCAGCCTCCTGAATGCTGAGATTACCAGCATGCACCACCACGCCTGGCTAGGTGGGATAGTTTTGGCTGGGTGTTTTTTCTTTGAGAGTTTGGACTTTGCTGACCTAGGTCCTCCTAGCTTTCATGACATTGTTTTGAAGTCTGGAGTGATTCTTACTGGTTTGCCTCTGAATGTCACTTGGTCTTTTACTTTCCTTGTCTTTTAGGTTTTATTCTAGGCCTCTTATGTTTGTTAATTTGATTATTATGTGGCATGGTGAAACTTTTCCCTGATCTTGTCTACTAGGGGTTCTATATGTTTCCTGTATGTGTATTGACCTCTTTTTCTATGTTTGAATAATTTTCTAATATGACTTTTCTGAAAAAATAATTGATTTCTTTGGTTTCAGCTTCAATTTCTTCTTCTATGCCAATTATTTTTGTGTTAGCTTTTTAAAAATTAGCTTATATCTTTTCAATGTCCAATTCATGCTGTTGAATTTTTTTCTAAATTATATACAATACATTCAATTTTGGAGTGTTCATCTTTTAACAGAGATTCTATTTTCCATGTGGTCTAATCTACTTTTTATAGTTTGTATTGATGCCTTCACTTCAATGATTGCATCCTTCACTTCCTTTAGAGCTTTTTTTCTGATTCCTGTTCAGAGTGTCAAGTTCTTTATTTGTTCCTTTATTTCTTTCAGGTTCTATAAATTCTTTTTAAAAATCCTTTATTATTTCTACTATTAAAGTTCTGATTTGTCCTTCTGGAAATCTCTGCAATTTTGTGTTGGCAGGTTCTGTTTATTTTTGGGTTGTGGGAGCTTCGTTGCTATTCTTCCTTCTCATGATTTCAGGTTTCTGAAGTTTGTATCTTTGTTGCTTTTGATAGCTTTCTCTCACTTTGTATGTGTCAGCTGGTATATACAAGGGCAAGTTGTGTTGTATTTGATGGTGAAGGCTGAGTGAGAAGGAAGGAGCTTTGGTAGTGAATGCAATAATAGGGTAAAGTAGCAGATAGAATCAAGTAGAATGAGAGTTTGAGTGTAGTAAAGTAATATATAATAGAGGTTAGAAATAGTGAATATAGGAGGATTCTTGTAACCAATATTTAGGTATAGTGATATGAACTAGATTTAATATAAGACAAAGGGGGAAAAAGGATGGAGAGAAGAAAGTATATATGAAAGAGGGAAGAAGACAATAAACGGGGTGAAGAAGAGCGCAAACAAACAAGCACACACACATACACACACAACAACAACAAAACCAAACAACCCTACAAATATATGAATATGGAGCCAATTTGGCCTCTGCAGTCCTCCTGAGTCTACATGGGTTCTTCTAGGTGTTTAAGGTTTACTTTCTATATTAGATTCTTGAGAATGTTTCAAGTGCTCTCAGTTGCTCAGTAACCTATAGGAATGATGTCACTTTTTGTAGGCCTACTATTTAATCTTTTTCAATGATTAGGACCCTGGCCTGGTGTCTTTCTCTATGCAGGTACCGAATGCCAGTAGTGCCTCTTCCATTGCAAACCTGGGTCTGAGCTCTCCATAGGGCCTATTTCTGAGTCTCCTTCTGTCTGTGCAGATGGTAGGTATTACCAGGGCCAGATCCAGTGTAAGTTTAGTTCTCTACGCTTTCCACAGACCCTGAGCCTGCATCTCTCCCTACCTACATAGGTGTTGGGTGCCACTGGGACCAGACCCAGTGTATGCATAGTGGTCTGTGTTCTCTACAGATAGGGCTGGATTTGGTGGCTTGTGGTAATCTCCAGAGGCTCTACTAAGGCACTGAGCCCTGCGTACTGTTGGTCTCATTGCCTGATTGGCCCTAGGAGCTGTCTGCTAATCCCTCTTCTTTGTACAACAGACTTCAGTCCCACCTTCACCATGGTGAATATC
This sequence comes from Muscardinus avellanarius, assembly GCF_963383645.1. Taxonomy (NCBI): domain Eukaryota; kingdom Metazoa; phylum Chordata; class Mammalia; order Rodentia; family Gliridae; genus Muscardinus; species Muscardinus avellanarius. Next base: position 56,540,988 of record NC_137799.1, on the reverse strand, counting down.
TGAAAGTCTCAGACTTTGCATTCCTATCTTTTGTTGGCAAGTCCCTTGCTGGGCTGTCTCCCACAGGGATGGTTAGTTCACTTATGGTGTTGTTGAGCTATGCTCTGGATTTTTCAAGAAAGAGGTTAGCTCAGCTGCTGATGCTGCAGGTTCTAGCCGGGCATCCAGGCAGTAGAATCTCTGTGAAGTAGAGTGAGGTGCTGACCACTTACAATTCCAATGAGCTGCAGTCACTTACTTGTATCAGGTCATTGTTTTTTTTGTTATTGTTTTGGTTTTTTTTGCTGGGGTCTCACAAGGCTACAGTACCAGTAGTCTTGCCATGGTTATGTAGGATGGTACCATCATGGTCTCCAAGGTCACAGCCATTCCCCAGGGGAGGTGAAAGGGGTATTTTACTGTCCTCTGTTCTGTCTTCTGGGTTTGTTTCTCTGCCTTTCAATTTCTTTCATTGCTTTATTCAGTTTTTTTGCTGTTTTTTTCTCTTGTCAAGATGTTATTTTCACGGTGATAGAGATGGAGTATGAACAGGACAAATGTGCTGCTTCCCTCTGAGATTCTATAATTTTATAAAATTTATTTAAATGAATTTTTCTGTTTAACATTGAGAACCAGTCAATGTCCATAGAAATCAGGTTTATATATTGTATATGAAGTAATATGATTTGGTATTAAACATAAAAGAAGTACATGTAACAAATCTTGGGTTTTATCTCTTTTTGTTTTTTCTGTTTTTTTAAAAAGCAGTGATTCTGAAACACAGATCTCTCCAAATTTTGGAACAATTATTGTGGAAACATCTCAGAAAATAAGCCCTATAGAAGATGGAAAGGACCAGAAAAAAAGTGATCAAACAGAAGACAGGCAAACACAAGGAAAGGAAGTACTACAAACATATTCAAATATAAATGGCAAGACCCCAAAGGTATATGACACAGTTTTGATTAATTGTAAGCTTTGTTAATTAATATTGTCTTATCATTCGTACTATTAAGTAAAAACATAACAGTAATTTAAGGAAAATTTATTCTTGTGGAAAGATATTATTTTAATAAATATGGTATAATCAGCTGGGCATGATGGTGCATGCTTGTAATCCCAGTACTTGGGAGGCTGAGATGGGAGGATCTCAGGTTCATGGCCAGCCTCAGCTACTTAGTGAGTTCCTCCACAACTTAATGAGACTCTGTTTCAAAATAAATAGGGTTAGAGATGTAACTGAGAAGTAGAATGTCCCTGGGTTCAATCCCCAATACTTCAAATAAATAAGTATATAAGTAAATAAATAAATAAATAAGTAAATGTGGTATAATCTAATTCTACAGTTTATAAAGTCTACAATAGTATACACTAATTTCGTGGCATTCACATTCATTTACCAATCACTCACTGACCAGCCCAGAGCAACATCTAGTCCTGCAAGCTTTATGCATGTTAAGGGGCCTTCCCAGGTGTACTATTTTTTTTTTTTTTTTTTTTTTTGGTGGTACTGGGGTTCCTGGAAGCCCTTCTACCTCCGGGCCACACTCCCAGACCTATTTTATACTTTTTTTTAAATTTGGAAGCAGGGTCTCTTAAGCCAGTGTGGCTGGCTTTGAACCTGCATGATCCTCCTGTCTCCACCTCCCAAGCGTGGGGATTACAAGCGTGCACCACCACGCCTGGCCTCCAGGTGTACTATTTGATAATGCTATTTTCCAAAACATTTTGCCACTTTTATTGCACTCACCAATAGACTATGGAAATTTCTTCTGTTCTTCAGCAACACATGATAATTTAGTCTTTCTCATTTCAGCCATGTTTGTACATATATTGAAGTTTATTGCTGAGTTTCCTTCAGTTTTTGTGACTATTCACTAGTTATTAAGCATTTTCTTGTGGTTATTGGCTATTTGGAATTATTTAGTGAATTTTCTCTTGGTGTCTCTGCCCATTTTACAAATGCACTGTGTGTATACTTTTTATCGGTATATTCTTAAATTCACCATATATAGGCTTTTTAAAATTATACACATTGTAGATATCATTTCCTTCTCCATGGCTTGCTTTTTACTCTTCTTAATGGAGTCTTTTCTTTTTTTAAACCATGGGCATGTATAGTTTCACTTTTCTGGAAGCTAGGAATCTGAGATCAAGGTAGCAGAAGAGTTTGTTCTGAGTTCTGTGTAATATAATTTTTTAAATTTAATTTTTATTTTTTTATAAGTGAAACATATTGAGAGTGGTGCACATTTACATTGTGCTTCATGCCCTTCCCTCTCCCCCCCCCAATAGAGAGTGTCCAGGTTAATCATGCTGTATTTATGCTATTACACATATTCATATGTAGCTCCTCCATTGAACAACCTCAGCTTTCTTCCTCTCCTATCCTTCTGTTTAAGCTTTGCTGAAATTTCCCCTCCATCATCTGGAGTCCCTCTGGTATTACCATTGCTCCCTAGCTTGAACATATTAGAAAAAACATATGTCCCTTCTCTTTCTGTGCTTGACTAATCTCACTTAACATAATGTTCTCTAGTTCCTTCCATCTTCTTGAAAATCTTCTTCTATTCTTCTTTATAGCTGAATAGAATTCCATTGTGTGTATTTCCCATAATTTTACAATCCACTCATCTGTTGATGGAAATCTAGGTTGGTTCCATATTTTGGCTATTAGAAACTGCACTGCTATGAACATGGGTATGCATATGTTAACGTAGTTCTCTGATTTCAACCCCTTTGGAAAGATACCCAGGAGTGGTATAGCCAGATCAAATGGTGGATATACTCCCAGTTTTCTAAGGAATCTCCGTACTGATCTCCATAGTGGCTGAACTACTTTGCACTCCTACCAACAGTGTAAAAGAGTTCCTCTTTTCCCACATCCTCGCCAGCAATTGTTGTTGTTTCATTTCTTTATGTTTGCCACTGTGATTGGGGTTAGATGGAATCTCAGCGTAGTTTTGATTTGCATCTCCCTGATGGCCAGTGATATTGAACATTTTTTCATGTATCTATTGGCCATTTGTATCTCTTCTTTTGTGATATGTCTATTCATTTCAGTTGCCCATTTCTTGATCAGGTTGTTTGTTTTGCTAGTGTAGAGTCTTTTGAGCTCTTTGTATATTCTGGATGTTAGCCCCCTATCAGAGTGGTAGCTGGTAAAGATCTTCTCCCATTCTGTAGGCTTCCTCTTTAGGTTCTTGATGGTTTCCTTTGATGAGAATAAACTTTTTAGTTTGATGAGATCCCACTTATTAATTCTTGCTTTAATTTCCTGTGCTTTGGAAGTCTTATTGAGAAAGTTACTCCCTGCACCTATATGTTGAAGCGTAGGTCCTATGCCTTTCTCTAATAAATTCACAGTCTCTGGTCTAATTTCTAAGTCTTTGATCCATTTTGAGTTGATTCCTGTGCATGGTGAAATAGGCAACCGAATTGAATAGACACTTCACAGAAGAAGAGATACAAATGGCCAATAAATGCATGAAAAAATGTTCAACATCATTAGCCATCAGGGAGATGCAAATCAAAACTATACTGAGATTCCATCCAACCCCAGTCAGAGTGGCAAGCATAAAGAAGCCAAATAACAAATGCTGGCGAGGATGTGGGGAAAGAGGAACTCTTTACACTGTTGGTGGGAGTGCAAACTAGTTCAGCCACTAGTGGGTAAGTGTGTAGATTCCTTAGAAAGCTGGGAATGGATCCACCCTATGATCCAGCTTTGTAATATATTTTTAAGCAAAAAATACAAATATATTACAAAATTACTTTGGCTTATTTGACATTGTTGTTAAATAAAAAATCAATTTTTCTGAAACTTTTAAATTTAGGATTTTCATTACAAGAATACCAGAAAAACAACCTTACAAAAGAAGTATGGTAATATGCAGAAGAATTCACATACAGTAGTTCCTACCAGAGGTAAGAATATATATGAAATTAATAATATGTCTTTTAAAGTTTAACATGATTTTTAAAACATTGCGGCCATTATTTTTATAGTTAACAGAGAAAAGATTAAAAATATAACTGCCCAGAAGTCGAGTAGCAATATAATTTTATTACGAGAACGGATTACATCCTTGCAACAACAAAACAGTGTGCTTCAGAATGCCAAAAAAACAGCAGAATTGTCTGTTAAAGAATACAAAGAAGTCAATGAAAAGCTCCTTCATCAACAGCAAATATCTGATCAGCGATCTCAGACAAGCAGACAAACAATAAAGGTAATTAAAAAACTTTAAAACTGAATTCTAATAGACTGTCAATGTTTTGTTTTATATCTGTTGTTTAACTTGTATTTGTGTTGGACATCTATATGAGTTAGAAAATGAAACAGGTAGTAATCTAGATGAATCCATTATTACTCTTTTAGTAGTTTAATTAGTAAAACTCTTTTATGAGGGTCATATTAAGGTATAACCTATGAGAAAGAACTTCAAATAAAAGACCCTTAACTGACATTTCTTTTTTCTTAGCTTTCCCCCTCTTTTCCACATTTTTATATGTTCTATATTGTGTTATTAGTTTTAAAAAACAGGCTTCATACATGCATTTATTTTGAACATTTGCCCAGTATTAAACTAGTACATTCTTAAGTTACTGTTTGCAAATACTAGTAAAAAATGTGAAGATTTTAGTATAAGTATCCATGTTAAGGTGCTCCAGTAATCCCATAGTTCTTTTACTCATACAGATTGAATTTTCTGTGATGATTTTTAGGTACATTATACCTTACTCCTTGTTTTAAATTAATCTTAAAGCAAATAAAAAGATTGTTACATAAGTCCCCATTCTTAAAGGAATTTGTAAGTTTTCACTTATATATTAAAAAATTTTCTGGGAATTTGTTGTTTTAGATAGAAAATTTTATTTAACCTATTAGAAAATAATTGTAAATAACTATTACATAATTTTTTTTTTGTACTTGGGATTGAACCCACCCAGTGTGTTTTACCTCTGAGCTACACTCACAGCCCTATTTTTCTTTCTTTCTTTCCTTCTTTCTTTTTTTAAACATGCTCTCACCAAATAGTGTAGGGTCTAAATTCCTCTGGCAGTCTGTGAACTTGCAATCCTCCTGTCTCAGCCTTCTAACTACTGGAATTACAGTACTCACCACTATACCCAGCTACATAATTTAAGATTATACTCAAATTTTAGATTTCTTGGGAATTTGTTATTTTAGACAGAAAATTTTATTTTATTATTTAGAAAATAATTTAAAATAACTATCACACAGTTTTTTTTCTTTGGTACTGGTGATTGAACCCACCAGGTGTATTCTACCTCTGAGCTACACTTGCAGCCCTTTTTTCTTTCTTTCTTTCTTTCTTTCTTTCTTTCTTTCTTTCTTTCTTTCTTTCTCTCTCTCTCTCTTTCTTTCTCCCTTTCTTCCTTCCTTTCTTTCTTTCTTTCTTTCTTTCTTTCTTTCTTTCTTTCTTTCTTTCTTTTCTTTTCTTTTCTTTTCTTTTTTTAAACAGGCTCTCACCAAATTGTAGTGGGTCTAAATTCCTGTGGTAGGCTGTGAACTTGGAATCCTCCTGTCTCAACCTTCTAAGTACTGGAATACTAGTATTCACCACCATACCCAGCTACATAATTTAAGATTATACTCAAATTTTTTAATTCTAAAAAATAGTATCTAGCATTTTAATTCCAATAATACTTAGGAATGTTTTAACTCAGAAGGAATAGTGTTATATCAGAAATACAAATGAGAATTATGTCTTGGCTTCATTTCTAGAGTAGCCTTGTATCCAATTTCAAACTTAACATTCAAAAGTTTGAAGATTTTATAGGCTTAGTCCTTGGAAATTTGTAAGTGAAACACTAGGTGCAACTTAACTATATTAGAGTTTAGATGCAACAGTATGAGAACCAGATTTTCTGAAATTATTTGATGACTATTTATTTTACTAGCTGATTTAAAAATTTTTTATTATATAATTTTTATCTCCATCTCTTTTCTTCTCTACCTATCTTTTTTCTTTCTTTCCTTCCCTAGCTAAATGATATTTTATATTTAGTTTATATTTCGCCATGGTGTTGCAAACTATATGTATTTGTAAGTTTTTTGTGCATGATAGTAAAGTGATATAAAATAACTTTTTTTAAAAAGAGAGAAAAATTAACCTCTCAATTTCATTATTGTCATGCATCATATAATTTTTTAATCAAGGATACATTGCATATTTTATGGTGATCTAATAAAATTATATTTCTTAGTGATGCTCCAACTATCTTAGTTTGTGTAAGTACAGAATCTGATGTTTGCACAATAAAAAAATCACCTAGTAATGCATTTCTCAGAATGTATCTCTAGTGTTAAGCAATGCATGACTACAAATAAAAAATATTTCAACTATCTTCAATTTTTTTCTTAATAATCTAGCAGATCATTGACATCTCATGGCCAGAAAAGAGTAAGTTCTGAAACTGTCACGTGGAAACTGTTCAGGTCCACAATTGTTACCTTCCTCATTTTCATTGGAAAGGGAATTTTCTTTTTTGCAAAATTAAAAAGAAGTAGAGTCAGTCAGTTACTTTGGTGTTCCTTAATTGTATACACCAGAAGGAAAAAAGAAAAATAAAAGCAAAATGGTACACTAAGTGATTGAACTAAAAATCTGTGTAAGACATACATTCTTTTTCATTCTTGACAACAGTTCTAAATCCCTTTCTGACAACTTTCAAGGGACCATACCTGGTAGTTCCAAGAGAGAAATCTAAAGATTTCAACTCCTTTTAAAGTAATAATTTGGTGGTACAAAAAATACTCAAGTTACTATAGCATTTATATGTGTTTTAGATAGACTATGAGATAAATTATGAAGTGAGTTGCTCTCAGATGCATTCCCCCGAACGCTACATGGGAAGCTACTCCTAAATCACGGAATATTATCCATTTCAGATCTCATCATTTGTTACAAGACTATACATGTAGCTTATATTTATTTATATGTAATTATCATTCAAATACAGATATTTTTAGATGGCAAAAATATAAGAACATCTGATACTCTACTTTGGGAAAGGATGAAAATCAGAATTTAGAAATTTTTCACTTCAAAAATCGCTATGTAGCTTGGTGTGGTAGTACACACCTATAATCCAGTATTTAAGAGGCTGAGACAGGGGATCACAGATTTGAGGCCAGCTTCAGCAACTTAGGGAGCCCTTCAGTCACTTAGTAAAACCCTGTTTCAAAGTAAAATATAGGTCTGGGAGTTTGGTTCAAAGATAGATTGCCCCTGGGTTCAACCCCCAGTACCATAAAAACAAATAAAATCAAACAAAAAATGACTATAAACTCAACTACAACTAGTGACCAAAGTAAGATTTCAGTTTCATACTCTGTATATGTGAAAAAATAACCAATGGGATAACTAAATTTAGAATTCTCTGCTGACAAAGTCACCTCCTAAATCTTACGTAGGTATTGATGAGTTTTCCTTAGTCAGTACTTTAGTATAACCCCATGGGCTCTAGCATTATTAGCACAGCTATGGGATTAAGATATGAAGACTGTAGATGCTAACTTACTCAGAAATTTTGCAGTTTACCAATTTGAGGATTTTGGAAGCATCTGATGATATATGTTATTTGTGTGTGTGTGTGGGGGGGGTACTGGTGTGGAACCCAGGGGCTTTTCTACCTCCAGGCTATACTCCCAGACCTATTTTTTAATACTTTATTTGGAAACAGGGTCTCACTAAGTTGCTGAGAGCCTCACTCAGTAGCTGAGGCTGGCTTCGAAACTATGCAATCCTCCTGTCTCAGCTTCCCAAACACTGGGATAACAAGTGTGCACCACCATGCCTGGCTTATGTTATATTTTTAATTTTTTTTTCAAAACTGATGATTAATTCCAGTCTTTTCTTGCCTATTTATGATTGAATTCTTTTTGACAAATAATTATAATTTATTTATTTTATATCTATATTTAATTACTTTAAAGATGTTGCTATTGTTTATCTTTGAAAATTCTATAGTATTAAATAAGGCATGAATAGTTCTTGAATTTTTGGTTTTTTAATTTAGTGTGTATTAACAACTAATCTTAACGTAGGGTTCAGTGTTTGAGAAGCCTCCATTCTAAAGGAATTACTCTATATTCAGAGAAAATTTTCAAATAATATGAATTTTTACATATGAAAATAAAAATTGCACTGTTTATTAAGAAGATGACAGTAGTAACTTCTCAAAGGATTCTTTGGTGTTTTTATTCCTTCTCTATTTTATTATGATATAATTTAAACTACTGTAGAATTTCCTCAACAAAGTTAGAAGAAATTTGAACTATATATATTAAATTTAAAAATTTAGAATAAATATTTAACAAAAATAGTCAATTCTTTATGTGTTAAGGCTGATCTGTCATTAATTTAACATTTTTTGTGCTGTGGTTTGAATATAGAGTCCTCTAAAGGTCCATGTTTTAAAGATTTGGTTCCCTGGTTGGTGGTATTGGAAGGCCCTATGGACCTGTATGAGATGGCCTAGAGGAATGCCCTTAGGTCACTGGGGTATGAGATTGTGGGACCTCAGTCTCTTTGATTCCTGGCTTATAATTTTAGTTGTTTGCTTCACTACACACTCCTCACCATTACCATCTGTTGCCATAACTAGATGCCCAAAGCAATGGGCTGCCCAGTCTTGGACTGAAGCCTCTAGGACTAGGAACTAAGTAAACATTTTTTTTATAAGTTAATCACCTCAGGGATTGCATTATAGGAACTAATGGGTGACTAGATAAATGGCAAAAGTTTATGGTTTCCAAAAGCAGATAGTATAAATGTTGTAAAATAATCTAAACCTATTTCGACATGAACTATAGCTTTATGCTAATCACTGTTCTATGAATTGAATATATACATAGGCTTCTGTTAGCTGTTTTCAAGAAAAAAATAAAAATAAATATTTTGCATTTATTCCATATTACACATTTTTGCTACATTTTGAAGACATAAGAAGGAAGCTAGCCCTATTCTTTGAAGTACATTTTTAACACGAGGAAAATGTTAGATATATGCAATGCTTAATATATAATATTAATTAATTTGTGCAAAATGTGGGAAATGAATTAAATTTTTTTAGTATAGGCATCCAAACATAAGATATTAATTTTATTTTCTATGATGGATTTTAGACAAGAGATAAACAGAAATATGATATACATATAAGAAATATCCATATTTCCATTCTACTTCCAAAATGAAAAACCATTAACATTCAACATATATACTTCCAGTATATATTTAAAGGCTATAAAACATGAGCTAAAACTTTCATTAACCACCATCTGCCCATACCATTTTCTTTCGTACCTCTCCAGAGATCTTTCCATGAGTTTGTATAACTTTGCAATAATTTTTAAAATTTTTAACATATATTTGTAAATTAATGTTTTTAATGTTATTATTATTATTATTATTATGCGAGTCTGCGAGTGGAATCCAGGGGCAGTTGACCTCCGAGCTATACCCTCTCCTGTATTTTTAATTTTTTATTTTGAAACCGGGTCTCACTGAGTTGCAGAGGGCCTCACTAAGTAGCTGAGGCTGGCGGGAACCATACCGCGATCCTCTCTGGTCTCAGCCTCCCGAACGCTGGGATTACAACCCTGCACCACCGTGCCCGGCTTAATGTTATTTTTGAAGTAGCATAATTTTTGTATTTCAAAGTCAACTAAAGTTGATTAAATAAATACAGCATATTGTATTTAATCATCCTATTCATAGGTATCTAAGTTGTTTCTAAGTTTTTGCATTTACAGATTTTTCCTTCTTTTTTTCTTACTTTCTTTCTTTGCAGTACTGAAGATGGAACACAGGGGCATTCTACTTCCAAGCTACACCCCCCAGCCTTATTTTTTATTCTGTATTTTGAAACCGAGCCTCACTGAGTTGCAAAGGGCCTCACTAAGTAGCCGAGACTGTTCACAAACCGTGATCCTTCTGTGTCAGCCTCCCAAATGCTGGGATTATAAGTGTGTGCCACCACATAGAAGTTTCTATATTGTTTTTTTTTTTTTTTTTGTATGTGTTTTTTTGTGTTTACCAAAAGACATTCTCTTAAATAAAGATCCAGAAATGAAATTGTTGGAGACTATGGATTAGACATTTAAGGTTTTGTCTACCATATTGCCCTCTAAATGATTCTTCCAGTTTCTCTCTAATTACAAGGATGCAAAAGTCTGTATGTATGTGTATATATATATATATATATATATATATTTTTTTTTTTTTTTTTTTTGGTGGTGGTAGTGGGGTTCCTGGAAACCCTTCTACCTCTGGCTAGGTTTGAGGCCAGTCTCTGGAACTTAGTGAAACATTATTTCAAAATAAAAAATAATAACATATGGATGGGGGTATAGCTCAGTGGTAAAACACCCCTGGGTTCAATCCCCAATGAAACACACACACACAAACAACACACAAACACAAACTTAACACACACAGAGTTTCCTCTAAATACAGCAGTGCTGTTGTCTGCGTTGTGGTAGCTTAACATTGGGGATACTTTATGAAAAATATAGTTAGATGATTTCATTGTTGTATGTGCATTATAGAATGAGTCTTCTTACTCAAAGTAAGATGTCTACATCACTAGGCAATATTATTTTATAAGGCCACCATCCTATGTGTGTTTTATTCCTAACTGAAACATCATTCAATAGTATATAACTACAGTCTATTACTTACTTATTTATTTATTTATTTATTTTGGTGGTACTGGGGGTGGAACCCAGGGGCTTTTCTACCTCTGGGCTATACTCCCAGACCTATTTTATGCTTTATTTAGAAACAGGGTCTCACTAAGTTGTTGAGAGCCTCACTCAGTAGCTGAGGCTGGCTTCGAACCTGTGCGATCCTCCTGTCTTAGCCTCCCAAGAGGATTACAAGTGTGCGCCACCACGCCCAGCATTTGTTTATTTTTTTACTAGTGATGTATCCAGTTTTTTAAAAAACCTATTTAAGTAATTTTGATTTTGATTTTTTGAGAAACATTGAGCTGTGTGTGGGGGCACACATCTGTAGTGTTAGTATTTGGGAGGCTGAGACAGGAAGATCATGCATTCAAGGCCAGCCATAGCAACTTAAGAGAGGCCCTCAGCAACTTAATAAGACCCTCTTTCAAAATAAAAAATAAAATAGAGCTGCGTTTAATCCCCAGTGCTCCCCCCAAATAAAACCCATCACATTCAGTTATATCCACAATCCCTTTCTGAACTTCTGTTCCTTCAGGGAATTTTTTTTATACTTTTGCCTTCTAATTGTTATTTGTTTGGGGGGGGTTATGGTTTTTGTTTGTTTGTTTGTTTTGGGTGGTACTGGGGTTTCTGGAAACCTTTCTACCTCTGGGCTAAACTTCCAGACCTATTTTTTTTTTTTTTTTTTTTTGGAAACAGGGTCTCTTAAGCCAGCAAGGCTAGCTTCGAACCTGTGCGATCCTCCTGTCTCTGCCTCCCAAGCACGGGGATTACAAGCATGCGCCACCACGCCCGGCTTGCCTTCTAATTGTACCCGTGGACAAGCAGAGACTAATCTTTGAAAAGTGATGTCCTTCAAACTTTTATTATTTAAAGATAATAACAACCCAAATGGATTCTAAGGTTATGATTAAAAGGAAATAGTAGAATATTATAAAATATAATGTTGGTGTGGACCGTAGACCATGAGAGGAAATGAATAAAGAGTGGCTTTTTTTAATGGTCCCACTTTCCTCCTTACCAAACCAAGGTGCCAGATCTTTGAGCCTAATGCTAATAGTTGCTGTTGCCAAAATGTCATATTAGAGTATAGCTATTCCTCCAGATTAAAGGATATAGCAGAAACAGATAACCGTGTTTACTTTGCAGGTGGTGGTCAGTCCCTCTTGTGATATGTATTCACCTTTTACATTATAAGCACTTTAAAATAAGAACTATGTTTTTTCTATGTTTGTATGTTGCATAGCATCCTCACCATAATATTATAACTATTTTCTTAGTTAACATTAATAAAAATAATTCACTTTCTTTATTGTTATATTATTGACCTTTTTTCTGTCTTTTAACTGGTAACTCATTTTCATTTATGTATACAAATTTCTTCAAAATTCTATCTTAAATATATTGATCATTTCCTCAATTATGAAGGTACCTTCAATTTTCACTTCCCTTGCATATGCCTCTTAAAACTAAATATAGCTCCATGCCTTCTTTTTCACTGTACAAGACATTTTCATTTGGTTCTTTATCACTCCAGATTTATTATATTTTAAATCAAACAAAATAAATTTTTTTCAAACTATGCTGTCTCCCATACTAATGCCTTATAATCATCTTTAACTCTTTTCTACTTTTTGAACCTTAAATCTACAACTAAATTATATTTTTCTTCTTTAATTCTTATTTGTTATGCTGTAAGGTATTTATCTCCTTGTCATAGAGTACTTTAATACTCTTCTAGCTGCTCTCTGTAGTATCTTATTTCTCCTCCTGTACTACTGCCAGAATAATTTTGCTTCAGTGTGGATTTTGCCATACACTTAAGGTACCTACACTTGGTTTTCATTTATGACCATTTCAAGGCCAAACCAATCTGTAGTTTTTTTTAAAGACAGTATATGATTAGTTCAACCAACCTATCTTTATGATCTTTTCTTTCCCTACATAAAACTTGAGCATCATAGTAAAGTATCCTATCTTCCATAAACCCCATATTATTATCAGTCTATACTTCTGCATCCATTATTTCAGATCTTATTTTATATGTTCCTAATAGAAGTAATATTAGCCAATACCTTTGGTACACTTGCAGGCCATCCTATTCTATGCATTTTACATATATTTTCTTATTAATTCGAACATTTACTCAAAGAGATAGATTCCCTATCTTGTTGCGTAAATGGGGAACTGAGGCAGGGAGGATAATATACCCAAGGTCACAGAATTCATTAGTGGCAGAACTGTAATTCAAGACTGGGCAGTCTGATCTCAGAACTTGTGCTCTAAACCCCTATGTCTTCCACAAGACAATACCAACGAGCATTTATTTAATAACTATTAAGACTACTGTATAGTATTTTGTTTCTGTTTTTATATTGGCTCCCTATAATAACTCTACAAGGAAAATATCCTCATTTTATATATAAAGTGACTATGGCTCAAAAAATTGAAATAAATTGCTGGAGATTAGGCTAATAAGCTACATTTCTCTCTTCTAGCTCTAAAATCTTCCTATTTCTCTATATAATTTTGTATTTTTGTTGTTGTTGTTGTTGTTGTTTTGGTGGCATTGGGGTTCCTGGAAACCCTTCTACCTCTGGGCTACACTCCCAGACCTATTTTTATACTTTTTTATTTGGAGACAGGGTCTCTTAAGCCAGCGCGGCTGGCTTCGAACCTGTGTGATCCTCCTGTTTCCACCTCCCAAGCATGGGGATTAAAAGTGTGCTCCACCACACCTGGCTTTATTGTTTTTAAATTTAACATTTGAGCCAGTAAGTTCCTCAAAGGCAAAAATCACTTATTAAACTATTTTGCTAATTTTCACAGACTCTCATATACTTGAGGGCATAGTACATTTTCTGTAAATGGATGAAGATTGACTTACTGATGGGCTTTATCCACAGCAAAGAATTGAAGGCAATGATGTCATTGAGGGAGCTTGACAAAAGTTATCAAACCAATTCATAGATTATAGAATGCCATGAAAATTTTGGAGGGTTTGGAGTTTTGTACATATTAGTAACTGTAGTGGCATAGAACTTTCAAGGAAAATGAAGCATATCATGTCTTTTTGTCACATATCCTACAAAGCATGCTTCTCTTATTTATGTTACTTTTCCAGTACTTAACAGGCCTTTAGTTTTCTGAATTCTGATTTGTACTCTAGCCCTGTATGTTTTCTAAAGGAAGAGAATTCTATTTTTAGTCATCCCTTAAAAAGACTATTTCTTTTCATTAATAACTTAAGTACCCCCAATTTTTTTGTGTTCAAAGAGGAGATATGGCAACATCTCTTTAAAAATAGATGCCTTACAAACCATGGGCTGAAGAACAAGATTCTTACTGGACTATTTTTGCCAAGTCGCCTTTGATTTGACTGAACCTTAAGTCCTCAATTTATCTATGTGAACCCAGGACTCAGATATAATTTTTAGATATAATATCATAAATATAATTGCTATTTATTTTGTGATTAAACATCATTATGTTTTCTGAGTTTTTTGGTAAACTCTTCATTCCCCTATTCTCCAAGTCAGTTACAGCTAAATTCTCCTACAAAATATTTTGTTCTCAGTAACCCTTTTGGTTATAGCAATCTTTAATAAAACATTCTGTATTTTAATATTTGAGTTTTCAAGCTTGTTTCATCTTCTTGTCCAATTACATTAACCAATTAATCTTAAATTAGCTTAATCAAGCACCAAATAAAAGACTTTTGCCAAGTGTCGGAATCAAGAATTAATTACAGCACCGTGTAGCCCATTCAACAAATGCCTCGGGTGTTAGGTTAATCTATCTTATAAACTTTGAGTATATAAAGCGCTAAATCTGAAGGGTCTTTTAGCAAGCCTTTAATTCTAAAAGGGCCATATTTTATTAAAATTTGAAATTTTTTTGTATACTTAGACTTAGGTGATTGTTATTATTGCCTAAATTTATATTTGTTTTGGTTGATATTTATTTAGGTAACCCTTATTCAAAAGACTTAGGTGTTAAACTGTAATGGAGCCATTTTTCTTTCTGTCAGGAATTGTTGAATTTTAAATGACCTCATTTCCATTTTTGTGATCTGTTTTCATACCTCTAGTAATAACTAAGTAGAAACTACTCTGTTATTTTTCTTCCTTGCAAATCTTCAGAGTTTTCTTTTACCTTACCCCAGTAGTTTGTGTAACATGCATTCCTTGCAGGATATTCAGTTTATATATGTCAGATTCTCTAGGGCCATGGCTTTTGCCAGATGAAGCACTTTTGATTTTGAGGCTGATGAAACACAGTGCGATTATTGATCCTTGCATGACATAGCTTGTCTCTCTCCTGGCAGAGTGTAGCAACATTTATCCAGGAATTTGTGAAATGTCACTCGGATCATGTTCGTAAGGTAAACTGTGCAAAATCCAGGATCTGAGCTGAGAATCCATGTGGAATTGGACGTGACTGTCTTATTCCTACATCCGATCTTCCAGATGAACCAAGTGATATTTGTTAACAGAATGTCTGTGTCCTATATTAGACTTTGTAAGAACCTATTATTATCACTTAGGCCACTGTGTGCTAGAAAATAATGTTTCCTATATTCTGTTTTCAAATTCATTTCTGGTCTTTCTTCAGAAAATATTATGATAAGAAAATGTAACCTGAACAGCATCAGTTAGAAACTCCTTTTTTGTTTATAATGAAGCAATATTACAATATATGGAACAGTTTTATATTCTTTATAATATTTTTATTCTTTATCTCAATATACTTTGAAGTAGGTATGTCTTATTAAAATATCAATCTGTCAAGAAGTGACAAATTGTAACATTTTTCTCACTAGTGGATTTTTTATTTTAATTTTAATTTTTGTTACTGGGGATTGAACTCAGGGACATTCATCCTCCAAACTATACCCCCGGCCCTATTTTTATTTTTTATTTTGAAACAGGGTCTCACTAATTGTGAAGGGCCTCACAAATTGCTGAGGCTGGCCAAGGACCTACCTGTGATCCTCCTATCTCAGCCTCCCAAGTACTGGGATTACAAGCATGTGCCACCATGCTTGGCTCACTAGTGGATTATGGTATTTAACTATAAACTTATTTAGGGTTTGGTTTTAAATGATTAGAATATCACATGCACATGGATAGATGTGTTTTTGTTATGGTTCTTTTAGCTTAACTTACATAATATTTCTAAAGCACTATAAAAATGGGATATGAAACACTGAATTAGATATTCTTTCCCTTGTACAAGATACTACCATGAGAGTTGGACATGTGTATCACAGTGTAAGGAAATTATGATGTGTGTGTGTGTGTGTGTGTGTGTGTGTGTGTGTGTGTGTGTGTGTTTAGTATATAGCATGAAGGCAGTAGTGTTTGGGCTGAGTCTAAGATTTGGCATGTTTTTTAAAGTTGTATTCAGGGGAAAAAAATCATTAAAAGAAAGGAAACCATGAAAAGACATCAGAGTGAAAAAGTAATTTATTGAGAATAGTGAGTAATATGGTACAGTTTTGGTTTCAGCCTGCCTGCATACTTATTCTCACTTTGTGAGGTTTAAAAGATACCTATGCCTATGCCCCACCACAGACCACTTAAAGCCAACTGATGTCTGAGAGCAGGCCCTGTACCTTAAGTTTTTGAAAGCTCACAGGTGATTCTGATGTACCATGAAGACTAAGATTAAATTTTGAAAAACAGAGATTGGATACAATACACTAGATAAAAGATTTTAAGTGTCAAGACAAAAGAAATTATAAAGAAGTGATATATATAATACTAATAGATGTAGAAAGAGTAAAAGAAAAGATATTTTACAGTTGGATAACTCAGATTTTGGTGGATAATTGAAGAAGGGACAGTAAAGAAAAAGGAAATATTTAAGATAATTTACAGGTCTCTAAAATGACTGGAATATTGGTGAAAGAAGAATTATATTTGTGAAAATATAATAGTCTAAATATTGTGGAGGGCAAAACCAAGAAAGTTGGGTAAAACACAATAAATATCCTTATAAATACATACTAAAATGTGTAAAAGAGAAAGAAATATAAAACCCTTGGGGCGAAATCGATGACAATGTATGTTGTAGCCAACTGGTGGTTTGTCACTGAATTGGCAATATCAAGTAGGTGGTAGAACATATGAGTTTAAAATTTAGGAGAAGTCCAGCATGGTGGCACACACCTGTACCTGGGAGGTTAGACAAGAGGATCGGAGGTTCAAGGCCAGCCTCAGCAACCTAGTGAGACCTTCAGCAACTTACTTAGACTATGTTTCAAGATAAATAAATAAGAAGGCCTGATGGTATAGCTTGGAGGTAAAATGTCCCTGGATCCAATTCTTTACCAAAAAAAAATTAGGTGAGAGGGATGATGTAGACATACAAATTTTGGAGTCATGAGCATTTCAGTGGTATTTAGAAACGTGAGGCTAGATGAGATCACCAAGAGAGTGAAGATGGGTAGCAAAGAGAAGCCCCAAATCTCCTTGGTCTGCCTCTTAGTAGTTGGAGGTTGGGCAGGGAAAGAACTAGAAAAAGAGAAGACAGTAAAGTAAAAGAAAAATCAAGAGAATTGACTGCCTAGCACACCAAATGATGAATGTATTCAAGATGGGAGTGACCAACTATGTCAAATGCTGCTGATTAGAATGAGCCTACGAGAGGAATTGTGGATAAGAAAAGAGATGAATTAAAGGAATAACTAAATATGCATATATTTTAGAGTCAATCATGAGGAACTTTACTGAAAACAGAAGAGCCTGCAGATTAAAATACTAAATCACTTAGAATCAAAATAAATATTATAAATATTGATGATAACTCCAGTACTTTTTATTTTTGTACTTCTATTGGTGCATTATAATCTCACATAGTAATAAAGCTAATGGTGGTAGGGACAGACATGCACACAGTGAGCTCTCCCCTCCCTTGTCTCCGTATAGGATATTTAAATTGACATTAACATTCTCACATATGGACATAACGCCAGTGGAAATGTTTCCTTCATTAATTGTTCATCTCCCCCCTCCCCTCTTACTCTCCCCTAGACCACCTTCTTCACTCTTTTAAGATGAAGTTGACCAACTGTCATTATATATATCATATATATATTAGTTTAACAGGCCAATAAGATTCTTACTCTGAATTTCAGAAATGTTCATATAATTAGGCCACAAAACCTCTTTCCACAAATTTTAAAGAATTACTTTCCTAAAATGTTTTGTCTAGAGCCAGGTATGGTGGCACATGCTTGTAATCCCAGCATTTGGGGGGCAGAAACCAGAGGATCATGGTTCACAGAAAGCCTCAGCTACTTTAGTGAGGCCTTTTGCAACTTAGTGAGACCCTGTTTCAAAATAAAGAATTTTAAAAAATAGGGCAGGGAGTGTAGCTCAGAATTGAATTCCCCTGGGTTCCATCCCCAGACCTACAAAAGTAAAAAGTTTGTCTAACACAAAACTTAGAAACCAGTTTAAAAATTTAATAATAGCAGATGAAAATTCATAGAGATATTTCTAAATAAATAATTGGTCAAACAAAAAATGAAAATGAGAAAATACTTTGAATTGAATTATAGTGAAATAATACTCAAAATTATAGTGAAATAATACTCAAAAGTATAGAATGCAACTTAGGGAGTACTGAGATGGAATTTTATATCATTAAATGCTTATATTAAGACTAGAAGGTTGTAAATTATGAAAGATATTTGGGGCTGGGGATATAGCTCAATGGTAGTGTGCTTGCCTCATATGTGCAAGGTTATAGGTCAAATACCCAGCAAAACACACACACACACATACATACACACACACACACACACACACACACACACACACACAGAGAAATAAGTTCTGTGTTATACACTGAATACTTGTGTCCCCCCACCAAATTCATAATCCCTAATGTGATCATTTTGTAGGTGGGGCCTTCGGGAAGTAATTAGGGTTTATTATTTAATCAGGATGGAGTTCCAATGAGGGGTTTAATGTCTTTATAAAAAGATAAGACATGGCATCTCTCTGCAGTCTGCCATGTGAGACAGCCATCCACAAGGCAGGAATAGTCCTTCACCAGGCAATGGACCTAATGATGTTTTAGTTTTGGACTTCTCAGCATCTAGATCTATGAGAAATGTTTGTTGTATAAGCTGCTGGGAGTCTGTGGTAATTTGTTAAAATATCCTGTTCTGACTTAAGATACCTCCAAAAATAGAAAATAGGAATATTAATGTAAGGACAAAAGTTGACTTTTGAAAGCAAAAATGCATGGCCAAAAAAAAAAAAAAATACCCAAAGGCTGGATTGATACTAATAAATTGACAAAAATGAACAAGTATTTATAAGAACCAGAGAAACTGAAAACTTAAACATTAACTGAGAACCATGCAAGAGGCATTACAGTACCTGACTGCAAACTGTTCTGTAGAGTCATAGTAATAAAAACAGCATGGTATTCGCATGAAAGCAGAAACATAGTCCAATGGATCAGAATAGAAGTCTCAGAAATAAAGCCACATACAGCCAATGGATTTTTGACAAAGGGGCCAAAAACACTTGAAAAAAAGATAGACTTTCAACAAATGTTTTTCATATGCAGAAAAATGGAAACAAACCCCACTTTCTCACTCTGCATGAGTCAATTAAAGATGGAGAAAAAAAAAAAGACCTGGAAATTAGACCACAGACCTTGCAACAATTTGAAGAGGGCATATGATCAATACTGCAAAACATAAACATGGGTAAATACTTCCTCACCAAGACTGAAAAGGTACAAGAAATTAAAATAAGGATCAATACATGGGATTGCATTAAACTCAAGAGCTCTGTTCAGCAAAGGAAGCTATCAAGGACCTCAACAGAAAGCAGACAATAGGAGATTTTTACCAGCTAGTGCTCTGATAGAGGACCAATATCTAGAAGATACAGAGAACTCAAGAAACTCAACATAAAAAAATGAACAACGTAATAAAAAAATGGGCAAGTGAATAAAATAGACATTTCACAAAAGAAGAGATAAATGTATGAAAAATGTTCAACATCACTAGCAAGCGGAGAGATGCAAATCAAAACTACCTTGAGGTTTCACCTAACCCCAATTAGAATGGCAATCATTACAAACACAACAACAATAAATGCTGGCAAGGATGTGGAGAATTAGAAACTCACACAGTGTTGGTGGGATTGCACATTAGTCCAATCACTTTGATAAATAGTGTGGAGGATTCGCAGAAGAATGAGAATAAACCTACCATATGATCCAGCAGTACCACTCCTAGTTATCAACCCAAAAAAATGGAAACCAAACTACTGGACTAATACATATGTATCTTTGTTTATAGCTGCAAAATTTACAATTGCCAAACTATGGAACAGCCAAAATGTCCATCAACAGATGAAGAGATTACAAAACTATGGGATATGTACATGTGGAATTTTACTCAGCTGAAACGAAGAACAAAATTATGTCATTTCCAGGGAAATGGATGGAACTGAAAAACATTATACTAAGTGAGATTAGTCTATCACAAAAGTTAAAAATTATATGTATTCTCTAATATGCAGAATCTAAGGAGAAAACGGGACATAGGAAGGACTTCAGATAAAGGAAGAGAAACCTTGGATAAACAAGGTGACGTGAGGAAGAGGGGAAGAGGGAAACACCTCAATGGACATAATGTACATAACAAACTCATCAAAGTCAATCACTGCGCTGAACATAGGAAGGAGAGAAGTGATACGGAATAGGGTTGGAACTAGGGGAGAGCTCAATGAGTGCTGTGTGTATGTATGCCTATACCACCTGGAACTTCATCAGTTGGAAAAAAAGAACTCTAGATGAAGAAGGAGATCCTATAGAGGAGCAAATAAGGCATCCTAACTGAGGGGATGGGAGGGGGAAGAGGGAAATTCTAAAGCACATGATGTACTAATATCAAAGTCAGTCACTAAGACAAGCATGGGAAGGAGGGTTCAGAAGGGAATGGGGTGAGGATCGGGTATGGGCTAATTAGATGATGTGTGCATGTATGTCTCCACAAGTCTTTTATCCCATTAAGATGTTTGACTACAATGTACCAATAAAAAATTTTAAAAAAAGAATGTAATATGGTATGGTGAAAACACTGTTTAGTTCATCCAAAGATAAAACATAGTTACCATAGAAGAAGACTGAAGATAAAGATTTTTTTTTTTTCTTGAAGCACTGAGATTGGGACCTGGGGCATTGTACCTCCGAGCTACACCCCCAGCCTTGTTTTTTAGACTTTTTATTTTTGAAACAGAACCTCACTGAGTTGCGAAGGTCCTGGCTAAGTAGCTGAGGCTGTCCACGAACCACCATCCTCCAGTCTCAGTCTCCCAAATACTGGGATTACAAGCGTGCGCCACCACACCTGGCTGTGAAAACAGATTTATACAAAAACTTGAACATGAATGTTCATAGAAACTGCTCTTTATAAAAGTGCTTTATAATTTACTATCAGTGGAAAACATCTAAAGGTCCATCTACTGTGGAAGGGAGGGAAAAAAAGCAGTGTACCCATACAGTGGATTATTATCCAAGAATAAAAAGAAATGGAGTACTAACACATACTACCAAATGGATGAAACTTGTAAACATTATGCTTAGTGAAAGAAGCTAGTCACAAACACCACAAATAGTATGATCCTGTGGATATGAAATGTCCAGATAGAAAGTAGGTTTGCCAGCTGGGCATGGTGGCACATGCTTGTAATCCCAGCATTCGGGAGGCTGAGAAAGGAGGATCGCAGTTCACGGACAGCCTCCGCTACTTAGTGATGCCCTCTGCAACTCGGTGAGACCCTGTTTCAAAATAAAGAATAAAAAATAGGGCAGAAGGTATAGCTCGGAGGTCGAATGCCCCTGGGTTCCACCCCCAAACCCGCAAAAAAAAAAAAAAAAAAGAAAGTAGATTTGCCGGTTGGCTAGGGCCAGTAGTGGGACAGTGTCTATAAATGGGCATAAGTATTTTTCTGAAGTAGTAGATATGCTCTAAAATTAGTCCACAGTCATAATTACACAAATCTATAAATATGTTAAAAGTCATTCAGTTACCTGGACATGGTGACGCACGCTTGTAATCCCCGCACTTAGGAGGCAGAGACAGGAGGATCACGCAGGTTTGAAGCCAGTCACTGGCTTAAAAGACCCTGTTTTCAAATAAAAAGTATAAAATAGGTCTGGGAGTGTAGTAGAATTCATAGTTGATTTCAGCAAGATCACTGGATATAAAATCAATATATTCTAATATAAATATGCTAAGACAGTGGGATTCATATTGAACAGAATATGCAAAATAAAAGAATATTATTTAAGTAATATCAAGAATTATGTGGTATTTGAGAATAAAAGATGTATCCCAATTTCAGAGATGTTAAAATGTAAAAAGTATATATCTTAAAATCACTATATTTTTTAAACTACACATATATGGACTAAGTATAAAGACATGTAAGGGAAAAAAGTAAACTGATCAGAGGTATTCATGATGGTGCTTATTTCTAGTCAGTGAGGAGGTAATTACAATACATTGTCCTAGTTGAGTGGTTGATATGTGGGAATTTGTTGTATTTTCATTATTATGTAACTGGGATATTTAAATTATTTCATTAAAATGAAGAACGAAACATACAGATGGAAGTATCCCAAAGAATACTGGAGATGTAACAAATCCTTGCAGCAAGAGAAAATGTTTCATGGAATATCTTCTGTATGGGCAG
Organism: Muscardinus avellanarius; assembly: GCF_963383645.1. Lineage (NCBI taxonomy): Eukaryota > Metazoa > Chordata > Mammalia > Rodentia > Gliridae > Muscardinus > Muscardinus avellanarius. Next base: position 56,518,557 of record NC_137799.1, on the reverse strand, counting down.
AAGAGTCAGAGAAGGAAAACAAGAAGTAGAGAAGCTGGAGGAAAAGCAGGAGTGTGATGTAATACAGAAACAAGTGAAACAAAGTGATCAAAATCAGTTAACAATCAACTTGGCCAATAGTGCTAGATGCCATAGCGAGGTTGAAAATAGAAACTGAGCCAGGCTTGGTGGCGCACGCTTGTAATCCCAGCATTTGGAAGGCAGAGAATGGAGCATTGCCGTTCACAGACAGCCTCAGCTATTTAGCGAGGCCCTTCGTGACTCAGTGAAACCCTGTTTCACAAAATAAGAAAGACTAAAAACTAATGCTGGGAGTGTAGCTTGGAGGTAGAATGCCACTGGGTTCCATCCCCAATACCACAAAAAAAGAAAGAAAGAAAAAAAAAAAACAGAATTTGTTGTTGGGCTTTTTTTTTAGAAGGTTTTAAGCAAGATTCTTAATAGCTAGTGATGGAAAGTAGGTTCACAGTAATAAAGATCTATTTGAATCATAGTACTTTATGTAGTTTAAGAGTCAGATAATTATTTGGCTTTAAATAAAGCTTAACAAGAGTGATTACTCTGTTAAATCAAACTTTACTACTTAAGAGAATAAACAGAAGATACTTCTAAATAGAAAATGAAGTCAAGGACAAGGGAAGATCTTGTTTTAAATGGTATCAGTAACTTTCTATCTTCTCAAATTCAAAGATTATGAAGACATATTTTAAAAAGATGTTCACATTTTACTGTTTTGAATCTTAAGAAACTTATGTAGGAATTATAGAAAAACATTGTTTCTCTTGAGAATTTTAGTAGGATATATTCATAAATGATCAACATCATATGAATACTTAGTATTGCTGCTATTAAATTTGTAATGAGTTGTAGGGATTTAGAAATTCCCTGACTAGCTTTCATCCAAGTAATTTATTTGCATGGTGCAAAGTACAGCAAGGAAAAACATGCAGTTAACTATTGACCCTTTCATTAAAATATTTTAATTTCTAAGTGGTAAGATGCTACTCCTATTTAGGGTATATCTAAGAAATGTGTACCTTTTCTGCTAATTTGAGAAAATAAATTTGGAAGTACAAACTGATGTTTAGTCTTTAGGTTTATAACCCCCAAAGTTGGTAATGTTTAATTTAGATTAATATAATAATGCACTATGCCTGTAAACTGATTCAAGTATAATTTAAACAAATTATTGTTTATGTACATGATTTTCAGATGCTTATTAAAAATGTTTTATCTTGAGCCGGGTGTGGTAGCACACAATTGTAATCCCAGCATTTGGGAAGGTGAGACCATAAGATCATGGTGAGGCCTTAGCAATTCAGTGAGATCCTGTTTCAAAAATAAAAACACTAAAACCTAGGCCTGAGCTGGGCGTGGTGGCACACACTTGTAATCCCTGCGCTTGGGAGGCGGAGACAGGAGGATCGCACAGGTTCGAAGCCAGTGGTGCTGGCCTAAGAGACCCTGTTTCCAAATAAAAAAAATATAAAATAGGTGTGGGAGTGTAGCCCGAAGGTAGAAGGGCTTCCAGGAACCCCAGTACCACCAAAAAAAAAAAAAAAAAAAAAGAAAAAGAAAGAAAGAAAAAGAAAAAGTAAAAGAAAAAAAGAAGGTTCTCTGACACATGAGGAATAGATATTTCTATGTTGAATTAGCTAAGTTTAAGCAGGAGGAAGTATAAGGAAAGTGGCAACAAAGGAAGTAATGTAAAAAAGGAAGTATTAGGAAGACATTACTTTTTTTTCTCCTTTGGAGCATCAAATTGCACTACTATCCTCTTTTATCCTGTTCTGGAAAGGAGTCACAATGGAAATACATTTCAGGCTAATGGTCAGTAATATGCATGCTGTATGTATAGGTCAGTGTTGAGGAGGGCTCTGATCTCATAATACCACAGAAACATTGAGAAATTATTTTGGTAGTTATGATGAATTATTCTGGATATACTTTTGGTTCCAAGTATATTTCTCTATATTTAGGATCTGGCTTGTAAGGAGAGCTTTTCTGAGCTTTTCTGGTAACTAGAACTGTGAATTTGAAGTAACAACAAGCCAACAGTTATTTTTGCAATGAATAGACAGATGTCTGTTTGTATCCATGAATACCTGAAAGTCAACTGTGTACATTAATATTCTCAATTTCACCATAATGCTTTTTTTTTTTTTTTGCGGGTTTGGGGATGGAACCCAGAGGCATTTGACCTCCAAGCTACTCCCCCTGCCCAATTTTTTATTCTTTATTTTGAAACAGGGTCTCACCGAGTTGCAGAGGGCATCACTAAGTAGCTGAGGCTGTCCGTGAACAGCGATCCTCCAGTCTCTGCCTCCCAAATGCTGGGAACCATAGTGCATTTTTACCAAACATTTTCCACATAGTTGTAGGAATAGAAGTTGAAGTCATTTAACTTCAGTCCAGTTAAATGCATTGATTTAGTTATTCAGATTATTTTGAAATGCATACTGCTAATATCATGTAGATTATAATTTCCTACACATTCTTATAATATTGAAAATATTAATACAAATTAAAGGGTGCAAGTTAAATGTTACCAGTCTTGGGGTTGCTTTGAGGATTAAACATATTATTAAACTGCTTTGACCAAATTAACATTTAAAATAATTTGGTTTTAAGCTGGGCATGGTGGCACATGCTTGTAATCCCAATACTTGAGAGGCTGAAACAGGAAAAATGTAAATTAGAGGCCAGCCTCAGCTATTTGTGAGGCCCTCCACAACTTAGTGAGACCGAATAAAAAATGGGGCTAGGGGTGTAGCTAGGAGGTAGAATGCCCCTGAGTTTAATTCCCCATAGTACCGCAAAAAATTATTTTTAATATAATAATTTGTTTTTCATGTCAAGAAGTCATATCCAAATATATTTACAAAATATTGATTTCACTGGACATTTTCCAGAACTTAGAGTGCAAGGGTATTAAATTCATTTTACTTTTTGTAAATGTTATTGAGAATAGCTTATCTCTTATCCATATGCAGATACTCATATTTCTCTGATAGAATGTAATTTGAACACATCAAGACAGATTGGCATTTTCAGTATTATAAAAACTGCTTTGTTAATTGCAAACCATATTTAGTATGACCTTATAATAAAGTAGCACCGTAAGTGTCATGCTTTGTCTTTAATGTGTACACGGGAGCTGAGTTCATCTGTACTAGACAACTTTACTTCATGAAAAGAGGTTTTTTTTTTCTTGATAGGCAATTAGCAGTAATTAGGAAGATTCACCTCAATAACATGTCAACATGAGATTATTTTAAAAAGTTGAATGTCAGTGACTTAAAAAAGAAAGTTCTCTGACACAAAGGTATGGCAAGTGAAAAATGAAATGTTAATTTAACTTTTCTGCTTATTATTCATGCACAATATTATTTTGTCATTCAGATGCTATACTGACAGAGTGTAAGGGTGTTAAAATAGTGCTGCTAGAATAAAAAGAGGATTAATCTACCATTGGCCAATTAGCCAAAGGGTACTTAATGGTCTCTAAAGGCTACTGAAGTCTAACTACTAGCAAAAGCATTGGTAAAAAGTCCTCTATATTACCTTCATTTGCTTGACATTTTGTGAAACATACTGTAGGCTTTTACTAACTGCATTTGTCAGAAAACAGTTTATAACTGAATGATGTAGTAACTGATTTTTCATAAGCTATCTTCTTGCACAATTACATCTCTGCCTAAGATACTTTTGTTGTTGGTTTTCAGTTTTTAATTTTTCTCTTGATGGTCTCAAGTATCATAACAAAGAAAAACTCATATTTTAAATTTAAAAATTTATTACTAAGCTTGAGTTATTATCTAACCTATTTATCTTCCTCTAAGTATTTTTATAGAAAATATATGTTGATAACCTAGAAATTAATACCTATGATCCTTCATAACTAAATGGACTCATTTTTATTTTTTATTTTACGGTACTGGGGATAAAGCCCAGAGGCATTTACCTTTGAGCTACAGCCCCAGCCCCATTTTTTATTCTTTATTTAGAAACAGTGTCTCACTGAGTTGCCTTACTAAGTAGCTGAGGCTGGCCGCAGACCACAATCTTCCTGTCTCAGCCTCCCAAATACTGGGATTACAAGCGTATTTTTAGTCTTATGCATAAGCATTTTTAGTCTTATGACTATTTTTAGTCTTATGCATAAACAACATACAGAATTTTATTTTTTTCCATTTTATTCTGTATAGAAATGTTTCAAATAAAAGAATATTGAATCTATCTGTAGGAGGGAGAAATATCACCAAGATTTCTTTTCCTATGGAGTATTTCCTTGTAACATTTGCATAAATATTAAACTAGAAATTTTTCTTTACTTATATTTCTCTCCACTTAAATTCTAGTAAAAATTATGTCAATTATTTCAAAACAATAAAATTTTAATTTGCTGCCTCTACTTAAGAATTAACCAGAAAATTCAGGTTGTAAAAATAAACGAACTTATTCAGCATAAAATGTCCTATGTCATCAGTTCTAAATAGAATTTAAGATTAGATATTTTGGTGAAGTAACTAGAAACAAACCGCTGATAATCAGTAGATGCCTTTCCCACCCCAGATGCCAAACACCCCCAGCCCTATTTTATATTGTTTGTTTGTTTGTTTATTTATTTATTTATTTTGCAGTACTGGGGATGGAACCCAGAGACATTCAGCCTCTGAGCTACCCCCTACTCCTATTTTTATTGTTCTTTACTTTGAAACAGGGTCTCACTGAGTTGCAAAGGGCCTCCCTAAGTAGTAGCTGAGGCTGTTTGGGAACTACAGTCTTCCTGTCTCAGCCTCCGAATGCTGGGATTACAAGCATGTGCCACCATGCCTGGGCTTTTTTTTTTTTTTTTTTTTTTTAATAGGATATTATCACTAAGTGGCTGAGGGCTTTACTAAATAGCTGAGGCTGGCCTTAAACTTGTGATCCTCCTGTATCAGTCTCCCAAGTACTGGGATTACATGAATGTGCCACCACACTCAACTACACCTAACTTTTTATTCTGGTACTGATTGACCTTTTCCATCATTCAGCATCAAAGTTTTGCCTGAGCATAGGCTGGGAAGAGTTCTGCCACCAACCATTTCTCTCAAGGACTTCCCAAAGACTCTGTTGCTATACTATGGCATTCAACCTCATTTTGTCTGATTTTCTGGAATTTATTTGTATATTTTTCACATCCTACTCTCTCAGATAAAATAAAAATCATTATGTTAACTTTTAGTCTAGTAGTGAAAAACATTAGAAAAACTAAACTATCTTTTGATACTGTAGGGTGATTTGTAAAAAAAATGGTGGTTTTCAGAATTAATCTATTAGAAGTGAAGACCTATACAATCCCATTTCTTTCCTGTGGAGCACTGTTCCTAAAACATTTCAGTATTCAAAAGCATTTTCTTTATACAATAAAGGTAACATCTATGTATTCAATATTGAATATTTTATTCTTTCAAGACATCAAAATAAAAAAATATGCCAGGCAGGGTGGCGCATGCTTGTAATCCCAACATTTGGGAGGCTGAGACCAAAGGATTGTGATTTGCAAACAGCTTCAACTACTTAGTGAGGCCCTTTGCAACTCAATGAAACCCTGTTTCAGAAATAAAAAGACTAAAAAATATGGCTGAGGGTGTAGCTCGGAGGTAGAATACCCCTGGGTTCCATCCCCAATACAGAAAAAAAAATCAGAAAATATCTAAAGATATATAGATTTGGGAGTGATTAGAGAAATGATCCTATTTCATTGGGCTTAAAAAATCTTTTTTTCTATTTTCTTGGTATCTTATTTTTTAACATTAACATGTTTACTGGGGGTCCCTAATGGAAAAGAGATGCTCCGTCTCCTCAGGCCTGCTCTTAGTTTACTCATCTGTGTTCTAGAAGACACCCTATCTCACATAAAACAGAAAATTAGGGTAATTATAGGTCTAGACTGAGCATTTGATGCCACTCTAATTTCCAAGACACTTGTGACACTGCATATCAGGGAAAACATGGAATGAAATTGGATCTAGTCATCATTTACCAGAAAGGAATTGAGGGTAGCAACAGTCTTCATAATACTGAACTGTAGTTTATTGTTAAATACTTCTAGACTGTAGATACTTCTGAGTTGTAGACTGATAGCTACCTCATACAAGGATGATAACTTTTACTTGTCACTGTAAACAGAACTAGTGTAGTTTCTACCACGTGGTATATGTGAAAAGAATGAATGATATTGAGTCAGGTTCTGAATCTAGATAACTTCCTCTCCAAGCCTTAAAGAAAATAGCAAGTTGAAGCCCAAAAATAAAAGAAGTTTTTGAATGAACTGTCTTCATAACATGATCTGTACTACAAAGAGGGCTTTTCACTCTTATTATACCTAAGGCGTTATGTTTTAGATACTATGCTAAATACCTAGATGACAAAAGCATAGTCCTCTTTCATGAATTTAAATTTTACTAGTGTTCATGGATGAGGAACATGCACAGAGCTATGGTAGCTTAGAGAATGGAAAAGCTAATTTACTGAAGTAAAAGAAGTAAAGGACAAAGAGTTTTGTGAAGAAGGATATGTTTAATTTCTCTTCTCAATGAGAGATACTTCCGCAGAAGGAAAACTAAGTGTGGCCATTGCTGTCGAAACGACAGACTGGTCTGGGGAAGGGCAAGCAAGTCTAATTTCAGGCAATGTCTGACTGAAACACAAATGGAAGCTAAGTCTTATAAAGCTTTGTCATCCACAGGCATCTGAGATTTGTTCTATTGAATTGAAGAATATCTGAAAGACTTTGAATAACAGATAAATGTTGTTTCTGTAAGTTGTATAAAAAGGAGGATAGAGTTGGGGAGGAAGAGGGCTCTTGGAATATCCTGTTAGTTAATGAGAGTCTGCATTAAAAAACTGAAAGAATGGAGTAAATATGAGAAATCTTGTAGTTGGTTAGACAGAGAATTAATAAATAGGGAGAAAGGTAATTCAAACTGGATGATAACCAAGAAGATTTTCATACTTAAAGAAATTATGAGTTCACTTTTAGATTATTATTATATTTGAGATAGTTCATGAACAAATATTTCATAAAAATCCATAGAACTATGTCTTTAGATGATAAGCTAAAATATAGCCATAGAAATAGTTATTTAACCAAGATATACTGGTTTCTGTGTGTATGGTACTTGAAATTAAACCCAGGGGCATTCTGCCTTTCAGTTTTACCCCCAGCTCTTTTTTATTTTGAAACAGGGTCTTATTAGTTTGCTGAGGGCCTTGCTAAGTTGCTGAGGCTAGCCTCAAACCTGTTATCCTCCTGTCACAGCCTCCCAAGAGCAGGTATTACAAACATGTACCACCATGCCCAGTTCACCAAGGACATAATCTTATATAAAATATATTAAGCCTTAGTTTTGAATCTATGACCCAGAATATATTTTTAACAATATGCACACGCATATACAAATACATATTTAATTATGGATTTATCGGATGCTTTCTAGAAGTTGTATTTAAGTATAGTGTTAATACCTATGTTACTTATATCCCATGTTTATATTACTGTATACTTTAGCTACATCTTTTGCTGTTTCTAATTAGAATTCATAACAAAGATTTTTTTCTCCTCTGAGAGATTTCAGTATAATTTAATCTAATTGTTCCTTATGTTAGACTACCATATTATGAGCTTTTTCAGGATAATAAAATAGTGCTTCAGTTACACTCTTAAGGAGCTTGGAGTTGTTATGCTATTACAGCTTGGTGACATTCTGTTGACTATAGATCAGTGAAGGAACAGGGCTAACATTAATATGCTTTTTTTACACTCTTATAAAAATATTACTAGTATGACATTTAGCAAAATATTTGTTATAAAAAATTCAAATGTTAGGAGCATAGTACAGTGCTACCTCCATATTATAAACAGGATCTGTCAACTATCAACCAAGTATGTAAAACTGAGCCAGTTTGTTTGCATGCTATTTATTTGAACTAAATCCCTAACAAGCCTTGTCTGCTAATTGGACTTAACATTTATGTTGCTAAATGAGAAGTATTTTGGCTGCTATGTAGGATAGTAAGACCTACCCAGTGGAATAAACAACTAACATCTGTTATCCTGTCCTGCTCCAGCTTGGCTTTTACCAAGTTAAGTACATCAGCCCTGAAGTCAAAGTTATCAAATTCGTGAGTCTCTGGCTCATTCATGTATATGAGAAGGCAAAGAAAGGATGCATCATAAGTAAAAACTAGCCAACCAAAAGATGAGTACAGCCGGTTTACATCCCTTTACTTTATAAGTCCTGCAATCTTAAGCAAATGCTAATAGAGGTTAGAATTTTTGCAAAAATTTAGTAGCTGTTTTATAATTAAATTATTTTCTTCAGCATCATTCTACCTGTGAGATTTTATGCTGACAGTTGTTTGTTACCGGCGGGTTCAGTCCTGTGGGGGGCAAGTCCACTAGCGGTCGGGGGCCTCAGAAAGATGGGACAAAAGGCAGGCGACGTTCTGCAGATTCTTATCTGCAGTGGTTCTTTCCCCTCTATGAATTCCTTAAGTTTTTAGTTACGATGCTTTGGAAAAGAACCTGAGGTGGACAAAGGCTTCTTGAGCCAATGACACTTTATTATGAAAACCCCAAGAAATTTATACCCTTCCCCAGTAAAGTTAAGAGAAAAAGGGGGGAGGTCTTTCAGCTGGCTGTTGGCCCTCGAAGAACTAACTTCTGTTCCTCTCCAAGGTCCCAAGGTCTTGTAGATAAGCAGTTGCAGGTGGCAGCCTCCCAGAATAGTCAAGGCTTGGGAGCTTCTCGGGGAATCTTCTTTAACTTTTTCTGGAACTTTTCCATCTTTTGGGCTCAGTTCATATAGCAAGTGTGGGGAGATGTGGTGATTCAGGTGGATGTGATGGAGTTTCTTCAGGTGTTGGCATCTTATCTTCTAAATCTGAAAGCTTAAGCATACTCACAACACAGTTTGGCAGACAAAATACCACAAACAACACCACAAGGTTCTTAGTTTTAATTGTTAGATGTATTTTCTTAACTGCTGAGCACTCTTCTTTAGACAACAAGCCTATTAAAAGAATCCACTTCCCTGTCACAAACTCTCTGCAGCCTGCTTCTAACTTTCTAATTCCTTTCTTTCCCAGTTGGGACTTTCTTATGATAAGCTCTTCTTCATGCAAAAATGCTTTTCTTACTCTTACGGTATTTCTTTTCCTTCATACATATATATTTAAAATGTCTGTCCTTTATTTTGTAATATTTATTTCTAATTATGCGGCCAGTTTTTCTATCTCCTGGAATGCTCACACTGAAGTAAAAGTTAACAGTCTTTTTCTTTGGGTCTATTGTATTTGGGCAGCTAAGTTGTTTCTTTAAGGTCACACACAAAGTTTTTCTCTGTCTCTAGGCAGGATTTGCCGGAGTTAACGATGAAGGTCGGAGGCCATTTGTGATTGCTGCAGCTGGGGTGCTTATCACAGTACCTGAATTCTGGCCAGTTTCTCATTATTGTTGAGTAGAGCCAAGGACGTTTAGACAAATTATTAGAGAGTTTATTTCCACGGACTCAGTTTCTTTTTATAGTTCTAATTTCACATCACTGGAGCAATTCGTGTAGAAAGTTAAAAGGAATAATAGTGAAGGGTATCTAAAAGTGGGGGGTACTTTGGCCAGAGACGACACCTCCTTCTCGGGGCGTTTTTGCCGATTTAACTATGTGGAGTGGGGTCTCAACACTTAGATGCCGAGGCAGCAGGATGTCTTGGCAGTTGTTAAAGTAATTGTCATTAATTTTGTATTTATATTTCTTTTCTTTCTTTTTTTTTTTAAAGAAGCTAACTTTGGATTTGGCTGAACTTCGAAAAGAAAAAGAAGATTTACTAAAGAAATTGGAGTCCTCATCTGAAATCACAAGTTTGGCAGAAGAAGTTTCCCGGGTAACAGCTCCACAGATTCACATAACATCACTGGGTCCTTCAAGGAGCATGGATCTGGAAATGAAGCAATTGCAGTGTAAACTAAAGGTGATTTTAAAGATTATGAAGCATGAAAACATGTATTAAGTTACTGCATCCTCTAAGACATGTTTATGTCAATTCTAATTTATCCTAATAAAGTAAATTATGGCATATATCATCCAAAAAAATTAGGAATATCACATTTGACTTTATCACTCAGTTTTAGCCTGGTAGATTCTTCTCTGGTAACTCATGGTACTATTATCTGGAAAAAAAATTTACCAGACACCATGAAATCTTAACTTAGAAACTAATGGAAATTAACTGCTGGCTCTGCTCCAGTACTCACCTCCTCTCTGCTCTGCATATGTTATGGTTCCCCAATAAAGCACCTATGTTAAAAACATGGTCTCCAGTGCCACGTGCTTCAGAGGTGGCACATAGTTGGAGGGAGTGGCACTGGAGGTATGGACCAGGACTGCCTCTATCCTTGGATTCTTCCTGTCTTCCCTATCTCTGCATCTAACTACTTGGCTGCCATGAGTTGAACATCCATCCTCCCCCATGCCCTGCCGCCATGATGCTTCTTCCTCACAGCCAGACAACCATAGACTGCACCTCTTAAGCTTACAGAAATAAACCTTTCCTCCTCTAAGTTCATCTTATAAGGTTTTTTTTTTTTGTCACAGCAATGAAAAAATCTAAATAAAATAGAATGCCTCCCCCTATCTGAACAGAATTCTTTCAAGCATAATAATATATCAATATACATCAAAGTACTCTTCTCTACACAAGTGATACTATTTTAATTTGGTTATTGTTGGTTGGAGATGGGGAGGAAGAAAATGGAGGGAAGGAGAAGAAACAAAAGTCAAAGATGGGTTGGATTAATATATTTCAGCATGTTAAAACTGAGGAGTGTCCCTTTTACTTATAAAGAATTATATCTATGTCCAGGTAAAGCTGTCAACAGCTGAAAAGTGAGGCTGATTTTAGTTTAAGAAACAGGATGCATGAATTGTTTTGTGTGTGTGTGTCGTACTAGGGTGGGGGGAACCCAGGGGCTTTTCTACCTCTGGGCTATCCTCCCAGACCTATTTTATACTTTATTTGGAAACAGGATCTCAGTAAGTACCACCAAAAAAGAAATGGAATTACTGTTCAAAAGGTATTAGAATATTGACTTGTCAAACAGACTCGAGTTATTTTAAATCCCAAATTTGATATTTTAGAGCAAGATTATGAATAGAATAAAATGAAATAAAATTTAAAGTAAGTGAGTATATCATTTTAAATATTTTGCTTTCTTAGTAAAAATTCATTATAAATCTGGCATTGATTGAGATCCTTCTGGCATTGATGAGTACTATCAGAAGTGAAATTACACATATACTTTGCACCAATAACATTTCATAAGCTTAAATACCATATATAATATTAGAAATGTGATAAAAATTATTGTGTAAATTTGGGGCATGTATCTTCTCTTAAAAGATATTCTCAGCTCTGAAAAGTACAATAAAAGGTATAAATTAAACACACTAGCAAGTATTTTACACTGTGATTTTACAGTGATTTTACACTCAGTGATTTTACACTGAGATACACTTTTATCTTTGAATTCACAATTCTGTGATTATTTTATTAAAAACTTTTAATGATCTCATAATTTTTATTTACAAGATAAAATAGAATGTTAGATCTAATATTATCTAACCTGTTACATTTTTATTTTTTATTTTTATTTTTTTGCGGGACTGAGGATTGAACCCAGGGGCATTCTACCTCCAAGCTACACCCCCAGTCCTATTTTATTTTTAATTTTGAAACATGTTCTCATTAACTTGTGGATGACCTTAGTAAATAGCTGAGACTGGCCACGAACTTGCAATCCTCCTGTTTCAGTCTCCCAAGTACTGAATGATGGTTTACTTACTTGATTTTACCTGCTACAAATGGTCTGCTTGCAATTAGGAATAAAATAAACAAGTGGTCTAACATTTTGAGTAAAACCAAATCTATGTGAATGTGAGTTATTTTCATTATTTTTCTATATAGTTTGTTTGTATGTTTGTTTTGCAGTACTGAGGATGGAACTCAGGGACCTTGTACCTCTGAGCTGCACCCCAGCCCTATTTTTAGTCTTTTTATTTATTTATTTTTTACTTATTTATTTATTTTTGGCGGTTCTGGGGTTCCTGGAAACCCTTCTACCTCCAGGCTACACTCCCAGACCTATTTTATATTTATATCCGGCCTGTCTTTTTATTTTTGAAACAGGGTCTCACTGAATTGTGATGGGCCTTACTAAGTAGCTGAGGCTCTCTGCAAACTGAGATCCTCCAGTCTCAACTTCCAGAATGCTGGGATTACAAGTGTGTACCACCACACCTGGCTGTAAGTTTTTTTACTTATAGAAAAATCCCTCTTAGTTTGGAGCATGGAAAAGTGAGACATGAGAATTTCTAAAGCAGTTTAGTTTGTCTATATCTAATCTGAAGTCCCTAAACACTGACCAGGCTGTGTAGAGACAAAAAGGATAAATGCTTATTTGTATTATGTTAGTGGGGATTAAACCTAGGTGTGCTCTACCAGTGAGATACATCCTAGCCCTTTTTATTTTATTTTTTAATTTTATTTATTTATTTATTTTTTGGTTGTACTGGGGGTGGAACCCAGAGGCTTTCTACCTCCGGACTATACGCCCAGACCCATTTTATATTTTATTTGGAAACAGGGTCTCACTAAGTTGCTTAGAGCCTCACTAACTAGCTAAGGCTGGCTTCGAACCTGCGCGATCCTCCTCTCTCAGCCTCCCAAGCGCAGTGTGCGCCACCACACCCGGCTTATTTTATTTATTTTTATTTTTTTATTTTTATTTATTTTTAATTTTTTTATTGGTGCACTGTATTCATAGATCATAGTGGGATACAAAAAAACTTTTGTAGACATACGTGCACACATCGCCCAGTTAGCCCCTACCCGATCCCCACTCCATTCCCTCCCCATCTCTCCTTCCCATGCTTGGCTTAGTGGTTGACATCTAGTATTATAGCAATTTATCCAAAATTAAAAATGATAATCTCACATAACAGTTTCATTTGTCTGATACCAAGCTTTTGATAACCTAAAGATAACATTTCAATATTTCTTTTTGCTTTCTTTCTTACCAGAGAATATATTTTTCTTTTTTTTTAGGCGAAACTATCATATATTTATATATTTATTTTTCAGAAAAAATCTATCCTAATATGGAATATGGACTCTAGATACCCAAAACGATCTCGAAAAAGAACAAAGCTAGAAGATGTATATTTTCTGATTTCAAAACATATAAAACTACAATAATTGAAACAGTGTAGTACTGTTCTAAAGGCAGATATACAAACCATTGGAGTTAAATAAAAGCCTAGAGCTAAATTCTTCCATATATTGTCAAGTTATTTTTGACAAGGTTTCCACGTACATTTGGTGGAGGAAATAATAATCTTTTAATTAAATATTGTTGAAAAATAATAATTACATGAAAAAGAATAAAATTGGACCCTTACCTAATCCCATATACAAATATTAACTCAAAATAGATATAAGACCTAAATATAAATCTTAAGACTATAAACTTTTAGAAGAAAATCTGGGTCATAAAACCTCACAACATTGAAATTGGCAGTGATTTCTTGGATATGATTTCAATGGCACAGGCAACAAAAGGGTAAACAAACTCCCTAAAAAATAAAAAAATTATTGTATATCCAAAGACAATGTAAACAGAGTTAAAAGTTACTGATAGAATGGGATAAAATATTTCCAAGTGCTATATCTGAAGGTATATTAATATTCCAACTAGAAATCCTAAAAATTAACAACAATAAAAGCATACAATATAATTTAGAGATAGGTAATAGACTAACATAAATAATGAATCTCCACAGATAACTAGTCTTAGTTGTCTGTTGGATGGAAAATCTTGTTTCTCTCCCTCCCCGTCCCTTCCTCCCTTATTTGGCTTAGTGATTGACTTCGATATGTTTAAGTACATTATGTTTTTATGTTTTTTAGAGATTTTCCTCTTCCCCCCTCCTTTCTCCTCCTTTAGGTTGTCTTATTTGCTCCTCTATAGGATTTCCTCTTTCAAGAGTTCCTCCTATGACCCATTTCTCCCTAACTCTCACATATTAGGGAAAGCATCTGATTTCTTATTTTTTGTGACTGACTAATCTCACTTAGCATTTTATTTTTATTTTGAATCTGAGTCTTACTAAGTGGCTGAAGCTGCCTTGGAACCCATGATCCTTCTGTCACAGCCTCCCAAGTACAGAGATTATAGGTGTGTACCACCACACCTATCATTGTTTCCTGTTTCAGTATATAAATTTTCTTAGAAGAAATTTAAATACATAATATTCTCTAGAATAAAAATATCTTTTTCAATATTGTATGAGTTTGCTAGTGCCGCCATAAGAAAATACCATGACTTAGGTGGCTTGAAAACAAACATTTATTTTCTCACATTTCTGGAGCTAGAAATCCGACATTAGAGTTTCAGAGGTAAACCAGGAGTGGTGGCCCATGCTTGTAATCCAGCATTCAGAGGCTGAAACAGGAGGATCGCAGTTCAAGGACAGCCTCAGCTACTATTTAGTGAGGTCCTTTGCAACTCAGTGAGACCCTGTTTCAAAATTAAGAATAAAAAAATAGAACTGAGGTTGTAGCAGCTCGGAGGAAGAATGTCCCTCGGTTCCATCCCCAGTACTGGAAAAAAAAAAAAAAAAAAAAGTTTCAGAGGTTTTGTTTTGTTTTGTTTTTTGTCATTGTGTTGTTTCCTGAGTCCTCTTGATGTGTAGAGAGCTGTCTTCTCCCTTTGTCTTCATTTGATCTTTGTGCATCTCAATGACCTAACTTTTTGTTTAAGGGACCACCCTAAAACCTCACTTTATTTTAATTATCTATGTAACATCCATGTCTCCAAATACAGTCATGTGCAAGGTATGTGGGCTTAGGTGAGGACGTTAGCCAATGAAGTTTAGGGGTATACAGTTTAGTTCATGATAGATATAAAACCATTAATACATTGATTATCTAAGAAGTAACTAATTTTCTTATTTTATGATGTTTTTATGCCTGTTGAGACAAAACACCTGAGATTTAATCACGTCTTAGCCACTAACTTTTTGTGGGTCCTGATCAAGAACATGATTTAACCTTTCTATTTCTTTTAGAAAGGTTTTTGAGGCTCAAATGAAATGGCCACCAAACTTAAAGAGTTGGGCAAAAGTATCAAGCTAGCATTGTGTTATTCACTATAATTCAATAATCTCTCAATTACTCAGAAGTCAGAGGTATAGAATTGTCACATAAAATAGCCTTAAGCCTAAAAAAAAGAATCAAAAACAGCTATGTTAAATCCACTTAATTTATTTCATTGAATATATTATCAGACTTTAATTACTGCCTATTATCTTTTATTTTAGATAAATGTCTAATTTTGTTTCCCTTTGTAACAGAAAACACTTTAAAATCATCAAATTAGAAATATGCAGATTAAGGAGCAGAATTTTGACAGAAGCAGAAAAATTAGAACCAGCAGACTGACAAAGAGGAAAAGAAATGTGAAATGTTAATATAAATACAAAATTTAAAAATACAGGAGTCTGGCACCACTCAGAATAAGTAGCTATTTTTATCACAATAATCCCTAAAACATCACTACATTATATATTATGTGTATAATTAATATAGTGATGATAGTTATAATGTCATATCACTGTATTAATGTATCACAATTAGCTTAGCATCATGGATGCTCATGTTTCTGACTGAATGAACACCATTCCAGAAAGAGTTTGCGACTAAATTCTAACGAAAAGCTTCAATTATTTGGTAAATTCACCAGTGTGGAGCATCTTATTCTGGCAGTTGTAGAAATAAGGCATTATATATCATTGTAAATATGCAAAGTATAGTGAAAATTTAGGTTACATTACATATATAGTCAAAATAGTAACCATGTTGAGGTAACTCTAGGTTTTAAGAAAAATTAATTCCTTGTTTTAAATAAAAACTAATATTACATTTCATGTAAAAGTTATTTCAAATTTTAAATTTAGATATTCTATATCAATGAGATACTTAAAGTTGATCTGATGAATTTAGGTCATATTTACCTTGTATAATTAATGATTTTATTCATTCAAATTAAAAAAAATTTAGCATGAATCAAACATCCAGACTAGGAATAGTTCCAATAGAAACAATTAAGTATGATTTAGAAAGACTGATAAAATAGCTATTGTATGTATCTTTAAACTATTTTATTTTATTTATATCAGTTTAATACTTTTTATACTTAACAAATACATTAATTTTAGTATGTCAAAGTATATTATAAATGGGAAAACTAAAATACCAAAAAGACTACATGATATCTCAGATTACGTGTTTAACTGGAACTTGAGTCAAAACTGAAAGTTAAGTATCTTCACATGCTAGTTACTTCTGTCTCCTAAGAGGAGTACACAATAAATACTACAAAGCGTTCAGTATTCATAAGTTTCTCTACCAGTTATGCATTATTTTCTAACAAACTATCCTAAAACATGTGCTTTAAAACAAAAATCTTATGATTGCATCCTATGATTCAGTGAGTTGACTGAGCAATTATTTTCTTGTCTATTCTGGGTTCTCTCTTATGTCTGAATTCTTCTAAATCAAAGATGTATTTATGTATCTGGAAGGTGCAAGGTAGCCCCACTCAGGCCAGGTAATTGGTCTGCTGGTTGACAGCTGGGGTACCTGGGTACTCCTCCACGAGGCCTTCCAACTCTCTTCCTTGCAAGGTGACCTCACGACAGCATTCCAGGAGGGCAGAGGCCAAAGCCACAAGGCTTTAAGACCTAGGATTTGAAATTTGTAGTGTCATTTCTGCCACATTCTTTTGATCAAAGCAAATTACAAGCTAGACTAGATTCAAAGAGTTGAGAAATGAATTTCACCACCTGATGGGAAGAGCAGCAAATTATTTGTGACCATATTCAGTATATTACAGGTTGTTAGTAAATCCAGCTTTCATTTTAATTGTTCTTACTTAAGCCATTAAAATTTGTAATTACTTACACATTTATATTTTACACATTTATATTTTACATTCATATTTCCGATAAATGTAATTGGAGTAATGTACTCTTTGTGATTGTTACCTAATTGTGTTCCTCTATAGTCTCCCATGACTATATAAAAATTTAGTATTACTATGTTTTTTCTATTAGAAAATATAAAATAAAATTTGTAAAAATATAAAAATTTTATTTTAATTCATAAACCATAATTATTATCAATTTATTACCCTTCTCAAAAATTGTATTTATTTTGCTTTAGATTAAGATTGAAAGGCATATTGAAATTTATGTTTATTTTTTAATCTAGAATGCAACTAATGAACTCACTAAACAGTCATCAAATGTGAAGTCTCTGAAATTTGAACTCCTAGCAAAAGAAGAACACATAAAGGAAATGCATGAAAAGTATGTTTTTCATATTTCTATCCATTGTGTTTGGTGCCACCTAGTGGTTATAAAATATCTTAAACTTTGCACCCCCCCAAAACAATACCAACACCGTTTAACAATGAAATTTTACTTTCTTAGTTCATGTGTAAGCCTAGATAAGATGTTAATGAATACAACATATAGCATGAGTACTGGCAATCTGGTTACTATTTCTTAACTAAAGTTAGAATATTTCATGTTAGATTTTCATTATTAAACTTTTAAAAAATTTGAACAAAAGTAAATTAATGGCTTCATATCTATGGACAGAAAATATGAAATTTGACCAAAATATATAGATTGATATTTAAATTGAGTTTAATATCTAAGCTTAATAAAGCCAAGGTAGAAAAAGAAATGATTTGCTTGTGTTTAAAATAACTGAAGTTACTTGTGTGTTTATTTTTTAAAAAGAACTTTAAAGCCGGGTGTGGTGGCACACACTTATTCAGGAGCACCAGCATTCAGGAGGCTGAGACCGAAGGATCATGGTTCGTGGACAGCCTCAGCTACTTAGTGAGGCTCTCCACAACTTAGTGAGACCCCATTTCAAAATAAATAAAAAATAGGGCAGGGGGTATAGCTCGGAGGTCAAATGCCCCTGGGTTCCATCCCCAGACCCACACACACACAAAAGAACTTTAAATGTTCTACTGAACTTAAATGATTTTCTTTACCTTTTTATAGAAAAAGTTTATTTTATTTAGTATATATATATATATATATAATGAAGCTTATAGGTAATAGCATATTTAGAAAGAACTCTAGTCATAACAGATAAATTAAAAATAATATTTATCTCATATACACCTGTGTATCACACAAGTAAAAATCACTTGAAATTGATATTAGCTGTTAAAACTATTTGACAACAGGACAACAGATTATTTTTAACTGAAAATAGCTTGAGATTCACTGATAGATTAATAGGTGGTCTTTCTTATTGTTTAACAGTAAGGACTTTAGAAGAACAGTCTTTGAAACTTGGCTCCTATACCTACTAGCTCTGTGCTTCATTTTAACAGCATTCATTCATAAGGTTCTTAGGAATAAATAAGTTAATGCATGTGAAACACTTTTACCAGTGACTGGAACATAATAAGCATTCAGTAAATGGTATTTATTGTCACTTTTATTATAATAGTAATACTTGTAGTAACAGTGGTTGTCACTGCACCTACAATATTATACTTAATATTTTATCATCATAAAATAAACTGATATGTGAATTCAATTTCGAATGGTATTAAATTGGAAGATATAAACCGGGCTTGGTGGCACATGCCTGTAATCACAGTACTTGGGAGGCTGAACAATAAGATTGCTGATTCAGGGCGAGCTTCAACTTAGCAAGATCCTCAACAACTCAATGAGACCCTACTTCAAACTAAAAAGTAGAAAGTACCAGGGGGTATAGCTCAGAGGTAAAGTACCAAAAAAAATTATCATGTTCAATTTTATCTTCTTTGCATATTATGATTTTACATGTTTATTAAAGTATAGGATAATTTCTTAACATTATTTGGCTTTTGGTTATCTCTATATATCACTTGAGTTTCTCTGTGCAATGCACAATTATTATGTCTTAATACTATTAAATTTGATGATTTAAATATGATTGTAGGTTTTCATAAATTTTAATAATTATTCCTAGTATTTATTTTGTTTTAATGTATATATGTAATTAACAACCAAGTCACATCCAGATTTTAGATTTTACTTAAAATTTGATGGAGGATGCATTAACTTTGTTAGATCCAGTGTCCAAATAAAAAGGCAGTGGTGTAACTTAGTGGTAGAACACCCCTGGATTCAATCCCCAGTACTGCAAATATACATGCTGGTATTAGAGGCATGTGCCTCTAATGTGCCATTATATTTTGAGTAATATATATATAATATATATAATATATAAATAGAATGTGATGTGGTTATTATAGTATTGCATATATACATTAAACCAGAAAAGGGTTAGCTGAGGATTATTTTAAGGTATTTATATGTATATATAAAACAGCAATATTTTATTCAGAGCAATTTATTTTACTTATAGTTTCATTAGCATCAGATAGTATTTAAAACTAACAGTAGATATAACACTGGATATTATATATAACCACTGTTAAAAGTATTTCCTATTTTCTGGTTTCTTCTATTATCTGGTTTCTTCTTTCCAGGATGTCTCGAATGGAAAGAGATATAACTATGAAAAGACATTTGATAGAGGACTTGAAATTTCGACAAAAAGTGAACTCAGAAAGTAATGAGAGTTTTAGTGAAATGTTAGAAAATCTTGAAAAGAAGGTATGAATTTTTATTTTCACTGACACTAAAAGTATCTTTTCCCATTGTATTTTATTGTTTTTACTTTTTAACTCAAATACACAATACTAATAAATGCTTAGACTGTGCTCTTACAGTATACACTTATAGATACAAAATTGTTACTTGCTCTGAAAGTACATTATTATTTGTTTCAGGATTCTAAAAATTTTACACAGAATATAAAGTTAGGTTTCTATTTGTAACTATCCATGAGAAAACAAGCTTAATTTTAAAAACTCTTTAATATTTCCAAATGCATAATTATATTTCATTCAGTATTTTGTTTTATTTAAAACATATTTTATAAGGATAAATCAAGCTTGCATTTTTAATAAAAATGATAGCCCACTAACTATAAGAATTCTTTAAAAGTGTACTTTTTTTCTATAAACTTAATTCAGTATATATGGGAAGAGAGTTTTATCTAAATCATTATATAATATATGACCCCAAACTAGAAATTTTTTGTTTAAAAACTAAAATGGTGCTATTTGCACTACTTATAAAGCAGCTTGTGATTTGGCATTCACTAAATGTTACCCACTCCTGAGAGAGCATCTCCCTTACTCTCCTTGTTAAAGTTGGAAATCTAAGTATCTTTTCACACACATAGATTTAAGAGAGAAAATTTTACATGAATGCGTCAAGTGAATATGGATTTTTTTCTTTTTCTTTCATTTATCCACATGAATTATAATTAATTCCTATAAGTTTTTCAGTGTTTGCATTTATATTTTGCATTTAATCTTTTAACTTTTGCATTTAACTTTTTACCTTCAGTAATCATTTGAGAGATAACTTTAGAATCTTTGGATAAGTAGTCATTTATCATTAGTGGTATTAAACTGAAAAAAATTTCTTGTGATATTCTTTGAAATATAATAGATGTGGTATTATTTATTACTCTATTACATATATTCATACATTTTTTTCAATTTTTGTTTTTGACTTAAGCATTGTCAGTTTTACTCATGAGTTTTACAAGCATAGTACTTGAATGTGATACCATTTTGAGATAATAAATAGAATTAGATCATTCATTTACTCATTCATTTCGTTTCTTTTTTTTTAAGTTTATTAGAAAGATAGAAATACAGAAAATAGAAATGCAGCCCCATGCCAGAGAGGCATGGAGGGGTGACTCGAAATGAATACACCCCATTTTGTTTCTGATGAAACAAATTCAGTTTACTACTAGGATGCCTTTACTAATAAGTACTTTTATCCATTTACTATAGGTAAAGACATTAACTGAAGAATGTTCTAATAAGAAGGTATCAATTGATTCACTAAAGCAAAGACTGAATGTTGCTGTGAAAGAGAAATCACAGTATGAACAAATGTATCAGAAAACTAAAGAGGATTTAGAAAAAAAAGTAAGTTTTTAGGATGTTTTAGTCTAGATATGGAATATAATGATGTCTTCTTCATTTTATACATCATCACCTATTTTCTCCCCCAAATACCATGATTACTTAAAATCTTCAGAAGTTGTGTGTGGTGGCACACACCTACAATACCAGTACTTGGGAGGCTGAAACAGGTGGATCAAGGGTCTGAAACTAGCCTCAGCAACTTCACAAGACCAGTTTTAAAATAAAAAGTAACAAAAAAAGGCTGGGGGTGTGTCTGAGAGGTAAAATGGTCCTGGATTCAATTTCCAGCACCACAAACCAAAAAAACTCCAATAACTACAGAGTATTGTACCTCTATAATAAAATTAATTTTACCTAAATAAAAATAAATATAGCTACTTTTCCAAATATAGTTATTAATTTTTAATTTTATGATTACTGATGTTTTGCAGGATCTCAAGCTTACTTTCCTAGTATCAAAAATAAATGAGACGGAATCTGCTATGGCAGAAATTGAAATAACAGCCTCCAAACAGCTTCAAGGATTAGCTCTGCAAAGTGAGCAGGTCCTAGAAGGTGCACAGAAGAAATTGCTGTTAGCCAATGAGAGAGTGGAAGAATTCACCATATTTGTGAAGGTTTGAATTATTTGTGGTTTGTTAACTTGTACATTTCTTCAGACTCTGGAGGCAGTGGTCTACTTCAGTTGGTTTGGGGAATACTATAGGTATTTTTTTTTTTCTTGCTTTACTAACCCACAACGCATTTTGTCTTACCCCATGTGTCTTATTATTATTTCTCTGTAAAAGACTTTTATAGTTTGAATTGAAAATTTTACACTGTATTTTTATATTTCTTTATTAAAATCAATTTAATAATGAAATTAGCATACTCAAAATAGGTTTAAGATGAAAGAATTAAATCATTTCCACTTTACTTTCATTTTGAAAATCACCCAGAAAGAACAATAGTTAGAAACTTACTCCAAATTCAGTTAAGCTATGCGATACCTGTATTCCCATCTGTAACTTTTAAGACATGGCATGGATAGAGGAATGGTAAATGACTTAGCAGACTAGAGCGAAGACAACTTAAGTTCCTGCAGGCAAGTGAAGCATAGATGTAAATTACCCTAAAAGCTTCAGATTCCCCCAAAGGCTTAGAAATTGGCTGTACAAGGGACCACCAAAGATGGGAATGCTTGAGGAGAAGAAAATATGGGGCCAAAGCAGGTTTGAAGGAGCTCTGTATTTTGCAATATTTCTCCCTTAGCCTGTGGTGAAGCTAGGAAGAAGCTCTGGATTCAAAGGTATCAGACACTAAGGGCTGGGAATCTGTGGCTGTTCTACCCCTTTTAACTCCAGGGTGAATTGTTCAAACCTTGTTTAGTGCCATTTGTTCTTCTTTGTATTATAATTAATAAGCAAATATATTGGCACTAGATAGACCATGATAAGTTCCTTAACAGTAGGAACAATATTTTATTAATCTTTACTCTCTATTGAGTGTATCATAGTGCCTTGGTACTATGGTAGAATAGGCACACAATAATGATCACTAACTAATCAGATTAAATTTTTATTAGGAATGTGAAATTTTAATGCTTGTCCTTTTGGCCTTTAAAAACAAGAACTGAAAGTTTTTTAGTAGGAAAGTAACTCCTTCATTTCTTCTGGTTTTCTCAAAATCATAATATTCTCTTTTCTTTTTTTATATATTTGATGAGATTGAGCTCTTCAGTCTTTTTCCCTTCAGATAGCATGTACTATTAAGAACAGTTATATCATAGTAGTAGATATTTATTTAAAATGTAAATATCTCAATTTATAAAATCTTCATGAAATGGACGTTTTAAAAAGTCTTCTTTTTATGGTACTGAAGATTGAATCTAGGAGTACACTACCACTGAGATTCAGCCCCAGACCTTTTTATTTTTTATTTTGAAAAAGACTTGCTAAGTTGCCCAGGCTGGCCTCAAGTTTGGGATCCTTCTGTTTTGGTCTCCCAGGTCCTGGGATTACAGGCACGTACCCCCTTGCCCAGTTTA
The DNA here is from genome assembly GCF_963383645.1 of Muscardinus avellanarius. Taxonomy (NCBI): domain Eukaryota; kingdom Metazoa; phylum Chordata; class Mammalia; order Rodentia; family Gliridae; genus Muscardinus; species Muscardinus avellanarius. The sequence continues at coordinate 56,495,335 of NC_137799.1, read as the reverse complement.
AATGTCCTCTTTTAAAGTAAAATAACTTCAGAACTTACTGTCTTTTTTTCTCTATGATCCACCATCATTTGAACCACTCATTCAGAAATATTATTTTTAAAATACTAATATGTTAGTGTCCTTAAATCAAGTCTTTTTATGGTTCCTCTTTTAAAAAAGGTTAGTTAGACATCTCTTAAGGTGCCATTAGAAAAGATATTCTGCTCAGAATAGTAGAATATCTTTAAATGTCCTTAGATGTTGATTTTATTTATAAGTAATAACATTCCTGGGATTGTAGCTTGTTTATAAATTGGCAAATAATGAGCTTTATCTATAATGTCACTTCTCATTACCCTAAAAATAGTAACCTACAAAATTGTATGCCATTGTTCATAGTACCACAAGGAAATATCTTACTTTTGTTTCTTTGGAAATCAGAGATACTTTGGGAGTCTTCTCATTTTAATACTTGAAAAATGAATGAAATAAAACATTTATATTTTTAAATGAAGGTTTCAGTTGGTGTGAAATCAAACCAATAAGGCTTGCCTCAGAGGACCATTAATGATTACAAAGCATTAATTTTAGTAATAATTTACCTTTTCCTGTTTTAAAATGTCATTTTCTTCCAAATGCTGGTTGAATAAGCTCACCATTTAACTTATGATGAACATTCTCACTGAATATAACAACTGTTTTACTCATATGTAAAACCTTTTATTATGACTTATTACCTTAATAAACCATTATTTTCCTGTCTTCTAGTCAGCTTAGAGTTTTATTTGCTACATTCTAGCTATAGTTTATAATATAAAATATATAATTATAATATTTACTCAAAATGCTAATTAATTTCCTGAAATAATTTTTGAAAATGACATTTTAAAGAGGATAAGTAAAAACCAGAAGATTTTGTGACAGAAAAATGAATTTCATAACTAGATATCTGATTATTATATACTTGGTAAGATTTTATTACCTTTGCAATAAAATAATGAGTGTATTTTTCCACACAGATTGGGTTAACAAACTTTTTAATTATGTTCAATAATATGAATGGTATTGAATGATGAAAAATCTAAAGTGTGGTTATTCAAGGTTGTAACATATTAGTTTTTTATGTTGTCCACCAACCATGATAGTGTAGCTGTCTTACTAGATGAATTCAGAATCCGTATGGTTTCATGGCTTTTTTTATTAACATTTTAAGGATTATATATTAGGGAACAATCATATATATGAATAAACCATATTTATTTCTCTTTCAGAACTTGTACACTTTGTTTCAACTTGGGGTTTAGATTGCCTACATCAGAACCATGTTCTCTTGTGTTTCAGTGAGCATTCTCACTGCTGTGATCCAACACCTGACAAAACCTAGAACAAGAAAGATTTGTTTGCTTATGGTTCTAAAGACTTTAGTCCAGATATGTTGTCACTTTATGCCTGCCACCAAACAGAAACAGGGGCTATTGATCCTCAGGGCATGATGGTGAGGAGCAGAGTAGAGAAACAGAGCTTGTTACCAGTTTATTGGTGACAGGAGAGAGAAAAGAACCAGAAGCTACTGTATCAGCCTTCCCAGAAAGCACTGTCCTGGGCCATGTCCCCAGCTGCCTCTCCCAGCAACCTGCAGTACCTACTGCATGTGATCTGGAGAACAGTCTAAATCCAAACCATAATATCTTATATTTAAATAAAATTAAAGTGCATAATATTGGGCCCCAAATCTATCAAATCAGACTCTCAGTTGGGTAGTACTCAATAATCTGCATTTTATAAATTAACTGAATGATTACTATATGTACATAATTTTGGAAGCATTGCCTTAAATTGTTTTAAATAGTTGGATCTATGTAACCATATATATTATAGATGTAACTATAGATATATTAGAGGGCATATATAGAGCTGATATATTTAAATATATATCAGCTTAGCACTTAGTAACACCCTTTACAGCTCATAGCATCTAATGGTAATTTGACATTTGTTTTTCTTGTCTGTATTTTTAGGCCAGTGTATAGTTGTATAGTTGCACTTGCACTACTTTTGCTATTTAATCAGTTTTTTTAAGTCAAGGGACACTAGCAAATTGATGCCAAACTCAGAAACACTGGCAAAGGCTGGTTGGTTGAGTCTTAAAGAAAAGGATGATCAACACTTTTTCTTTCTTATACGATGACACTAGGACTAGGCAGACCTGCTTGGGAGCTACCATCTGAGGCAGCATACCACAAACAACCTCTTGATCTACTTCCCTGGGTGCATTAGATCTGAGCTTCCACCTTTTTAAAAATTTAAGACCTTCCATAAACGAATGCTGTCCTGCCTGGTATTTGATCTTTCCTACTTCCATTCATGATGAGTTCATGTATGCCTTTGCTCAAGTTTTACTTCTCACCCCAAGTGCCTCTTCTCTTCTCCTTGCTTTCTTCTTCAGAGCTAGCTTCATGCCTTCCTCTTGAATCCTTCCTTTAAGTCTGTGGTCAAGAGGATAGAGCTCAATTCTAATACGTACTAGCTGTATGACCTCAGACAAGCAACTGTGTACTCCAGTTTCCCCTCTAATAAGTGATTGTAATAATGGGACATTCTTGGGATAGGACTTGCATTATTATATCTAAAGTTTGGAAGATTGCCTAATATATCATAAGTGATATCTACATAGAAACTATTATTATAGTAGTAGTAGAATAGTTCTTATTTGTCTCCTTATAATATCTATCTACCTCATAAATTAACACATATTATAAATGTTTATATTTTCCTTTTTGTTTTAACTAGATTATAGCCAACCTGAGGGCAGTAACATTGTCGTTTATTTTCCTCAAAGTATTGGCACATAATTAGGTTCCTCACACTCTTGAGGAATTGACTTTATATCTGCTTTAAGAATCGGACTGAGCCAGATGCAGTGGCATTAGTCATAGTACTTGGGAAGCTGAGACAGGAGAATCGCAAGTTCAATGCCAACCTTAGATAATATAGCAAGACTCTGTTTCAAAATAAAAAAAGGGGCTGGGAATATAGCTCAGAGTTAGAATGCCTTTGGGTTTAATCCCCATTTCAAAATAAAAAAAGGAATGCTAATGGATGAAAGAATAGTACAGTGTGAATAATCACTTCTCAGATTGAAGGCTCTGTGAAGACAAAAACTAAGTTCATTGCTTAACAAACCATGTTTATTAAGGAAAGTGCATAGTTTCTGTATGGAGCATTATAATCATCAGGACTCATTCTATACAGAACTTAACTAGAGTACCATGTACACCAAAGTACTAATAAATATTATTAGTGGTATTAATAGTATTAATGTTTGTTCTGGCCCTGTTGTGGAATCTATGTTCCCTTTAGTCTTTTCATTTATTCATAGGGCACAACCAGATTATAGAAGAGGTGGAGTAGCCATCTGTTCTAGATCTAGTCTTGAATATGGAATTTTGCCCTGGGGTGAAATCAAGTGTTTTGAGCATCTGGGCTGGATATATGTGGCAGAGCTGAGGCTTTGAATTCTCCTAATAACTGAATCAAACACACAAGGGAAATTTCTATAAGTATTTGCTCAGTTTGACTCAGCCCTGATATATAGGCTAGTTAATGTGCTTGTGTGTGAGAGTCATATGCCAAGTTCTATCTTCTCAATTGTTTTTTGTTAGCTGTGAAATAAATACAGCCAACAAACAATATTTATCTAGAAGCTTAAGTGGTCTCATTATTAGTATGTACTTGCTTTGGTAAGTTTTATATGATGTTATGGGCATATGAATTTCTGTGTTAGTATAAATATTTGTGAAGCATTATAATCTTATTTTTACATATATAATTGTTAAAACTTTGGCACTCATCTAGTCTCTTACTTATGATTTTTAAACAATTGTATGACATAATTCAAATTGAATTAACTCTTTTGAATCTTATTATTATGCTAAATAAGGAAAATTACAGTCATTTTTGGTGAAGTTTTCAATGAAAACACATTACCTTAAGTGGGTGAATTTAAGTAAATTATATCTTGATAAAGATGTCTAAAAATCTGTTAAAACACACATAATACCTGTGTACTCCCTATTTCTTGCCATATGATGTGCAGTGGCATATTCCTATAATCACAGTACCTAGGAGGCTGAGATAGGAGTATCATTAGATCCAGGTAAGACTCAGCATTTTAGTGAAATCCTCAGCAGTTTAGAAAAGCCCTTTGTGAATTTTGAAATTTTAGCAATTTCAAAATTGCAAAATAGCAATTGCAAAATAACAATTTCAAATTTTTGAAAAATTAGCAATTTAAAAAAAATAAAAATATTAATGCTGAGGGCCCCAAAACATTGAACACAAAAAGATCTATCTCAGGAAACTTATACTTAAATTGTAAAAAGTCAAAATAAAAAAAAATTGGAAGTGCTCCTTTTGAAAGAAGTACTGTGTGTCTGTATGTCTCTATTTCCCTGAACTTCATCATGATGTGTGATTACAATGTACCAATTAAAAAAAGAAGTAAGTGACATGCAGGGGAACCACCATAAGAAAGGAAACCTCTAGGCACGTACTACCACACGTTCTTGTCATCCCAGTACTTGGGAAGCTGAGACCGGAGGATCACAGATTCAAGGCCAGTGTAACTTAGACTCTTTCAAAATAAAAAAATAAAAATGGGTGTAGCTCAGTCGTAGAATACCCATGGATTTAATCTCCAGTACCACAAAACAAAGGAAAGACTTCCATTAAACTACCAGGGAATTTCTCAATAGAAATCTTGCAGTTCAGGAGAATATGGGATAATGTATTCAATATGTTGAAAGAAATAAGATTCCAGCCAAGAATTCTGTAGCCAGAAAAATTGTCCCTCAGAATCAGGAGCAAAGACTTTCTCAAACAAATGAGGTAGAAGAAATTTATGGCCACTAGACATGCCTTAAAAGGAAAGCTGGAGAGTTCTTTGAAACGAAATGAAAGGTCTCTACTTGATAAAGCTAAATATAGTCAAGGAATTTTCTAATATTATAAAGCTGTTGAAAATAACTTTCAAATCTGAAAAAATTTAAAGTATTAAAACTATAATAACAATAATTTGATATTAAACATACAATATAAAGTATATAAGTTATAATAGTAATCTAAAATGTGAGGAGAAAAGCTTAGAGATTTTGTATGTGATTAATATTAACAGCTTAAAATAGAAAATTATAACTAATTATAAGATATTTTATATAAGCCTCACAATGCTGACAAAGTAAAACTCTGAAATAGATAAATTAATAAGAGAAAAGAATCAAATTATGCAAAAAAGGAAGTCATCAAATCACAAAGGAAGGTGCCAAAAGATAATTTTAAAAAAAGGGACAACAGTTTAAAAAATAACAAAATAGAAATGGTAGTTTTTACCTAGTTGTAATCACTTTAAATGTAAATAGACTAAAGTGGGCATAGTGGCACATACCTGCAATCCCAATACTTGGGAGGCTGAGACAGGAGGCTCTGAGGTTCAAGGCCAGTCTCAGAAACTTAAAGAGATGATTTCAAAATTAAAAGAATACAGGACTGGGTGTGTAGCTCACAGTTTAATCCCCCTGGGTTTAGTACTCAATACCAGAAAAAAAAAAATAGAATAGCTGAATAAATAAAAAGTAAAATTCAGCAATGTGCTACCTACCAAACACTTATCTTAGCTTTAAAGATACATTTTGACTGAATGTGAAGGGATAGGAAAAGTTAGTCCACGTAAATGATAATGGCTATATTTAGAGAAAATGGACTCTAAATAATAAACAGTCAAAAAAGTAAATGAAAGTCATTATGTAAGGATAAATTGGTCAATTAATCAAGAAAATAGAAGTTACAAGTATTTATGCACCAAACATTAGAACACCTAAATAGATAAAACAAATACAATCACAACTGAAAGAAGAAATAAAGCACGATATATTACTAGTAAAGGACTTTAGTACCTTACTCTCAAACAATAGGGAGAACATTCTGGAAGAAAATTCATAAAGAAAGAATGTATTTGAACAACACTGTAGACCAGACAGACACCGAAGATTCCATCCATTAGCAGCAGGTATACATTAAGTGCATATAATAGTCTCCAGGGTAGGTTAGATAGGATATGCCACAAAAAAAATTTAACAAATTCAAGAAGACGGAAATCATATCAAGTGTTTTTGATACTTAGTATGATACTAAAAATCAATAATTAGAGAAAAATTGGAAAATTTATAAATACGTGGAAATTAACACAGTTCTGAATAACAAGTCAAAAAAGAATAAAAATGAAAATTGAAAATATATTTTGAGGGTAAATAAAATGCAAAGACAACATGTCAAAACGGTATGGGATGCAGCAAAAGAAATTTCCAAGAGACAAGAGTTATAAGCTATCAGCTATAAAACACCTACATTAAGAAAAAAAAAACTCAAATAAACAACCTAACTTTATACCTTTAAAAAAAAATGAAGAGCTAAGCCCAAAGTTTGCAGAAGGAAATAATAAAGCCTAAAGAAGATATAGGTCAGATTAAGTACAGAAAAATAATACAAAAGGTCAGTGAAACTAAGCTGATTTTTTAAAAAGCTAAAACTGACACCTTTAGCTAGACTAAGAAAAAGAGAACTGAAAATTACAGTTGAAATAAGAGAGATTTCAACTGATACCAGAGAAATACAAAGAATCATAAGAGAATACTGTGACAATTACATGTCAAGAAATTAGATGACATATAAAAAATGGAAACTCCTAGTGCCATACCATCTGCCAACACTGAATCACAAAGAAATACAGAATCTGAAGAGACCAATAGTAAGTAAAACAATTGAATCAGTAATCAAAAACCTCCTAGTGAACTCTGAAAAACGTTTAAAGAAAATTAATGCCACTCTTTTCCACACTCTTCCAAAATATTGAAGAAAGTGGAACATTTCTAAACTTCATTCACACAGCCAACATTACACTGATAGTAAAGTCAGATAAGGACACTACAAGAAAAGACAATTATGGACCTATTTCACTGATGAACACAGATGCAATAATACTCTAAAAAATACTAGCAAACTTAATTCAAGAGCACCTTAAAAATACCATACACAAAGTTGGGCATGGTGGTGCATGCTCGTAATCCCAGCATTTGGGAGGCTGATACCAGAGGATCATGGTTCACAGACAGCCTCAACTACTTTGCGAGGCCCTCCGCAACTTAGTGAGAACCTGTTTCAAAATAATAAAAAGAATAGGGCAGAGGGTGTAGCTTGGAGGTCAAATGCCCTTGGGTTCCATCCCCAGACCCACAAAAACAAAACAAAACAAAACAAAAATACAGAATAATCAAGTGGGATGTATCCAAGATGCAGAAATGGTTCAACCATATGCAAATTAACAAATGTGATATACCACATTAGGTGAATGAAAGGTAAAAATCATGATCACTCAATAGATGTAGAGAAAGATTTTGAGAAAATTCAACAACCTTTAATAATTAAAAAAATCCTCAACAAATTGGTGTAGAAAAAATATATCTTAACACAATAAAAGCCATCCATGACCATTAACATCACACTAAACAGTGAAAAGATGAAAGTGGTTCTCTCAAGATTAGGAACAAGATGAAGATGCCTCGTCTCATCACTTTTATTTAACATAGTACTGGAAATTCTTACCAGAGAAATTAGTCAAGAAAAAAAACTTAAAAGGTATTCAAATCATGAAGGAAGAAGTAAAAATGTTTATTTACAGATTATATTATTATACATATAGAAACCCTAAAGATGCCACCAAAAACTGTTGGAATTAATTAAATTAGTAAAGTTGCAGGTTACAGTATCAACCTGAAAAAATCAGTTGTTTCTGTACACAGACAACAAACTCTCTGAAAAAGAAATAAGAAAAATAATTTAATTTACAATGGTAACCAAGAAGAAAGTGAGAAAGAAACCAAAATTTAAATTTAACCAAAAATATAAAAGATTTATTTACTAAAAACTAAGTCACTTATGAAAGAAATTGAAGAAAACACAAATAAATAAAAAGAGATTCTATGTTCATGGATTTGAAGAATTAATTGTGTTACAATGACCTAGTAACCAAAGTAATCTATAAATTTATTTCAATTCCTATGAAGATTCCAATAACATTTTTTAATGGAGAAAATAACAAGACTCATATTGGAACCACAAAAGACCTTAAATAGATACAGCAATGATGAACAGGAGGAATAAAATTGGAGGCATTATACTTTTTGGCTTAAAGCTGTATTACAAAGCTATAGTAATCAGAACAGCATAATACTGGGATAAAAACTCACATAGACCAATAGAGTAGAGAACTCAAAAATAAATCCATGAATATACAGCCAATTAACATTTGAAAAAGGCACCAAGAATATGCAGTGTAGAAGGAATAGTTTCTTCAATAAATGGTGTTAATGAAATAGAATACCCCCATGTAACAAAATGGAATTAGACCCCTATCTTCACCACTTGACAAATGTTAACTAGAAATGGATTAAACAAAAATATAATATTCTGATATCATAGTGTATCCAAATGCATGTATAATAACAGCACAAATCACAATAGCCAAATTATGGAACCAACCTACGTGTCCACTAACAGATGAATGTATTACAAAATTATGAGACATACACACAATGGAATTCTATTCAGCATTCAAGAATAACAAAATAATGTCATTTGCAGGAAAATGGGTGGACCTAGAAAACATTATGTTAAGTGAGATTAGCGAGTCACAGACAGTGAAGGGTCATATGTGTTCTCTCATATGTGGAGGCTAAGGAGCAACTGGGATACCAGAGGGACTTAGAATGAGAGAAACTCCAGTGGATCTAGGGAGTTGGTCTAGGAGAAAGGAAAGATCAATGAAGAAATCGTGCCCATAGACATGTACGTACATGAGAATACCAGTGCCAATCTCAGTATTCTGTAGGGGGAAGGAGGATGAGGATGGAGCCAGGGGAAAGCCTATCAAGTGCTGAGTGAATGTGTGTCACTGTAACTATGAACTACATTATGATGTAAGACTAAAAGACACCAATAGAAGTATAAACCTGAAACCTTAATTCCTAAAATATAGGGAAGTAAAGGGAAAAAACTTCATGGCATTCACTTGGCATTTTTTTATATGACTTCAAAAGCATAAGCAATAAAATGGAAGGACCTGGAGAACCATATGTTAAATGAGATTAGCCAGTCTCAGTAAGTGAAGGACCATATGTTCTCTCTAATATGCAGAATCTAGGGAGTAAATGGGTTAAAAGAGGGACTCCAGAAATGGAGAAACCTCAGTAGAACCAAGGAGGTGGTCCAGGGGAAAGAGATGGGGAAGAGTGGGGATCAATAAAGAATTACTACCATCAGCTCTATGTACATATATGAAAATACCAGTGCCAATCTCACTGACCCTGTATGGGGAGGGACCAGGGGAGGCCCACCAAGTGCTGTGTGCATGTATGTCACTGTCAACATGATTTACATTATGATGTAAGACTATAGTGCACCAATAAACATATATAAAGTTAGATAAACGTTACTATCTCTCTGAAAAAATAAAAGCAGAAATAACCTGGGGGGCTGGGACAGAAGGGTCACAGGTTTGTGGCCAGCCTCAGTAATTTATCATGACTGTTTTAAACTAAAAAGGGCTGAGGGTTTAATTCCTAGTAATAAAATAAAATAAAATAAAGTAAGGAAGAAATAAATAAGTGGGACTAAAAGGCTCTTGCCTAGCACAGGAAACAATCAACAAAACTAAAAGGCAACTAGAAATTGAACAAAATATTTGCAAACCACATCCCCGATGAAGGTTACTATCCAAAATACATAGGAGACTCATCAGTACAATAGCAAAACTGCAGATAATCCAAATAAAAAACAAAGGTCCTAATAGAAATATCTTCAAAGAAGAGTTTCAAATGGCCAAGAGATGCTTGAAAAAGTGCTCAGCATCATAAATCATCAGGGGGATCAAAATCAAAACCTCTGCCAGGCGTGGTGGCACACGCTTGTAATCCCAGCACTGGGGAGGCTGAGACAGGAGGATCGCGTAGGTTTGAAACCAGCCGCAGCTACTTAGTGAGACCCTGTTTTCAAATAAAATATATAAAAAAAATAGGTCTGGGAGTACAGCCCAGAGGTAGAAAGCCCCTGGGTTCCACCCCCAGTGCCACCAAAAAAAAAAAAAAAAAGCCAGGCGTGGTGACACACACTTGTAATCCCCGCGCTTGGGAGGAGGAGACAGGAGGATCATGCAGGTTCGAAGCCAGCGCTGGCTTAAAAAACCCTGTTTCCAAAAAAAAAGTATAAAAATAGGTCTGGGAGTGTAGCCCGGAGGTAGAAGGGTTTCCAGGAACCTCAGTAACACACACACACAAAAAAAAAGAAAGAAAAGCTCCAAAATCTTGCAAGTAAGGCTGAGAACTGACTGGGATGGGATACAAGTGAAGGCTTCACAGTGATATCTGGGTATAGGATACCAGGTTTTCATTTGTACATGCTCATAAAACTATACAATAAGACATGTATTTAATAGTATATAAATTTTACCACAAACTAGTAAAGATAAATATTAATAAATATTCATCTTTAGTTAATGATATCCAGTCTGTGGTGTTTGGAGGTGAATCATACAGTTTCTTCAACTTTTCTTTGAAGTCCCTCCACAAAATAATATGGACTGTTGAATGAATACATGATAAAGCAAGAATAGGAAAAGTTCATTGTTGTATATATACTTGGTAAGTATATGTGCAGGAAACACTTCTGCATACTTGAAATTTTTCATAATAAAATATAGTTTAATGCCATTTGGAAAATACAGACTTGATCATAGAGGGGTAAAATCAGCATTTCTTCCTTCTCTTCCTGGGACTCATGCAACAAACAAAAAGAGTGAAAAACCAAAATTCTGTACCTTATTATGACAAAACTAGTTCATAGCTAAAATTCTGCACTTCAAAATATGTGGGAGAAGCTGGGAGAGTAAAATAGAAAATAAAAATGGGAAAATAGGAAATAAAATTGTATATATAATTGACTTTGAAGAAACTGGAGAGTAAACAACTACATACCTATAACAAACAAAAAAATTTTAGTAGCTAAGTGTATGATAGTAGTCTTTGTATGTATAAGCAATAATCAATATTATAATCAGCAAAAGTAAAATAAAATACTCAGGAATTAATTATTTTATAAAAGTAACATTTAAAAATGTTGTATAGAAGCAAATTAAAGATTTGAACAAATGGAAAGGAATACTGTGTTCTTTGATTAGGAAGATTCACATCTTATAGTGTTAAAATCATCAAAATAAAACCGGGCGTGGTGGCGCACGCTTGTAATCCCCGTGCTTGGGAGGCAGAGACAAGAGGATCGCGCAGGTTCGAAGCCAGCCGCACGTGCTGGCTTAGGAGACCCTGTTTCCAAATAAAAAAAATAAATGTAAAAATAGGTCTGGGAGTGTAGGCCGGAGGTAGAAGGGCTTCCAGGAACCCCCGTACCACCCCCCAAAAAAAAAAAATCATCAAAATAAAATTTAATATGACTCAAAATTATCTGTAAGATTTAGAAAGGAAGAGATCCATTCAAACCAAATCTAAAATTAGTATGAAAAATTAAATAAATAAACATCACCAAAAAATCAGAAAAAGAAAAGTAATGAGAGAGCTAGCTCCCAAAGATGTTAAAATCAGTTGTATAATATTTCAATAATTAAAATGTACTATATTGTTTTACTATTAAAAAAATTGTAATCAGGAACCCTAAAAACTCCCCTAAATATTTAAGAAGTGGGAGAAAGATGGGCTTATATTTAAAACTGAAAAATAAAAACTAAAAGCCAAAAACAAAAATTTGTGGTTGGAAAGTACCTTATTTATACCACACTGTGGAGAATGCTTTTTTTTTATTCTTTTGTTGGTGCGTCATAGTCCTGCATCATAATGTAGTTCATAGGGATGTGGACACACATGCACACAGTACTTGGTGGGCTCTCCTCCAGCTCCCTCCCCATTTCCCCCTTCCCCATTCAGCGCATTGAGAGTGACATTGCTATTCTCACATATGTACATAATGTCTATGGAAGTGATTCCTTCATTGATACTCCCTGAAATAAAATAAGGAAACATAAAAATAAGTAAAATAAAATACAGTGAAAAATCAAATTTCACTAGAACACCAGATTAGTATTTTGCTAATGCTTAGAAAAACAAGTATTTTCTTACATTTACATTCATAAATTGGTAGTATCTTCGGGGGTAGGGATAAAATTAAATATCAGCTAACCAAATTATAATTCTATAAATATCAATATTTAGTGCAATCACATAGCAAAGGATTGAAAATAGCTTAAACATCCGACTAAACTGCTCTCAGCTCACAAATCCATGCAGTGAAACAGAACTCTTTCCCTCCAGAGTAAAGGGTATCTTTTTTCTTTTCCACATGTAGCAGTGGATGAGCTAGCGTTTATTGAATTTTCAAAGGGAACACCTAAAGACTTTGTGAGGCAATCCTAGCTTTGTTATGGTTTGTTTTCAATTCATCATGGTTATCTTGTCGACACATAATTGTACTATTAGCCTACTTGTCTTTCTCAAATCCTTCCAAAACCATTTCTAATCAAGTTTTAGTAAAAACAAGGCAACCTTTTTTCAGTACTCTTTCATCAGTTTATATAATAGAATGAATTGTGTAATAACCAGTTATGACTCATATATACATGTTTGGAGGTGAATAGAACTAATTCTGGGCATAAGGTCAACTAGTAGGAATAGTTGTGTTTTGTCATGATTAGCCTGCCTCCTATAAGCATTTACCAATCTAGATAACGTTTAGAATATTTGAAAGAGAAGTTGGTAAGCAAGCTGGTTTAGAAATAATGTAAGACATCTTTTATTGCATACTGACATTAAGTGAAGAGCAATCTATTATATTCTAAAATAAAATCAGAGTAATCCTAATAAAAATTTGCTAGTATCTTCACATTTTTATGTTATGACCACTTTATCTTCATTATGACTTCCATATGAGCCCAGTTTCTTTCTAATATGTTCCAGGCGTTGGCAAAAGAATTACAAAATGATGTCCGTGTGATAAGGCGACATATCAGAGAGCTTAAAAAAATGCAGAAAAACAGAGAAGCTTGTAAAACTTCAACCCATAAAGCACAGACCTTGGCAGCCTCTATCCTGAATATTTCCCGATCAGACCTAGAGGAAATACTAGAGACAGATGATGAAGTGGTAAGATCATTTAAATATTACTTTAAAAGCACTTATTACACATTGATCTAAGAACTTATGTTTATTTATTTCATGATTCTTAGAACTTCATCTTTTAAGATTATAGTCATGAATGTAAGATTAGGTGCAAATGAAAAACATATTGAATATTTCTTTTTTTTTTTTTTTGGTGGTACTGGGGTTCCTGGAAGCCCTTCTACCTCCGGGCTACACTCCCAGACCTCTTTTTACATTTTATATTTGGAAACAGGGTCTCCTAAGCCAGCGCGCGCGGCTGGCTTCGAACCTGCGCAATCCTCCTGTCTCTGCCTCCCAAGCGCGGGGATTACAAGCGTGCGCCACCATGCCCGGCCCATATTGAATATTTCTAAAAAAACATACATTGAGTATTTCTAAAACTCTTTAGAGAAATTTAACTGTATAATATAGAAATAATCAGCATATACAACCATTCAAATTGCTTGTTACTCTTACTCCAGTCAGTTATCCCTTCCTGTCTCTTACATTTTCTTAAATTTAGTTAATGATATATTTTATAAGCCAGTAATCACCTATATGAGTTTTTTTTAAAAGTAGTACATCTACTATTTTTTCCAGATAAATCCCAAATTATTGTTGTTGAATATATCTATATCTATATCTATCTATCTATCTATCTATCTATCTATCTATCTATATATATTTGATGGTACTGGGGTTCCTGGGAACCCTTCTCCCTCTGGGCTACATTCCCAGATCTATTTTATATTTTTTATTTGGAAACAAGGTCTCTTAAGCCAGCAAGGCTGGCTTCAAACCTGCGCGATCCTCCTGTCTCCACCTCCCAAACGTGGGGATTACAAGCGTACGCCACCACGCCCGGCTTATTGTTGTTGAATATATTTTTGAAAATGTATTGTTGAAAAATATATATTTACTGTTTTAGATTGTGCACAATGCTCCCATCAAAGTGAATTATATGTATATATGTTGAGGTATTCAATAGGATTCAGCACTTCTGGGAGCACTGTATTTTGACAGTTACACCCAATAAACAGCAGAATCTTACCTCTGCACAATATCCTATGGAGAATGCTTTGTCCTGTTCTGCTATAACACTACTTTTTTTTTTTTTTTTGGTGGTATTGGGGGTGAAATCCAGGGGCTTCCTACCTCCGGGCTACACTCCCAGACCCTTTTTATATTTTATTTGGAAACAGGGTCTCACTAAGTCGCTGAGAGCCTCACTAAGTAGCTGAGGCTGGCTTCAAACCTGTGCAATCCTGTCTCAGCCTCCCAAGCGCAGGGATTACAAGTGTGCGCCACCATGCCCGGCTCGAACTGAACTTTAATAGGAATATTTTTTTCATTATTAAGAGTAAAGAGATGATGCCACTGAGAGTGTCCCAATAAATATTTGTCCTCCAAAAGCTTCTAAATGATTTTCTGGAGTAAAGCATATATCTAATTTCAAAAGATTTTTAACTGCCAAGAATTCTTTGAAAAGAGGTCAAAGGAATTCTTTAAAGATTATATTTACCCTATAGGTGAGGTATGGTGAATTAACAGTTTCCTATTTTCAGCAGTATGTCAAAATTTCTGCAATTTTCTAACAAATTTTGATGTAAAAGACCTAATTTTAGTAAATTCTGAACTTTGAAATACATGACCATTATCAAATGTACTATCAAATAAAAGACACAAAGAAGCTAACAGTACCTCTAGCAAGTATTAACTATGCTTTGTTATGAACATTTAGTTATAATTTGTTGATTGACAATGAACAACTTAACAAAAATTAAAGGTGAGGCTTCTTCTGTTACCTAGGAGCTTAACATAAGTATACTTAGCAAAATCCCTCACATGGGCCGGGTGTGGTGGCGCACGCTGGTAATCCCCGCACTTGGGAGACGGAGACAGGAGGATCACGCAGGTTCGAAGCCAGCCGTGCTGGCTTAAGAGACCCTGTTTCAAAAATATAAAATAGGTCTGGGAGTGTAGCCCGGAGGTAGAAGGGCTTCCAGGAACCCCAGTACCACACACACACACACAAAAAAAAATCTCTCACATGGGTATGTCTGTGGATATCTATGTATGAGTAAGACAGCACATGCACACATGTACTGATGCAAATGCATGTACATATTCTAGAACACAGAACCACTTTGTCTTTAAAAAGACACCCCCTCTAGGCTGACACATTGGAAATAAGCACCCCGTTTGAGTGGACATATTAAAGAAAATTGTCTTTCAAGTATATGAGTTAGAAAAGGATCTCTTGTTATAGTCCCAAAGACCAGGTAACCTCCTTTTGTAAAGGACCATATTGGAAAAGACATACATTCACACAGTGTTTGGTGCCCTCTCTCCAATTCCCTTTCCCCCCTTCCCAGCAGTGAGTGCCCAGGTTGACCATGCTACATTCACACTTATGCACATATTCAAATGTAACTCCTCCATTAATCAACCCAGTCTTCTTCCTTTCCTACCCTTCCTTTCTATCTTTGCTGAGGTTTCTCCTCCATTATCTGGAGTCCCTCTGATATCCCTAATAGTCCCTAGTTTGGGCATATTAGAGAAATCATATGTCCCTTCTCTTTCTGTGCTTGGCTGCTCTCACTTAACATAATGTTCTCTAGGTCTTTCCATCTTCTCGCGAATGATGTGATTTTGTTCTTTCTTATTTCTGAGTAGAATTCCATTGTTGCAATTCATTCATCTGTTGATGGAGACCTGGTTGGTTCCATATTTTGGCTATTACAAATTGTGCTGCTATGAACATGAGTATGCATATATTACTGTAATTCTCTGATTTCAACTGCTTTGGAAAGATACCCAGGAGTGATAAAGCTGGATCATATGGTGGATCCATTCCCCGTTTTCTAAGAAATCTCCGCACTGTTCTCCATAGTGTCCGAACTAGTTTGCACTCCTACCAACAGTATAAAGGAGTTCCTTTTTCCCCACGTCCTCATCAGCATTTGTTGTTATTTGACTTTTTATGCTTGCCACTCTGATTGGGGTTAGATGGAATCTCAGTGTAGTTTTGATATGCATCTCCCTGATGGCTAACTATTGCATATTTTAAAATAAAAAAGCATCCAGATATGTCAGTCATGCTGTGTTCTATTCTATTTATAATAGTTACCTCTTAGGAGTTTGTTGACAAGTCAGATTTGGGGGGTTTAAAGTTTTTTGTTTATCTTATGAGAATCACTTGGAAGTGATTCTTTCTAGAATTCCAGGTTCTTTTTATTTTTTTTTTCTGAATACCTTCATCCCCAACTCAATCCTATCTTGAGCTGTACTGTGAACCCTGAAATAAAATATTATCAATTGTTGTGAAATATAGAAAAATATCTGTATTGCCCACATGTATGTAAATATTTAAAAATGAAATATTAAAGAGATTGTATTTAAATATTCCTACTTTGAGGGGACAGGTCACTGTTTAAAATGATTCTACTGCTGTGCCTCTAGATTTATTCAATACCTAATAGTATGAACAAGTTTATATAAATGCAACTAACACCACTGTTTTTGTTTTCTTTAGGAAATTGAAAAGACAAAGATAGATGCTAAAAATGATAAGGAATGGCTGTTGTATATTCAGAAACTTCTAGAAGGACAGGTATTTCAATTTTCTGCTTCTACTTTAAAACTTCCAACTAAAATTTTAAGCCTTACTAGATGTCTAACTTTTTACAAATACTTTCCTATTACTTATTTCTGTTAGGTAAAGAAGTATTCCAAAAGGTAGACAGGAAAGTTAACCCTCTATTTGTACTTTTGGACTTAACAAATGAAACAAATGCCTTGGGAAAGAGCCAACATGAGTCTTAGCAAATGCATTAATTAAATTATTGAGTCAACCTCTATGCCTGCCAGACTGAAAAGGATCTATTCTCTCAGACCTCTTAGGAAAAGCGATTCTTTATTATGTGTCTTTAAAGTTAGTAGTTGATATGGACACCTGAGGAGTTCATGGGTTTCAGTGACCTTTTACTGTGGACCTGTTTCCAGTCAATTCATGTTTTCCTCACAGCCAGACAGCTGTTTATTACTGTGTCTTCCCGCATTCTCTACAATATTTTCTACTGAGACCTCGAGCAGCTTGTTAGTGGGAAGTAAATATTGATTTGGCATCCTGTCAATGCAGAAAGAATGAAAAAATTTCCACCAGAGGCCCCTCAAACATTTTCCTATCGACATTTTCTGGGCCGAGTGGAAAGCTGCATGGAGGATGACAAGGCCGAGGCGAGCTGGAATCCCTGCGGGGTCTATTGAGACTGCTGCTGTGACCTGTGTGATACTTTTTCTTCCCTTTCAAGTATTTTTTTAATACACATATAGTCTGCTGGGATGCGCCCCTCTTGTAAGTGATCAAGGGCAGTTTATTGGCAGGTGAGAGCCCTGCTTTTCTAGTCATAGCCAGCTTTTGTTTTGACATTACTGACAGCATGTAATGTATTCTAAAACTTTCATTATAGTTCTTTTTGCTCAACCTAATTGTTTAGAAACTGATCTAGAATAAATGAACACTAAAACATGCTTGTCAAAATAGCAAATAAATGTCCTGTGATTTTTGGAAAGACATTGTAAATGTTTTCTGTGAGAAGATTAAAAACAGAAGCTGATATCAAATTCAATTATTTTTACATTTATATTAACAAATAGTAGTTTCTGTGATTTTGGTAAAGTCAGAAATAAGTAAATCATGTATAAACTACTCATATACATATAAGTAATTTAATATCAATTTTATATGCTTTGCAAAAATTATAATGTAACTACAAAAATAATTTAAAATGATTGACAGCTGTTCACTTAAAGTTGCTTAAATGCAAGCACACAGGTGCTAAACAAAGTCTTCTACAATGACAGCCTGTTTTTCTGATAATAGGGGCCATTTCTTATGTTTTATGCCCAGAACCCAGACCAGGGCCTGGCATATTAAGGAGTTAGAAAGGATTAAAACTAAGTCATTAAGGACTGTTAAAAGTCTTTTTATTTTTTCAGACTGAAAATGATAAAAATAAAATAAACATTTTGTTGCATTTTTAAGATATTCACCTTGCACATGAGACCTTGTATTTCTATTAATTGAAAATTTCATCATCAATTATCACCACAAAAGTAAATCAATATATGTAAATCTTCATTAAATTTTTTTAAAACTGTACATGACTTTTTTTGCTAATACATGCAGAGGTACATACACACATTCTATATTATCTAGATATATGTTTATTCTGTCCAGTTAGTATAAAAAAATCCTGTTGAAAATGGCATCAGACTGCTTAATACTACAGTGTGATATAGTGCCTTTTTGTGCCACTGAGCCTGGACTCTGGAATATAATTGCCTGGTAGTATTGATTTAATTGCCCAGGTTTATTTGTGGACTCCTAATTATTGACTGGAGGTAAATTTAATGGAGCAGCCTTTATGAACACTGGGAAACTGCCGCTGTGACTGTTATACATAATGAACGGTATCATGTGCCTTTAGATCATTTTTCAAGCTAATTTTATTCCACCGTGACAGTATGATAACATTTAAAAAGTCAAAGACTTTTTATTTTTATTACTGACATCGGTGGTTTTGCTGATGTCTTTGGATTTTGTGAGGAAAAAAAAGGAGGACTTCATTGGTTGCACTTGAATGTCACTTTATAATTATGCCCAAGAGAAAAATCTATAAAATAGAAAACATCTCCTGTTTTTGTTAGCCTTCTTTCTTCTCTCTCAACTCCAGCAATTATATTTGTCCTGGATTTTAGAAAACATTTTCTTTGCCCACCAGTATTTTTGGAGTATGAGTTATGCTCACAGGATTGTGTGGGCAAAGGGATAACTATGTTCATTCATATATTTGGCTTAGTTTATGGCTTATGCTTTATTGTATATGAGTTTACATGATCTCTGATTTTTGGAATAATTGATCACATTCCCCCCAAATGACTACTAAATAATTCAGTACTGTGCTTGAATATTAAAGTAATTCAAAGAAAAAATTATAGGAAAGCCTCCCTTTTATTTTCTCTCCCTGTGTTGGGTGTGGTGGTTAATAGAATCCTGAAAATTTTATAGGGGTGAATCTGGCCCCGGAATTTTGTCTCTTTGTTACAAAAAACTTTATATGCATTCATCTGATGAAATTTTATGTTGTTAAAATATTTACAACAAAATTAAAAAACAGTTATCTTTTGTGGCAGTATGAAACTATACAGCAGTATAATTCTGCTTAAAGGCAGAAGCCTATAAGAACTAAAAGGTATAAAATTTAACTTACATGTATTTAATACAGAATATAGTATATTCTTATTATTTCATTTAGTCCTGATGTAATTGGTAATTTTATGTAATTGAATTTTTCTGCAATTTACCTTTGTCCCTACATATTTCTAATAAGAACCAAACTGAAACCAATATACCATCTGCTTTCATTTTTTCTAAAGCATAGCTACCTTTAATTTCTTTGAAAATTTTTACTTGTATTATTCTTTTTTCACACTAATATGTTCTTTTTTAAAAAAAATTGGAATCCATGACTGAGACAGTTAAGCAAATTAATGATTATAGTAAAATGGGAAAACTATTATTCCCAAATTACTTTTTCTGTTGTTTAAGCAGAGGGAAAAGTAGAGCTAGGAGCTATAGACTGGGAGTAGACCACATAGCTGTGTGCAGGGCAAGGATGATACCAGTTGTGTTTATGAGATCGACACATAGGATGACTTGGAAAAAGGAAAGAGTGGGATTAAGTCAGGGGAGGCCCAGTGAGGGTCTGGGTGTGCATTGGTCATAGAAAGAGAAAGTCTGGAGACAGAGGGGACCCATATTATACTGAGTGAATACACAGCAGTACTGAGATTAGATGAAGGCATAGGAAAGTAGAAACCAATGACACCGTTTATTTGTTCTATGCATTCTGATGTTTAAAATTAAAATGATCATAAGATCATATAGTTTTGTTTTCAGGCTCTGATAATTCCTGAAACAGTTCTTTGTCCACTGAGGACTTTATAAACGAAGTGGAAAGAATTAACAAGGACAAAACAGCCTGTGCTATGGATTTTTTTTTCATAAATACATCCTGGCATTATTTCAGGCTTGGAGAATACAAAAAGAGTGAACAAAAAGAGAAAGTGTCACCTACCCTCATATAGCTTATATTACTGGAATGAAGGACAATGAGCAAATAGTAAAAATATATAAACCGTGAAATTTATTAAATCACTACTTGAATTTTGTGTTTGTGTGCATGTGTATATGTGCATACATGCATGAATAAAACAAATACTATACAGTTATAACCATAGTGTAGTTTACTAGGATTTGTGTAACAACTTTTAGCCATGGATGGCTAGAAAATGTGTCTTGATTGTGTTTTGCCTTTGCCTTATTCCTCTTATTTACAAACCCTTCTCTGTGTTTTATTCAATCCATTTTAATCCACTCTATGTCAATCACTTGCTTACATTGAAACCATATTAAAATTCTGCCTTCTTGCCTTCGGTTATTGGGAATTTAAAGTTCAGAACTAGATCAGTGTTTTATATTTAGCTTTAAATATTTTCATTCTGTTAGTTACTTCAGATCCTGCAAATGCTGAAATTTAAAATGGTTCACTTTCCCCAGTGTCCTCTCTACAAAATATGCTTACCTTCTATGGCGTGCTGCAGTTAAGAGTTTATAAATCTCCTTGGCTTTTATAAGAGTGTATGACAGGTCTGAAGGTTAACTGAAAGTTTCTCCCTGTAACTCTGAAGGCATCTACTCAGTGATTGCTTTCTAATTTGTTCTTTTTTTCCCTTTTGGTACTAGGGATGGAACTGGGGACATTATATCTGAACTACACCCCCAGTCCTTTTTATATTTGTTTTGAAAAAAGGTTTCGCTAAATTGTAGAGGACTTCACTGAGTTACTGAGAATGGCTGCACAACTATCTCCCTAGCTCAGCTTCCCAAGTACTAGAATTACAAGCCCATTTCACCTATGTTGCACTTATATGTGCTCATGTACTTGCACACTTACACACTCATTTTCTCACACAGGTTCACATAAAACACAGACTTATTCCTCACACCTACATAAGTAACAAAGAATTTAAATTTTTTTCTCAGAACTTTACTAGGATATTGTGTGTGTGTGCAATACTAGGGATTGAACCCAGTGAGTGGCTCTCTATATCTGAACTACCCCCCATCCCTGCTTTATTTTTTATCTTAATAGAGGTCTCACTAAATTGTAGAGGGTCTTGCTAAGTTGCTAAGTTTCCAGGAACCTGAGATCTTCCATGTCTCAGCATTCCAAGTACTGGCATTGCAACTGTATGCCGCCATACCCAGCTGACATATATTTTTTAATTTAACAATTTCAAGTCTACTTTTCATATCATCAGAAAAATGAAAGCTGTGATTTTAATTAAAAAGGGCCCTTTAAATAAAATAATCAAATTATATCCTAACCTATCTTATCAATTTTTGTTGTAGCACACACACTCTTTGTTCTCAATTAGTAACTCTGCATAGTTTTACCTCCTCCAGTATATATTCTTGTGCTATAAGAAAATAAAGGACTTAAAACTAGTATTGTAAAATAAATTCCTAACCAATTGTACCAGTTCTTAATTAAAAGCTAGTTCAATTGCTATATATATTTGAGTTAGTGATGCTATTTATTCAACAAACTTTTATTGAGTGTCTATTTTTTTTGGTGATATTGGGGTTCCTGGACACTCTGCTACCTCCGGGCTATACTCCCAGACCTATTTTATGTTATATTTTATTTGGAAACAGGGTCTCTTAAGCCACTGAGGCTGGCTTCAAACCTGCGCAATACTCCTGTCTCCGCCTCCCAAACGCGGGGATTACAAGCGTGTGCCAACACGCCCAGCTACTGAGTGTCTATTTTATGGAAAAAAGCAGGTCAGAATAGGAGGAAATTTGGATAATTTGAGTTCCCAAATGGCTTAAAATCTAAAGTGGGAAACTAATATGTGTTGGTGAGGATGGGGAGAAATTGATATAAAATGATGCAGTGTGAAAAACACTATTGCAGTTTCTCACAAAATCAAGCATAGAGTTTCTCAATTATCCTGAAATTCCATTTCTGAGTATATTGCCAAATGAACTGGAAGAAGGGCCTCAAGCATATGTTTGCACAGCAGTGTTCATAGCCACATTATTTACAATAGCCCAAAGTGGAAATGGCCCAGATACCCATTGATGGTCTAATGAATAAACAAAACATTATAATATGCATACAATTCATTATTGCACCTTACAAAGGAATGCAGTAACATACTAGTATGCTACAGCATGAATTCACTTTGAAGACGTAGCCTCATGAAGACCTTATGCGAAGTGAAATAAGCCAGACACAATTGGACAAATGCTGTATGATTCTATTTATGTGAGGTCCCTAGAGTCATCATATTCATAGAAACAGAAAGGATGGTGGTGACCAGCGGCCAATCAGTGGAAGAGAATGCAATGTTCCTGCTAATAGGTACAGAGTTTCAGTTTGGGGAAGTGAAGGTTCTGGAGATAAATGGAGAGATGATTGTGCAGAGGTATGAATGTGCTTAATACCACTTAACAATAAATTTAAAATGGCCAGGCGTGGTGGCACACACTTGTAGTCCCAGCATTTGAGAGGCTGAGACAGGAAAATTGTGGTTCACTGACAGCCTCAGCTACTCAGTGAGGCCTTCTGTAACTCAGTGAGACCCGGTTTCAAAATAAGGAATAAAAAATAGGTCTGGGGGTGGAGCACAAAGGTAGAATTCCCTTGGGTTCTATCCCCAGTACTACAACAACAACAAAAAAAAAAACCTTAAAATGATTAAAATATGTTGTATATAATGTCCAACAAAGAAATTAACCTGAAATATGATTTATAGGTAATATTTGTGGGCCTGGAATATATTCCTTTACCTTATGATTTAATTGGTTTAACAGAGGGTAACATTATCTTGTTTCATAAACACTGGGAGGCACTTATTAACATGAGTCACAAGAGTGCTCGAAACTAGAGTCACGTCCTGACACAGCACTTGTCCTGGTATGCGAGAGTTCTCAGAGGGCAGAGTTTGCTGGTGGGGCTAGTCAGTGTTCCCACTGGTGCCCACATGACAAACATGTCCATCTTGCATACTAGAAAGTCTGAGTTGGCAAGCCTCTCTCCTCATGCTCATCAGGGAGCTGGTACCTGCCATAGTATATTGCAAATGTTTTTCTCTTCTCCTATTCTAAAAATAAAACAAAAGTCAGAGTGAGTTCTTAGCTAGTGGAAGTGATGTCCTGAGTTCCATTTCCATCTCAAAATAAGATAGAGAGGTCCAAATTTGTGTTGCCAAATGTTGTATAGCCAAGTTCTATTTTCTGATAGATAAATCCCTTGAGGACATAGTAATCTTATATCATATAAAAGTACTAAAGGAAAACAAAAAGTTAGCAAATTATGCCCTGAAATTGTGGATTACCCAGAGGACCAATATAGAATAAATCGCCCCACCCTGGCACTTGAAAGCCCAGGATTTGTTTAAAGCTCATTTTATTGTTTAATACTATTCAAGGGATAAGAATATAATATATCTAAATCTAAATCTACATGGTTTTGACCTGGCTACTGACAACAGAACAAGATGTATTCAAAGGAAGCACTATGAAGTAATAAAATTAAGCTGTCATACTTAAAATCTTTGCATTGTAAAATATGTAAGCCAAACACTTCTCCAGAACACAATCTCTGCCTATGAGACCATCGCAATTTCAGTAACTACTCAACAAATTCATTTCTCCTTATATTGACCCAAACTGTCTCTTTGTGGTAAGTTTGCAAAGGCTTATTTATAGTCAAAAGACCAGGTTTGTGTCCTATCCCTCACTAGCATGTGATCAGTTGGCTTAAGGGGAATAACTAAAGCCTGTTTAACTCAATATCTTCAACTATAAAATAGAGAAATTCATAGACTTGGAATAATCAATAAAATAATGCATATAAAAATGCATTGTCATCAGTGAAAGTGTATTTTCACCCTTAAAAGGGATAATGACAGTTGAGGCCATGTGAAAATAATTTAAGCTTATTTTAATGATTTCTTATGCCTTAATTATTAATTTTAAAATTGATTTTAAAAGAATATCTTGTCACCAAACTTGCTACTAGTCACCTCAGAAAATGTATTGCCCATTGCCTGGCATACAATGGGTGCATAATAAATATTTGTTGAATGCTGTCAATGATTATATATCCACCATCTGCATTAATCAAGATTTGGGGACAATGTTTGTCAGTAATAAAAAAGAGGCTGAGTAATTCAACTCTCTTATGGATCTTTCTCAATCTCTTCATTTTTTTCTACCTTTACAGTTAGTTCGAGCTGCCATAACAGAATATGACAAATTAGATAATTTAAACAACAATTTATTTCTCATCATTCTGGGGCTGGGTGAGTCCAGGATAAAGACTGGAAGAATCAGTGTCTGCTGAGATCATTCCTCCCAGTTTGTAGGAGGCTGTGATGTCCTCACTGTGTTCTTGAATGACCAAGAACAGGAAGTGAACAGGTTCTTAAACTTCCTGAAGGCATTAATCCCATTCATGAGGGACTCACCCACCCTCCTAACCTAATTGCCTCCCCAAAAGTTCCCATCTCTTAGTACTGTCATAATGAGGCACATTTTCCTGAATCCTTGATAAACACTGGTATTTTATATGTAGTCCTTCAGAGCCCCCAAATTATTTACTTAATGTCTGCACAGTGAGGGACTTCTCCTTATTGAAGTAAGCTCATAAAGGCTTCCGCTCTCATGTGTATCTCGCCTACTCTCAAAGAAGCATAGAGGGAATAAGCATATCTCCTACTACATAGTTCTTGGCTTTTGAGAAGTTAATCGTGTTTAGACTGACAATAGTAAGATGTACTATATGTTATATTAGCTCTGCCCTCTAACAAGGACCTCTAAAACGTATTGTAGGGAATTGGAGAAAGCGGCAGAAAGTGGTCTCATTGTGAGACCAGTGTCCACAAAAGATGACAGGAGTCCACAGTGATGTCCCTAGGGGTAGGAAAAGAAGGTCCTTTCTGGACTGGCATTATTGTACAATGCCGTGTCTTGACGGTAAGGGCTCAGTAGTCTCTGGTCTATGAGAATACTAGTCATTAGTTTCACAAAAGTGACCCAATGGGAGGGTGGGACCACTGGCAGCTATTGAGATCCAGTGAACAGGAGTTAGCCCTGTCTCTAAACCTGTGATCAGGCCCTACAGATACTGGTGATTCCAGGAAAGGCTACAGCTAACATAAATGTTCAAGCATTTTCCTTCCATCTTATATAACTTGCCATGGCCATAAAAAATTTGCTGATAGATTTTTCCTAAGTCCTAAGAATCTTACTAACAGTTGCCCTGACCCCAAGGACTTTATAAATAGTATAGATCACCAAATTGCTTTAAATGTTATTTCAAAAACACTTAAGGCAAAAGAATAAAATAACTTAATTTTTTTACTATTCTCAATTCTGCTTTATAACTTTTAGAATAAGTTTCAAAATCAAGAAGAAAACAAATCACGGCCTTTATCAGGTTTGGAAGCAATAGACCTGGTCTCTCTGTGTCAGTTTTCAGCACAATTCCAAGAGATCAATTAGGATATGTGGCAGAGATGCAACTGATATTTAGGTAACATCTCAAAATTCACTGTAAATTAAATTATAAATTGTTCCTTCTGATAGCATTCATGATTTAAAGTTCAGTCCTTTAATCTCAAGATAACAATGGAGGCCACCTACCTAGATATGTGTGTGTATCAAACTTTATACCTTTACACCTTATTATAATATTGGCCTTTCTTACAAGTCTTAGAGTCTCACTGAATCAAATCCTTTTTAAATTTTTTGTACTTTTATTTATAAGTGGAACATATTGAAAATGGTATACATTTAGACTGTGCTTGGTGTCCTCTCTACCTCCCATTCCCCTTCCCCCTCCCAACACTGAATGTCCAGATTAACCATGCTATATTCATACTTTTACACATATTCGGGTGTAGCTCCTCCATTAATCAACCTCAGCCTTCTTCCTCTCCTATCCTTCAATTCTAGCTTTTCTGAGATTTTTCCTCAATTATCTGGAGTCCCTCTGGTATCCCCAATGCTCCCTAGTTTGGGCATATTAGAGAAAACATATGTCCCTTCTCTTTCTGTGCTTGGCTGATCTCACTCACATAATGTTCTCCAGGTCTTTCCATCTTCTTGTGAATGCCATGATTTAGTTCATTTTTATAGCTGAGTAGAATTCCATTGTGTATATTTCCCATAATTTTGCAATCCATTTATCTGTTGATGGAGACCTGGGTTGGTTCCATATTTTGCCTATTACGAACTGTGCTCCCATGAACGTAGGTATGAATATGTTGTGGTAGTTCTCTGATTTCAACCCTTTTGGGAAAATAGCCAGGAGTGGTAGAGCTGGATCATATGGTGAATCTATTCCCAGTTTTCTAAGAAATCTCCACAATGATTCCATAGCAGCTGACCTAGTTTGCACTCCCACCAACAGTGTAAAAGAGTTCCTCTTTCCCCACATCCTCACCAGCATTTGTTGTTATTTGATTTCTTTATGCTTGCCAGTCTGACTGGGGTTAGATGGAATCTCAGTGTAGTTTTGATTTGCCATCTCCCTGATGGCTAATGATATAAAACATCTTTTTATGTGTCTCTTGGCCATTTGTATCTCTTCTTTTGTGAAGTGTCTATTCAGTTCAGTTGCCCATTTCTTGATTGGGTTGTTTGTTTTGCTAGTGTAGTCTTTTGAGCTTTTTAAATATTCTGGATATTAGCCTTCTATCAGAGTGGTGGCTGGTAAAGACCTTCTCCCATTCTGTAGGCTTCCTTTTTAGGTTCTTGGTAGTTTCCTTTGATGAGAAGAAATTTTTTGTTTGATGTAATCCCACTTGTTAATTCCTGCTTTAATTTCCTGCGCTTTGGAGGTCTTGTTGAGAAAGTTACTGCCTGTGCCTATATGTTGGAGTGTTGAGCCTATGCCCTCCTCAAATCTTTTTTTAAAAAGAAAAATATAGTATAAGACTTTCTGTTTTCATTTTCACTATTCTCAATATATATTGAAGTCAAAATTTATCTTCAAAACATTGTCAATTTTCTAATAGTCTTCAAGCCCAAACCAAGAATGAAAATAATTAAATTGTTAATTTTACCCTTTAGAATTAAAATGTATTTTGATTTTTTTCTTTTAACACAATGTGTGTGTGTGTGTGTGTATGTATGTGTGTGTGTAGTACTGGGGATTAAATCAACAGCATTGTGCCTCTGAGCTACATCTCGGCCCTATTTTATTTTTATTTTTATTTTTGAAACAAGATCTTACTGAGTTCCTGAAGGTATTGCTAAGTTGCTGAGGCTAGCTTTGAACCTGAAATTCTCCTGTCTCAGCCTCCCAAGTGCTGAGATTACAGGCATGGGCTATCATGCCCAGCACACACACAAAATTTAAAATTACTAAGATCATATTTCAGTTAGTACTCTTGTATGTTAACTATTTTTCAGTCATGGACATTAGGCTGTATTTTTCTAAATTAGCTCTGAAACACCTATAGATACCATTTATATCTTACCTTTATACAGAATCACCAGCCACAACTTGCAATTGTGATGATAAATGTAAGGTTATGACAGTACTATACCAGTTTCTAAAGGCAAACAAATGTATGCAGGTATTTATATGTAAGATAAACTAAAAATAGGAGCAAGAGCAGGGGAAATCTCTCCAGTATTGAATATGACATTCTGTAACAGTCAGAACAACCCCTCCCTCTGAAAGACCTGCTTTAAGATCACCTGTGGACCAAGCAAAACTTTCAGTTGTTTTTCAAATATCCTGTTTCCCCCTGATGTCAGACAAGTGAAGCTTATGTAACTCTGCACTGATATGATCAAGAGTGTAATTTTTCCTTTTTTATCCAAGAAAGGGATAAAATCATGTAGGCCTTCAAGGTGCAAAAACCAAGGTACCAAGACCCAGATGTGTTTGATAGACTAAGAATCTCTGCTGTTGGCCAGTCAAGTTGATACTTAAGTCTAATTCCAGAGTCCAATAAATGACAATTGTGCTTTCTAAATCAGAAGGATTTCTAGATGATTGGACCCCTTCAGAAATCGCATAGAGAAATATTGTAATTGACTGTTAACTGCCTGTATGAAATGAACTTGTGCCTAACCTGGACTCCAAAGTAACAGAGAGTTCTAGTAACATGGACGTTTTAAAACGTTGTTTAAAAAACACAAATAAGCAAGTCATATGGATTTTTTTTTTTTTTTTTTTTTTTTGCGGTACTGGGGTTCCTGGAAGCCCTTCTATCTCCGGGCTACACTCCCAGACCTATTTTATATATATTTTTTAAATTTGGAAACAGGGTCTCTTAAGCCAGCGAGGCTGGCTCCGAACCAGCGTGATCCTCCTGTCTCCGCCTCCCAAGCGTGGGGGATTACAAGCGTGCGCCACCACACCCAGCCAAGAGCCAACTTTTAAAATTAAGGTTAGCCAGCGTGGTGGCTCACGCTTGTAATCCCCACGCTTGGAATTCAAACAGGAGGATCGCGCAGGTTCGAAGCCAGCTATGCTGGCTTAAGAGACCCTGTTTCCAAAAAATAAAAAGTATAAAATAGGTCTGGGAGTGTAGCCCGGTGGTAGAAGGACTTCCAGGAACCCCAGTGCCACCAAAAAAAAAAAAAAAAAAAAAAAAAAATCTTCTAGAAATAAACTTTTAAACACTCACTTTTTTTGTTTCTTCCAGTAATTGATGAGGTTAATTGATAAGAGGTTTCATTGTGCTTATCTTCCTTTTAGATAGGAATGCATTTATAACTGAGTGACATAGTTTAAATAAAAAGAGAGTTATGGAATAGTGTTATCATTTTATTGTGCATTTTAACACATTATATGAACATCTTGAAAATTAAATTTATCTTATTTGTAATACTTGAAATTTTCCCAAATATAAATATTTTCCACATTCCAGAGGGAAATTTGTCAAAAAATTCACTAGTATAACTATCTTCTAGAAGAGAATTGAACAAATTATTTTTTCTTGATTCTAAGATGTATTTTTCCCTTTCTGACATTCCTGTAATCGGAATGCATATGCACTATATGTACGCTTCATGTGGTCGGTCCTCCTCCCAGAAGTGCTGTTTTTAAATCAATGTGCATACCTTATATTCAGCTGTATCTTAAAACTGAAGAAATCTTTTGTTTTAATATTTTATACTTTCTTCAATAATGAGTTTCAAGTGAGACAAATGTGTGAAACTCTTCTGTTTCAGGGGAACAGACACAGACTCAAAGTGCCTTAGGGAGAAGGCTGATTATTATAATGATAAGAAAGGCCAGATGAGGTGGTGCACACCTGTAATCCTGATACTGGGGAGGAGAGTCAGAAGGACTGCAGGTTCAAAGCCAGCCTCAGAAGTTTAGGGAGACACTGAGCAATGTAGCAAGACCCTCATTCAAAACAAAAAGGGCTGGGGGTGTAGTTCAGAGATAAAAATGTTTCTGAGTTGAAGCTCTAGTACAATAATAAGTATATAAATGGACAAGCAAACATGAGCAGTAGAGCTGTCTGAGACCCAGGCAGTTCTGTGGAGTGCTTCCTGTCTCTAGTTCCCCATGACTCATGTGATCTGTTTGTGCCTGTCTGACCTTCAGTGTCACTGTCATGAACAATATTTTTTCTTCTAACCAGTTAAAATCAAGAAAGGACTATTCTTATTGATTTATCACCTTAGCTGACCAACTCATACAGCAAACTTGAGGCTTTCTTTGGTCAGGAACTGACCATTGAGACCATCAGTGGTCACCCTGGCACAAACAGAACCTGATGCTACTTTCCTATATGGAAGGGAGCTGGGCATGAGAAGTATTCTCATTAATAAGTTCAGGGAAACGGAAATGCCTTTGCCTGCTCAATCACAAGGAAAGTCTGCTGGGTGTCGTGGCATATACCTGTAATCCCAGATAGGGAGACTAAGTCAGGAAGAGCTCAACCGCAAGGCATCCTGTCTCAAAATGAAAAATAAAAAGTGCTGGGAGTGTAGTTCAATGGCTGTTAGTGCCCCTGAGTTCAGTTCCCAGTACTACAAAAAAAAAAAAAAAGACAAGTCCAAGCAATAATTAATGATTAATGAACTTCTTAATTATGACAGATTTCTTAGGTGAGGCTAGATTTCTGGGAATAAGAATAAAAGGAATATGTAGGGTTTTGTGGATAATTGGGGCAACATTTCAGACTTTCTTTTACTCATAACTGTATTGTATGAGTCTGAATTCTACTGCAAACCAGGAAGCAGAGGGAACAATAAAACTACCAGCAAAGTTATATCAATTATGAAATTTTAAAATGTACTCACATTTCATAAACTCAGCAGTTTTTGAAACATGTATATTACACTTTGATATACCAAACAAACTTTAACAACTTAATCAATGGGTATATGTTTGCCATTTTTTTTCCCCCTGAAGTTTTACCCTGCAACTCTTGAGATCTTCTGCTCTCACACAGACAAGTATATTGATAGTTCTCTCTCATTCTTTTATGAGTGATGAGCATACAGTACTACTTCCATGGGCCTGCGTGCCCTAGAGATGACTGTAACCTGCTATTGATCAGCTGATTGAAGATAAATGGCTTAGCTGCTTGTATTGCAGATTACATCATTAACATGGTCAGTAAACCATGAATTGTTCAATAAGGCGTTTATCTTTTTTCATTTTACTTCTGCTCTTTTATCATTTTTATTAGAAAAGACAAAATTACCCACACTAACCAGCAAGATCAGTTGGAAAGAGAACCAGTAGGATAGCATTATGGGCTCAAAGTTATACATAGCTAAATTCTAATGATTTAATGATATGTAGTGTATATTTTTAACTGAAGAAAACATAGTTTTGATAACCTTTTTGTGTCTATTTCTCTTACAGATTCCTTTTGCCTCATATTTATTAGAAGCAGTACTGGAGAAAATAAATGAAAACAAGAAACTAGTTGAAGGATACTACACATTTATGAAAGATGTTAGATGATATTACAATGGAGAACTTTTTTCCAATATGAAAACTATTTATGGAGTGTGATTGGAAAACATGCATTACAATCCTGGTACAGTATCTGCTCCAGCTATCAATAGTCAGGTTCAATACCCAAATAAGAAGTCTCTGAAAATAATTAATTGCTGAACAAGGGAAACTAATTAAGTGCACAGCCATTTAAAAGGAAATAGTGTAGCATTTGATTGTTGAATGCAAATATTGCCACAAATCAATGCAAACTTAAAAATTATTTTTCTTCCAGTGCATTAGAAGAAACTAGAAGAAGCTTTGCACACACAAATTGATCTGCATATAAAAAGAAAAAGGGGTAAACTAAGGATTTAATGTTTTAAGATTTTATAAAGAAACTAGACTTTTTATATAAAACTACTATAAATGGCTTCAGTGGATCCAGTGAACAACACATATGTATTGTAAGCAAATATAAAATAAACATCATAATTTAAGGCTGAGCTCTTAATGAAATAAATTGTGTGGTCCAATTGTATCTATTCTCATTGATATACTAGATTACATAGGAGATACTATATTTTCCTAGAATTATTTCACAAAAATAAAAACATTTCCTCCTCCTCCTCCTCCTCCTCCTCCTCCTCCTCCCTCACAGACATATTCTCTATCTTGCCATTTAATTTCCTTATAATATAAAATTATCTGTTTTGTTTACCTGTTCTTTTATTTCTTGTTTATTTTCTCCTCCCCCTTTAGACTGTTATTCCCATGGTATTATTAAGGCAGGGGTTGGCAAATTATGGCCCTCAGCCAAATCCGGCCCACAGTCTGCTTTTATATGGCCCACAAGCTAGGAACTTTTTTTTACATTATTAAATGGTTAAATAATCAAAAGAAAATAATATTTTGTAATATGCAATAATTACATGAAATTTTAATTTTAATGTCAATCAATAAAGTTTTATTGGAACACAGTGGTATTCGTTCATTTATAAATTATTTATGGCTACTTTCACACTACAGTATTGTAGTTGCACAGTTAATTACAGTAGAAATTAAAGGTAGTTTTCTCATCATTTTGTACTACTTCTTGGCATACTACATGTAACAATGGCACAGGTATAACATGGTAGCATTTGGAATGTCACAATACTACCTTACAATTGTAAAAACAAGAAAAGAATAGAAAAATATCTTAAATTTACACTTTTTAAGGCATAATTAAGCATATTTTATTTAATTATATGGGAGAGCATTGTGTTTATTACTTAATGGTAATATACCAATGCTAAAAGAATGCAGTATACATTAACAGATGAAGCGCTCCTTACAGTATTACCATCTCACAGAAGAGCAATAGTAAGAAAAAAATTACAAAATTTAAAGTGTAATATTTCATCACAGCAGGATTTTGATACAGAGATTAAAATGAGATTGCCTAGTATTATCCTAGTACCAAAACTGAAAAAATGAGTACAACAAAAGAAAAAATGGTAGGATGAAAAATGGCCCCTTGAGATATTCATTATTTCATGGAACCTGTGAAATTGTTGCATGGTATAGCAAAAGGGACTTTGACATAGGGTTAATTTAAAGACCTTGAGTGGAAAGATTCTCTTGGATTACCCATGTGGACTTGATGTAACCCACGAGGGTGCTTATAAAAGGGAGGTAGGGGGCGACAGAGAGCCATGTTACCACAAAAGCAGGGCAGAAATCTGAAGGTGCTGTACTATTGGCTTTAAATATGGGAGGCTGAAACAAAAGGATCACAGTTTTCAAGACAAGCCTCAGCAACTTAAGAGAGTCCCTGCTTCCAAATAAAAATAAAATCTGGCTGGGGGTGTAGGTAAAATAAATAAAAGTAAATAAATAAGGAAGAAGAGGCCATAGCCAAAGGATGAAGGTGGCTCCTGGAGACTTGAAAAAACATTAGACTCTGGAAAGAACCAGCCCTGTTGATACTTTAGCCCAGTGAAGCTAATTTTGAACATCCAGAACAGGAAAAGAATAATTTTTTTTTTCTGTTTTAAGCACAAGGTTTGTGGTAATATGACTACAACAATAGAAATGAATACAGTTTTCTAAAATTCCATTTCAAACTTTTTATCTATATTCATGAGGAATATTAATTGGAAAATAACAATAAAGGCTGATTCAATATTCAAAATTAGCTGGGTGTGGTGGCGCACACTTGTAATCCCAGTACTTGGGAGGCTGAAACAGGAGGATCACAGTTTGCAGCCAGCCTCAGCTACTTAGTGAGGCCCTCTGTAACTTAGTGAGACCCTGTTTCAAAATAAAGAATAAAAAATATGCCTGGTGATGTAATTCAAAGGTAAAATATCCCTGGGTTTAGTCCTCAGTACTGCAAAAAAAAAAATAACAATAATATTAAAAAATACATAAACATAAGCTACCAAATTAACAGGCTAAAGAAGAAATATCACATTAATATAAAGCTTGATGAAGGAAAAGCATTTAACAAAATTCAATATTCACTAAAAAAAACTAGAAATAAGTTTTTTAATTTGATAAGAATATTCAAAAATCCTACAAATAATGTGCTTAATTGATGAAGATAATACTTTCCCTAAGATCAAAAATAAGGGAAAGGTGTCATTTCTTAACAGCATTGCTCAACATAATGCAGAAACTTCTAGCAAGTACACAAGGCAAAAAAAGAAAAGACATACAGATTGGAAAGTGAAGTAAAGCCAGCAAGTAAACAAAAAACTAGAATTAAAGAGTTCAGCAGGGTATCAAGATACAATAATGTATTTATTAACCACTTGTATTTATTTTGTGAAGTGTCTAGTTCAGTTGCCCATTTCTTTTAAAAATATTAAACATCATTAGAATCAGGGAGATGCAAATCAAAACTACACTGAGATTCCATCTAACCCAAATCAGAATAGCAATCAACAGGAAGTCAAACAAAACTAAGTGCTGGCAAGGATGGGGGAAGTAGGAACTTTTCTGTGCTGTTGGTGAGATTTCAAATTAGGACAGCCGCTAAAAAGATCCATGTGTAGATTCTTAGAAAACTGAGAATGAATCCACTAGATGATTCAACTATACCTTTCCTGGGTTTTAGCAACACAGGTCACAATAGCCAAATTATGGAAACAACCCAGGTGTCCATGAACAGATGAATGGATTACAAAATTATGGGGAATACACACAATGGAGTTCTACTCAGCAATTAAGAAGAACAAAATTATGTCATTTGCAGGAAAATGGATGGACATGAAGAATATGCCAAGACAGGAGAACCACAGGTTCAAGAGCAGCCTTAGAAACTTACCAAGTGTCTTAGTAACCTATTGAGACCCTGTTTTCAAACAAAATAAATAAATAAATAAAAAGGGCTGGGAAATTACCTCAGAGGTAAAATGCCCCTGGGTTCAATCCCCAGTACCATACACACGATTGCGCGTACACACACACACACACACACACACACACACACACACGGAAAAAGGAAAGAAATAGTGACCTTCACCTCATCTGTTAATACAGATTATTTAAGATAGGAATAAGAAGTTCTGTATGCTGTTGCATAGTATGACTATATGTAAATACTATATGCTGTGGGTTTCACAAGGCTGTACAGACTGAATGGTTTCATGTAAAACATAAATGTTTAAGGAAATAGGTATGTTTACCCTGATTTGAAAAGTAAAATATATTCATGCATCAATACATTTCATGGAATTTCATACACCTGAGGAATTTAAATGTTCCTACATATCAGTTTTAAAATGTCTTAAAACACAGATTATCTCAAAATGGGACATATAGCCAGGTGTGGTGGTGCACGCTTGTAGTCCCTGTGCTTGGGAGGTGGAGACAGGAGGATCACGCAGGTTCGAAGCCAGCCTAGCTGGCTTAAGAGACCCTGTTTCCAAATAAAAAAATATAAAATAGGTGTCTGGGAGTGTAGCCTGGAGGTAGAAGGGCTTCCAGGAACCGCAGTTCCACACACACACAAAAAAAGGACATATATCTAACTAAAATGTAGAAGATAACATGAGAGAAAATCTTTAAGACCTAAGCTTGGAGAAAAGTTTAGACATGATACCAAAAACATGATACATAAGAGAAAAAGTGGTAAATTTTACTTCATCAAAATTAAAAACTTTTGCTCTAGAAATAGATGAGCTACAGACAGGGAGAACATATTTGCAAATCAAATATGTAAAAATAGATTCATCTAACGAATTCTCAAATCTTAGAATTAATTCAATAACAATGAAACAATCCTCTGTGACTTACATTCATATCCTTGGAAATTATTATTATATTATTTCGTATAGCTATGGATTATTATTTCATATAGTTATGAAATAATTATAGAGCCCATGACCACTATAAGCAAGTATTGTAATGATAATATGTGACGGAAAAAGGACAGAAAATAGGAATGAATAGAGGACAGAAAAAGGAGTGAATTTCACTCTAACAATGTTCCTTGCTCTTTAGTTGAAAGCTTTGCCTCAAAATTATGTAGGGTTCTGTCCAGTAGCACGAATAAAAATGATCATCGGATCTAGAGGGTCCAAAACAAAGATTACTAAAAGAAATCTAATAGTCATAATGAGAAAACCTCAGTTCTCTCAAATAAGTATAAAATCAAACAGAGAAGGTAAATACCAGGAAACTCTTGAGAGAAACTATTGGCCGGACTGTCCAGAAGGGCTCACAAGATGCCTAGGCAAAAGAGTTGCTATCTTTAATTCCTACATTCCTATGAACATAACTGCCTTTGGTAGTAACACAAGATTTATAAGTGGTTTAACAAAACAATAAGTGACTTTTCTTGTGACATGAAAGTTTCCATCAAATAGATACTTTTAAAACATACTTGGCTAGCTTTTATTCTTTTTGTGTGTGTGTGTGGTACTGGGGATGGAACTCAGGGCTTTATACCTCCAGGCTACACTCCCAGACCTATTTTATATTTTATTTGGAAACAGGGTCTCACTAAGCTGCTGAGAGCCTAACAAGGTGTCACTAAGTTTCAGAGGGCCTCATCAGCTGAGGCTGATGGTAAACCTGCAATCTTCCTGTCTCAGCCTCCCAAGTACTGGGATTACAAGTGTGCGCCACCATGCCAGGCTCTACTATGTCTTGTCCTAAGCCAGTACTATTCAACAGGAGGGGGTAAAAAAAAAAACCATCATCCTGCCATTTTGATGTTTCTCTGGTTAGTAACCTATTTCTCTTTGGAGTTTATTCCCATTGTATGTTCCCTGTCTTAAAACATCTGTCAACATCCTTTATTTTAACACATACTCCTCTTCTTCCATAGTGTACCAGCTTTGATGACTCTATTAATTTGGTCATGGAAACAAACCAAAAAATAAAAATAAAGCATAGTCAAGATATTTTTTTTCTCCCAGATTTTATTTATCTTGATTTTTGTGTAACTTTAATTTGAATTAGCTTAACATTCACTAGAAGTTGCAAAAGTAGTTAAGAGATCTTGAATACTTTTTACCCAGATTCCCTGAATGATACTATTTTATATAGCTATACTACATTGTCAAAATCAGGAAGCTGACCTTTGAACAGTATTTTTAACAAAAAATAGGCCATGTATGTATTTCTCAAGTTTTTACATTCCCTTTTTATGGAGTGTATCTTTACAACATTTCTTTCTTTCTTTTTTTTTTTTTTGTGGTATAGGGATGGAACGCAAGGGCATTCTACTTCCAAGCTACACCCCCAGCCCTGTTTTTTATTCTTTATTTTGAAACAGGGCCTCACTAAGTACCTGAGGCTGTCCTTGAACCATGATCCTCCTGTCTCAGCCTCCCAAATGCTGGGATTACAAGCATGTGCCACCACACCCGGTTTATGACATTTCTTATGTGTGTAGATTACATACCATCACAAGCCAGGTGTGGCACACACCTGTAATCCCAGTACTTGGGAGGCTGAGACAGGAGGATCGGAGGTTCAAGGACAGCCTCATCAATATAATGAGACTCTCAGCAGCCTAGTGAGACCCTGTTTCAAAACAAAAAATAAAAAAGGACTATCAGGGGGAGCTTAGAGGTAGAATGAATGCCTTTGGGTTCTATCCCCATCACAATTGGTATACGCAATTGTGTATCAACACGAAGAATGCCCCTCATGTTATCCTTTACTCTTCTTGCACCTTCCCTTTACCTCTAACCCCTGGCAACCACTGCTCTCTTCTCCATCACTATTGAATTTATATATATATATTTTTTGTTTGTTTGTTTTTCCACCTCCAATACTTGCTCTTGCAATCTCTTTAGAATACAGCGGTCAAGAAAGGAGGGTAATGGAGACAGGATGGGGCATGTTAACTCTTCTGTAGAACTATTACCTAAAAGAAGAACTCCCAGGGACCAACATGGTCTATACAAGGAATTTCTAAAAAGTAAATGTATTTATTATTGCATAACAAACTACCCTTGTGATAAAAGCAAGCCTAGGCCTTGGCTTCAATAACATTATGATGTTACACTAGGTGCCCCCAAGGCACTATTGTTCGTCAGCCTGAGAACTAATGCTCATGACCAGGTATCTTGCTAGACATACATAACTGCCTATTTGGATTCCATAACTCTTGCTTAGCTTGGACCTTCAGAGAAACAAAAGCTCTGTTAAGAACTTTCTGTCCTTAAAACAATCAAAAGATGCACAATAGAAGGGACCAATATGGCCGGGCGTGGTGGCGCACGCTTGTAATCCCCGCGCTTGGGTGGCGGAGACAGGAAGATCGTGCAGGTTCGAAGCCAGCCGCTCTGGCGTAAGAGACCCTGTTTCAAAATTTTAAAATAGGTCTGGGAGTGTAACCCAGAGGTAGAAGGGCTTCCAGGAACCCCAGTACCACAAAAAAAAGGGGACCAATATGGGTTGTTGAGCTCCTGCACAATGTTGTTCCTGGTTTCTGTACTTTCTAATTGACTTGCAAACCTGCTGAAAAAAAAACTATTGGGAGTTTTCCACATCTGTGAGAACCTAAGCTTTGATTGCTGAGCCTGTGATTTTGACGTATAAGAGGAACCCTGAGAAACAGCTCGGGGCTACACTCAGGACTAAATACCCTGCAGTGTCGGCACCAGATGGCTAATAAAGGCTTTCTATTTGGCTTAAACTAAGTCTGAATGGTCTTTTTAAACAGAACACTTAAACCTGGGCACAGATTGGGTGGGTCCTCTGACACTGGGGCGCTCAAGGGGGCTGCAGTCATCTCAAGGCTGGCTCAGAGACTGTGCTTTCCAGG
This sequence comes from Muscardinus avellanarius, assembly GCF_963383645.1. Lineage (NCBI taxonomy): Eukaryota > Metazoa > Chordata > Mammalia > Rodentia > Gliridae > Muscardinus > Muscardinus avellanarius. The sequence goes on along the minus strand of NC_137799.1, from coordinate 56,456,774 downwards.
CTTGTTCCTGTAACCATCAGCAGGATGCAGCTCCTTGTAGGCTATAGAACTGAGGGCTTCAGTTCCTTGTTAGTTATTGGTTGCAGGCTGCCTTGAGAGCCATTTTAAGAGCTGCATACCATAGCAGGGTGTTCAGGGTTGCCAATCTAGATAAAGGATAGGCCATAGAGAACTTGCCTTGAAGCCATCTTTGCAAGGTGAGTGTAGATTTTACTTCAAATAAATATTTATTTGTGGTGTTTTAGGGAAGGAAGACAGATGGAACTTCTCTATTGGCACCACCAGAGAGTCGTTTTATTTTTTGTTTTCTTTTTCTGGTACTAGGGATTGAATACAGGGGCATTCTATCTTTGACCTAAATCCACAACCCTTCTTATTTTAAAACAGGGTCTTGCTGAGTTGCTGAGTCTGGCTTTGAATCTGTGATCTTGCTGTCTCATTCTCCCAAGTACTGGAATTACAGGCGTGCTCCACCATGCCCAGCTAAACAAAAGGAACTCTCCTTACCAAGAGTGGAGTTTATCATATGGAGTCCTCACAGTTTAAATTAAAGAGAACCAAAAGTAGTATGTAAAAATACACATTTACTTGGAGCAGACAAAAAACACATTCATGATTTTGCACCAAGGTTATACTGTTTATTTTTTATTTTATTTTTATTTTTTGGTGGTACTGGGGATGGAACCCAGGGGTCTTCTTCCACCGGGCTACACTCCCAGACCTATTTTATACTTTTTATTTGGAAACAGGGTCTCTTAAGCCAGTGGAGACTGGCTTTGAACCTGTGCGATCCTCCTGTCTCAGCCTCCCAAGTGTGGGGGTTACAAGCGTGTGCCACCAAGCCCGGCAGTTATGCTGTTTATGATACTATAGTCCGAAGAGATCTTGATTCTGCAAATTATATTGATTCCATCAAATTAGTAACAGTATGGTAACTAGGCTGAGCAAATGGGAAGTGCCAAGAACTCTCAATGCTTGATGCGTACATTTTAGGTCGGCTTTACAAAGATGTACTAGTATGGTGAATCCAATAGTCTCCCAATAGTGAAAGGTAGAAATCTTAGTGGTTTGAGGCCTTTTAGAACATCCCCCCAAATTGTAAGATAAATCCTTGCACTTCCTTCCACATAGATTAAAAGCACAGAGCTAGTAAGCTGCTTCAGATTTTGGAGAAAGCATATGTCTCAGTTGAGAATACTTTTCTGGCTCATTTATTGGGTAACTAAGAAAACCTGGAACACGAAAGGGCTCTGCAAAGGATTTAATGGGTATAATCAGAGCTTCCACTTGAACCAGTCATCTAGCATTTCCCCAGGTGCTGGGGGTATGCACACTGAAAAGAATGCTGTAAGCTTTCTTTGATAAGCCCAATAGGCAAGTTGCAGTTCAAATTTCATTTCCAGACAAAGGCTAGTCTGCAAAAATCTACTGAGTGCCTGACCACTGGTCACCAAGGCAATGTGTGACCCAAAGGGAGCTTTACATTGTGAGCCGGGTATTGTCAGACCTACCAAGTCATACATCAGTGTGTTATCTTACTTTGCAATAGATTCATAGGTCTATGAGAGCAATTTGTTTGTTTACCTAGCAATTGTTATTGTTTTCTAGTGGTTGCAAATCAGTTGCCAATGGGGTTTTGCAAACCACAATCCTATCGTATTTACTTTAATGAACAAATAGTTTTATGCATCAATTATATGCAAAGTTCTTTGGAAATGGTTTGTCAATTTTCTTTTGTTCTTAAGCCTCTTCCCCATCTTAAAATAATATAAAAAATACTTCTATTGAGCCGGGCATGTTTACAATACTTGTAATCTCAGTACTTGGGAGGCTGAGACAGGAAGATCACAGGTTTGTGTCCAGCCTCAGCTACTTAGTGAGGCCCTCTGCAACTTAGTGAGACACTGTTTCAAAATGAAGAATAAAAAGTAGGGCTGGGGCTGTAGCTTAAAGATAAAATACTCCTGGGTTCAATTCTCAGTACTTAAAAAAAATCTATTTAGTACTGGTTCTAGAGCTTTGTTGTTTACATGTTGATTTTAAGCCATCCTGGGTTTATTTTATGTGTAATATTTTTTTTCAAACTAACAGTAAACTTTCCATCACCAAACCTTTTCTTACCTCAGTGGTATGACATATTGACTTTATAATATGTTAATTTCCCATATAGCCATAGATCTGTTTATGGATTCTCTATTATGTACTTTCTATTCTAATAGCATCCTATTTAATTATTGTGGCTTTATATTAGTTCTTCATAACTAGTAAGATCTCATTTGGTGTTCTTTTGTGTGTGTATGTACATATGTTGTATTAGTGGAAGCCTATTTTGATATAGTTCTTTACTAAATTTTTATCAAAATGTTTAATTAGATAATTATAGAATATTATAGATTCACAAGCACTTGTAAGAAATAACACCCAGTTTAGAAATAATACACACTTTGCCCAGTGTTTCCTAACTAGTAATGTTTTCTAAAAGTATCATTTGTATAATGTCTACACCAAAATGCTGGTATTAATACATCCACAAGTCATCTTCAGATTTTTTTTCCACTGTTACATATCTATAACGGGCTAGAAATTGGGGAACTAGAAATAAAGAGAGTAGAGATAGTACATGAACTCTATAGAAATTATATAGGTAAATTGGTGTGTTATATCTCCCAAAGGTAATGTACCAAGTGGTAAGTGAGTGAAGAAATAAAGATTAAACGGAGACTTAAAGACTGAGATTTACGTAGGCAATGAGAAGAGCAGGAGAAATAGCAAGTGGGAAGGCACAGTGGAGAGAGAGAGAACATTGCCTGTGAGAGCAAGTGAGAGAAATCCAGTGTGGGATGAGTAGGGAGGCTTCCCATGGCTCTCTTATTCAGATCTGATTGTATTTACTTGTGTTTGCATAAGTTACTGCTATAAGGTTTCATCACACAGTTAGGTTCATGCATCTACCACCATACCCAAGATAGAGAATAGTTCTGTCATTATAATGGTCCCTATGTAGCCCTTTGGTAATCACACTCATCTTCTCCTGACTTCCATCCCTCAATGCTGACAACTATTAGACTGTTCTGTTTCTAAAGTTTTGTCATTTCAAAAACACTGTATCCGTGGAATTATATAGTATACAGCCACTGGAATTGACTTGTTTCACTCAGCAGAGTTCCCTAAAGATTCAGACAACCTGTATGTATCAATAACATTGCTTTTTATTGTTGAGTAATATTCCATGGTACCAATGTTCCACAATGTAAAAATATCTATCTGTTGAGCCAGGCATGATAGTGCATCCCTGTAATCCAAGTACTTGGGAGACTGAGCTCGGAGAATCATAAATTTGAAGACAGCCTGAGCAAGCAGGGAGACTCTCAACAACCTAGTGAGACTCTGTTTCAAAACAAAAAATGAAAAATGAAAAAGTTTAGCTCAGAGATAGAATGCCCCTGGTTACAATCCCCAGGGCCATATATATATTCATCTGTTGAGAGGGACATCTGGGCTATTTTCAGCTTTTGGCTATTCCAAGTAAAGCTGATATGAAAACTTGTGTATAGGTGTTTTAAAATAATTTTAAAATTTTGGTTGCATATTAAGTTTACAGAACAGTGTGTTTCATTGTGGTATATTTCTACATGCAACACAATATAATTAATTTCAGTCCCTAAAGCCTCTTATCTTCTGCTCCCCTCTTTCTGCTCAAGATTACTCAGACTATTTCAGATTTTTTTTATCCTGTATTATTATTATTATTATTATTATTATTATTATTATTAGTGGTGGTACTGGGGTTCCTGGAAACCCTTCTACCACTGGATACACTCCCAGATCCATTTTTTTATATTTTTATTTGGAAAAAGGGTATCTTAAGCCAGCAGGCCTGGCATCGAACCTGTGCGATCCTCCTGTCTCCGCCTCCCAAGCGCGGGGATTACAAGCGTGTGCCACCACGCCCGACTGTATCCCATATGATTTTTAAGATCATATTTTATGAAAAATATTTTTGGTATTTTGATGGGAATTGCATTAATTCTATTGATGAACGCAGGCAATCTTCCCATCTTACTTAATTTCCTTTATTTGGTGTTCTATACTTTTTTACAGTGGTTTTTCAAAAATTTAGTTACATTTATTATCTTTTGAAGCTATTGTGAATGGAATTGTTTTTCTCATTGTGTGTGTGTGTGTGTGTGTGTGTGTGTGTGTGTGTGTGTGTGTGTTACTGGGGATTGAACTCACATGTGTTCTACCTCCAAGCCACACCACATCCCCAGCCCTATTCTATTTTTTTTTTTTTTTTTGAAACAGGGTCTTGCTAAGACAGATGCTGGAGCTGCCTTAAACCTGCAATCTTACTATTCCAACGTTTCAAATACTGGGATCACAGGCATGTGCCACCATTCCTTACTATGTCTTCTTGATTTCTTTCTTAGCAGGCTTCTTGTTGGTATATAAAAAAGATACTGTGTTTATTTTATATCTGGCTTCTTTGCTGAACTTGTATATCAGCTAAAAAAAAAGTCTAAAAGTCTTCTGGTGGAGATTTTAGGGTCTCCTAAGTATAGGATAATATCATGTGCAAATAGGGGTATTTTTTTTTTTTTTTTTTTTTTTTTTTTTTTTTTGGTGGTACTGGGGTTTCTGGAAACCCTTCTAGCTCCGGGCTACAATCCCAGACCAATTTTTTAAATATTTTTTTTATTTGGAAACAGGGTCTCTTAAGCCAGTGAGGCTGGCTTTGAACCTGCGCTATCCTCCTGTCTCTGCCTCCCAAGTGCGGGGATTACAAGCATGCACCACCATGCCTGGCCCAAATAGGCGTAATTTGACTTCTTCTCTTCCTATTTCCTTTTCTTTTTCCTTGCCTATCTTATTAGGCTAAAATTCTAAGTACTATATTTAATAGTATTGAATAGGAGTGGTGAGAGTGAGGAGACATTCTTTTTCTGTTACTGGGCTCAGCCATGTTTCTTGATTTAGCCTACGTGATGTTCACACATGCACAGCTGAGCTTTCCCTCTTCTGTGTCTGCCATCACCACAAGAGAGCCTTCCTAGGGTAGGAGTTGCCTTCTCATTCTGAGCTCTAGAACAAATGAAAATAGAGTAGAGCTGAACCAAACTGTCAGAAGCCAAGGCTTGCCAGCTATAACCAGAAGCTAAACCACCTAGAGAAGCCCCGACTTGCTGATCACTGGTCAAGCCACATACTCCTGAGATGAATCAATGCTTATTGTTGCATACCACTGAAATTTTGTGGTTGTTTGTCATGCGATTATTTTTCAACTGAGTTAACAAGATACCTACTATAGACAATGTGCCTTTATGATCTTCTCCCACTTCCCCCTTAATGCAACAGCAGCCATCATTTTGAGGATAGGAGTCAAGTGCTAGGATAAAGGAACAGAAAGTTAGAAGGAAGCCTGCATCCTGGATGACCAGAGCCACCAGGTAAGCCTTAGCCTGTCTGTAGACAGATTATATGTTTCAGCCATTGGTATTTTAGGTGCTTGGGTAAAAACTTGATCCTGACTCATCCCTGAATGATGTATATATTGTCAAGTCCTATTGCCGACTTTGAGCCCTTACTGACTTCATGTCAGCAACAATTGGTCCTACTCAGCACTCTCTTCCCTGAAACTTTTCACTTGGGCTCTAGGATGCCTCTCTTCTGTGGCCTTCCCTTAGCTCCTTGGTTACTCCTTCTCAGTCTCAATTGCTAGATAACCCTCATCTTCCTTAATTCTAAATTCCAGGGAGTGGAAAACACAGAGTCTAATTTTTTTTTTTTTATGGTACTGGTGGTAGAACCCAGAGGCTTTCTACCTCCATACTATACTCCCAGATACATTTTATATTTTATTTGGAAACAGGGTCTCACTAAGTTGCTGAGAGCCTCACTAAGTAGGTGAGGCTGGCTTCGAACCTGCGCGATCCTCCTGACTCAGCCTCCCAAGTGCAGGGATTACAAGCGTGCGCCTCCACGCCCGCCCGGCTCAGAGTCTAATTTTAAGAATGTTCTTTATCAGCTATCATGGTTGATCTTATCTAATCCCATCACCTTAAATACCAGTCAATACCATAAGCTACTGACTTCCAAAACTTACTTTCCAACCCTGATATATCCTTAGAACTAGAGACTCACCTTATGGCCTATTCAACATCTTCACTTGATTGTCTAACAGCCATCTCAAGTTACATGTCTAAAATTGAACACTGCATTCTACCACTCTTCCCCATCTCAGCAAGTGACAGCCCTGAATGATTTTTATCAATCTCCCAAATCAGAGTTATCCTTGTCGACTCCTTTTACTCACACTCTCCTCCAATCCAATGGTATATTCTATGGACTTCAACCTCAGAGTCTGTCCAGAACATCGTCATTTCCCCTTTTTTACTCTGGCCCAAACTTCTATTCTTAACTATGGCAGTCACTTCTTTCCTGCCTCAGCTATTGCTCTAATAATACTCACTATCCAGAATTTCTGAATACACAGGAGACCGTGTGACTGCTTTACTCAGAATCCCCTGATTACTTTCCATCTTACTCAACAACAGCCCAGGTTCTTTAAGCCCTACACCATCTTACCTCCAGTTACCTACCACACTCCTTCCTCTCCTTTCGCTCCTTCTGCTTCACCACAAAGGGCTCATCAAACACACCCAACCTGTGTCCAGCTCAAGACCTTTGAATTGTACTTCTCTCTCTGGAAGTCTTCCTTACCTGGTAGTCACATGATTTCCTCCCTCACACAAGCCTTTATGTAAATTTACCTCCTGAAAGAGGCCTCCCCCAACTACTTTCTCCAAAATAACATATTTTACTCTGTCATTATCATCTTACCTTGCCTTAATTTTCTTCTTGATGTTATCATATTGTCTTTATCTGTTTATGGTCCATCTCTTCTGTAGGCTAAATCACATGACAATGTAGGGGAGAAAAGTACCTTTTCCTGTGTCACAAGGGTCATGACTGCCACCCCTATAACAAAAGACTTATTTGCAAGAGAAAAACATATAAAATTTATTTAACCAAGGTTTTATGTAAAATGAGAGACTTAAGAAATGACATAGAAGAGGCCAGTTATATAGAAATGAAGATAGACAAAAAGAAGAGCTGAGCTAATGGTAAGAAAGTGTGGGTAACCAAATAAGCAAATAAGCAGAACCAGTTTGTTTATTTGCTTGTGTGGTTTTGCAGTACTAGGGATTGAACCCAGGGGCATTCTACCTCTGAGATACACTCCCAACCCTATTTTTTAATTATTTATTTTGAAACAGGGTCTCACTAAGTTGTGGAGGGTCTCACTAAGGAGCTGAGGCTGGCCGTGAATCTGCAATTCTCCTATCTCAGCCTCTCAAGTACTGGTATTACAAGCATGTGCCACCATGTTTGGCTTTTTTAATTTATACATATTTTTTCAGATTCTTCTTGTACTTGCACTCATTTCCTCTGGGTATAAGACAGGGCACATGTCACATGAGGGTCTTGTGACCTCTTTCAGAGGAGGAAGGCCAGAGAATTCCTTTTATGACCATCTCTCACACAGAAAAGGGAGAGAAAGTCAAAGAGTGACCGTTTTGCTTCTGTTAGTTTCTTGATTTCCAAAGTGCCATATTTTGAGTTAGCCTATTTTGGGTGCCCAAAGCAGCAAGAACTTGATCTCAATTTTTGTTTGTTCATTTTATATCGTGGTTATAATTCTAGTGCCTGGCATATAGTAGGTACTAACCAAATATATATTGAGTGAAACATTTTTTTTTCTTTTGAGCACATAGACTCAAATACAGTGACTGCTAAAAGTCATGTTTATAATGATTTCTAGTATTACAGAGTCGAAGGGTATTATAGGTTGAGTTATATCTTCCAAACTTTTGTGCTGAAAATCCTCTGAGTTTTGGAGTATGTTTGTTACCAAGGAAAAGCCTACCTCATTGTACTGCATGGAGAAAAACTCAGATGCATGCAATTAGCTCTTCTTGCCATTTTAATTTAAATTTAACATAGTCTTTGTTTTGGGGGAAAAAAACCCATAGTTGTAAAATATAAATGTAACTTTTTTGAGTTTATAGTTTAAATTTTAGCTTCTTGTCTTATCATATTTTAAATTTAAAAGAATATATAAGACAAGGTTCACTGCTCTCACCCTGCTAACTTAAATTCCAATATAGATTGATACATGGTAAATATGTGGGATGAAGGAGAACTTGCAAGGGGTCTCTGAGGTCTCAGTGCTTTTCAATACTTTGCAAAGTATGTGGTACTGGATCGTAGACTTCATCACCTATGAAAAATAAAATTATGTGCTTATTGGGTTTGTGTGACCTTTTCCTCCAACAATATAAGGGCACCAAACTTTTAGCACATCCATTCCTTAAGTAATTTTAACATGCAGAGAGGATGAGAAGGTCAAACAATTACAAGAAGTCTGCTAGCCAGTGTCAGCAGAATGCATTAGATGTCAGTAGAGTTTCCATTTCAGATAATAACAAACAGGACATAACACTTCAGCATAGCTGGGGTGAAGCAAGAGGCCTGCCAGAGAATATGCTAAATGACCCTTGGGAATTGGGCAGTGCAACTAGCCTTCTCAGCGAGTATAGGAAGGAGAGCAAATAAAAGGCAATGTTTTCCAAATAAAAACTTAAGATTTTTATCAGTAAAGACACCTCATAGGACCTTGCCTGCATTCAAATATGTATTTTGCTTGTGTGAATTCAGCCATTTGTAAAGGTAGAAAATTCCATTTTCCTTTGGCTTCATTCATTACCATTATTTGTTCCCTTTCACTGAAAATTTTTGCAAGATTTTATGATTTATTTTTCATCTGACTACCTTCTGTAACATCCACCCATACCGTTTTTGGTAAGGGAAGTGGGCTCATTCAGCAGAACACAGCCACGCCAGTATACAAGGACCACGGGATTTAATGCAGGAGAAGCCTGCCACATATGGAGGAGAGCTGCTGGAGCAAGGTCTGAATAACTGCAGGTAGAGGATCACAGAAACTGTCCCGGAGTGACTCAGCCTGCAGAGCTGGAGCAGGAGGGAAGCTGCTTTGGCCGCTTTGCCCTAGAGAGAACAATGGCTAAGCTTTCCAAATCTTAGGTAACTTCCTCCCATTAGCAAAAATGAAGCCCTGATCCACAATGAAAGGGTTCTGGAAGCATGGTTTCCACCTTCAGGATGAGGAGTGAGACTGTTGAGTGACCAGAGACAATCCAGGGTAGGCACCAGCACAATGAAAACAGAGATTTATTTATTAAAAATGAGTTGTCTATCATGCCGGGCGTGGTGGCTCACACTTGTAATCCCCGCGCTTGGGAGGCTGAGACAGGAGGATCGCGCAGGTTCGAAGCCAGCCACGCTGGCTTAAGAGACCCTGTTTCCAAATAAAAATATAAAAAATAGGTCTGGGAGTGTAGCCCGGAGGTAGAAGGGCTTCCAGAAACCCCAGTACCACCAAAAAATAAATGAATAAATAAATAAATAAATAAATAAATAAATAAGTTGTCTATCTTAACTAATACCTGACCTCAGTTAAAAATAAAAATAGGGTAAAATCACAAATTCAGCTCAGCATTTTGCTTAGTTAAGAACAAATTATTTGCCGGGTGTGGTGATGCAAGCTTGTATTCCCCACGCTTGGGAGGCGAAGACAGGAGGATCGCGCAGGTTCGAAGCCAGCCGTGCTGGCGTAAGAGACCCTGTTTCAAAAAAAAAAAATATTAGCTGATATATTCTTAACTAATCCTGAAATTATTTCTATCAGAGCTTAGATGTGTATGTAACCAAGAAAAGCACTTATGGCAGCCCTGGCTGCCTTAGTGCCTTGAGGATAGACTAGATAATGGCAATGTTTTGAGAAACTGGCTGTGTATTATTATTTATTTATTTATTTATTATAATGTACTTTTAGCCTTAAATCATAATGTAAATCATGTTGAGAATGACGTATATGCACACAGCACTTGGTGGGCCCCACCCTGCCTCCCCATTTCCCCCCTTCCCAATACAGAGTACTGAGACTGACATTGGTATTTTCACATATGTACACATTGTCAATGGTAGTATTTCTTTTAATGCACCTAAGTCTTTCCCCAGCTCTTTCCTTAGACCACCTCCCTGGCTTCACTGAGATTTCTTCCTCACTATCTGGAGTCTCTCTCTCTAATATCCCAATTACTCCCTAATTTGCGCATATTGGAAAAAACATATGCCCCTTTGCTTTCTGTGATTGGCTAATCTCACCTAACATAATGTTCTCCAGATCCTTCCATTTTCTTGCAAATGACATAATTTTGTTCTTTATTGCTGAGTAGAATTTCATTGTGTGTGTTTCCTATAATTTTGTAATCCATTCATCTTTTGATGGACACCTAGGTTGTTTCCATAATTTGGCTATTGTGAATTATTCTGCTATGAAGGTGTGTATGCATATATTACTGTAGTTCTCAGTTTCCACCCCTTCAGAAGGATACCCAGGAGTGGTGTAGCTGGGTCATATGGTAGACCCATTCCCAGTTTCCTAGAGAATTTTCACACTGATCTCAGTAGCATTTGGACTAGTTTGCAATCCCACCATCAGTGTACAAGAGTTCCTATTTCCCTATATCCTCATCAAAATTTATTGTTATTTGACTTTTTTCTTTTTTTATTGGTGCACTGTAGTCATACATCTTAATGGATTACAAGATGGTAGAGACATACATGCACACATTACTCAGTTAACCCTTACCCAATTCCACCCCTTCCTTCCTTCATCTCTTCTTCTCATGTTTGTCTTAGTGATTGACTTTGATATGTTTATGAATATACATCATGTATATTAGGAAATTTCCCTCTTCACCCCTTCCCATCTCTCTCAGTCAGGTCACCTTATTTGCTCATCTATGGTTTCTCCTTTGTCTAGAGTTCCTCCTATAACCCTTTCCCTCCCTAGCTTCCACATATTAGGGAGAGCATCTGATTTATTTTACTTTTTCTAACTGACTAATCTCACTTAGCATAATATTCTCCATCCATTTCCCTGCAAATGACATAATTTTGTTCTTTTAGGCCGACTAAAATTCCATTGTTTACATATCCCATAGTTTTGTAATCCATTCATCTGTTGATGGACATCTCAGCTGGTTCCATAGTTTGGCAATTGTGAATTGTGTGTCTATGAACATAGACATGCATGCATTAGTTTGGTATTCTGGTTTCCAATCTTTTGGGTAGATACCCAGAAGTTGTATTGCTGGATCCTATTGTATGTTCATTCCCATTCTTCTGAGAATCCTCCATAGTGTTTTCTAAAGTACTTGCACTAAATTACAATCCCACCAACAATGTATTAGAGTTCCCATTTCTCCACATCCTTGCCGGCACTTGTTTGTATTTTAAATGACTGACATTCTAGTTGGAGTTAGGTGAAATCTCGGGTAGGTTTGATTTGCATCTCTGATAACTAATGATGTTGATCATTATTTCATACATTTCATACATTTACTGGCCATTTAGATTTCTTCTTTTGTGTTTTTTAGTTAGTTGCCCATTTTTTATTGGATTATTTGTTTTCTTAGTGGTGAGTTTCTTGAGTTCTATGTATACTCTAGATATTAGCCCACTATTGGAGGAATAGTTGGCAAAAATTTTCTCCCATTTTGTTGACTCTCTTTGAGGTTCTTGATAGTTTCCTTTGCTAAACAGAAGCTCTGCAGTTTAATGCAATCCCACATATTGATCCTCCTTTTAATTTCTTGTGCCTTTGGGGTCTCGTTGAGAGTTTTACCTGTGCCTACATGTTGAAGTATTGCACTTCAACAAGAGTATCTCTCTTCAAGAAGCTGCGAGATCTCTCATCTGATTTCCAAGTCTTTTGTCTGTCTTGAATTGACTCTTGTGCAGTATGAGAAAGTGGAGTTTATTTCCAGTTTTCTGCATATGGCTAACCAGTTTTGCCAACATGATTTGTTGATGAGGCTATCTTTTTTCCAGTGTATATTTTTTGCCCCTTTGTCAAAAATCAATTGGCTGTAAGTGTGCAGATTTGTTTCTGATTCTTCTATTCTGCTCCATTGGTCTATGTGTTTGTTTTTGTGCCAATACCATGCTGCTTTTATTACTGTGGCTTTGTAGTATAGTTTGAAGTCAGGTATTGTGATGCCTCATGCATGGTTCTTTTACTGAGAGCTACTTCGGCTATTCTGGTTTTTTTAATGTTCCAAATAAATTTGGTTTTCTTTGTAAAGACTTGGATTTTATTTTTTAATTTTTTAAAATTTTATTTATATGTGGAATACATTGAAAATGGTATACATTTAGACTGTGCTTGGTGCCCTATCACCCACCCTGTTCCCCCCCCCCCAAATCTCAGCTTTGCTGAGATTTTCCCTCCATTATCTGGAGTCCCTCTGGTATCCCCAATACTCTCTAGTTTGGGCATATTAGAGAAAACATATTTCCCTTTTCTTTCTGTGCTTGGCTGGTATCACTTAACATAATGTTCTCCAGATCTTTCCATCTTCTTACAAATGCCATGATTTTGTTTTTCTTTATAGCTGAATAGAATTCCATTGTGTTTATTTCCTATAATTTTGCAATCCATTCATCTGTTGATGGAGACCTAAAGACTAATGTTTTTATGTCTGTGAGGAATGACATTGGTAACTTAATGGGTATTGTGTTGAATCTGTAGATCACTTTTGGAAAAATGGCCATTTTGTCTATATTTAATTTGTCTATCCAGGAACATGAAAAATCTTTCATCTCCTAAGGTCTTCTTTGATTTCTTTTTTCAACGTTTTATAATTTTTGGTAGAGGTATTTTACTTCCTTGGTTAGGTTTATTTCTAAGTGTTTTATTTTTGTGGGATATCCTGAGTGGAAGTTTTATTTTCTGGATTTCTCTTTCAGTGAATTTATGGTTGGGATACAGAAAAGTTTCTGATTTAAGATTTAATTTGTATCCAGACACTTAGCTGAATTTGTTGATCAGTTCTATAAGCTTTTGGATTGAGTTTGTTGGTTCTAAGTATATCACGTCTTCTGCATATAGGGATAGTTTTAGTTCTTCTTTTCCTATTTGTACTCCTTTGATTTCCTTTTCTTGCCTTCTTGCTCTGGCTAGAGTCTCAAGTACTATATGGAAAAGAAGTGGTGATAATGAACAATCCTTGTCTTATTTCTGTTTTTAGGGGGAATTCTCACAGTTTTTCCCCATTTAATATGATATTGGCTGTGGGCCTATTGTATATTGCCTTTATGATGTTGAGGTATGTTCCTTCTATTCTGATTCTCTGAAGTGCTTTTAGCATAAATGGGTATTAGATTTTATTGAATGCTTTTTCAGATTCTATTGAAATGATTATGTGATTTTTTCTTTGCTTCTGTTTATGTGATAAATTATATGAATTGCTTTTCATATATTGAACCAGCCTTGCATCTGGGCTGAGCCCTACTTGGTCATGGTGTATGATTTTCTTGATGTGGTTTTAAATGCATGTCACTAGTATTTTGTTTAGCAGTTTTGTGTCTAAGTTCATCAATGATATAAGCTTATAGTTTTCTTTTCTTGAGCTGTCTTTCTTTGGTTTTGATACTAATGTAATGTTGGCTTCATAGAATGTATTTGAGAGAGTCCTGTTTCTTTCTATTTCATGGAATAGATTGAGGAGTATTGGGATTAATTCTTCTATAAAGGTTTTATAAAATTCACTTGGAAAACCATGTGGTCCTGGTCTTTTTTGATGGCAGGTTCTTTATTTCTGCATCAATCTCTTTGATTACTATTGGTCAGTTTAAATTTTCTATATCTTCTTGGTTCAATTTAGGAAGGTTGTATGTGTCTAGAAAATTGTCAGTTTCTTCTAAGTTTTTCATTTGACTCTCTGGATTTCCACACTGTCGATGCAGTGAGCTGCTATCACTTACTTCATTTCAATTCATTGGCTTTTTTGCTGAGGAGACGCCTCTGGAAGCCGCAGTGCCAGCAGTCCCAGTGTGGTAAGGCAAGATGCTGCCAGTGCCATCATCCCCGGGGGTACTTTTCTGCTCTCTTTTCTGTGTTCTAGCTTTGTTTCAGGTGCTGGATTCAAATTTATGCTGTTTTTTTTTTCCTTGTCAAGATGCTGTTTGCATGTTCCTGGAAGCCCTTGTACCTCTGGGCTACACTCCCAGACCTATTTTATACTTTTTTATTTTTGGAAACAGGGTCTCTTAAGCCAGCATGGCTGGCTTCGAACCTGCGCGATCCTCCTGTCTCAGCCTCTCAAGCGCGGGGATTACAAGCATGCGCCACCACCCCCGGCATGTTTTTTTTGTTTGTTTGTTTTTTGTTTTGTTTTGTTTTGTTTTTTTTTAAAAAAAAAAAGCCTTGTAGTTGCTGGGCGTGGTGGCGCACACTTGTAATCCCAGCATTTGGTAGGCTGAGACTGGAGGATCGTGGTTCATGGACAGCCTCAGCTACTTAGTGAGGCCCTTTGCAACTCAGTGAGACCCTGTCTCAAAATAAAGCATAAAAAAAAAAAAGCCTTGTAGGGGGGTTATGAGTGGTAGAAAGAGCGCCCATGGTCTGGTTGGAGAGGAAGCTGCAGAGATACTGGTAGAGCAGTCTAAGCTTCAAGTGAGCCAAGAAAAAAAACCCTGCGGCCAGGTTCTGTGAAAGCAGAACAGAAAGGTGAATTAACTGGATCTAGTAATGAAGACTAGCAGGACACTTTTTCATTGCACAATTTCTCCAACCCCCCCCCCCCACAGTGAACTCTTAAGTGTGTCTATATGGATAATACTTGTCTAACTTAATAACCTAGTTTCTAAGTTATTTTCTAGAGAGAAACCTATTCCTTGAACAAAAATAAAGATGCATTTTAGTCCCTTATTTCATATTTAGGGATGTCCTTTTGTCCTGGATGGCGTGGAACTCTGCTATCACCAAGTGGCAACTCACAACTTTTCAGGTAAGAGAAAGAGTGAAAAGGAACTGTTCCTACAAGGCATCAAAGAGCTTTGCACTTATGACCATCTTTGACACTGTAGGGCATAAGTGCTAGGAAAGAATTAGTTTCACAATTTGGGTTCCTTTGATAAGACCCGAAAAATTAATTGCCTATTATTTAATATAATAGTTTATTCCAGAGCTGCAGACATTTTTCATATAGACTAACAACACTGCAGATATTCATGACAAGGAGACACGTCGAAGGGCCATGTGGCACAAAGTTTGAAAATAATCGAACCAAGGGAAAATTAAAATTTAACCAGACAACAACAGCAACAAAACCCATATGACCCTATTCCAAGAAATAAAATTTTCCATTGTGGAAAAGCTTCTGGGAATTACTGATGCATCAGAGCTAAAGTTAGTATGAGTGGCAGGGGCAGGTAGAGAACGGTTAGAGAGGGACTCAGATGTGTACACTACTCTCATTTGAGGGTCTGGTACAAGGTACTGAGGACTTCAGATGAATCTCAGGAAAGTTCCATTTTTGTCAAGGACCACCAAAATCACACCTATGGCTGAATATACTGGATTACGACTCACTGCAGTGAGAAAGAACGGGCACCATTAAAATACCAAGGGTAGTTTCTAGCAACTATATAGACCAATGGACATTACCAAGCCAGCTCTCAAATATCAAGAGCTATCCTTCTCTATCTAAAATGTAAGCCTGTAAATATATAAATATATACATACACATACAAATGTATACAAAAACAGATACACATATATATTGGGAAAAGTTTTATCTTAAAAACCATGGATATTTTGATAGAGCTCTGAATCTTAGTCAAGGAAGATCGTGTAAAAATTGAGAATGAAGTTTAAGCTGAATTAAATGTCATTGGTAATTGGATACTGCAATAGTTAATTTTATATCAATTTGAGTTGGCTCTGAGGTACTCAGACATTCAGTCATACATTATTTGGGGTGTATCTGTGAGGTTGTTTCTGGATGAGATTAATATTTGAATTCAGTAAACTGGGCAAAGAAGATTAGCCTCCCTAAAAATGACTGCTTCTAGGCCGGGCGTGGTGGCGCACGCTTGTAATCCCCGCGCTTGGGAGGCTGAGACAGGAGGATCGCGCAGGTTCGAAGCCAGCCATGCTGGCGTAAGAGACCCTGTTTCAAAAATATAAAATAGGTCTGGGAGTGTAGCCCGGAGGAAGAATGGCTTCCAGGAACCCCAGTACCACCAAAAAAAAAAAAAAAAAAAAAAGACTGCTTCACTAGAATATCTGAAGAGTGCAAAAAGGCTGAGAAAGAGAGAACTCCTCCTGCCTTGAGCTGAGCCTTTATTCTCCTCCCTTTAGACTCAAAGGGAAACCTCACAGGCTTTTAGACTGGAACTCACCATCGTCTTATTTCACTGGCTACAGATCTGGGGACTTCTCAGCCTTCGTAGTCCCATGAATCAATCCCTCATAATAAATAAATATGTAAATACCACACACACACACACACACACACACACACACACACACACACACACACAAACTTGGCCCTGATTAAATATCAAGTTGCTATTGACTGGTATAAGTCATATGTAGAAAGTTCATTTACAAATAACCACTTCTTGAAACTTTCTCATTTTAGGAAATATTTCACACACTTGACATCAGAGTAAAGAAATCTAAGAAGAAAAGCAAAGGATGTTTTCAGTGAAAACTGCTCTTAATGTTCTTTCACCAGAGAATTTCCTGCAGATCCACAGGGGTCAGCTGTATAATGGAGGAATCCATTCAATTGATGAGTGCTCCCTTAATGCAAGCTCTAATCAATTTCTCTGTTATAGGTCCAAGCTCTTTATCTAATCCCAAGAAATTAAAAAGACACCAGATATTTCAATTCCTGTATAAGTTTAAACATTCTTGAAGTCTCAGATATAAGTAAATACCAAAAAGCAATAGTTCACATGGAACATTCTAGTGTTAAACAAAAGAAAACAAAGCAAACAACCAATAAGGTAATCTTCAAATTCATTTTCCACTGAAAATTAGAATTATATCCAAATTGATTTCAGTTTATTTACTAAGTTATAAATCCATTAGAGACTATAATAAAACCCTCTTCAAGTTCTAGGATCAACTTATGGTCATAAAGTTTTTTGGATAATGCAGTTTCAAGATACTGGAGTTCCTAGATTGATCATAAAGGTGTTCTGGGATGATAGAGGTGGGGCCCCTTAGCCGACTCTAGGTATCTACATCTTAAAGGTTTCCAACTCATCTGTGCATCCAAAGGTATGTAAGTACCTTTTGCTCAATAATTTTGTAAACTAGGGCTTGGAGTAACATATTCCAAACTCTGAAAGAAAACAACTTCCAGCCAAAAATTTCCTACCCAGCAAAACTTTCTATCAAATTAGATGGAGAAATAAGAAGCTTCCATGACAAACAGAAACTGAAGGAATTTATGTCTTCAAAACCAGCGCTAGAGAAAATACTCAAAGAGATTAACTACAAAGAAGAAATAGGTAACACTCACCAGAACCAGAGAAACAAGAGTTTCCATCCAACAGACAACTAAGATTGGTTATCTGTGGAGATTCATTATTTATGTTAGTCTTTTACCTATCTCTAAATTGTATTGTTTGCCTTTATTGTTGTTAATTTTTACGATTTCTAGTTGGAATATTAATATACCTTCAGATATAGCATTTGGAAATATTTTATCCAATTCTATTAGTAACTTTTAACTCTGTTTACATTGTCTTTGGATATACAATATTTTCTTTTATTTTTTAGGGAGTTTGTATATTCTTCTGTTGCCTGTGCCATTGAAATCATATCCAAGAAATCACTGCCAATTTCAATGTTGTGAGGTTTTATGACCCAGATTTTCTCCTAAAAGTTTATAGTCTTAAGATTTATATTTAGGTCTTTTATCTAGTTTGAGTTAATACTTGTATGTGGGATTAGGTAAGGGTCCAATTTTATTCTTTTCCATGTAATTATTATTTTTCAACAATATTTAGTTAAAAGATTATTATTTCCACCACCAAATGTTCGTGGAAACCTTGTCAAAAATAACTTGACAATATATGGAAGAATTTAGCTCTAGGCTTGTATTTAACTCCAATGGTTTATATATCTGCCTTTAGAACAGTACTACACTGTTTTAATTATTGTAGCTTTATATGGTTTGAAATCAGAAAATATATATCTGCTAGCTTTGTTCTTTTTCAAGATCGTTTTGGGTATCTAGAATTCATATTCCATATTAGGATAGATTTTTTTTCTGAAAAATAAATATATAAATATATGATAGTTTCACCTAAAAAAACAGAAAAAAATATGCTCTGGTAAGAAAGAAAGCAAAAAGAAATATTGAAATGTTATCTTTAAATCATCAAACGCTTGGTATCAGACAAATGAAACTGTTATGTGAGATTATCATTTTTAATTTTGGATAAATTGCTATAATACTAGATGTCAACCACTAAGCCAAGCATGGGAAGGAGGGATGGGGAGAGAATGGGGTGGGGATCGGGTGGGGGCTGACTGGGCGATGTGTGCATGTATGTCTACAAAAGTTTGTATCCCACTATGATGTATGAATACAGTGCACCAATAAAATAAAATTAAAAAAAAAAAGAAAAGAAAAAAAGGAACAAAACATGAAAAAAAAAATAATTTTGTAAACTAAGTTACCAAAAAATATGCACCAACTTAAAAGAAAGTGTCTATTTAGAAGTGTTAGGACCTTGGGTGGTGATATTATAGCTAATGATACTTGGAAAAATAAAGAGGAATCAAGAACATTTTTTATCAGTGAGAACCATGCAGATTAAAAAAATCAAGTGAAGAAGCTCAAGATAGATATGAGTTTGTTCACCAAATCTTGAAATAAGAGCATTTTTGAAGATAATTCTTTTTGTTTATTCTCATGTATGTCATAGCAAGGGCTAGATGGCCTGGACGTCCCTATTGCTCAGGAGACATCTCAGCAGGCCCATGGTAGCAGCGTGCCAGTTAGGGCTGATTCTCAGCGTCAGTCTTAAGCTTTATGAGTTGGCAATATTGTGCTGTAATTTCAAAAGCTCAATATGGAACAAGAGTCTTTTTTATAGAGGAGTGCAGCCCTACACCTCCCAAGCAGTTCAAGGACTTCATGAAACCTATGGGAGTTAATATTTGTTTCGACGAATCAAGGTCCAGGTAGCTTATTGGTAATATTGAAAGTCCTGAGGTTGGCTCACCCTCTCACCCTTATGCTGGCTGTGAGAGCTTGCGCAAGTTAGTGTCTGGGCCTTATTTTCCTTATAGAACTGTTTTAGGAATTGAACTGGTTGGCACAATACCTGGTTCACAGCTCAGCATACCTATCACTATGATATAAGTGGCATGTCTGGAAGAAAGGTAACTGACATTTAAATGACATCTGCTGTGTGGTAAGCTTGGTACTAGCCATTTTCAAGAGTTATGTCCTTAATCCTTACAAAATCTCTGAGGGACAGATGGTCTTCTATATCACAGGAAACAGAAAATAGGAACTAAGACAACATAACAAAGTATAATAGAAAATGCACTGAATTGAGGAAGAAGTTGCTTCATTGCAAACACATGATTGCTAATTCCTCTTTCAACTAAGAGGTCATGATTCTACAATAAAAGGTTTTCTAGAATTTGAGGTTAACATTTTTCTTTTGCTTTTATTATAAAGGGTATGAACATACTGTAGGACTACTAGTTGATGGAAATTATTGGAGGCCTACTGTTTTGCTCAGTCTCTCATTAGCTCCAATAGCCAAGTCCCGTACACCTTATCCATGAGCTGGCAATGGTAAACGTAAGAAAATTCAACTGCAGGGCGTGGTGGCGCACGCTTGTAATCCCCGCGCTTGGGAGGCAGACAGGAGGATCGCGCAGGTTCGAAGCCAGCAGCGCTAGCTTAAGAGACCCTGTTTCCAAATAAAAAAAAATATATAAAATAGGTCCGGAGGTAGAAGGGCTCCCAGGAACCCCAGTACCACCAAAAAAAAAAAAAAAAAAAAAAAGAAGAAGAAAAAAGAAAATTCAACTAGCTTGGTTCTAGAGTCTCCACTGAACTTCATGATTCTCAGGCTGTAAAAACTCTGCTTACAAAAATGTTTGCAGTTTTTCAGCTGGTCACCTAACTTCTTATAAAATGCTGTTGCTTTTTCCTTTATGCATCACTGTCCATTGCTATGATATTCTAAGCCTAGCCTCCCTTCTTCTTTTATCTGCAGAAGAAAAAAAACCCTCACTATTAATTACCTCTGTTAGGGAATTACCCACACTGTGCACAAACTTTCTAGAGACTCCTCTCAGAAAACTGATTTAACTGTGTTTACTAATGGTTTATACTTAATAAAAAAACTAAAAATTTCCAGGCAGGCATCTGGGTGTGGTGATGTACACCTTTAATTTCAGTACTTGGGAGCCTGAGACATGAAGATTGCAAGTTTAAAGCCAGCCTTGGCAACTTAGCAAGGCTTGCAACAACCTAGAGAGACTTCATTTCCAAATAATAAATAAAATCAGGTTGGTGGTGTAGCTTGGAGATAGATAGCCTCTGAGTTCAATCCTTAAATTTTTTTTCCAATGTGGGCTATAATTAACAAAAATTTAATTTATGCTTAAAATATAATCTCTCATTAAACTCCAGTTGATAAAGTTGTTTCCATGGTAGCGCACATTAACGATTCTAATACTGCCATATGTGTATACTGGAACTAAAGAATTAAGTATATGGACAGCAGTTGGTGGGAGCCAGGATTCTCATCATTGGGCGGGAATTGAAATATAACGGGGGCAGAGCGTTAGAATGACATGCAGGGCTTAGAATGATCTGTGAGTAATGAATTAGAGCTGTAGAAACTGTGTAAACTTAGCTGAGAGAGCCTAGAAGCAAGAATGCAAAAGGCACAGTGTCAATAGTAAGCACTAAAATCTTGATTTCCAATAAAAAGAAACAGAGCTCCTGGGGGAATAGCTGTTTCTAGAGTTGGCGCAGGAAATACAGAAACTGAACTCCTGCATCGATAGGGGTATGTCAAAGAAACACAGGAACCAATCAAGAGTTCTTAGCAATACCTTCATATAGAGACCTACATTATTTGAATTGTTTCCTTCTTCAAAAATCCTTTTCTCTCTCCCAACTCCCTTCCTCAGTCCCCAATCTCTGTTGGTCTCCCTCTTAATTCATCTGAGATATCTTTTGTTTTCTATTTCCTCTCTAACTTTCACATACCACTACCAATATCACTGACATGTACTGGGAGAGTGGAAGAGGGATCAGGGTGGGATGCAGTGTGAAGGTATTACTTTGAATATCACTATGACATCTCTTTATAATGCACCGATGTAAGTATGAAGAAGAGCCCCTAGGACAATTTGATCAATAAAAAGTGTTAGATTTTAAATTATAAAACAAATAGCCACAAGTCTATACAGACACAAGTAATTGAGTAAATAAATAAATAAATAAATGGGAGAAAATAGGCAAATATCTCCTATAGAACAATTCCATATAATCTATGTGAATACTCTGCCCTCAAGAAGTAGGGGCAAAAATTTCTTCTCCTTATGTCTGGTCTATATGTAGTGACCTCTTTCTAAAGAATACCCTGTAGAAGGTGTGGAGGGGGAAGATAGTAACTTTAGATGGATAAAGCTGACAAAGACTACCTCAGCCAGGTGATCCAGGTTGGTATCGATAGTAGTGGTTCATGTTGATGGAGTGCACCTTGACTTGGCACGATGAAAGTGGAGCTTTGCCAACGTGGTTTGCTCTCTGAAACCCTAACTCCAGTTTAAGTGTGAGGACAATGTTAGACAAATTCTACAAGAGGGGCATCCTACGAAACACTTGACCAGTACCCCTCAAAATTGTCATGATGATCAGAAACATGTTTGAAAAATCATCACGCCCAAGAATAGCCTACTGTCGCATGATAAGTATGTGTAATATGATATCTGGGTAGGATTCTGGAACAGAAAAAGGACATTAGGAGTTAGGAATGTAGCTGGGTCCAATCCCCAGCACCACAAAAAGAAAAAGAAAGAAATGGTATATTGGGTAAACAGTAAGAAAATCTGAATAAATGATGGACTTCAGCTAATAATATCAATATTGATTCACAAATTCTAACAAATGTTCCATTCTTCCAATCCAAAGCAAAGACTGACTTTCTAATCCTTGAATGTTCTAAGTCCTTCCTGACACCCTCTTCCTGAGATACCCCACAGCTCCCAATACCGTGTTCATCCTCACTGAAACACACAGTAACTCAACATAGAGTGTATTCCTAGTCTCTCTGCCTGGACAGCACTGGCAAACCCATGAGTCAGTGATAAATATTAACATGCTGATTGCTGATAGTGGCAAGCTCTACTTACATGCTTTCTGATGATAATTCTTTTTTTTACT
The DNA here is from genome assembly GCF_963383645.1 of Muscardinus avellanarius. Lineage (NCBI taxonomy): Eukaryota > Metazoa > Chordata > Mammalia > Rodentia > Gliridae > Muscardinus > Muscardinus avellanarius. The sequence goes on along the minus strand of NC_137799.1, from coordinate 56,434,398 downwards.
TTGTATTATAATATGTATATAAAATTAATATATATACACATATACCAAAAATACTTTTTTTATATGGCATAGATTCTCCAAAAGATCAAGTATTTCTCTAATTGGCCTCAAGATGGCAGGCTTGAATAAAAGATATTTCCATTTTTTAACAGCTTTTCCAAAGTTCTCTTTGTAGTTGGATTACTAATTGGTCTTTTTCTCACTTTTTATAGGCTTAAAAACCCATCTAGCCAGGCGTGGTGGCGCAAACTTGTAATCCCCACGCTTTGGAGGTGGAGACAGGAGGATCACGCAGGTTTGAAGCCAGCCTTGGGGCTTAAGAGACCCTGTTTCCAAATTAAAAAAAAAAAATAGGTCTAGTAGTGTATCCTGGAGGTAGAAGGGTTTCCAGGAACCCCAGTACCACCAAAACCACACAAAAAACAAACAAAATCTATGTTTTCTTTATATTTATTTTCTTTATTGTTTCTGAAATGGACAGAGAATTTGACTTCTTAGTTTTTTCTTAGGGATGATGGGAGGGTCAATTCAGATTGTAAATGAAAAGCACTTAGCACCACTCAATAAGTGACAGACAGTATTTTTATTTTGGGGGCAAGGAGGAAGGACAAGGTGAGAAGAGTCATAAAACATGAAAATGCTATGAATTGTGAGTGTAATTCACAACAATATACTTACTTTTCCCACATACAAAACTTTTATTTTCTTATTGGTCCATTGTAATCATACATTTGATGAGGTTCAGGGTGATAGAGTCTTCCTCCCCCTCCCACCTCCCGCAGGTCCCCTCCTTCACTCCAATAAGGTTTCTCCTCCTTGGCCCCTTCTGTGAAATACTGTCGTAAGAGAGGTCAGAAGACCCAAATTTTAACAATATCCTACTAAGGATTTGCTGTGAAATTTGGAGCAAATAATCTAGTGACTTTATAGTTCATTCTCTTCATCCAATCTCACAGCAAATCATGACAACAAATATGGATCAAAAACTGGGAGGAAAGCCGGGCATGGTGGCGCACGCTTGTAATCCTAGCATCTGGGAGGCTGAGACAGGAGGATCGTGGTTCGCAGGCAGCCTCAGCTACTTCATGAGGCCCCTTGCAACTCAGCGAGGCCCTGTTTCAAAACTAAAAAGACTGCAAAGTAGGGCTGGGGGGTGTAGCTTCAAGGTAGAATGCCCCTGGGTTCCATCCCCAGTACCGAAAAAAAAAAAGAAAAAAAAAAAACCAGAAGAAATAGGAATTTTCTGAGTGTTTTGTTTCTCAGACCCTGAGGCAATTCTGGTGCTAGAGTGAGGGTGGAATCATAAAACACCCAGTAGTAAGTCAGAGTCAAGTCCCCACCAGTCTAAGAGAGGCTTGCATAAAAGAGACTAACTTAGAACATATAAAAATATTTACACATTTAATGATTGTGCTTTTGCACTCATACGTACACACACAGATACAGGTTTCTTGTATAGTCTGTCTGTAGCCTTATGGGCTGATAAAAAATAAAGAGCACATTGGTTTTGTTGAGTGTACTGGTGACTCAGCACAGTTGGAGGAGGATGTGAAGAAAAGTGAGATACTTCTAAACCTAAATTGGATTTTTGGGGCAGCAATTGGTGTAAAAAATTGGCATATTACTTGGGAGACAGAAGTATGTTTGAGGCAAGTGTTGGCAATAAATAAATAAATATAAATAAATATAAAATAAAATAGGGCTTTAGGTGTAGCTCAGAGGTAGAATACCTTAGGGTTCAACTTCTAATGCAAAATTAAACTGACATAGGATTTCCAAGAGTCCAAGGGAATACTCAGTTATCATTTAGATCTACTTGTTATTCTCATTCTCTCAGCCTGCCTCTCTCTCTCTCTCTCTCTCTCTCTCTCTCTCTCTCTCTCTCTCTCTCTCTCTCTTTCTCCTCTCTGTATTAGGGATGGACCCCAGGGCAATTCTACCTCTTTGCCACCATGCCTGGCTCCTTATTTTCTCTTGAGATAGGTTTTGTTGGTGAATGCAGCCCACCCTCTGCCTCCACCAGATCTTTAACCAGGGATGCCAACTAGTGATCAACTGATAGACTAATAGTTAATTGTTTTTTTCAACCTCCAAAGCAGAAAATGCTCAGAAATGATCAAGAGCTAGGTAGCCAGAAAAGAAAGACAATTAGATTTTCCTTATAAGAAGGTGCCTAGCTGGGCATGGTGGCACATGTTTATAATACCAGCACTCCAGAGGGTGACACTGGAGGATTGCTTTACACATTGCAACTCAGTGAGACACTGTTTCAAAAATAATAAAAAGACTAAAAACAATAGAACTCAGAGGTAGAGCTCAGAGGTAGAATGCCCCTGGGTTTCATCCCCAGTACTGCAGAAAGAAGAAGAGGAGGAGGAGGAGGAGGAGGAGGAGGAGGAAGAGGAGGAGGAGGAGGAGCCTAAGTATAATTCTCTAAGAATTAGGGATACCTTTTTTTTCCTCAAATATTATCAATTTGGAATTCTCTAACATGGCTTAATATTCTAAGCAACCCCATGAGTTACACAAATCCCTGCTCCCAGATTTTTTGTGTTCTATTGTGTTTTTTGTTGTTGTTTTGTTATTGTTGTTGTCTCAATTTGTAGGAATCACTATTCTGAATGCTAAATTTCCAACCCAGGAAAACAGTGGAATTTATTAAACATTGAACAAAACAAAAGTTATTAAAGCATCACTAGAGTACTATCTTTTCCAAATAAAATACACTGGGCATAGTGGTGCACACCCATAGTCCCAAATCTTTGGGAGGCCAAGGTTGGCAAAAGTACAGGTGTTGGACCAGCTTGTGCATCAGACCCCTTAAAAGTGTCATAATAGCAATGAACACTGGAGGGCAGTAACACACAGCATATGCCACCATTTTTTCCTCTCAGAAAATGGTTTCCCAAGTCTCCAATTTGAAAACAATTTCCCTATTAATTTCTCTTGTTCAAAGGTATTCACAGTGATCTGTGATCCAACATGTTCCTTTGAATCTAAGTTCAATGAAAAGATCTGAATAATTTAGTGAATTTGAATGTTTACCTTTTTACTTCTCAGATACAAAATTAGGACAGATTTTAAATAACTGGCTTTTCTCAATCTATCTCATTTCATGATAGAATGACCAAAAAGTGTGTTTAATTTCCAAAAGTTTGAGGACTTCATAGTCTCCTAAAATAGTAGCCTCTAACATCCATGTCCATAAGTTAAACCACCCTGGTCTGAGAGGGGCAGGATGGGCTTGGGCTGGGGATTGTGTTCAGACGGTTTCCCTGGGTGTCATTATGGGTTGCAGTACAGGGGGCAAGCAATGGGGCTTCTGCCTGACAACTGTGGTAGGGCTGTGGCCACCTTGAGGCAGGTATGGTAAAGATACCAAGTAGAGGAGAGGCGAAGAGACCCGGAGGTACTTGTGGTTTGTGAACAGATGGAATGCAGAAAAAAAAACCTGGAGCTAGTCATCCTCAGGGTTTGGGCAAGCTGGAAGGCCGCATGAATCCCTGGGAAGAGCTGGCTCTGACCAGACACACAGCAGCATCCTTGACCTGGCCTTCCTGTCTCACCTCGGCCTGGAGTGCAGTGGCTCTCAGGTACCACTGCCACCTCCATCCCTCAGCTCACTGCTTAGCTCTGCACACTCCAGGGAAGTACGTCAGGAAGGTCATGATAGACCAAGCAGAACATGGAGACTACGGAGTTCTCAAACTTTTGGAAAGCCTTTGGCTTCTAGAGCACACATCTGAGAAAGAAACCCCCAGTATGAAAATAGTATATAATGCAATTTTATCCTGAAAAATACCTATGTAATAATACCTGACTGTATAGAGTGCTTAGTGGGGGTCGGGCTCTGTTTAAAACTCATTTAATCATTACAACAATACTGTGGAATATTGCCCTAATTATTTCCATTTTATAGGTGGGAAATCTGAGGGGTACACAAATAACATGCCTCTGTTAAGAACACACTAGCTGTTACAAGAGCTGGGATCTGAACCCAGGCAGTCTGGTACTAAAGGCTACTCTGAACCATAATGCTACAAGATTTCCGAAATGAGGGGTGAAAAGTTTTCTCTTGTAAATGAAAAGAAACTTTGGAGTTGTCCTTTGAATATATGTGTTATAAATTATCTTAATTAGCTGGACGTGGTGGCATACACTTGTAATCCCAGTATTTGGGAGGTTGAGACAGGAGGATCGTGGTTTGTGGAGAGCCTCAGCTATTTAGGCCCTTTGCAACTCAGTGAGACCCTGTTTCAAAATAAAGAATGAAAAAAGGGGCTGGGGCTGGGAGTGTAACTTGGAGGTAAAATGCCTCTGGGTTCCATCCCCAGTACTTAAAAAAATAATAATAAATAAAAGTCCACACCTGGCCATTCACGTTGGTCCAGTGGCTCAGCTACGTCAGGACAGTGGTGCTGACATCTTTCTTTCCTTTATTCTCAGTGTTGTAAATTCCAAGGTAGGAGGTAGCACTTGCACAGCAAACCCTAAAGCTTTCCTTGACCTCCTGTCGCCCCGTAGCAGTTTTCCATTCATATCCCATTGGCCAGAACAGAGTTAGGAAGGATAACAATGAGGGCTGCAGGGTCATGTCATGTTTGCCAACAATTTTTTATGAAGCTATCTCTGTAGAGTCGCGGTTAAATGACCACACTGCTGCTCTTCTACAGAGGTGTATTCTTGGTCAGAGGGCTGATCTGCAGGTATGGCTGGGCCACCTGGGTGCCCGTGCCCTGCCGGCACAGGCTTATGCAAGTGTCAGAGGCACCTGCTGTTAAACACTGCTACCACTTTGCATATGCTCCCTAGCAAATTCTGTGCCTATAGCTCCATGCTATAAAGTTGTGGGCACTGGGATTTTTCTCTTATCACCAAGGAATCGGAAAATTGGATTCAGCCCAGCTTTACTAACCACTGAGAAACCTGGAATAAATCTCTAAGCCTCAGGAGACTTTTTGTTCTTTTTTTTTTCCATATGTATAAGGTGGTGATAAATTTTTTGCCTATTTGTTAAGGTTGCAGAATGTTCCAGTAAGCATCCTGACATCACTGAGGTCTCATACGAAATAAAGGGTTATTGCTAAGTACAAAAGGGGCCCCTGGATCCAAGGATGGTGGAGCCTCCTGGGCCATGAGGCTGTAATGTCTCGAGGTTAGAGCTATGTTGTACCTATCTATGTCTGGGTTTCCCCGAATGTTAACTTCTTACTAAGGTTTATTTGTCACCCACTGAACCAAGATTGATACTTTAATTTTTGCCCGATTTTTATTGTTGTTGTTGAAGGATCCCATCCAGAAGACATTACATTTAGTCATCATCTCTCCTTGGGGCTCCCTTTGGCTGTGACAGTTTAGTAGGAACTTAATAAATGCTTACTCAATAAATGGATGAGTGGGTCAATGACTAATGACTAAAACATGAATGAAAAATTCCCCTGTGAAAACTGAATTCTGCCCCTTGGGCTCCATCTTCACTCTTGCATGTCTTACTGCAGGCTGTAGGTAACAATGTTGATGACCTGCAGCACCCCAGAGGGTGGTAGCTCGTTTTCTGCTCAAAACCATGCTATTTTTTATTTCAGCTACTAGGATCTCTCTTCTCTAGCCCATGGATGTGCAACTCTGGATCTGCATTTATCTGTTTTCTCAACATCCTATTGTTTAGAAAATCTTTGTATTCTACTCCTGCACTATTCAGACATGAGACAAACCTCAACCACTAGTGTTGCCCAGAGCTGCTCCTGACCATGAGACTCTGTTTTCTTTCATAAAGTTTTGATGGTGGTGCTGTTACACCTTACTTCTCTTGTTGGGTTGCCTTGGCCAAGATCTTGCTTAGAGGCAGAGATGGGGCTGGATTCTCTCAGGTAGTTCCTGTCTTAGGAACTTCATTGCCTATGTGGCTTTGATATTTTACAATAAAGTGTTGCCAGCGGCAGCCTTGAGAATTTACATTTTCTGAACTAAAGAGCCTAGTGGTTTAGACAGTGATAGTGCATGTACCAATAAAACACCAAAAAAAAAAAAAAATACACTTCTGGGCTACACTCCCAGACCTATTTTTTATATTTTTTTACTTGGAAACAGGGTCTCTTAAGCCAGCACAGCTGGCCTCAAACCTGCGCGATCCTCCTGTCTCCGCCTCCCAAGCGCGGGGATTACAAGTGTGTGCCACTATGCCCGGCTATATTCTTTATTTTGAAACAGGCTCTCACTAAGTTGCAAGGGCCTTATTAAGCAGCTGAGGCTGGCTGAGAACCTGCGATCCTCCTGTCTCCGCCTCCTAAGCGCAGGGATTACAAGTGTGTGCCACCACGCCCAGGTCCCACCATCTTTTAAAGTTACTTTGCCAGAGCTGGGTGTGGTGGTTCACATCTGTAATCCCAGTACTTGAGAGGCTAAGACAGGAGGACCACAAATTCAAAGCCAGCCCCAGCAAAGTAATGAGGCTTTCAACAACTTACTGAGACTCTATTTCCAAATAAAACAGGGCCTGGAGAATAGCCTAAAGGTAGAATGGACCTGGGTTCAACTTCTAGTACTTCAAAAAATAAACATAAATAAATAAATCAACAAAACACAAATCAATACAGTTGCCTTACCAGGATGTGGTCTTGAGGCACCCTACCCTCTGCCACCGTCATGCTCCTTGTCAGGCGCTCCAGGGACAGCACTGGCCTGCCTAAGCCCAGCCTCCGGCAAGGCCCTCTGCCCCATTCTGCCCCTGAAGTCAGTGCTCTGCCCCATCCTAGACTCATGGATGCTTGCCACGGAGGATGGCTGTGGTAGAGAATTATGTCACAGAGACAACATGGCTAGGGATGGGGGTGGGGCTATGCCAAAAATAGAACATTTCCCTCAGAGTGCTTGATGGGGGAGGGAGGAGGAAAATGAAAAAATCCATTTTCGTGACTTTGAGATTTTAGAATGCTGAATACATAAACTATAAATGCTGTACTCAGGGTTTAATTTTGTTGACTTGCCTTCATAATTTAAAAAAATTAGAAAGAAAAATATATTGTCAGTTAAAGTTTAATCTTTACTTAGGCTCAATATATCCCGCCTCTGAAGGTACTGAAATTAAATGAATTTCTGATTTTAGTGAAGAAGGGAGAGAGCATTTTTCTAACAGCTTTGAATGTCTCCTTAAAGTAGTATTGGTAGTCACTCTGCTTCTTCTTATAAAGAGTTAGGATTTGCTGGGCATGGTGGCATCCCACACTCTTCTTTTGGACCAGTACCGGCATAAACAATACCACTGTAAAGAAAATTTCGTCCTTCCTTTGAGGGGTAAAGGCCTGTGCCAGGGCTGCAGCATGGTGCATGGGCTCATCTCAGCCCATTTGTGTCTCAGCCTGGGATTTCTTATCCAGGGCCCGACCTACATCACCATACAGGATAATCCCTTCCTTTCCTCATCTACAGAATAGGGACAACATCAATAATAAGATTTCTCTAGTAAGGATTCCTATAGATCAAATGAGGCCCAGATGATGGAATTGCTTTATAAATCAGAAAGAATCACTACAGGATTGTTATCATAAAATGTTGATATGCATACACAAATATATATTGGTTTTTTTTAGTTTTAAAATGTTAAGTTCTTCAAGTCCTATCACTTAGTCAATAGACCTTTGTAACGAGTGAAATGCTGCTGGTTGTTGGTATCAGATTCTCAGTAGATATCTCAGAAAAAGATAAAGAACAAAATAAAATTTATCCCAAACTCAATGTTTCTCAAGCTTGGCTGCGTGTTAGAGTAATCTAGACAATTAAAAAACAACAACAACAACAACCCAAGCCTCAGCTCAGAGATTCTGATTTAATTTATTTGGTAGGTGTTAGGGGCAGAGGTAATCATCAGTAGTTTTAAAGCTCCAAGTTGCTATTAATGTAGAGCTGGGATTGAGAAAACCCATTCACTTCATTAGACATCGTAATTCCTGGCTGCTTTCCATGCACATTTGCTATCAGCAGCCAGTCTCGGTTTTCTCTGGATGCTGCCTGAAGCCTAGTTACCTGCTTTATCACCCTGTGGTTAAGGTGTCATTAGATGATGAGCTTAGGCCCACAATTAAGTCAGGCTCCATCTTGAATTTTAGCCATCCATAGCTGAAGACATCGTGCACGTGACTAATGAGTTTGCTGGGGCTGCCGTAACAAAATACCACGGATGGGGTTGCTTACACCACAGAAACGTACTCTCTCACAGTTCTGGAGTCTGGAAGGCCCAGACCAAGGGGCTGGCAGGCTTTGTTTCTTCTCAGGCATCTCTCTTTATCCTGTAGGTGGCCACCCTCTTGCTGTCCCTCACGTAGTTGTCCTCTGCGCTCCAGCACTGTGACATCTCTTTTCATGTCCAAGTTTGTTCTTCTTATGAGGACACTGGTCTGATTAAATTGCCCACTCCTAGCCAGACATGGTGGCGCACGCTTGTAATCCCAGCATTTGGGAGGCCGAGACAGAAGGATGGTGGAGTTCAGACAGCCTCAGCTACTTAGTGAGGTCCTTTGCAACTCAGTGAGACTCTGTTTCAAAATAAAGAATAAAAAATAGGGCACTGGGTGTAGCATGGAGGTTGAATGCCCCTGGATTCCATCCCCAGATCCGCAATAAATAAATAAATAAATAAAAATAAAAATAAAAATTGCTCACTCCTGTCAACTCATTTTAACTTAATTGCCCTTTAAAGAATTTAACTCCAAATACAGTCATAATCTGAGATACTAGCAGTTAGAATTTAGACATAGAATTTCAGAGAGCACATTTAAGCCATAGTAGTGACCCAAATAAGAAAGTTGAATGGTATTTCAGGAACAGGAGATTCCCCCACCTTGGTCCTCTACAGAGTTAAGGGGCAGGTAAAATACATATTTAAAAAATGATTTAGAAAAGAGATTAATAAGACAAGAATAATCTATTTTAAAATCTGAATATCGCCGGGCGTGGTGGTGCACGCTTGTAATCCCTGCGCTTGGGAGGCTGAGGCAGGAGGATCGCACAGGTTCGAAGCTAGCCTCAGGTACTTAGTGAGGCTTTCAGCAACTTAGTGAGACCCTGTTTCAAAATAAAATATAAAATAGGTCTGGGAGTATAGGCCGGAGGTAGAAAGCCTCTGGGTTCCACCCCTAGTACCACACACACAAAAATTAAAAAATAAAAATAAAAGTCTGGATTTACTGTGTATTTTCCTTTACAAGGAGAATCAGGGGGGTTCCTGGCTTGCCTGAAAATGATAACTTTGGAAAATCATTTACTCAAAATACTAATAAGGAAACAGGACATAAAAATCCGGACACGTTTCCCATTATATAAACTGGCACCGAAGTGTACTATGATATTATCATTATTCCTAGGCTGAGATACAGATGTGGCTCAGGGAGTTGTTATACCCAGGGTACATCCTGCCCTCCCCCCTCCCTTCTCTGGGTTTCCACTCAACACACTTCACACAGATCTGGCCCTGCTCATGCCTTGACAGGGTACAGAAAGTAGAGCTAGGAGATATTAGCCTGGAAGTTCTCTATATAATTACCCAGGGAAGGAGAAAAAGGAAAGAGAAAGTAAAGCTAGGCAAACAACCATTGACCAAAAAGGACTGATAGCTGGGTGGAGAGTAGCAGGTAACACAGGAGGTGAGGAGGCAGAGCGAGCCACGCTGGGGCGGAGGAGAGGTGTGGAAGACCTCAGGCCCCCGGGTTGGGGCACTGTGCAATGCAGCCTCTCTGTGTGTGGTGGTGGGGGGCTGTGTCGTGCCTCAGGTCCAGTTCAGTTAAAGAGCCCTAGTGAGTGTGACAGTCCTTTCCCCAGTGTCTGGTTTTGTCAGGATGTAACTCAGCTTTTCAGTTCTCCCAAATCTTGTTGTTCTAGGTCTTATTACATCCTACCTCCTCACTGGAAATAGATTAAGATTAATTTCTTCTTAAATAAAATGTGGTCTCTACTCTTAAGGAATTAAAATTCTGATAGGGAAGAGTAAATACACAGTTAATGTCACAAGTATTGATACTAACTAGGGGACAGACAGAGCAAGACATTTGAGATATTTTGGAGAAGGGGGTTTTGTAGGGTACTGCCACGTGGACATATACTTCCAGTGTGGTACAGGGACACCAGAGTCTTTCTCATAACAATTAGGTGCAAAGTTAGTCCAGTCAAGGCTATGCTAATATGAAGCCCTGGTATTGGCACTGTTGTTGGTAAGCATTTTGTAATTTATATAATGCAGACCTTGGGTTTTTCAGGCCACTTCAGGTACTAAGTGCCATCCAAATAGAGCTGAGGTTGCAGGTTGTGGGCAGGGACGCTGAGGAGGAGCCAGAGGATGCGGTCTGCTGGGCCCACTCTGCTAGCATGTGCCTGCAGCATACTTCAAGAGTCCCTGCTTCCCTGCTTCCTTTTGTTTGACAACTTGGAGAGCTGTGCAGGTTCAGAACTAAACACGTGTAGACTGAGATAGGGTAGTGAGTCTTAGGGGACAGGTACAAATTCAAAAAACCAAAGTCTGGAAATTTGCATCTATTCATGCAAGCAACTCTTAGATTAAGAAAAAACACAAAAATAAGACTCTAGTGTTTCTCAAATGTCATAAAACTTAAAAATCACCTGGTGCTTGTTAAAGTACATATTCAAGGCCTCCATACTACCTCCTGGGGCGAGGCCCAGGTATCTGCATCCTTACAAGCACATCTTGTGTTTCAGAGCAAGAGGGTGTGTGGACCACATCTTCAGAAATGTTGACCTGAGGTCTTCCAGATGCTCAGCTCTCCAGCCTCTGTGAGGGGCCAGGGCTCAAAGTAGTTCTGCAGAGAGGGTCTTGGAAGCAGTTGTTCTCCTCCTCTCACCTGCAGTCTGTCATCTCCTTCTGCCACGCTCTCCTAACATATTTTATGCCTGTGCCCTCTCCTTGGTCTCCGTGCTCCAGGTCATTATCCACCAAAGGCCGTCCACAGGGCTTCTGTGAACGCTGCTGCTCCGCTCAGCCAGCTCGGGACTCAGTTACTGCATCACTTGGTTTTTCTCTAACTGACGACTCAAAACTAAATCTTATATGTATCTTCTTCTTCTGTTTTTTAAACTTGAGTTTCTTGCCAAAATTTAAAAATATGAGGATCATAAATATCCACATCTCTGTCAGTTCTTAAGATATCAGAAGATCTGGCCAGTGTGGCCAGTTTCCCTCAGGGCCACCAAGGCTGGAGCTGAGGAGAGGCTGCCCCTGATGCTGTGCAGGCCCCGCCCAGCAGAGGCCCTGTGTCCTAAAGATAAGGGCCTAGCACATCAGGGCCCTGCTCTTCCAGGGCCTGCCACCTAATGGTGTATTTGTAATGTTGTGAGTTTTTCTTAAAAAGGACCCTACCATTGTGTTTTAGACTCACCCCTGCCACTCTGCTCTATGGATTTCCTCACTGCCATTTATCAGTAGACTTGTCAATAGATTTTCTTTAAGAAGAGAAATATTTCCCTAAAGTCATGAGTCTATAAAAACAAAAGAAAAACAGAGAGAGCCTTGTATTTCAGGAAGAAAATAAGCCAGAGAGAGAGAGAAGAGAAAGAGAGAGAGAGAGAGAGAGAGAGAGAGAGAGAGAGAGAGAGAGAGAGAGAAGATAGCGAAGAGAAAGAATGAATATCTTTTTGAGGATGTGATCTGGCCCACATCCCTGGTATTTATTTTGTGATCTCTGGCTGCTTCTAGTCTCCTACAATTTGCGACTTCTTGAATTCCCTATAGCTGGGACCATTTTTTTTTTTTTTTACATAGTCATCAAGTTGCTTTCTTCTCCATTTCTTCAAAGACACATTAAACCCCATTAATTTAATCCTCATGGTAGAGGGAGGTTGCTAAAAATCCCCATGTTGAAGGAAAAAACATAGTATCTGTCCAGAAAAGGAGAGCAAGCTATATATACATTTTGCTGCTTGGACTGTAATGTCCTAGGGGGAAAGGACTGAATCTTTTCTGTAGTTTTTACTGCAAGTGTTTGCAGGCATGAGTAAATGCTAACTCAATAAATATTCATTGACACTGATGATAAGACATGTATTGAATAGAGCTTATGTTCTCCAGCTGCTTTCTAGGATATGTGTTTTCTCTGTTGGTCACTGCTTGGAACAGATTTTATTCCACAGTGCTAGAGCTCTGTGGAAATATAAATATTTTTGTTGTAATAACATGCTGCAATAGGGAATTTGGTCATTGTATTTCCCTCTTCCAAGATACTATTTGCTTTACTTTGATATATCTTGTGTTGTTCATAATGCATTTTATAGCCTCGTTTTTTATTCTTGATATTGTTAAGGATTTGGTGAATTCTTTTTGAATATATTTGCTACTCAGCAAACTTGTGTCTCTCTGCTTCTCCCAGGAATGGGGGAGAAGTGATATGCAGCATAGATCATTTGGTGGAGAGTTATTTGGGGCTTATTTATGCTCTCCATTGCCTAGATGGTTAGGCATCTTCTCTATTTAGACAATGTCTTATTAAAAAGAAGCACTGGCCAGGCTTGGTGGTGCACGCTTGTAATCCCTGCGCTTGGAAGGTGGAGACAGGAGGATCGTGCAGGTTCAAAGCCAGCCACACTGGCTTAAGAGACGCTGTTTCCAAATAAAAATAATAAAAAAATAGGTCTGGGAGTGTAGCCTGGAGGTAGAAGGGCTTCCAGGAAACCCAGTAGCACACATAAAAAAAAATTAAAAAAAATTTAAAAAATTAAAAGAAGCACTTACTTGAAAATGTAAAAATAAAACTAAATATAAAAAGAGAGCACTTTTTAAAATGTAGCTTTTGCCTTATCTATTTTCTAATTCTTCCTGGCTGGAGTGGACTGGAGGACTGACATCTAACCCATAATAACCCATAAGCTTTTTTTTTTGACAAAATAATGGTTTAAGAGCCAGTGCCCAGAAAACCAAAGTGGGGTTGAATTTTTAATATTATTAATGCCATGACCCTAACTTTTTAAGAAGTTTTCCATTTTATGTTTTTGCCTACATAACTATAAATCTAATATTTTCCCTCATTTAGCCTGTTGCCTTTAGTAATAGCAGCCCAGTTTGAAATGATATTTAACTCTAAATTTGAATTAAGATGATTCCAAATGTCTGAAATGATAATGATAAAAAATCCTGAAAAAGAGAATAAGATAAGGAAAATAATAGGCAATTAATTACTCTTTTTATTTTTCTTATTTACTTAATTACTTATTGTGGTACTAGGGATTGAATCCCAGGGCATTTTACCTCCAAGCTACACCCTCATCCCTATTTTATTTTATTTTTTATTTTGAAACAGGGTCTCATTAATGTGTAGAGAGCCTCATTAAATTGCCATGGCTAGCCTTGAATTTGCAATCTTCCTTTTTCAGCCTTCCAAGCAATGGGATGATTACATCAGGCACCACCATGCTTCCCCACCTGCTCTTTGCCCTTCCGACTTCTGCCATGGGATGTTGCAGCCTGAAGGTTTTCACCAGATGGCAACACCTTGACACCAGACTTCTTAGCCTCTAGAACTGTAAGAAATAAAATAAGTATCTGTTTTGTATAGATTACCTAGGCTATGATATTATATTACAGTGACACAAAATGGACCAAGCCAGGATTAAAATAATCTATGAAGCTTACTACTCATAAATAAGCCCTAGTAATATTTTTAATTACTTCTGGCCATTTCTTTTTCTATGCCTGTACATACATATGTTATTACATAACTAAACTTGTGGCTTTTCACTTTAATATGCATTGATTGTCAATGAATATGTTCTGAAAACTTGCATCAAGAAATATTATTCAGAAACTTAATTTATAATAGCTATATTATACTCACTCATATGGATATGCCATGATTAATATAAACCTTTCTTACTTGAGATGTTTATGTTATTTTCGGTTATATAATTCTGTGATAACAAAGAGTAGCTATCTTTGCCTATATTTCTGTTCTCATAACAAATTTATTAAAATGTAAGTCACATATACAATTCAAACATTTTTGAGTGACTTTTAGTATGTCCACAGCATTGTTCATCCTTCATCATAATCTAATTTAGAACATTTTTATTATCCCAAAAGGAAATTCTATTCCCTTGAGCCATGAGCCCCAAATTTCTCCATCCCCTACCCAACACTAGGCAACTAACAATCTCTTTTCTGTCTCTACAGATTTTCTATTTTGGACATTTTGTATAAATTGAGTCATACAATATGTAGTCCTTTGTAATAGGCATCTTTTACTTAGTATTATATTTTCAAGGTGATCCATGTTATAGCATGATTCAAGACTTGAATTTCATTTAGTGCAAAATAGTGTTATCTGTGTGGTCATACCACATGTTATAAATCCATTCATCAGTTTATGGGCATTTGGGCTGTTCCCTCTTTTTAGCTATTCTAAATAATGCTGGTATAAACATTCGTGCAAGTTGGTGTCCACATTTGCTTTCATTTCTCTTGGGTATATACGTAGAAGTGGAAATGCTGGATAATATGGTAACCCTATGTATAAACATTTAGGGATAGTCAAAATACTTTCAAAGTGACTTCACCATGTTTTTATTCCCACCGGCAATGTATAAATGGAGATTTAAGCCGGGCGTGGTGGCGCACACCTGTAATCCCAGCATTAGGGAGGCTGAGACCGGAGGATCGTGGTCCGCAGACAGACTCAGCTACTTAGTGAGGCCCTCTGCAACTCAGTGAGACCCTGTTTCAAAATAAAGAATTAGAAATAGGGCAGGGGGTGTAGCTCAGGGGTCAAATGTCCCTGGGTTCCAACCCCAGACCCACACACAAAAAAAATGGATATTTTTTTCATATCCTCGCCAAAACTTGTAATGATCTACTTTTTAAACAAATTATAGCCATTCTCTATGATATGGATGTCATGTCTTTGTGGTTTTGATTTGTATTTCCTTGATGGCCGATTGCCTGAAGTTCTGTTTAACTAAGATAATTTTTGGGTATGAATTTCCTGAATTAAGGATACAAATTTCAAAAGTTCATATTTAGTGCTAAACTGCTATTAAATAATTACATGGATTTTACTCTGTCTAGAAAGATGCAGGATTCTCTTTACATAGAATCTTCATTAAAAAGATATTGAAAATTTTGCCAGTTTAGTAAAATTGACATTATTTTAGCCCCATATCTTATGGTGCTGGACCTTTTCATGCACATGATAATTATTTATGCAACTTCAGTGAGTTGCTCACATTCTTTGTCCATTTTTTTGTGGTGTTGGGGATGAACCCAGGGGCATTCTACCTCTGAGCTACACCCTCAGCCCTATTTTTTATTCTTTATTTTGAAACAGGGCCTCACTAAGTTGTGGAGGGCCTCACTAAGTAGCAGAGGCTGGCCACAAACCTACAATCCTCCTGTCTCAGTCTCCCAGGTAAGGATTACAATCATGTGTCACCATGCCCAGTGTGTCCATTTTTCTATTGGGTCCAATTTTTTGTTTTCTATTGAGTGGTATAAGCTTCTTATATTAGTTTTATTTGTCATAAGCTAAATATATATACATATACACACATATTTATTATGCATATTATTTACGTGTGTGTGTGTGTGTGTGTGTGTGTGTGTGTGTGTTGGTGCTGGAAATTGAACCCAGTGGGATTATACCTCTGAGCTACACCGCCAGTCCCATTTTTTCTTTTTTTATTTTGAAACAGGGTCTCAGTTGCAGAGGGCCTCACCAACTTATTAAAGCTAGCTGCAAATCTGTGACCCTCCTGTCTCAGCCTTCCTGGCTGTAATACTCCCATAATCAATCAATCAATCAATCAATCTATCTATCTATCTATTTTTTTGATGGTACAGGGGTTCCTGGAAGCCCTTCTACCTCCGGGATACACTCCCAGACCTATTTTATACTTTTTTATTTTTGGAAACAGGGTCTCTTAAGCCAGCCATGCTGGCTTCAAACCTGTGTGATCCTCCTGTCTCCGCCTCCCAAGCGCGGGGATTACAAGCGTGCTCCACCATGCCCGGCTTCCCATAATCTATTTTTAACATACATGGGTTTTCAAATTTGTTTTTAAAAATAGCTTATATTCTTCTTGAATAATTTTTTTAGACGAGGACAAATTTATGAAAAATTATCAATATAAAATATTATGAGAAAATTAATATTTGAATCCTGTTATAATGAACTGGAGTAAAACGTTTTCAAGTATTGAAAGAGATTTAGAAAAAAATTCAATATTTTTTGGGGTATTGAGGTTTGAGTTCAGGGGAATTCTACCTGTGAGCTCTACACACACACACACACACACACACACACACACACACACCCGCCCTAGTTTATTTTTTATCTTGAAACAGGGCCACACTAAGTTACTGAGGCTGGCCGAAAACCTGTCATCCTCCTATCTCAACCTCCCAAGCACTGGGATCACAAGCATCTACCACCACGCCTGGCTAGAAAGTTTTAAAAATTATGTTTAATTTTTAAGTAATGAAAACATTAGGCAAATGGAGACTAGATAAAAGAGCACACTTTAGTTACATAAGACATATTAATGCTTCTCCCTGAATCTAATTGAAAACTAGATGATCATTTATGTTCAGTGAAAGGTAGGAAATTAGAAGTAGTAATCATTTGGGGGTTGATCCTTTTCATTTGGTTTCTTAGGTACTTTAATTACATTTATAGACATAATCTCAGGCTTTTTATACTTTCCAATGTCAGTCTCTCAGTGTGTACTTGTATTCCAAAGAATTTCATGACAAATTCAGGACTGAGAACTCTTTCCCTTCCTGGTTTACAAAATTCTCAAACAGAATTCTGGAGTGTAGCATGGACTGACTCACCAGCCCCATAGCCCCATCATCCCTGATTGTTTAATGCTTAAAAATCAAAGTTACTCAGAAGCTGGTTACAACACACTTTTCTTTAGGAAAACCTATATACCCAAAGGGCTTATCCAAACCTGTAGAATAGTTCTGAACTTATAACCTTCTGGATTTAAGTTCTGTGTTTTTAGCCCTAATATGTCTCCCTTTCTACCCAGAGTTGGTTCTGTGTGGCTAAAGCCAAATGGGGCACAGAGTAATGTCTGATGGATGACAGAGGCCGTGTTCTTTTCTTAAGCTATGTGTTTAAATGGTTGGCTCTTGGTATAGAGCAATGGGGAGGAACTACTGCATTTACATATGTGACAATACAGTGGAGAGTGAAGATCCTGAAGAGTATCCTAAGTTAATGTTTGTGATCATCATTTTTGGGAGGGCACACTGTACAAAGGAAGAAATTCACCCCACCTTGTTTGTTTCTTTCAGCAGTGATATTAAATACGAAGATCTGCTGAGTATTGCTGTTTTGGGGAATGTGACTTAAGAATGCTAAGGAGAGCGCCCGGTGTGGTGGCGCACGCTTGTAATCCCCGTGCTTGGGAGGCGGAGACAGGAGGATCGCGCAGGTTCAAAGCCAGCCCCACTGGCTTAAGAGACCCTGTTTCCAAATAAAAATATAAAATAGGTCTGGGAGTGTAGCCCGGAGGTAGAAGGGTTTCCAGGAACCCCAGTGTCTTTCCCCCAAAATAAAAGAATGCTAAGGAAAGAGAAGTATAGATACTACTTCATCTGTAATGGGGTTACAGCCTGATGAACTCACTATAATATCATGAGGAGAAAATGCATTTAATACACCTAATCTACAGAACATCATAGTTTAGTCTAGTCTACTTGACACATGCTTAGAACAATGATCTAACATAAAGCCCATTTTATAATACAGAGTTGGATAGCTCATGAAAAATTTTGGATACTGTACTGGAAGCATACAACAGAATGATTGTGTGGGTACAGGAAACACACATGGCATTTTGTAAATAGTAGGATACAAACCACACAAACCTAATATCCAAAGAATGCTGCCAATACAGTACGCTGTTGTTCACTCGTGTGGTTGTATGCCTTGCTGCTGAGTAAGCCATGAGCGGCTTGCTCTTGCTGTTCATCAGTGAGAGCATCCTATGTATATCCTTAGACCAGGGAAAGAGAAAAAACCAAAGCATGGTTTCTACTGAATGGGCATTACTTCTACACCATCACAGATGTCAAAAAATTGGAAGTCATAAGTCAGGGACTTTTTTTTTTTTGGTGGTACTGGGGTTCCTGGAAGCCCTCCTACCTCTGGGATACACTCCCAGGCCTATTTTATATTTTTTAATTTGGAAACAAGGTCTCTTAAGCCAGCGGGGCTGACTCTGAACCAGCGCGATCTTCCTGTCTCCGCCTCCCAAGTGCGGGGATTACAAGCGTGCGCCACCACGCCCGGCTGGTGATTTGGGTCCCGTTTACTGGTCAAATTGTGTCCTCATCCTCCCAATACGTCAGAATGTGACCTTATTTAGAAATAATGATATTGTAAAGGTGGTTAGTGAAATTAGGATGAGGTTATATAGGAATAACATGGACCCTTGATTCAGCATGACTGTTGTCATTATAAGAGGGAGATTGAGACACAGATGCGAATGGAGAACAGGAGGCTCTGGGCAAACAGAGGCAGAGCTTGGCGTGATGCATCTTTAGACCATGATGCCAAAGGCTGCTGCTCTTTGCCAAAAGCTAAGGGAGAATCACAGTACAGATTTTCCCATTGAGCCTTCAGAAGGAACCAACCCTGCCCATGCTTTTGAGTTTAGACTTCTGGCCTCCAGAACTGTGAGATAATAAATTCCTATTGTTTCAGATCATTCAGTGTGTGGCAATTTGCTACAAAAGTCTTAGAAAATTAACATAGGCTGCAAACCTCAAGCCAAACTACTTAATATTCTTGTTTCAATTTCTTTACTTGTGGAATAGAAATAACCCCAGCCCATTGTGAGGATCCAAGGCTTCTGCAAGGGGTGAGTTTTGACGCTTAGCTGCCCGAGGCTTCGTCCACTCCTCCGTCTCTGTACCGCCACTGCAGTCCAGAGACCAGTGGCACTGGAACTGATGCACGCATCAAAATCGCCCCGAAGGGCCGGGCGTGGTGGCGCAAGTTTGTAATCCTTGCGCTTGGGAGCCGAGACTCCAAGCCAGC
The DNA here is from genome assembly GCF_963383645.1 of Muscardinus avellanarius. Lineage (NCBI taxonomy): Eukaryota > Metazoa > Chordata > Mammalia > Rodentia > Gliridae > Muscardinus > Muscardinus avellanarius. Next base: position 56,415,361 of record NC_137799.1, on the reverse strand, counting down.
CGCGCTGGCTTAAGAGACCCTGTTTCCAAATTAAAGAAAAGTATAAAAACGCGTCTGGAAGTGTAGCCCGGAGGTAAAAGGGTTTCCAGGAACCCCAGTACCACCAACACCAATAAATAAATAAATAAATAAATAAATAAATAAATAAATAAATAAAATCACCCGGAAGGCTCGTTAAAGCAGATTGCATGGTCCCACCCCCGAGTTGGTCATCCCCAAAGTAGGTCGGGGTGGGGCTTGATAATTTGTTAATTTGACAAGTTCTCCATTTTAATTATGGAACTGGAGATTTAGAAAACATTTATGGGGCAAGGAGGAGTAACAAAACCATTTAAAAAGGGACATCAAAAGGTTGGAGGGCTTTGCATCTTGTGTAGATAACCTTTATTTTATTTTATTTTATTTTTATTTATTTATTTATTTTTGGTGGTACTGGGGTTCCTGGAAGCCCTTCTACCTCCGGGCTACACTCCCAGACCTATTTTTACATTTTTATATTTGAAAACAGGGTCTCCTAAGCCAACGTGCGCGGCTGGCTTCGAACCTGCACGATCCTCCTGTGCGCGGCTGGCTTCGAACCTGCACGATCCTCCTGTCTCTGCCTCCCAAGCGCGGGGATTACAAGCGTGCGCCACCACGCCTGGCTCGGTAGATAACCTTTAAATCACATTATTAAAATGTGTATCCAGCCGGGTGTGGTGGCACACGCTTCTAATCCCCACGCTTGGGAGGCTGAGACAGGGGGAATGCACAGGTTCAAAGCCAGCCCCAGCTACTTAGTGAGGCTCTCAGCAACTTAGTGAGACCCTGTTTCTAAATAAAATATAAAATAGGTCTGGGAGTATAGCCCGGAGGTAGAAAGCCTCTGGGTTCCACCCCCAGTACCACCAAAAAAAAAATGTGCACCCAGTACCCCTCCCTTCCTCACCCCCATGGTAACACCTGGAAGCTGATACTATCTTACTGCTTCAGGTTCTTTCTGTCTTCATTCTGCATATGGGAGTTACCTCTTGTATACTCTGGACTTGAACTTGAATATCTGCTACTTGAGCATCTTGAGCTTCTCTGAGTGGTGAGATTTGAGATCTGATCCTTATCCCATGTCCCATTTTCACCATGACTCCCCCCTTCCTTGGATTCATAATGCATACTTTCCATCTTATTAAGCACTTCACCATACAGTCTTTCATGTGGTGTTCACTGAGTGACTTCCTTGTTGATTGGTGGGGTCCCATCTGTGCTTAACTGGCTTAGGAATCTAGACCACAACTGTTCCTCAGAAAGACCTGACATTTAAGTTTTACTAAATTTCCTAAAGCTTTTCCATCTATGCATCTATTCACTCATTTAGTGCCCCATGGAACACCTGCTGTATCCAGCTCTCAGTGTATTCTGGGTGTGCAAGTGTGACCAAAACCCAAAAGCAGATGCCCCTGTGGAGATTATAGGTGGTGTTTGTGTGTGTGTGTGCGCGCGCGTGTGTGTGTGTGTGTGTGTGTGTGTGTGTGTGTGTGTGTGAAGGGGAGGTGGACATTAAAAATACCACAATAATACATGCAAAAATCACAGCTGTAGCAAGAACATCAAAGGACAGCAGTACCTAGTTCTAACAAACTGTAATGGTGAGATCTGACCCTCTTAGGGAGGTCAGAGAAGAGAAGCCTTTTGAAAAGAGCTGGTCTAAAAAATGTGCAGAGAATTAGCCAGATATTAAGCAAAAAACAAGGAGGCAGAGAGAACAGCATGTGCTGAGGCCTGGTCAGACGGAGGGATGTTGCAGGGACTGATCTTTGGGTGTAGACATCGAGGTATATGAGGGGTACTGGGTGTCTTGAGGGACAAATGGGGATGTAGACTGAGGTCATGCGGTCCTCAACGCTGTATGTTCTCAGGCCTGGCAGGTATGAGCCACTGAACATCTCCTTGTTTCTGCTGACCACTCCCTACCTGCCACCAGGCTTCCTGTCCCTGGTTAACTGTGGTCTATCCCTCCACACCTTGCACCACTATTCTGTCTCAGAGGACTTGGCATCCCTTCCTCTTTACCAGATGGCCTCTCCAATTTCTCCTTTCTTCCTGCATCCGCCAGTGACTGATCTCAGTGAGTTTCTAAGTTCCCAGCATGATTCATATTTGCCATTTAACTGCCTCCTTCCCATGTTTCTTGACATGCTCAGATCTCCCTAGTTTAAACACATGCACACAGGCATATGAACACATGCCAATCACATCCCATCATGCAAGGTCCTAACTACCATCAGGCCTGTCTCTTCTCACAGGTGGAGGTGGATGCAGGATGGGGGCTGGGGGGGTCTGCCTTTGTTCTCTACATCTCTTCCCTGACTTGTTAGTCAATTCTGTCTGGGTTTGAAAGATAATGAAAGAATATTCTCTCTAAGTTTGTTCCTTGGTCTTAGGTCTATAGGCTATAATCTTACTGTAATATACCTTCAAAGTTCAGGGCATCTTAAGAATTGCTTGCCAAAATTCCCCAATTCAACTCTATTCAAAGGGAACTAAAAATATTTTTAAGATCTTTGTTCTGAGGTGTTCTCTACTTGGAAAAACTTCTTGAGATTGGACCTTGAGAGAAGATTGGTATTCCTGAGAGGGAAGAGTTTCAATGTAAATTTAAGTGTTTGAAATGGAGTTTTAAAATGATGATTTACATTTTATTTGTTGTCAGAAAAGTCAGCTTAATGTGCATGGTCCAGAGAAAATACAAGCTGAGCACATTTAATAAAACAGTAAATATACAAATACTTTAAAAGGAAAAACAAACTCAAGCCAATGAAACATAAATGATGTACTTAAATAATTATAAATTGTTTATCATTTCCTCCTATGTTAAAATTTAATTTTTTTCTTTTTTCTTTTTTTTTTGGTGGTACTGGGGTTCCTGGAAGCCCTTCTACCTCCGGGCTACACTCCCAGACCTATTTTATATTTTTGAAACAGGGTCTCTTCACTGGCTTCGAACCTGCGCGATCCTCCTGTCTCCGCCTCCCAAGCGCGGGGATTACAAGCGTGCGCCACCACGCCCGGCAATTTTTTTCTTTTTAAAACATAGCAAAGTAGAATAAATACATTGTTAGTATTGTTTTCATATCTAAAGCTGATGCTATCAGTATAGCCAAAGGATGTATTCTGAATTCTTAGTATATTGACAGGTTTGTATTAAACTAAATGATTTCTCCTTTCACATCCAGACTTTTCTACAATCCAGAGAACGCATTCTTGAGACGACAGGATAAAATGCAAACTGAACTAAAGAATAGCCTTTCTCTGTATAGCTAACTAGGAGCTAAAATAGCAACAGAACTTGGCCTCTTTAATGCTGTAACAGGCTAACTAGCCATATCCTATGTTCAGGGTTGAGAACATGTAGTCAGCATCTTTAATATTAACGTTCATCCCAAAATAGAAGAGATAAGCCAATAGTAATGATGATGTAACAATTTGCTCCTAATTTATGTTATTCTTATACCCTATCACAGTCCATTTGCTTGGTATTTATTTATAAGTGGTCACCTGCCAATTTCTAGGGGCTAGGGAGGTTCAGTCTGTGGTACACTGGCACATTTTAATCAAATAAACAAAAGGTTTGACTGGTAATCAGAATGTCAATGTCTTACATAGAGAGTTGACACTTGCTAAAAGGCTGTATTCCTTGACACCCAGTCTCTCCTCTGAGGAGAAATCCTAATGCAGTACTTAGTAGGAACTCTAGTTTCCTAAATCTCTATATTTGTGTTTCTAGCTAAACAAGAGATGGAGCTGAGATTAGGATGTCATTGCAGGGAGGGGGCAGGATGCACCACTTAGGATTAGTTGATTGCAAGCAACATATAGGAATATTGCCTGACTGAACTGAAGGAGAATTTCTAGGAAGACCTCAGGGACTCTCAGAACTGACAGGGCCCTGCAGACCAAGGCTTGGATACCAAGGAAGAAGCAACCATTGAACAATTTGCTCAGATGGAGAGAAGTCCAGATAGTCTTTTTGTCTGTTGGGTGTTATTTTAGTGTGTGGTGCTAGTGACTGAACCAAGGAGAACTCTACTTTTTTAAATTTGGAAACAGGGCCTCCCTAAGTTGCTGAGAGCCTTTTTCTCCTCCTCCTCCTCCTCCTCCTCTTCCTCCTCCTCCTCCTCCTCCTTCTTCTTCTTCTTCTTCTTCTTCTTCTTCTTGGTGGTACTAGGGTTCCTGGAAGCCCTTCTACCTCCAGGCTACACTCCCAGACCTATTATATATACATATATATATTTAAATTTGGAAACAGGGTCTCTTAAGCTAGCGAGGCTGGGTTTGAACCAGCGTGATCCTCCTGGTTGACTACAAGCGTGCGCTACCACGCCTGGCTGCTGAAAGCCTTTTAAAACAGGGTTTTTAAAGTTCAAATAATCTATAATCAGTGGATATCTGTATTATCTGTTGAGCGTTATAAGAGTAAAGACAAGACCCTGTACTAAAAAGGTAGGAATCTAAGACTATAAATGAATGTCTACAATGAGTGTCTAAGTTCACAGGAGAGATGCACAATAAGGGATTTAGAACTCTTAAAAGTGCAGAGAGGACAGTGGAGTAGGTGGGAGAAGGACTGCAGCAGAAAGGGACTGCAGATGGGTAATAGAGATTGGGAGGATTTTACTAGGGAAGTTGGAAGCATTTCCAGCTGGGGTGTAAGTAATAAATACAACCCAGATGTGAGTCACTCAGCTGAGTCCCCTCCTCCTCTTCTGTGATTGAGTTAATAGGGTTTAGCTAAGTGAAAATGAAGCTTTTGCAAGGAGAGTCCCCTGTGCTTTGAAGGGAGGAGGCCTATGTGGGAGAGAGGAAAGGGGGCATCACCAGGAGAATGACTTACAATTCTACCTCAAAGAGACAAAAGATAATATGCCACTCCCTGTGTATCTGTTGGAGGGTGGGTGACAGGTGAAAAACCTGGAAACAAAGTGGTCTTTTGATTTCTCATTGTTAGGAAAGATCTTGTTTATCCTGCCCATACTGGGTAGGGGCCAAAGTTCCTGGTTGCATCCAAAGGCAGAAAATGTTAAGTGCCACTCAGCCCTGAATGACTTTGAGTCCCACACAGTACAAGTTTCAATACAAGGTTATCTGGAGAAGGCTGTTGAGCATCAGGTGTGATGTGGAAAGGAGGTGGCGTCAGTGATCGAGTGTATCTTCTATCCATTCATATGTCCACTCCAATCTGTGTTTATGTACGGATGAGAGGCTCTGTTGCTGGTTGAGGCTAAAACTTGGGCTAGAAAAGCTGAGCGTGATGGCGCACACTTGTAATCCCAGCGTTTGGGAGGCTGAGACAGGAGGATCTCAGGCTCATGGCCAGCCTCAGTTATTTAGTGAGTCCCTCCACAACTTAGTGAGACCCTGTTTCAAAATAAAGAATAAAAAATAGGGCTGGAGGTGTAGCCTGGTGGTAGAATGCCCCTGGGATCCATTCTCAAAACTGCAAAAAAAAAAAAAAAAAAAAAAAAAAAAAGTAAGGGTAAGTTACTTTATGATTTGCCTTTTTTTTTTTTTTGTGGTACTGGGGTTCCTGGAAGCCCTTCTACCTCCGGGCTACACTCCCAGACCTATTTTATACTTTTTTATTTTTGGAAACAGGGTCTCTGAAGCCAGTGGGGCTGGCTTCGAACCAGCGAGATCCTCCTGTCTCCGCCTCCCAAGCACGGGGATTACAAGTGTGCACCACCACGCTGGGCTTGAATTGCCTCTTTTGTCATCTGTAAAATAAGTTGGGATTTAGTGCCTTTGCTGTGTTTCCTGGGCTTGTGGAGCTTACTCGGGAAGCCTGGAGCAGTGTGCTCCAGGACCTGTTGGAGGAGTGGCATCAGAAGCTGAAAGGCAGAAAGATGAAAGCTACTGCTGCGTTTCCTCTGTCTCCTTTGAACTGGGGGCCCTCTGAAAGGCACCAGGGAAACAGAACCTCTGTGCAAACTACAGGTCTGGTATTTTCCAGAAGCCTTGGCATAATGCAAGGAGAAGTAGTGCATAAATGATGTGATGGAATTATTGCTGACCATAAATTTACTGCCTAATTAGTGAGATGGTACAATGTAAGAGTTTTGTTTAGTTGGGACTTTCTTGAGCAGATTTAGGTTTATTTACCCTTTTACATTGATTTTTTATCTCAGTAGATATAGGGCAATATGTTGAATTATGGAAACCTTTTTAAAGGAAGTTCTTCCTCATTGACCTTTGATTCCCCTTCCATTGTACTGTACTTCTGATTTCTCTACAGAGGCTCTACTGCAGCCAGAGAGAGCACCTATGTTTGGAATTTTTCAATGCACGGTGCATTTGTCCTTTGCGTTCAAGTCAGAATAATTGTCCATAAAAGGGTTTTTGGAATTACTGATCTGTAAACTCCTTGGGGTTCAAGATCTGGCACATATACATTTTGCTATTTTCCTCGACCTTCCCCCAGCACCTTTTACTGTGATACCTGCTAGTAAGTAGACTTCTATAAATCATCTCAAAGGCAACATCTTAAAGATCTTTGTGAGTATAAATTGTGGCTTCAATAGAAATACTGAATTTAGATGAGATCCAGGGAATACTCAAAGGAGTTAACAGTGGTTTCAAGAGGATGTGAAGCTCTTAAGTAGTCCTTTCTCCCAAGACAGTTTCTTTGATGTTTAGCAGCATAAGCCTTTTAAGTTGGAGGATGAAGAACTAGGCAAAGAGAGAGACCGGCCTTTGTTTAATTTGGGGTTCAGTCAAGTATTCAAAGTTCTGAGGAGATTCTTCAGGTCTTCATTTCACAGCTTTCATGGTCAGAGACCAGACTCATGAACCCCATGCCCTCCACTTTGTAGATTAACTCTTTTTATCTCTGCAGCTTCAACTAAGGCCCATCCTTCTGCAAAAACGTTTCATTGTTCAGATCAGGGACCAAGTAGTAAAAACTAACTGTAAAATCATTTTTTATTATGTAAGGAATGAAAAACATCTTGCAACTTCAAAATAGAAAAAATTCATTCTTAACAGCACTGGCTTCAGTGGATTAAAGTTCCTCAGATTTATTTCTCATGAATGCTAATGCTCATTGAACATGAGCTGGGGACTGCCCTGCTACGTCTTCACTCTGGACCCTGTCTGATAGCCATCTAGAATATTGTTGCGGGGGAAAAAGAAGAGTGTGTGTGTTACTAGGGACTGAACTCAGGTGCATTCCACCACCAACCAACACTCCCAGACTTGTTCATTTATTTATTTTTATTTGGAAACAGGGCCTCACTTAGTTTCTGATAGCCTAGCTAAGTTGGTAAGGCTGGCTTCAAACCTGCAATCCTCCTGTCTCAGCCTGAAAAGAGAGCTTTGCACATCTTATACCAACACTTAATTCTCTGCCAAACAGCAATTCTTTTCCCGTCCTAGCCCATTAGCTGAAATTTGTCACAGTGCCTCCACTTAATCACAGGGTGTTTGGAAAGTGTAATTCCACCATGCATTGGAAGGTATATGGAGACCAGTGAGAAGGACACTGCAGGTCAGCTCCTTGTCGGCTTGGCTTCTCTCTGCCGATTAGGTCAGAATCCTGTGTACCCTTTCTGTTCCAGGATCCACCACTACCTGCACAATGCTATCTTGACGTGTTTACATTTATATTGGTAAGGACTATGATTGGCCAATGATGGTTCTAATCTCAGCATCAGATGTTCACCCTGTGCCCAAGCAGCAGTGGTGACGAGGGTGGGATGGTCTGTGCTTCCTACCAGGCAGCATGGATTGTGAAGCTTCGGAAGGGTATTTCTAGGAATCCCATTCTGCCATGCTGTATCTACTCATCCCTGGTAACCGCCTGTCACCTTGGCTTCTGTCACTCTGGCTTCTCTTCTTCATCACGCTAGTCCCCACATGGGCACAGTGTTCCCATTTTTTCCCATGAGCTCCTCAGTCGTCGAAAGACTGGAGGAAATGGCTAATTCCCTGAGCAGAAGCCACTTGGGGCTGTTCTGTTTCAGTCACTTAATTCCCAGTCTTCCTTAGTTCAGCCACATACCAGCGTCAGTGGGTGACACCTGTCCCGGTGTGGGGGTGACACTGGCACATCCAAGGGTCCCTAGTAGCTTTGCTGAGAAAAAATAAGGGGGCAGTGGAAACACACACAAAGAGGCACTGAGTAATATATATATATATATATATATATATATATATATATATTTTCCTGAAAAGGGTGTTTAAGCCAATAAAATTAGGAAGCCATAAAAAACTTTATTACATATGTTCAGAATTATACTTTTTTACACTATACAAAGATTATTTTAGACCAGAAATCCTAACATATGACCCTTATCATTTATGTAGACAGGAGATTAAATATTATTACTGTAGTAATACCACAACTATGTATTGTTCAGTTTTGAGTACTTTTTTCATCCAATCTCCAACCTACAGCACCAGATCTTTTTTTTTTTTTAAACAGGCCCTCACTAAATTGCTAAGGCTTCACACCTGCAATCCTATCTGAGCCTCCAAAGTACTGCGTGCTACCAAGCCCAGCTGTTTCTTCTTTTTCTCAAATCAATTAAATTTTATCAGTCCAGGAAAAAAAAAAAAAAAAGAAAGAAAAGAAAAAACATTGGTGGTTTTTCCTAAGGTGTAGAGGCTTAAGAGATATTGAAACCAGGGCAGATAAATGTTCTGTTCTGTGTTTGTGGCCAACCAGGCAGGACAAGGCATAAAAGGAGCAATGACTTACTCATTGCCCTAAAGCACCACTCCTTTTCTGGCTGCAGAAAGGCCAGGCTCAAAGGGCACGCAGGCGGTCTGCAGTACCTGGAGCCCGGCAAATCACCTGCGTGCTGCGGCTGTCTGGACGGCGGAGCTACAGCTAGCCTTGCGAGTCCGTCCAGGGCACGCAGGACACCCGGGCGGGGAACAGCCCTGCGCCCCCCGACCGCGCAGCGGCGGGCGTCGCCGCCCAGGTGCCGCTCAGCACCACCTGCCGGGCCGCGCCGCGCCGGGGCGGGGCTTCCCGCGTCCCCTTTAAGAGGCCGCATCACCGGGGCCTGACGTCAGGGTGTCTCTCCGCACGACCCGCGTCCCGCGCCGCTCCGCGCCCACAGCCCGGCGGCGGCTCGACGAGGCGGCCAGGCCCTGCTCGGCTCGGCTCGGCTCGGCTCGCTCAGCCCAGGGTCCCCGCCGCCGCCGCCGCCGCCCGCCCGCCTGCGCCATGTCGGTGGCCGGGCTCAAGAAGCAGTTCCACAAGGCCACCCAGGTAAGGCGCGGGGCAGGTGCGTCGAGGAGCCGCCCCCGCCGGCCGCGGGGGGCGCCGGAGAGCTGGGACCCCGGGCCGCGCCCGCAGCCGCAGCGCCCCGCATCCCGCGCCCGCATCCCGCATCCCGCATCCCGCATCCCGCATCCCACATCCCGCATCCCGCATCCCGCATCCCCATCCCCATCCGCGGTCCATCCCCGGTCCCCATCCCCGGTCCCCGGCCGGCGCTGCGGGAGATTATGTAAAGTGGCCGCTGCCGGGTGACCTTGCGGGGCGGTGTCTCTGCGGGAGCCCGTCCCGCCCCCTCCCGCGGCTCGGGTCCTCCCCCGCGCCGGCTCCGGGAGGCGAGGATGGGGCTGCCCCGCCAGCCCAGTGAACTTCCCTGGAGAACTCCTTCCTGAAACTTCTTTGAGGTCGCGGCTTGACCAGTGGTCTGCGGGTTTTGCACCTATTTCCCAAGGGTTTTGCTGCCCTGGCATAACTAAATTGTTGAAAACTTAAAATCATTTAGTTTAGAGAATTATTTTGTTAGCCGTTTGCATTTTAGGCTCATTTTTCCTTTTTGGTTAATGAGTTCTGGTTATCATAGAACTTATTTAATTCAGACTCTTAAATCACATTGGACCCAGTTGAAAGATTTTACAAAGGGAAATGTGAGTGAATTTACATGGAGTGACCTATTTTTTGGGTAATGTGTGAAATTACCTTTTTTTATTTTTGCGGGTCTGGGGATGGAACCTAGAGGCATTTGACCTCCGAGCTACACCCCCTGCCTAATTTTTCATTATTTATTTTGAAACAGGGTCTCACTGAGTTGCAAAGGGCCTCACTAAGTAGCTGAGGATGTCCACGAACAGCGATCCTCCGGTCTCAGCCTCCCAAATGCTGGGATTACAAGGGCGTGCCACCATGCCCAGCTTGAGATTACCTTTCTTTAAACAATTTTTCTGAAACAGGTTCAAGTTTAAGGGATCTTTACCTATTTAAGGACTTGGTTGGCTTACCTTTACATCTTTTTCATAATTTCATAGTGAGTTTTCTCATAATTTCTCAGAAGTAGTGAGACACCCCCTCCCCCCAGCCAGGCTTCCACAGTAACAGCCTCATTAGAAATCACATATGGAAAAGGTGAGGGTCATATTTGATAGAACCTTGGTTGTTAGCCTGACAGATGCAGCCTGAAATTCACCTCCTGTGTGTTTGCAGGTGTGTGTCATGTCTGTCACCACAGACAGACTTGCCTTTATAGAATCATCTCTGCCAATTTTGAAGTCAGGAAAATGTCCTTTAGTGTATTTTTGAAGCTTTCTGTGTCCTCTTTGCCAGAAATGTTTGTAAACACCAAGTGCATTGCTGACTTAGTTAGGAAGCCTTCCAATAACTTTATATTCCAAATTCTTCTGATTTATAGAACCAAAATATATGCTGCTCATGAATTCTCTGGCAGTACTTTGATTTTATGAACACTTTTTTTTAATTTAAGGTACTTGTCACTTTCTTAAATCTGATCTCAGCACTGAAGTTACCAGTGCCACATCCTTTTATCACTGAAAGGCAATTAGAAGTTTTGGTGTGGAAAAGGCTTAACACTTGAATCCCAATTTTCCTGTCTCTGACCTTGAGTCAGTTACTTTTTTTTTTCTTTTTTGGCGGTACTGGGGATTGAGCCCAGTGGCATTCTTGTTGCAAGTTACACCCCAGCCCTACTTTTTATTCTATTTATTTATTTATTTTTTATCGTGGTACTGGGGGTGGAACCAAGGGGCATTCTACCTCCTAGCTATACCCTTATCCCTATTTTTTTTAATTTTTTTTTGCGGGTCTGGGGATGGAACCCAGGGGCATTCGACCTCCGAGCTACACCCCCTGCCCTATTTTTATTCTTTATTTTGAAACCGGGTTTCACTGAATTGCGGAGGGCCTCACTAAGTAGCTGAGGCTGTCCGCGAATCGCGATCCTCAGGTCTCAGCCTCCCGAATGCTAGGATTACAAGCGTGCACCACCATGCCCGGCACCCTATTTTTTATTCTTTATTTTGAAAGGGGTCTTACTGAGTTGCAGAGGGCCTCACTAAGTACTGAGGCTGTTGGTGAACTGTGATCCTCCTGTCTCAGCCTCTCAGATGCAGATGCTGGAATTGCAACCATGTGCCGCCACGCCCCGCTCTATTCTTTATTTTATTTGATTTTATTTGCGTGTGGTGCTGGGGATTGAACTCAGGGGCATTCTACCTCCAAGCTACATCCCCAGCCCAATATTTTTTCAATTCTTTATTTGGAAACAGAGTCTCACTAAGTTGCAGAGGACTTCACTAAATAGCTGAGGCTGGCTGTGAACCCTGATCCTCCTGTCTCAGCGTCCCAAATGCTGGGATTAACAAGTGTGCACCGCCATGCCTGGCTCTATTCTTTATTTATGAAACAGGGTCTCAATAAGTTGCAGAGGGCCTCACTAAGTAGCTGAGGCTGGCCCTGAGTCTGTAATCCTCCTGTATTAGCCTCCCAAGTACTGGGTTTACAAGCATGTGCCACCATGCCTGGCTGAGTGATTTAACTTCTGAATCTATCCTTGCTAAAGTAAGTATAGTATTCATTTCTCAGGGATGATTTGAGGAAAAATGAGTTTGTGGAACACATAAAATGCTTAATGATAGTTACTAACATTAAGAATAATTGGTATAAAATACTATCCTTTATATCAGTAATGAGATAGAGGAAATTATTGAGCTGAAATTTTTAGCTTTGATATTGTACAAAATAATTTTAGGCTTCATTTTGGCTAAATCCAGAGGTTATGTAGCTCTAAAGTTTGGGTTCAAAACTTGAATTACAATATAGAAGAACTTGGTTGGAGGAAGTCTCCCTGTGATGAGATTACTATTGTGCTCAATGCAGGTGTAAAATCAATGTATTGTTTTCTTCTTTTTACTGGTAAGCCTTGTATTTTAAAGGTGAAGCAACATATGCTCTTATCCAAAGCTTAATGGAATATAACCTTAAAAGACTTAACAGAAAAGTTAGTCTTCCTAGGCATATATATGTTTTGGAGGGTGTGTTAAAACTAGTGTGAATGTTTACATGTGACAGAAATATTAGGGAAATACTTATGTCCTACTTTTGTAGTTGGTTTTACTATATAGGTTCATGAACCTGATCTTATCTACAGAGGAAGCTTTAGACCTAGTATTTTTTGAAAACTACATGCTGAATTATATAACATGTATATATAAGTAGAAGGCTAACATTTATTGCTTTTACAGAACTGAGCCTTTTTCTTAGGATAATGCAGTACACCTTTAGTGTTTGTACCACTGATTTGAAATTCCTGATTAAGATGGGTTATAACATACCTTTGAACTTATTATTTCTATCTTTTGGCTAACAGTTATTTTAATACTACCTTTTGGAAATGAAAAATGCTTTTGCCAAATAAAATTTATTAGAGGAGGAAATTTTTTCAGCATGACACTATATTAAAATAGCAAACTTGATTATCTTAGTGTAATATGATTTACTACTTAATTTCTCATAAAAATATAATGTGCCATGTAATTAAACAAGTTTTTTTTTACTATAAAATAGGGCAAATGAGCATGTGTTACTCTAATTTTAGTTTTATTCATATTGAAATTTTATCAAGAGTAATGTCAGGGCTTTATTTTCTACTTGTTTTAAGCTCACAGTAGTTTAGGTAAAAATAGCTTTGATTTCAATTAACATGCTTCTTTTAAAAAACATGTAGTTTTAAAATTTTATTGTATCATGTATTTGATATGGATGTATCTTTATGGCAGCATATGATAGTCTGTTATCAAGTAAAATGTATTTGGTCACCCATTATTTGTTTGGTAGAGGTTCTATAACAAAATACCCCCAAATGGAGAGACGTAAACAACAGAAAATGTATTATTTCACACTTCTTTCTGTATGTGTTTGTGGGGGGAGTACTGGAGATTGAACCTAGGGACATTCTACCTCTGAGTTACACCCTCAGCCCTATTTTATTTTTTATTTTGGAAACGGTCTCAGTAAGTTACTGAAGCTGACCACATTCTACCTTTGAGTTGTATTCCCAGCCCTATTTTATTTTCTATTTTGAAACGGTTTTCATTAAATTGCTGAAGCTGACCTTGAACCTGTGATCCTGTCTCAGCCTCCCAAACACTGGGATTGCAAGTGTGCACCACCACACCTTGCCCGCTTCACACTTCTTGACACAGGAATGCCTAAAGTCCGAAGTCAGGGTGTGGGGATGGCCATGCCCGCTGTGGAAGCAGTAGGCAGGATCTGTTCCAGCCTCTCCCCTGGCTAGTGCAGCTTTGTTGGCAGTCTTTGTCCTTCTCTGGCTTAGAGATGCGTTGCCTTGATCTTGCCTTCGTGTTCATGTGGCCTTGTCTCTGTGTCCAAATTTCCATGTTTTATAAGGGCATCTGTATTGGATTGGGGGTCCACTCTACTCCACCATGATCTCACCTTAATGTTAGTAATTGTATCTGCAGTCTTCCTGTTTCTAAAAAGGGTCACAGTCTGGGCTGCTGGGGTTCATTGAGACTTTAATGTATACTTTTTTTTATTTTTTGGTAGACATAGTTCAATCCATAGGAGTCATTTTTTTTTTTCATAAAAGGATGCACCAAGCTGGGCGTGGTGGCACATGCTTGTAATCCCAGCATTCCGGAGGCTGAGACCAGAGAATCGTGGTTCGTGGACAGCCTCAGCTACTTAATGAGGCCCTTCACAACTCAGTGAGACCCTGTTTCAAAATAAAGAATAAAAAATTGGGCAGGGGGTGTAGGTTGGAGGTCAAATGCCCCTGGGTTCCAGCCCCAGACCTGCAAAAAAAAAAAAAAAAAAAAGGCTATACCAAAATATTTACCAAAGTGTATTTGTGTCAAAATTTAGAAGGACAATTTATAAATAAATAAAACTTTTTATTGCATTGAATACAATGTGCTTACTCCTTTTTCTTTCTTTTTTTGTGGTTCCCGGGGATTGAACCTAGGGGCATCCTTCCTCTGAGCTACATCCCTGGTCCTGTTTTTTATTCTTTATTCTTTATTTTACAGAACTGGGGTTAAGTTTAGGGGCATTCTACTTCCAAGCTACATTGCCAGCTCTATTTTTGTTCTTTATTTTGAAACAGGGTTTCACTAAGTTGATGAGAATCTCATTACTTGTTTTTTTTAAATTTTTTTTTATTGGTGCACTGTATTCATACACCATAATGGGATTTAAAAAACCTTTTGTAGACATACATGCACATCCAGTCAGCCCCTACCCAATCCCCACCCCATTCCCTCCCCATCCCTCCTTCCCATGCTTGGCTTAGTGGTTGACATCTAGTATTATAGTAATTTATCCAAAATTAACAATGATAATCTCACATAACAGTTTCATTTGTCTGATACCAAGCTTTTGATGACTTAAAGATAACATTTCAATATTTCTTTTTGCTTTCTTTCTTACCAGAGGATATTTTTTTCTTTTCTTTTTTTAAGGTGAAACTATCATACATTTATTTTTCAGTAAAAATCTATCCTAATGTGAAATATGGACTCTAGATACCCAAAACGATCTTGAAAAAGAACAAAGCTAGAAGATTTATATTTTCTGATTTCAAACCTTGTAAAGCTACAATAATTGAAACAGTGTAGTACTGTAATAAAGGCAGATACATAAACCATTGGAGTTAAATAAAAGCCTAGAAATAAATTCTTCCATATATTGTCAAGTTATTTTTGACAAGGTTTCCACGAACATTTGGTGAAGGAAATAATAATCTTTTAACTAGATATTGTTGAAAAATAATAATTACATGAAAAAGAATAAGATTGGACCCTTACCTAACACCATATACAAATATTAACTCAAAATAGATAAAAGACCTAAATATAAATCTTAAGACTATAAACTTTTAGGAGAAAATCTGGGTCATAAAACCTCACAACATTGAAATTGGCAGTGATTTCTTGGATATGATTTCAATGGCACAGGCATGTTGAGTCTTCCTTCAGACCTGCCATCCTCCCATCTCAGCCCCCCAAATACTGGGATGACAGGTGTATACCACTGCGCCAAGCCTCTTTTCTCCCTTTTTAATGAGTTTGGTAGACATACTGCTATGGTCTGAATTTGTTCCCATCCCAAATTCATAGAGTGAAACTGTACTGCGAATGAGATAGTAGTAAGAGAGAGGAGCTTTAGGAAGTGAGTCAATCCCGAGGGCTCTGTTCTCATGAGTGGGATTAAAGCTCTCATAAAAGAGAAGGAAGGGAGTGCCCCTGTCTCCTGCTATACTATACTGTCTACTGCTATACTCATGAGAGTATAGCAGTAAAGGTGCCCTCTTTGAAACAGCCTTTGCCAGATGTGAGGTCTGCTGGTGCCTTAATCTTGGACTTCCCAGACTATGAGAAGTACATTTCTACCACTTGTAAATTAGTCAGCTGAAGGTATTGTTCTAGTAGGCTGAATTAAGAGAGAAATATGCCCATCCTCTCAGTCCATTTTCTATTGCTACAACACAATACTGAGACTGTGTAATTTATAAAGAAGTTTATTTTGGCTCATGATTCTGAAAGCTGCAAAATCCAAAATTGGATGGCTGTTTCTATGAGGGCTTCATGCACTTTCAACTCAGGAGGGTATGTGGGTATGGTGCATGAAAGAGACATAATATAGGAGTGGTCTCCTGTTTTAATGGTCCACATTCCCAGTAACTCTTCCAGTCTCTGGAGAGTGAGACTTCATTCATCTGAGAAAGACATTAACCCATATATGTGGTCTTACTCCATGACCAAACCTCTCTGGGGGCCCCATCTTTGAAAACTTCTGTGTTTAGGAAGTAAGGTTTCAACCTGTGAACGCTGGGGGACCTGCTCAGACCATAGCTTCTGTTACAGACTGTATCTTCTGGCCTTTTGAAAAACTTACATTAAACAGTATATTATGATACAGTCTGTTATGTGCTTATTGTTGCACTCAGATTCTTCACTTGGGAAAATTTAATTACATTGGTGTTCTATGCCTTTCTGTTTCATTTCTTTATGCTGTTATTACATTTAAATATTTTAGTTTCTGTAGATGCTTTCCTCAAAAGAATGTCACACAAATCTGTTTATGCATTTGTTGATTTGGTGAGACATTAAACATATTAAGGTATTTAATTATATAATTAGTTATGACTGAATCAAGTCCTCAGTTCCTTAAGTGCCTGCTCTAAGCACTAAAATCTCTGCTGCCTTTAAAATCTTGAATATGGCTTCTTGCTTGACTCAGGGTTTCTATACCAGTATGCTCTCTCAGGTCTGACAGTAAGCTGCAAGGGTCCTATGTATTTTCTGAACGCATATGCCACATTTTATATGTGCTTTTTTTCTTTTTGAGGGAGAGGGTCTTTAGTCTACCACCAACATTCTAAAGGAATTTCTAATTTGTACCCTCCTCCACTAGGTAAAAAATGCAGTGCAAGAAATTTATCATGTTCTCAAGAGTGAAGTGGTTCTTATAATAACCGTCTCACCAGCCTTTCTATTACAAGGATTGAGAATGTCTGATTAAAACGCAGCCTTCTCTGGACTAATTTTAGGGGAATCAAGTATAAGAAACCTCTCTAGAGGTGTTAGGATTGAATGAGAAAATGCTTGTGAGAGGGCCAGCTTGGGTAGTATGATAATGAAAACTGGAACCATGTAGAAGAGAGTTATTGAGCTCTTACCGATACGTTTGGGATTGGGCTTGTGGGGTGTGTAAAAGGAAATTAGTGGCTGAAAGTAGTTTTCCTTGAGATTTTTTTTTGGACAGAATCTTTTATTGTCGACGTAGTTACATATATATTGCAAACTTTGTCCCCCTGCAGTGATTCTTTCATGGTTTTAATTGAGTGCTTTTACATTTTGGGTTCAATCTAGTTGGAAAAAGTTAAACCGTCTTCCAAATTAGCAAGAGATGTCACTGGGAATAGCAAGATGTAGTTGAGGAAAATGGTGCCTGTTTTGAGGTCAGATATCGTTGTGGGAGAGAAGCACCCTGAATCTTGCAGAGCACATTTTCTTCTGATAAACCGCCCATACTGCAGAGTCCCAGGGCATTTGCAACTCTGGAGTTTAAACTTTCTTTAGAGTGGAAGATTGAGAAGTGGAGAGAGACGAATAATGAGAATTGGTCAAGGGGACTACACTTTAGAACCACTCCAGAGTTTAAAGTATAATTGGTGGGGCCTCTAAGAGATGAGCAGTCCTTCTGATTTTAAGGCTAGACAGGCATGGTAGGTAGGCAAGAAATCAGTCAGTGGATTTCCTTGACCTCCCCTTTTTCTAATTTTTTTTTGCCTTTTGCTTTTTAACCCTCTATTGTTCTGTGTTCTTGTATGAGAGGGTCAGTCATATGTGGCCACATGAGAGGGGACATAAGAGAAGCTCAGGAAAACAAAGTTATATTCTCGAGTCCTAGGGAAACAGAATCACGTATAGCAGAGGCGCAGCCACATACTGGGATGGAGGGTTGCTTAATTGGGCAGGAGGGAGTTGAAAGAGAGTAATGGAAGACCTGTAGGCAAGGGCCTTTATTGGGGATCATGGTGGGGTACACAAGAAAAGGTAGGAGGGGATTTCATGGGTACATTTGTTACCAGGTCAGAGAAGGAAGAGAGGGGAGCTTGTGCAGGGGCCAGCTTTATCACTGTGTACCTGGTCACCTGGGTGGTGCTCACAGCTTGTGTGTGGGGATGTTGAGACAGCAGGAGACAAATACGAAGTTTTAAAATTAGAAAATGCGACCTTTTTCAAATCTTTTTTTGGGGGGTTGAATTTTCTTTGTTTCCCTGATCATTTTGGCGGCGCAAATGTGTAAGGTGATTTATGTGGTCTTCAGTATTTGATAAAGCCTAAGAGAAAAGAGCTATAGCTATTCAAAATGTCATGATTGTATAACCTGGTCAGTGATTTTTGCAGACAATCAATAAAATATCTTCTTAGGATACTAAATCATTAGCTTATGTTTAATGCTTTAGGAAATAACATTTTACATTTAGTATAACTTCTAAATTCTAAATAAGATGTTGTAGTTGTTCTGCCCAAATCTCTCTGTATCAAGTTCTGTATGGTATGTGTGAGAATAGAGAAGCTGCCTATATCTAATGCCTTACAGGAATGCCCAAGCTCTAGGCGGTTTCCACAGGATTTTAGTGTCTCTGAGGGATCCCTATGCAGAAAAGGCCACTTTCGAATTGTAATATATGAGAGAAATAGAATATATTTCTCATTCATGCTGAACTTTCCCACAGACCCTAGCTGGAGGAGTTTTAGAAGGCTAAGAAATATCTCAGTGTTAGATATCCCTTATTATTTGGCATAGACTGTTGTGCTTTTAAATGTGTGAGAAATGTTTGCTGGGAACATTCTTGTTTGGAAAAGAAAGAATGGGGGTCTTCAGAGTTACTGTCAGTAAGAGTGCTGCCATCCTGCGGGGTGGGCATTGTGATGTCCCCAACCACCAGAGTTAACAGGAGGTTCTTCAGTTTTACCCTGGCTCTGCAATCTGGAACTATTTTCTTCCTTCTTCTATTTGGTCAACTCTAATGAGAAGTGACAGCAGGAGTGGCCTATTTAGGAGGTATTTAATTTCTTGTTTATTTAAATTGAGGGATGGTTTTATAGGCACAGCCTTCTAACTATACACATAGCTTATGGGTAACTTGGGCAAGACAATTCCTTCAAAAACTTACTAGTGTGTGTGTGGTACTGGGGTGCAGCCTAGGAACATTCTATCTCTGAGCTACATCTGCAGCCCTATTTTATTTTTTATATTGAAATAGGGTCTCATTAAGTTGTGGAGAGCCTCACTAAGTTTGTGAGACTGGCAGCAAATCTGTGATCCTCCTGTCTCAGCCTCCCAAGTAGTGGGATTGTAAGTGGTACCACTATGCCCCGCTAAAAACTTAGAAGGTTTCTAACTATTTTCTGTTTGTCAGTTAGCCATTTACCACAGTGGAAATTCTTTGACTTAATTTTCAACCAGTAGACTTTGTTGTGCTAATCTCAATTTGGCACAATTTGTTGTAATAATAGAAATTTCTTGGCTTAACTAAGAAGCCTTAATGGAACTTTGCTCCTCAAAGCCTTTTTTTTTTTTTTTTTTACTTTGGATACACATTTATTTTTATTTCTTTTTAAGGTGAAACTATCATACATATTTTTTCAGAAAAAATCTATACTAACATGAAATATGAACTCTAAATGCCCAAAACAATCTCGAAAAAGAATACAGCTAGAAGATGTACATTTTCTGATTTCAAACCTTATACTGTTTCGATTATTGTAGCTTTTAAGGTTTGAAATCAGAAAATGTACATCTTCTAACAGTATAGTCTGCTATAAAGGCAGATATATAAACCAGTATAGAGTAAAATAAAAAGCCTAGAAATAAATTCTTCATATATGGTCAAGTTATTTTTGACAAGGTTTCCAAGAACATTTGGTGAAGGAAATAATAATCTTTTCACTAAATATTGTTGAAAATAACAATTACATGAAAAAGAATAAAATTGGACCCATATGTAACACCATAAACAAATATTAACTCAAAATAGATAAAAGATCTAAATGTAAATCTTAAGACTATACACGTTTAGAAGAAAACCTGGGTTATAAAACTTCACAACATTGAAATTGTATTTATTGGCTATGATTCCAAAGGCACAGGAAACAAAAGAATAAACAAACAAACTTCATAAAAATTAAAAAATATTGTACATCCAAAGAAAATGTAAACAGAATGAAAGGTTACTGATAGAATGGGATAAAATATTTCCAAATGCTATATCTGAAGATATATTAATATTCCAAATAGAAATCCTAAAAGTTAGCAACAATAAAAGCAAACAATACAATTTAGAAATAGGTAAAAGAGTAAAATAGACAATGAATCTCCAAAGATTTTTATATGAACACATGAATATCACTCATCATTATCTTAATATAACTAATCATTAAGGAAATACAAATAAAAACTATAGTGAAATACTACTTCACATATTTAGGATGGCTACTTCACATGAATTATCTTGCTCCAGCCATTTACCTTGAATGTATTACTATCTTTCCTTGTAAAGTGTGTTTCTTGTAAGCATCAGATGGATGGATTCTGGTTTTTAATCCATTTTGCCACTTTATATCTTCTTATTGGGTATTGAGGCCATTCACATTCAGTGTGATTATTGAGAGATTACTTTTAATTTCTAACATGTTAAGATTTTATTTCTGTTTGATATGCTGTGTATTCTTTGCTTAGTTGTCTGCTGGATGGAAAATCTTGTTTCTCTGGTTCTCGTGTGTATTTCCTATTTCTTCTTTGTAGTTAATCTCCTTGAGTATTTTCTCTAGCACTGGTTTTGAAGACATAAATTCCTTCAGTTTCTGTTTGTAATGGAAGCTTCTTATTTCCCATCTAATTTGATAGATAGTTTTGCTGGGTAGAAAATTTTAGGCTGGAAGTTGTTTTCTTTCAGAGTTTGGAATATGTTACTCCAAGCCCTTCTGGCTTTCATGTCTTGGTTTGGGAAGTCTAGAGTGATTCTAATTGGTTTTCTCTGAATGTCACTTGGCCTTTTGTTTTTGTTGCCTTTAAGATTCTCTGCTTGGCTTCTACATTGGTCATTTTGACAATTATGTGGCATTGGGAACCTTTTCTCTGATACTGTCTAAAAGGAGTTCAATAAATTTCCTGGACCTGTGTATCGATCTCTTACCCTATGTTTGGAAAATTTTCTGCTATTATTTCTTTGAAGAGATTATTGATCCCTTTGGTTTCATCTTTTCCCTCCTCTATTTCAATTATTTTTAGGTTGGCTCTCTTAAAATGGGCCCATATTTCTTCAATGTCAGAAACCTGCTGTCTAATTTTTTTTCTAAGTTATAAATTATGTGTTCATTTTTGGAGTGATCCTCTTCTAGGAGCGAAATTCTATTCTCCATGTGGTCTAATAGATTGTTTATAGTTTGAATTGATGCCTTTACTTCAATGATCTTCCTTTATTTCTTTTAGACTCTCTCTAAATTCTTTTTGGAAGGTCCTGTATTATTTCTACAGTTATATTCCTGATTTGATCTTCTGGAGAGCTCTGAATTTCTGTGTTATCAGGTTCTGATATTATGGGGTTGTGGGCGTTCATTTGCTCTATTGTTGTTCCTTTTTCTCATGATTTCAGAAGTTTGTGCCTTCTCTGGATTCTTCCCCAAGTCACCACAACTTCACTTAGGGTGCTCTGGATCTCAAGTTTGTGGTAATCTCAGCCGCCACTACCCCTTTACTGGATTATATCGCAAAGTCTCAACTTAGGGAGTTAATCGAGGCTGTGGGAGACCATGGGGGTGCCGGGCTGGGCATTTTCCCACGGGAAGCTGCACTAAGGTGTGGTATCTCTGCCACCACTACTCCTTCACTGGGTTGGACTGCAAAATATCAGAGACAGGGATATTACTAAAGCTGCGCAAGTCTCTGGGGGTGCAGTGCTGGGATTTCTCTTTTAGGGCCCGCAATTTTACTTATAATTGTTGTGCGCACTGATTTGGAGCTGTGTCGGGGTTCAGTGAACTTGCTGTTGTTGCTGGCAATATGGCACTGCTGCCACGCCCTCGGCCGTGAGGCTGGCATATTTCTTTTCTGGTTTTCAGCTCTGTTCTGCGTCCCTGGAGGGCATGGTGAGCTTGGCCACTGGGAGGTTTAGACTTTTTTTGCGCTGAAAGAACTGCTTAATAACACCTGAATGATCTGCAGCTGCTCACTTCAGCTCCTTGTCTACCTTTCCTCTCTGGAGCCTGGTGCTGTGAGGCAAGATGGTTCCGGCGTGGCTCCGCTGCCTCAATGCAGGCTGGTTTCTTTTTTGGTCTCTGGTAGTTCTTCTAGTCTTCGTTTTCTCTGTCCCTTGTGTTTACATTTTTTATTTCTCTGCTGATAATGTTTTCTGGCAATGAAAAGCACTGATTTTGTGGCAGTAGAGACCGAGTGTTAGCAGGACTCATAAATGATGCTTTTCTCGGTCGCCATCTTGGATACACATTTAATCCTTTTTCATTCTTAATTTTTGTTATCTGCTTCAGGAACCCAAGATGACCCTGTGTGGGTTCTGCCATCTTTAACCCGTGGTTTTTAAGGTTGCCAAAAAGGAAGAATATATCAGGAAGGCAGGGGAGATTTCTGTGAGCCAGCTCTGGAAAAGGAATGAGTAGGCTGAATGCCAAGGCCCTTATTTACCCACTTTTTTATAGTCCCTGCCCTTTGACTGTGGGTTCAACCTTCAGATTAAAAAGATGTCACTCCTGATACTATTACTTTATATGGCAAGAGATCATATGGTTACATGAGTTCTTTAAAAACAGGGTGTTTTCTCTAGCTACCAGCAGAAGAGGAAGTCAGGGAGATTGGAAGTGTAAGCAGGATTGACTGTGCTGTTGTTGCTTTAAAGGTGCAGATGGCCAGGTGAGAAAGAATGCACACAGCCTCTAGGGGCAGAGCACTTATGGCATGATGCCAGCAAGGAAAGCAGGGGCCTTGCACCCACTGCTTTATAACACTGAATTTGGCCAACAACCTGGATTGAAAAGGATTCTTCCGGGAGCCTCCAGATGGGAGCTCAGTTTAGCTAACACCTTGAGTTTGGCTCTGAGACCTGAGCATAGAGCTGGGTTGAGTTGGTCCAGACTTCCGATTTGTAGAACTGTAAGCTAGTAAATAGGTGTATGTGTATATGCATATACATATGGGGACTGAACCCAGGGTTGTGCTAAGTTCGAGCCACACCTCCAGCCTTATTTTATTTTTTATTTTGAAACACTGTCTCACTAAATTATGGAGGGCCTTGCTAAGTTGCTGAGGCTGACTGGGAACCTGCATCCCTCCTTTCTCAGCCTGAGTAAGCTGATAAGTTTGTGATAATTTGTTATACAGTAACAAAATAGTTATTTCTGTTTATGTTCCGTTTGTGGAACTGATAACATGGCCATTGAATGGGTCTCCTAAATGCAGATGACCAAGAAAGAAGCCTAGTAGTGTGCTTAGAATTAAGTGGGTCTCAATAAAAAAAAGAGACGTTTTTGCTATTACTGATGCATAACATATTATGTGTGTGTATATGTTAGTGTATGTATAGAAATAAACATACAGCATATATATATATATATATATATATATATATATATGCATTTATGAAATTTAAATCCAGTCTTTCAGGAAATAAGGTTCAGTGTTCAGGATTATACATTCTATATTTAACAGGTTTTTTTTTCCTTCATACAATACATGGGTTTTTCTCTATGCAGATGTTTTTCTTTGGAACACATTTTTCCCCCCAATGCCCCATGATGAGTTTTAGACAATGGTGCTGCCAGGTACTTTCTGAGCAGCTTCTTAGCTTGGTGGAGTAGCACAGTGACAGCTTTATTAACCTTGGAATGGATATACTGCCTTCATGTTCTATCCAGAACTTCAAGGAATTAGATGATCTTTGGCTAGTCACATTCAAATGCCAATTATCTTCCCGACACACCCAGAAATATTTAATGTTTTACCAGCTACCTGAGTGTCTCTTAACCCAGTTAATGTGACATATAAAATTTAACCATCAAACTGATGTGAAGTTAGCTTAAAAATGAATCACTGTGTCATAAGCGGGAAACTGTCATTTATACAAAAAAAGGTAAGTACTAGGTGCTCTTGATTTAGTGAATCTGAGCTTGAAATTTATTCTGCCTTTCTTAGAACAAATTAGCAAATAGACAAGTAGTAGATGTACTAATGATGCCCTGAGACTTTTAAGAAGAAATAAAAAGCAGAAGATAGAATAATAGAGTGAATGATTGTTGAGGGATCTAATGTAACTGAGGATTTTGTGAAACATATATTTGGTCTTGATCCCTATTTCCTGGCCAAAAAAAAAAAAACAACCTCCTAAAACCCTTGAAATCTCTGGCATCATAGTAACATATTTTGTCTGCTAATAAGATAACTAGTGACTGAGGGCTTCTAGATACTTTCAGGATGGGGAATGGTCCAAGACCAAGACAAGATTAGAGGGATGGGATTCTTAGGCTCCCTGCCAGCCTCTAGGGAGGAGAAAGGGCTGAAGGATAAGTTGATCACCACTGGCCAATTATTTAATCAATGATGGCTACTTAATGAAGCCTCCATAAACATCCAGACTCATGGGATTTGGGAGGGCTTCCTGATAGCCAGACATTCAGAGGCTCAGTAGGTTGGTGTGTATGGAGAGGGCCAGGTAGCAATCTGTGACCCCTCTGCCACTCCTTGCCCTGTGCATCTCTTCCGTTTGTGTGTTCATCTGTGACCTTTGTAATGTTTTTATAATAAGTGGATAAATGTAAGTATTTTCCTAAGTTCCATAAGCCATCTATCAAGTAGACTGAACCCAAGTAGAAGGTAATGGGGATTCTGATTTATACCCGGTGGGTCAGAAGCACAGACAGGCATAACCTGTGCTCATGATTGGCATCCAGAGTGGGAGGTAGTCTTGTGGGACTGAGCCCTTAGCCTGTGGGATCTGGTGCTATCTCCAAGCAGACAGTATCAGTAGTGGATTGAATTAGAGGACACTCAACTGATGTGCTGAACTGTTTGTTGGGGAGAAATTCCCACACATGGTGATGGCCAGTGCTTCCAGAAGTGTTCTTTTGGGTATTGTATGGTAGAAGAAACTGAGTTTGTTTTTTTCTATAGCCTTCCAAGGATACATTATGTCCAGTTTTTTGTATTTCTCATGATATGACCTTCCCTCTATATGACTTCATAAGTGGTCAACCTTTTCTGACCATCAACAAGTTTTTGCCCATAAAAGGGAATTTGATTGCCTTTTTTTGTGGTACTGAGAATTGACCTGAGGAGCATTCTACTTCTGAGCCATAACCCCAGCCCCATTTTATTCTTCATTTTGAAATAGGGTTTTTCTAGGTTGCTGACAGTCTCACTAAGTTGTTGAGGCTGCCCTTCAAAACGGAGTCCTCCTGTTTTAGCCTCTTCAGTACTGGGATTACAGGTGTGCACCACCACACCTGGCTTGATTATTTTTCATAAAAGGGAGGATCATTTGTATAGAGCAGTATTGAGTCTTGAGTCTTCTATGCTTTGGCTCAGTTTCAGAAGGGAGGAACATGTGTATTTCAGATTTCAAGAGATACTTTTTTTTTTTTTCCTTAGTACTAGGGATGGAACCCAGGGGCATCCTACCTCCATGGTACACCTTCATCTCTATTTTTTATTCTTTATTTTGAAACAAGGTCTTACTAAGTTGTGGAGGGTGAGAAGCTCTTGAAATAATTTAGAGAAGAGAGCAAGGCTGTCTAGTATCAGGCTGTATAGAACATGATCAGCAGGAGCCCAGACCTAGAAGCTGAAAGACTAGATCTCTACTTTTCTGTGCTTCTGATATTATTTCTCTCTAATTATTACTTAATTGTAGCTGTAATGATATATTTTGGGAGGTGCTGGGGATTGTGCCCAGGCCCTCATGTATGCTAGGCAATGCTTATACCATTGATCTATATCCCAGGCCTGTAATGATCTAAGAGCAAGTCTAATGGTGTTCCTCTCTCTAAAACTCTTCTATGGCTTCTTAGGGCTCCTAGCCCTAAGTCTTTGAATCCTGTTGAGTCTAGAGCCACTGTTTACATATCATCCTTTCTCTCTCAGCTCTTTATGTGCACTCCATGATATGCCACCACGCCTGGCGTTATCATTTTATTTTATTGGCAGGATCTCACAAAGTTGCCCAGGCTGGCCTCAAATTTGCGATCCTCTTGTCTCAGCCTCCTAAGTAGTTGGGATTGTAGGTATATATCACCATACCCAGCTTCAAAACGAGACTTTTGAAATAAGCAAAATTTAACATCAGCACCCTCAGCTCCTTTCCCCTTTCGAGGAAGCCATTGATCTCAGGCTGCTTCCTACTTGTGAGGCTACAACCTGCCAGGTTTCTGCCTCACTGTTTCCCACCTCAGTTGCCCAAGCATGAGACACATACTATTGAGGATATCATATCCATAAGTCACCAAGAAGGTGCTGAGAATACAGGAGGAAAGGGGCCCATAGTCAAGTTATGAGACCTCACAATGTTCTGTGCTCCTTTTTGTCATGGTTCTGAAAGATGAATGAACAATATGATCCACTAGTATTTGTACTTTAAGAGGATCCCCAGAGATACAAAAGTCATCCCAAAGCATGATTCCTGCAGTGGGTAGAAATTGTAGTAGGCAGCAGGCAATGAGAGAGAAATGCTAGGGCCGTAAGGTATATTTTCAAAATACATCAAGAGAATACTGTTAACACTGAGTCAGATTGTCAAGTGGTTTCCATAAAACATGGAAATCTTTTGATTAAAATGCATTGGCTTACGCAATTAAAAAAATAGAGAAGCAGAAAGGGGAGGGAGACAGGATTGCGCAGGTTCGAAGCCAGCCACGCACGCTGGCTTAGGAGACCCTGTTTCCAAATAAAAAAATATAAAATAGGTCTGGGAGTGTAGCCCAGAGGTAGAAGGGCTTCCAGGAACCCCAGTACCACCACCAACAAAAAAAAAAGAGCTTTAGGTTGCCTCTCCCTGTCTATAAAAGCCATTTGAGACACTTATGTCCTCCTTACATTAGAAAGAGTGTAATACACACTATTATATTTTTTAGACTACACATTCAAAAAAGATTATGCAAAAGCAGCTTTACAGTATATTAGTCACTTATTTATTTTCTTTTTTTAAAATTTTTTTATTGGTGCACTGTATTCATACATCATAGTGGAATACAAAAAAAACTTTTGTAGACATACATGCACTCATTGCCCAGTCAGCCCCCACCCGATCCCCATCCCATTCCCTCCCCATCCCTCCTTCCCATGCTTGGCTTAGTGGTTGACATCTAGTATTATAGCAATTTATCCAAAATTAAAAATGATAATCTTACATAACAGTTTCATTTGTCTGATACCAAGCTTTTGATAACTTAAAGATAACATTTCAATATTTCTTTTTGCTTTCTTTCTTGCCAGAGAATATTTTTTTCTTTTTTTTAGGTGAAGCTATCTTATATATTTATTTTTCAGAAAAAATCTATCCTAATATGGAATATGGACTCTAGATACCCAAAACGATCTCAAAAAAGAACAAAGCTAGAAGATATATATTTTTCTGATTTCAAACCATATAAAACTACAATAATTGAAACAGTGTAGTACTGTTCTAAAGACAGATATATAAACCATTGGAGTTAAATAAAAGCCTAGAGATAAATTCTTCCATATATTGTCAAGTTATTTTTGACAAGGTTTTCCACGAACATTTGGTGGAGGAAATAATAATCTTTTAACTAAATATTGTTGAAAAATAATACTTACATGAAAAAGAATAAAATTGGACCCTTACCTAATCCCATATACAAATATTAACTCAAAATAGATAAAAGACCTAAATATAAATCTTAAGACTATAAACTTTTAGGAGAAAATCTGGGTCATAAAACCTCACAACATTGAAATTGGCAGTGATTTCTTGGATATGATTTCAATGGCACAGGCAACAGAAGGGTAAATAAACTCCCTAAAAAATAAAAAAAAAAATTGTATATCCAAAGACAGTGAAAACAGAGTTAAAAGTTACTGATAGAATGGGATAAAATATTTCCAAATGCTATATCTGAAGGTATATTAATATTCCAACTAGAAATCCTAAAAATTAACAACAATAAAAGCAAACAATACAATTTAGATAGGTAAAAGACTAACATAAATAATTAATCTCCACAGATAACCAATCTTAGTTGTCTGTTGGATGGAAAATCTTGTTTTTCTCCCTCCCCGTCCCTCCCTCCCTTGCTTGGCTTAGTGATTGACTTTGATATGTTTAAGTACTTTATGTGTTTTAGAGATTTTCCTCTTCCCCCCTCCTTTCTCCTTTAGGTTGTCTTGTTTGCTCCTCTATAGGATTTCCTCTTTCAAGAGTCCCTCCTATGACCCATTTCTCCCTAACTCTCACATATTAGGGAAAGCATCTGATTTCTTATTTTTTGTGACTGACTAATCTCACTTAGCATAATGTCCTCCAGTTCCATCCATTTCCATGAAAATGATGTAATTGAGTTTTTTTTGATGGCTGAGTAAAATTCCATTGTGTACATATCCCACAGTCTTGTAATCCATTCATCTGTTGATGGACATCTTGGCTGGTTCCATAGTTTGGCTATGGTGAATTGTGCAGCTATGAACATAGATACACATGCATTAGTTTGGTAGTTTGGTTTCTTTTCTTTTGGGTAGATACCCAACAGTGGTATTGCTGGATCAAATGGTAGATTTGTTCCCATTCTTCTGAGGATTCTCCATACTGTTTTCCAAAGTGGTTGCACTAATTTGCAATCCCACCAACAATGTCTTAGAATTCCCACTTCTCCACATCCTCGCCAGCATCTGTTCTTGTTTGTGTTTTGAATGATTGCCATTCTAGTTGGAGTTAGGTGAAATCTCAGGGTAGTTTTGATTTGCATCTCTCTGATTGCCAGTGATGTTGAGCAATTTTTCATGCATTTATTGGCCATTTGAATTTCTTCTTTTGTGAAGTGTCTATTTAGTTCATTTGCCCATTTTGTTATTGGATGCTTTGTTTTCTTAGTGTTGAGTTTCTTGAGTTCTCTATATATTCTAGATATTAGTCCTCTATCGGTGGTGTAGGTGGCAAAAATCTTCTCCCATTCTGTTGGCTCTCGATTGAGGTTCTTGATAGTTTCCTTTGCTGAACAGAAGCTCTTCAGTTTCATGCAATCCCATGTATTGATTCTCCTTTTAATTTGTTGAGCCTTTGGGGTCTACTTATTTATTTTCTTAGGAACAATAAACCATGATACTCTTGATTTACCAGTATGGAAGTGGAAAAGCATTTAGCCTGTATGCTTGATGTCTTGATTGAAAATTGTATATTCTATACTTTATACTGGAGCCTGTATATGGTGGGTATGGTGGGTAAGCTGGGTGTGGTGGCGCATGCTTGTAATCCAGTACTTGGGAGGCTGAGACAGGCGGATTGCAGGTTTGTGGCCAGCCTCAGCAACTTATTGAGATCCTCCTCAACTTACTGAGACCTGATTAAAATTAAAAAAATAGTAAAATAGGGCTGGGAGTGTAGCTTAGAGGCAGAATGCTATTGGGTTCAACCCCCTGTACCAAAAATAAAATAAGGTGAGTAATTAACATCTCTTGGATGATGGAAATTTCTCAGAACTGGATTTCCTGTAGGGTGTAGACTTTATTCCAGGTTGTACTCCCACTTTTAGTTTGTAGGTTCAGTGACTTTTTTGGGAGGTTATATAATCTTACAAATTATATGAAGCTTACTAGCCATGTAAAGTACTTTTTCTGATGCTAAAGATCTGTCCCCATGGAATATTAAAACTTGCCATCATTTTTTTTTTTTGTCGTACTGGGGGGTACAACCCAGGAGGTTTTCTAACTCTGGGCTATACTCTCAGACCTATTTTATATTTTATTTGGAAACAGGGTCTCACTAAGTTGCTGAGAGCCTCACTAAGTATCTGAGGCTGGCTTTGAACCTGTGCGATCCTCCTGTCTCAGCCTCCCAAGCACTGGGATTACAAGCGTGCGCCACCATGCCCGGGCTATTTTGGTTTTTGAAACACTGTGTAAGTGCCTCAGATAGTCCAGTGCTCAGTACTCCCACGCCCTCTGTCCTAGATCTGTTATCTGGCCATCTCTCAGGGGCCCTACCACCGTTCCCTCTGACTGTTCCTTCCTGTCCTTCAGTTGGTTCACATTTCAGCCAAGCCCAAATCTGTGCTTAAAGCATGCCACTGCTGTTCTTAAAGCCTTTCAGTGGCTTCTGGTTGCAAAGACCAGAATCCTAAGTAGGGAGCTTCAAGGGCCTGCCTGACCTGACCCGTGGCACTCCACCCTTACCTGGGGCCAATTCTCTTCCTTGTGCTCTGGCCATCCCTCTGTCTTATAGTTAGCAGTCAGGCTCTATGCTCCATCTGGGTATAGAGAGGTAAATAAAGTCCTCATTCCCTGTCCTCATTGAACTGGACATTCAGTGTGGGACACAGTCCACTGATATGCAAATATGTAAAGTATGTTATAAGAAGCCGGACATGGTGTGGCACATGCTTGCAATCCTAGCATTCATTCGGGAGGCTGAGACCGAAGGATTGTGGTTCGTGGACAGCCTCAGCTACTTAGTGAGGCCCTTTGCAACTCATTGAGACCCTGTTTCAAAATTAAAAGGACTAAATAATAGGGCTGGGGGTGTAGCTCAGAGGTACAATGCCCCTAGGCTTCATTCCCAGCACCACAAAATCAATGAATCAATAAAATAAAGTATGTTATAAATATGACAAGGAGCAATACCAGGGGTTCTCACAGGGAGGACATATTTGGCATTGTGTTGTGAGGGGACCACATTATTTTCAGTAGATAGAAAGGCTGTGGGATGCCAGGGAAGCTCTTACAGGCTGAGATCATTCCACCGTGAGCAGGCTGCTGCTATTTGCATAAAAGGGGATCATGATTTTACAGACAATTGCATATTTTTGTGCACATTTGTCTTGATACAGATCATTTTGATGTCTTACTGATGATTGAGTCCTAAACACCTTTAGCTGGAAGAATTTTGTTGAATGAATATGATTGTATGATATAATTTACAACATTTTCTTTCTTACCAAAGATCTTTTTAGCTCTCAGAGTTGGGTGGTCATGGAGTGTTTTCATGGGGTGTGACTTGAAACTGAAGAGTCAAGGGTATGCAGAGACCAGCCCTTTGTGAGGCTATGGCCAAGGGGAAATAGCCCCTTGCAGCCTGGCCAGCACAGGTGCATGTGGAGTTCTGCAGTCAGCCTGGGGTGTGGGGTGGGTAAGCCTACCCAGCTCTCATCCAGGCCTGATTCCGTCCTAGGCATCCTGAAGCCCTCAATCCAGATGTTGCTACTTCTCTTGTTTTTATTTTTTTAAATTAAAATTTATTTTTTTTATAAGTGGAACATATTGAGAGTGGTGTACATTTACATTGTCCTTCATGCCCTTCCCCCTTCCTTACCCTCCCCCCCACCCAATAGAGAGTGTCCAGGTTAATCATGTTGTATTTATGCTATTATACATATTCATATGTAGCACCTCCATTGAACAATCTCAGCTTTCTTCCTCTCCTATCCTTCCATTCAAGCTTTGCTGAGATTTCCCCTCCATCATCTGGAGTCCCTCTGGTATTACCACTGCTCCCTAGCTTGAACATATTAGAGAAAACATATGTCCCTTCTCTTTCTGTGCTTGACTAATCTCACTTAATATAATGTTCTCTAGTTTCTTCCATCTTCTTGCAAATGCTATTATTTTATTCTTCTTTATAGCTGAATAGAATTCCATTGTGTGTATTTCCCATAATTTTGCAATCCACTCATCTGTTGGTGGAGATCTAGGTTGGTTCCATATTTTGGCTATTACAAACTGCACTGCTATGAACATGGGTATGCATATGTTAATGTAGTTCTCTGATTTCAACCCCTTTGGAAAGATACCCAGGAGTGGTATAGCTGGATCAAATGGTGGATCTATTCCCAGTTTTCTAAGGAATCTCCACACAGATCTCCATAGTGGCTGAACTACTTTGCACTCCCACCAACAGTGTAAAAGAGTTCCTCTTTCCCCACATCCTCGCCAGCATTTGTTGTTGTTTGATTTCTTTATGTTTGCCACTCTAATTGGGGTTAAATGGAATCACAGTGTAGTTTTGATTTGCATCTCCCTGATGGCTAGTGATGTTGAACATCTTTTCATGTATCTGTTGGCCATTTGTATCTCTTCTTTTGTGTAATGTCTATTCATTTCAGTCCCCCATTTCTTGATTCTCTTGTTTTTTAACGTGTTATGCAATATATTTTTAAAAATTATTTATTTATTTATTGATGCTTTGCAATCATACATCTTGATGAAGTTCAGGGTGATAGAGGCACACATGCACACAGTACTTGCTAAGCCCTCCCTTGGAGCCCCTTTTTTGATCCTACTAGGTTGGATCAGTTCCCTTGGAGACACCTACTATGGTTTGTGATTGGGTATTAATTGTATGGCCATTTGATTAAACGTTTGTCTCTTACATTGATCTCTAAATTCCTGAAGACAGGGATTATGTTAGTGCCTACTTTTGGGGATGATGATAGGGATAAGAAACATACATATAGTGCTGGTTATTTGGGTTGATCTTCAAAATGATGGGATTAGGTACCATTATGCCCATTGATGAGGAAGCTGAGGCACAGAGACCTCGAGTGTCTCATCCAAAGTAACAAAGCCATTTGTTAGATAAGGAGGCAGAATTGACGATGGTAGTGGATACTGCAGTAGTCTTTAAATTACTTAATACATGACAATGAAACAAAATTGAAAGCACAAAAACAAGTATATTGTGGTGATTTGGTGTGGTGATATGTGGAAAACTAGCCACCCATTTAGGAAATAAACCTAGGTCCTTTTATCATACCTTTTATTAAAGCAAATTTAGGTGTCTTATAAACATGTGGGAAAAGATTATAAGATTGTAAAAGAAAAATATGGGTTCTCTTGAGTTTAGCTTAAGGTACAGGAGCTGTAGAACACACATGGGCGATTTTTGCTACATAAAAATGCACTGCTGACTAGCAAAAGCATCCTAAACATGGTTGAAATGACTAATGGTATGTAGCATTTTCCTTGCACAACTGAAAAACTAAACGCATAGAACACAGCCTTGGCAAAGGTGTGGAGTCAAGGGTGTTCTGTGTCCTGCAGGATTCTCCTCTCTGGGAGTCAGTTTGGCAGTGTGTGTCAATATGTAGATTCCCTTTGGTTAAGGCAGTTCTTGGAATCGATCATAAGTAGAATAATTGGAAATGTGGGTGAGAACAGATGTTGAAAATGCATTGCTGTGTTAGTCTGTTCACAGGGTGACATTCTGCGAGGCCATTGAAATCTGTAAACTGTATTGCCCTGGAAGCTTTTCTTAGATATGCTTGGGTTGGAGAGATATTTTAGGATAAAGGTACTTGTAGCATGAACTTGGATATAATATTGTGGGCATGACCTATATTTGTCCATAGGGTGAATGGGGGTTTGAAACATAGTTCATGGTGGTAGTTATCTAAAGCTATGGGTTTTTGAAAGCTTTCTTTTTCTTTTCTTTTCTTTTCTTTTTTTTGTTTTTTTTCTTGTGGTACAAGGGATTGGATCCAGGGACACTGGTAGTAGATACTGCAGTATACTGCAGAGCTACATCCAGCCTTATTTTTTTATTCTTTATTTTGAAACAGGGTCTCACTAAGTTACAGAGGGCCCCACTCAGTAGCTGAGGCTGGCTACAAACCTGCAATCCTCCTGTCTCAGTCTCCTAAGTACTGGGATTACAAGTGCATACCAAATAAAAAAGTGTTGTTTCCTTTTAAAAATACAAACAATGAGTGTATGCCTTACTACAATAAGAAAACAGTCCAGGAAATGATGAGAATAAGTGAGACAGTGTATCTTTTTTCTAACCTGAACAGTTATCTTGTTTATAAAGTATAAGATGCAGTATTTTGATATTATTTTAAAGTGTTTGTTATTTAGATTTGTTTCTTGCAGTGCTGGGGATGAACCCAGGATCTTGTGCATGCTAGGCAAACACTCTACCACTGAGCTACGCTCCCAGCTCTATAGTAATTATTTACATAATGATAATTTGGTTTCTAAAAAATGTTATTTCCGCTTTTGGCATTCTTAGCCACTGAATATTGTTTGAAATATTCAGGGTACTGAGGTACTGAGCAGCAGTTTAAACACAAAGGAGGAAATGGGGTATAGGAGCATGTTCATTAACATTGCATGAGTGCTGGAGTTTATGCCATGGCAGAGAGCCTTCCTAGATGAACTGGATTGATGTTTAATAGAAACACAGCCTTTGAGCATCGCTTGTTTCTTATTAAAAGTCCTGTGTTCTTAGCCTTAAAAGAATAAGGAAGACAAAGGATGAAAAAACCTGAAGGCGTCAATGATAGTATCACGTTGAAGGAAGAATTTCAGATAATCCACCTGCACACACACCTCCCCCAGAGAGAGCACCAAGCAGCAGAGCTGGCTCAGATTCTGAGCTTTTCTTTGCCAGATCTTCAGAGAACAGCTTAATAGAGCATTAATTCTGGAGCAGGCCTACACACACTGTAGACAGCTAGCTGTGTACCTGTGCTGATGATGTGTC
Organism: Muscardinus avellanarius; assembly: GCF_963383645.1. NCBI lineage: Eukaryota > Metazoa > Chordata > Mammalia > Rodentia > Gliridae > Muscardinus > Muscardinus avellanarius. The sequence goes on along the minus strand of NC_137799.1, from coordinate 56,380,853 downwards.
TGTGGGAGGCTATTTCTGTCCTCTTGTAAGGTATCTTGTTGCTCTGTGTTACTGGGAGGATGCTGACTTCAGACCCTCAGACACCATTTGATATTCAACATGCTATCAGGTTCAATGAATTTGCACCACTGTTTCAGATTTTATGAAGAATGGACTCTAAAGACTAGTTTCATGATAATCCTCAATGAGGGGACATATTTGGGATTTACAAAACTGCTTTGCCTGCTGTTATGGCAAAGAGATTGTTGGAAAGCTGAGCAGAGAGCAGAAAGGGATAGCTTGTTTACGTAGACGTGAAATGCCACATGAATTTAGAGTTTAGGGTTTAGGATATGGTGACTATAATCAAAGTCGGAACCACAGTAGGTTGTGGAACTCAGAAACATTTTTTTTTCCTGAGATATTTTTTCTTTTCTTTCTCACACCTCTCCTCCTTGATCCCCGTGCCCCTCAGCATTCATAACCATTGCACAGAGGTGCAGAGCCTGAGCCCCTCCTGGGTGCCTCGTGCTCTGTTTCTTAGTGCACTGCACAGGGTCTTCCTATCACAGAGCAGGTCCTGTCGGGGTGGGTGCGCCCACCATACACAGGTTCATTTCTTTTTGCTTGTTGAAGCTCACATCATCTGATGTGGTGTCTTACTATTTAATCAAGGCAGGTCTCTTGCCAAAAGGATATACAGCAAAATGAGGCAAGGCGGAAAAAAGAAGCACAGGGCTTAATGCTCAGAGGATATTTTTAGACTTAGAAGCAGCTTGCTGCTTTCCACGAAGTAGCTGAGTGTAATTAATGACTCACATTTTCCTTTTTAGTGGTTTTTCTTTAAAGGGTGAAATATTGGTTTCAACTGTGTGTGTGTGTGTGTGTGTGTGTGTTTGTGTGTTTGTATGTATATGTTTGCTTCTTGTTCATAGGAGTGCTTATTATTTTGTTTAGTGGGTATGTAGATAGCATTTCCTTTTGTACCTTGTAAAATGTCTTCTTTAGTCATGACAGAAATCAAATTATCTTCCCAAGTGTGCTTCAGAAAAGGTGAAGTCATATATTACAACAAACCACAACAGTAATTAAAATTTCTATTTTAGGGAGATGGGAGAGGAATCAGCGAGTGGTTAAGTGAGATTGTGAATTTTCAAGTTCTGTGGAATGCCAGAAGTAATTCTTAGGTCATTTTGAGTTGTGCTTTATTTGACTACTTTTTGATCCTCCCCTGGGAACTTGGATGTGGTCATTAGAAGAGACGATCCCTGTGGTGGGGACTCTCAGCCTTCGTCTGTAGTGGATTCCATCTGTCAAGTCATTAGAAGTAATTATAATTCTAGAAGTTAGAGAAATAGTCACCCTTGGGGTCATACTATTTTCAGGCTAGAGATCATGCACACTGGGAAACTGAGGACTTACTCCTTTTTGGGCTGTCTAGAAAGCCTCAGGCTCAATCTAAACAAATGACTTTTCCTTCCCAGCCTTTCTCCCATTACTTGACAACCACATGGACATTTTTAGAGTCTAAAGAGTCACCAACTCCTTTATTGGTGGTGTGATTTAAAGAGAAAAAGACCTAAAGGTGTCGGCGACTTCCTTGACATTCTCCTTTGGATCCAAGGCAGGATCCAGTTGGTTTCCCAGTGCCTGACAGAAGTCATCTTAATTCATGGATCATAACATGAAGTGGGACTTGTGGGCTTCAGACTCCCATGTTTTTAAAAATTGTTTAACCTGTTTGCAATAACCTGTGAATTTGGGCTCAGTGTCATGACAAGCGGCCCTGTCCTGGCTCCCTCTGCCTGACGCATGGCAGCCTTGCAGGCTACCTGGCTCACTCTGTCCATTGGAATTGACCCCATCCTTGCCTGGTCCTGCCGCTCTCCAGGATGCAGGGATGTTTATGCCTTAGCTTATAGACCTCTAAACCCCAGCCAGTGGAGTACCAGTTTAATTGTTCTCCTCTGCACTCTTGTTTTTACTTAGAACGTCACTGTTAGATCACAGTTGAAGGCAATACCTGTGTATGCAACATGCAGAACCGTTTCTTATCCAGTGTATTTTAACCAGAACAATCTTGTCAGATGTTTGCCTCTTGCTTCCCAAGTGTTTAACTGTAGCATGTTCCAAAGTAGAGGTTGCCAGCCAGCCACCTTTCCCCTTCCGCGTGACCACAGAAGACTGTCAGGGTTGATGGTTGTTGTAATCAAGCCTTTTAGGGGAGACTTGACCCCTCATGGGAAGAGTGACCTGGTCCCATATAGGCCTACCAGTGTAAAATAACTTAAATATTATTGATTTGCAAAAGAAGAGTTATAAGCAACGGCTAACAAGATAGTTGATTGTGAGATTTTCCTCTTTCCATTTTGAGGGAAAATGGGGTGGGAAGAAGGTAAGAGACCTTCAAAGGAAATCAAGACGAAAAAGTTTCCTTATAAAAGTATTGAAGGACTTCCATTACTAAGGCATTTTTTAAATGCTTGAATAACTACAGAGTGTTTAAAAGAAATCCTATGATTATCTTAGAAATTGATGCTGTTGCCAAGAAAAATCCACCTTAAATCCCTGCAAGGTGAATCCATATCTTCCTTGTTGTGGTACTTGTCAGATGATTTTCTTTAGGTAGCGTGTTTCTATTTTACTCTTTAGCCACTGGCAAAGAGCCACACTTGTGCCAGGAGCAGGGCTGTGTGTGCACACTGTGCCTGCCCTGTATGGCTGGCTTCATGGATTTGCCACCAGGCCAGGGCTTAGGGAGGTCAGCTTAATTCAGGAATGTCAGGTTTTCATTTGTTTATAAGGAATCTTCTCATTTGTTAAAAAATGTTAACTATGAATAGATTTTGCCTCATTAAATGTCCAGTAATATTTGTACATCTGTATTCTTAGCTGCATTATTACTATAGCTAAAGGGTAGAAACAGCTCAGGTGAATGGATGCACAGACTGCAGTAAATACATGCAATGGAATATTATTCAGTGTTAAAAAGGAAGGTGATTTTGTCACATACTACAACATGGAGAACTGTAGGATTTTGCTCACTTAAGTCATGCAAAGACAAACAATGTGATTCTGCTTATGAGAGATGAGAAAAACTCGTAAGACAGAAAATGGTGGCTCGCATTTATAGAGACAGAAAGTAGAATGGTGGTAGTCATGAGGAGAGAAAAGGGCTTTGCTGTTGAATGGGAGCTGAGTTTCAGATGGGGAAGGTAAAATGATTTCTGAAGATGGATGCTGACTGGATAAAATGTGAATGTCTATTATGTCACTGATCTCTATACACTTACAAATGATTAAGATGGTAAATTTTATGTTTTGTGTATTTTACTACAGTTAAAAACATGAAAAACAAATCAAAGTGAATCTATGATTAAAAAAATAAATTTATAAATTTGTTTATATTTTTTATTTTTTTGGTATGAGGGATTGAACCCAGGTGTAGTCTACCTCTGAGCTAAACCTTCAGCCCTTTTAATCTTGCATCAAGGTCTTGCTAAGTTGCTGAAGGTCTTTGTAAATTGTTGAGGCTAGCCTCCAACCTGTGATCTTCCTGTCTCTTCTTCATCATCACAAATTGAAGCTATTAAGCAGTAACTACCTTCTCTTTCATTCCCAGCCCTTGGTAATGAACTTGTATTCTTTTTGTATAGATTTTTCTATTGTAGGTACTTCATTGGCGTGGAATCATATAATATTTGTCCTCTCATATCTGGCTTACTTAGCATACTGTTTTTAAGGTTCATTCATGTTGTAGCATGAATAAAAAATTAATTCATATAGATGAATAATATTCCATTGTATGTATATACATATACTACATTTTGTCTGTTCATTCATACCTGTCAGTGATACTGTGGTGTTTCCACCTTGTGACTTTTGGGAACATTATTAATAACATTAGTGTACAAATACCTTTTCTCAATTGTTGGAGATTGTTGGATCACATGGCAATTTGTTTTTCGTTTCATTGTTATTATAATTTCTGTTATGAGTCTTATGGACACAGTGAGAAGAATGACAGGTCACACTTGATGCCTTTTACAAATGCTCGGTTTATTAATTCACACAATGCTCATAGCACTCCCGTCCTTCTCTAAGTCACTAGCCAGAAAACAATTGGTTACCTGAAGCAGGATGGGTCTTCACGGGTAACCTAGGTTCAGGATCACAGTCACAGTGGTGGCCAATGATCGAGGTGCAGATGCTCGAGGTCCGGTGAATGAGATGGGGTTGAGCCCTACCATCATTTAGAGGAATAGTCCGACAGCTACCAGGGAGTGCCCTGGCCGAGCCAACATTCAGCCTCACATACAGTGGGTCAGAGCCTCTCACTCCTAGGACCATCTGCCAGGCCAGATTTACTCTAAATTGGCACCACCATCTCTTCTTTTGGGTACACCCTGTGGATGTGGGTCCATCATTCACTGGTTAATCTGTAGGGCATGTTGGTTACACCCGGGTGTGTTGGTTACACCTTCTTCTGCCTCAGTTCTCTATTCCTACACTATACCCATATTCTGCCATATATTAATTGTACAAACTAATGGGTTTCAGTGAAGCATTTCCATATATACGTGTACTGTGCTTTGATTGTCTCTCCTCCTTCTCCTATGCTTCCCGGATGCCTTCCTTTCTCTCCTTTCCTCATGACATTCTTCCCAGACTCCAGTAGTGTGTTTTCTACTTTCTGAATGTCTATAGTTTTTTATTTTTGTTTTTTAAATTTCTACATATGAGGGAAAACACAGTACTGTGTTTCTGTGTCTGGATTATTGCACTTAGCATAATGCAGTTTCATCCATTTTCCTGTAAACATTCTCACAGGATTTTATTCATCTTTATATCCATTGATCTGTTGAGTCACCAAGGCTGACTCCATGTCTTGGCTCTTGTGAGTAGTGTGGTGATAAGCACACGCGTGCAGGTATCTTTTATAGCTGGCTTCGTGACCTTTGGATATACCCAGGAGTCGGATGGCTGCGTCATAGAATGGCTCTATTTTTAGTTATTTCATTTTTAGTTATTTGAGGAACTGCCTCCATAGTTTCCCCTAGTACTAGTTTGCATTTCTACTGATAGTATGTAAGAGCTCCTTTTTTTTTATACTACTTTACCAGCATTTGTTATTTTGTTTTTGCTTCTCAGTGTAGTTATTTTTTAACTGTGGTGAGATGGAATCTCAATGTAGTTTCTACTTGATTTCCTTTCTCTCAAGTTATTGAGCATTTTTAAAATATGTTTATCGGCCACTTGTACTTTGTCTTTTGTGAAGCAGCTATTCAGATAATTTGGATTGATTGGATGATGTTTTGCTAAGTTTTTTGAATTCTTTATGTATTCTGTACATTAATCCTCTGTCAGATGAATAGCTGGAAAGGATTTTCTCCCATTCTGTAGGGTCTCTCCACACTGTATTGATTGTTTCCTTTGTAGTAAAAAGCTTTTTAATTTAATGTAACCCTATTTGTCAATTCTTGCTTACTTCCTCTGGTTTATTGGAATCCTAGCCAGGAAATCATTGCCTGTACCATTGTTTTGGGAGTGTTTGCCTATATTTTCTTTTGGTAGTTTTAGAGTTTCAGGTGTTATATTAATATTCTCAGTCCATTTTGATTTGATTTTTGTATAAGAGATACAGGTCTAATTTCAGTCTTCTGAGGGAATAAATTGTTGAGGTTGGCTTAACCTGTCTTATCTCCAGTATTGGGATTATAAGCATGCCCAACATGCCTGCCTTTCTTTTTAAATTTATGTGTACATACTTTGTTATAAATTTACCTCTTAGTACTGCCTTTGCTGTATACCATAGGGCTTAAAAAATATTTTTTGGACATGTATATGTAATGGGCTTGGGGAGAATTACTGAGCATGAGGGCGCTGAAAGAATTTTTGCAGATCACTTTATCGCTTTACAGAACAGCAGCAGCCCCTTGAGAAGGGCAAGGGCTCCCAGCTCATCCCTGACTAGGCTTGTATTTATTTTGTGTGTGTGTGTAGGGGAAGGGGGGTTTGTGATCTTGATGTTTTTTCCATTTTCATTTGATTTAGGAATTTTTAAAAAATTTCCCCTTTGAACCTCTAAATTTTCAGTAACTTCAATAATGTGTTGTTCAGTCTTCATGTCTATATTTTTGCAATTGATTTCTAATTTCATTTCATAGTGATTAGATGAAAGAAATTATTTCAATTCTTTGAATTTTTAAAGACTTGCTTTGTAACCTAACATATATTTACTTTGGAAAAAGTTTGATGCACTGATATTGAATGGAATATCCTGTAGGTGTGGGGACAGAGGTCTTGGGATTTCCAGGCTCCATGGCAATCCCTTGTTAGCTCTGTCCTTAGTCACCTGTTTTGCTTCTCTTTGCCCAGTGTGTGATGTGAGGGTGGGTAAAGTGCCTGTCTTGGTGTGGTGGTAGTGAAGAAGTGAAGTGCCTTAGAGCCCATGCTCAGGGGTCTGCTTTAGTAGGTAAATAGAGGTGGCTACAAGGAGCAGGCCTGGCATCTGTGAAATCATGGTCTTTATGAGCAGGGCTGAGACTGGACGTGCTGAACTCTGGTCTTGGCAGCAGGTGGAGGTGTGTTCTCCTGCATCTGCTTTCCAGGGCCTCTGCCTCCTGCCCCCTCTACGTTTGCTGTCCCTAGAAGTCAGTCAGGAGTCTGCAGGGAGAGCATGGCTTAGTTTGAGGCAGAGACAGGGATATTAATGTTTTTTCACCAGGCCTATTTTCCTGACTCCAGATGGTAATCGTCTCAATGCTGACTCATGTCTTATTGATTGGCACTTTCTTACTTGCTCAGCCTTCTCAGCTTCTGGAGGAAGACTTCATCCAAAATCAAGATCACTGGGGAGGTCATTTGTATGCAAAGAAAATTCATCTAGCAAGTATGTATTGATCATCATGTGTCTAATGGGATAACAGGCTAGAAATACAAGAGAGGTGGTGGATGAAATGGTCTGGGTTTGGAGGGCTCAGTACTCTACATCATGCAGTTCTGATACCTGAGATTTAGGAAGAACTAGGCAGAGATGTTTATTTTAACTAAGATAGCCCCTCGGTGAGGAGGACTGGCACCAACACTGCAGTCATACCAGGTAGTATTTAAATGTGTGATTTGGCTAGGCATGGTGGCTCACGCTTGTAATCCCAGCATTCAGGAGGCTGAAACTTGAGGATCACAGTTCGTGAACAGCCTCAGCAACTTGCCGAGGCCCTTTGCAATTCAGAGAGACCATGTTTCAAAAAAAAAAAAAAAGACTAAAAAATAGGGGTGGGGGTGTAGCTCAGAAGTACAGTGCCCTTGGGTTTCATCCCTGGTACTGAAAAATAAATAAATGTATGATTTGTGTGCATGTAAGTTTCAAGTATAAATGAGAGATTATTCATGTAAAGTTCATGATAGAAGACTTGTTTTAGTGTGTCACATCCTGAGTTAAGGGAACGTTTAATACTGTAGATATCTGCTGTGTTTGGGCATGGTTTGATTGTGTCCCCTAAGAGTTTGTATGTTGGAAACATCATATCCAGTGTGGTGTTAAGAAATGGTGGGACCTGTAAGAGGTGGATACACTTGGGAGGTCACTGGGTCCCTGCCATGGGAAGGAACTAATGTAGTTCTTGTGGGACCTTGATGAATTCTCCTATAGGCTGCTATAAAACACCAAGGCTGACCCTCCTCAGGCTCTCTGGCTTTGTTATCCTCTCTAGCATGGCATCTACCATGAAGTGCTGTAGTAGTGGTATGGTGGGAGAAGGCTTAAAGAGCTCCAGGCTGTTTGACATTTTCCTCAGCTCCTTTATTGGAGCCAAGAAGGAACTGAATATTAGGTATTTTCTAGCTGTGTTCTACAGTGCAGAAAAAAATACAACAGATTAATGAAATGATGTGTTTTCAAAAGTCAGATGTATCTAGACTAGCACTCCTCATTGAGACAGCTTTCTGTCTAGCAGTGAGAGGTCCATTTAGAAGTACAGGGCCAGCAGTTGCGCTTGGGCCTCAGCTGGTTTCTCATGAGCTCAGGTGAAAGATGGACCCCCCCCCCACACACACACACACAGTGATCCAGAGGAGCATGTTTACCATCTGGAGGCCTTTCTCTCTCTTCTTTAGGGACTGTTGGAGAGGAAGAGCATTTGTGTCAGGAAAAGGACTACTTAATGGTGGATCTTAATACACTGGCACACTTGGCTGAATGATGTAGATTAAATCTTATTAAAGTCTTTTCCAAAGTAGATTTTTTTTGCAAGCTTGCTGTTCACATCGTGTATGCGTAGACTTACATCCTAATATAGAATGCGTAATTGTATTTTTGCCTCATTTCTTCAAATTATGAGTGACTAAAACTTCCAGCGTGCTCCAAGAGCTCGTGTTTGTGTTTGTTTCAACCAGAGCAGAATTGCCTCAGTTGAAACTAAATGAAAATAATCCGTGAAACTTGATACCATTGCAAACTGATAATTCAAATCCACCAATAAAATACAGTTTGTTTCATAGTTGTTGTTTTTTTAATCCCAAATTCCTATGCTCAGTGCTGGGTATATGATACGAACTGTTTATTATCTTGGAGAAATTTAGGATTTTTCTTTCCATTTAGGGCCTCTCGAAATTAAAACAAAGTCCTTGTGTTTTGGGCAATTGATTTGCACTTGCACATAAACTAGACTGAGAAAGTTAGATGTGTAGGGATAAAATATCTTCTGAATTTGGATCTTATAAGCTGCCTTCTTTATGGCCCAGCTGGTGTAGAAGCCTATTAATGGATTTTTTTTTTTGTGTGTGTGTGGTACTGGGAACTGAACCTGGACACATTCTACCTCTGAGTTATATCACCAGCCTTATTTATTTATTTATTTATTTATTTATTTAATCTTTTGTGGTAATGAGGATTGAACCCAGGATAGGATGTAGCTATCTCTGAGTTACATACCCAGCCCTATCTTATTTTTATTTTGAAAGAGTCTTGTTAGGTCTCGCTGCTTGCTGAGGCTGATATAAAACCTGCGGTTCTCTTATTTCAGCCTTTCAAGTATTGGGGTTACAGATGTACACCGCCACTTTCAGTTTCTATTTTATTATTTATTTATTTTTGTTTGAAACACGGTCTTGGTAAGTTACTGGCATGCTGGCCTTGAACCTGCCACCCTTTTATCTCAGCCTCCCAAGTACTGGGATTACAGGAGAGTGTCACCATGCCCAGCTCTATTAATGGAACTTTGATAAACAAAATTAACAGACTTGATTCTTCTTCATCTAGATAGGTTGGAACAGTAATTATTTTGATTTTGACTCAAGGTGACAATTTGATGATTTGTAAGGAACTGTGATATTTTAAGTGGCTTTGACATTCTCTAGGTAGAGTATTGTTGGGAACAGAGCCCTGGAATTTGACAGTTGAAAATGCTTTTGATTCTTCACTGTCTTTCATGGAAGTAAATAAAATGATCCCTCAAGGGCTCAAAGCAAGAAGTTATCAGCTGGATTTGAGGTTGCAATGAAGGGGACACAAATTATTTTCAGTAACAAGTGGAAATAAGATGAAATAATTCTTTTTAGATGTAGTGAATCTGGACATAAAATTCCATGGAGACGGCCACATTGCTCTTAAAATAAAAATTATTGAGCTCTGGTTTAGTTCTTAAAGATCTGAGAAATTCACTTATACACATAGATGATCTTCTCTTTCACTTTTTATTTATTTTTTAAAGGCCAGTAAACAATGTTTTAATTATACATACTTGCATAGGCATAGAATAATGCACAGTTCAATTTTTATTTATTAACATGTAAGAATATTCAAGTCTTTCACTTTTTTATGCATGGTGGTAAACTGATTCCAGTGTCTGCTACTTCTGTGATGTGCTGGCTGATGGGAGGAGACAGAGCTCAAGAAGGCATGGACATAGCTCTCAGTGGGCTTCATCCAGCTAATGACAATGTTATTAGCCAAGAGTTCTGAGCACTTAATGATCAGTAATTCTTACAGTCCTATGAGGTTATTATGGCATCGCTGCTTAGAGGTGAGGAATTGGAAGAGATGTCATAATTTGCTGAAGGTCACAGTTTTTAAGAGAGAGAATTATAGTTTGAATCCAGGTAGTCAGGGTTGTATAGTACAAACACCAAATAAGTAAAGGCAGAAAATTTTCTGGGATTTTGCAGAGCAGATTGGGACTGAAGAGAAGTAAAGAGCAAAGATGACCCATCTTGCTTAAGTAGATCCACCAAGGACTTCTTGATTTATGGTTTCTTTTTGGGTAGAGTTGCTGAGCATGATGGCTCTGAAAGTTTTTCATATTACATTACAGAGCAGCAGCTGCCCCTTGAGAAGGGTAAGGGCTCCCTGCTCATCCCTGAGGAGGCTAATATTCATAAGGAGGGGGCGGGGAGAGGAGTTGAGATGCTCTGGAATGCTGCAGCAAGAAGTACCACACCTCTGCTCCCATGGAATTATTTTGTGGCCCCTGAGAACTAAAAGCACAAGATTTGTCTATGACAAAGGTACTTTTTGATGCTGGTGCATTGCTCAAGTATTGATTTGCTAAGTTAAGTGAAGCCCTTGTTACCACCAAGTCATGTTTTCTCTAAACTAGTCAGTGTGTTATAGTATCACCTATATGAAACTAACTTTGTGGGTCTGGGTTTGAGTTGAGGCTCAGCCTTATTCTAGCTGTGCAGTCATATGCAAGTTCTACCTTTTCCAAATTCATCTTCCTCCATGCATTTCAAGAACGCAAATTAATGCAGATAAGTAATTTGGCCTAGCAAATGACTGTTTCCTTTCTTTCCTTTTCATTGATTGCTTGATTTTTGGACCTGCTAAAAATGATTTTTCTGGAGATGAGTACTGTATATTAGGGCTTAGACTCTTTTTATGTTTTTAATGAACAGTAATAAACAGGTGCTTGCCGTAGGGCATTGGTTATTGAAGGCCCATTTCTGTTCTCAAGGAGTTAGTGGTTTAGTGCCAGAGACAAGGAAAAGCTGTTACATTAATGTTAGATGGGTTTAATCAGTTAATACATTTGGAATGAATTACTGTTTGTAATGCATAGGAGTTTCTAACTTTGGGGAAACCCTTGAACTGCTAAAATACATATTTAAATCAGAGTATTCTAAAAGACCCAAAAAACTCAACCAAAAGACTACTAGAGATGATCAAGCAATTTAGCAAAGTAGTGGGATACAAAATTAGTAGCTAAAAAGAAATCAGTAGCTTTTCTATTTGTCAACCATGAATCCACAAAGAAACAAATAAAGGAAAACAATTCCATCCACAATAAATACAAAACCAATAAGATAACTAGGAATAAACCTAACTAAACAAGTAAAATACCTCTACAATGAAAATTATATAGAACAGTAAAGAGAGAAATTGAAGAACATCTTAGAAGATAGAAAGATCTTCCTTGCTCTTGGATAGGCAGAATAAATATAATCAAAATGGCCATTCTACCGAAAGCGATCTACAGAATCAATGCAATCCCTATCAGAATACAATGTTATTCTTCATAGACCTAGAAAAATCAGTCCTAAATTTCATATGGAGAAACAAAAGAGCCAGAATAGCCAAAGTAGTTATCAGCAATAAGAACCATGTGGGAGGTATCACAATTCCTGACTTCAAGTTATACTACAGAGCCATAGTAATTAAAACAGCATGGTATTGGCACAAAAATAGGCACACAGACCAATAGGACAGAAGATACAGAAACACATCCACACACTTAGTCAATTGATCTTTGACAAAAGGGCCAAGTATATATGCTTGAGAAATGACAGCCTTTTAAAGAAATGGTGTTTGGGAAACTGGGTATCCACTTGTAGAAAAATAGAACTAAATCCTTATCTCTCACCCTGGATAGGAATCAACTGGAGATGAATCAAAGACATAGAAGTTAGACCACAGACTGTGAAGCTTTTAGAGGAGAGCATAGGTTCAGTACTCCAACATATAGGCACAGGTAGAAACTTTCTCAACAAGACCCCCATAGCTCAGGAAATTAAAATAAGAAGTTATAAGTAGGATGGCATCAAGCTAAAAAGTTTCAGCTCATCAAAGGAAATAATCAAGAGTCTAAAGTGAAAGCCGACAGAGTGGGAGAAGATCTTTACCAGCTATCCTTCTGATAGAGGACTAATAGCTAGAATATTCAAAGAACTTAAAATACTTTACAGTAGAAAAATCCAATCAAGAAATGGGCAACTGAATTGAATAGACACTTCACAAAAGAGATACAGAATGGCCAATACATGAAAAAATGTTCAACATCATTAGGGAGATGCAAATCAAAACTACACTGATATTCCATCTAACCCCAATCAGAATGGCAGTTGTAAAGAAGTCAAATAACAAAAAATACTGGTGAGGCTGTGGGGAAATAGGAACTCTTCTACACTGTTGGTGGGATTGCAAACTAGTTCAGCCACTATGAAGATCAGTGTGGATATTCCTTAGAAAACTGGAAATGGATCCACCATAAGATCTGGCTATACCACTACGGTATCTTTCTTAAGGGGTTGAAACCAAGAACTACAGTAATATATGCATGCCCATGTTCATAGCAGTGCAATTCACAAAATATGGGAAATACAATGGAATTCTACTCAGCAGTAGAGAAGAACAAAATTATGTCATTTGCAAGAAAATGGAATGATCTGGAGAACATTATGTTAAGTGAAATTAGCCAATCACATAGTGAAGGGACATATGTTTTCTCTGATATGTGTACGATAGAGAGTAATTGGGATAGATGAGGGACTCCAGATAATGGAGGAGAAACCTCAGTGGATCCAGGGAGGAGATTTAAGGTTAGGGGAAGAGGAAGATTGAGGTTTATTAATGAAAATACTACCATCAGCTATGTGCATCCATGTGAACATACCAATGTCAATCTGGGTACTCCGGGAGGGAGTGCTGTTTGCATGTTTATCATTGTCAACATCATTTACTTTATGATGTGAGACTATAATGCACCATAAAAGCAAAAAATAAATAAATGAGGATGTGAGCAGCATAATGGTTTTATAATGTTTAGTTGTTTAGATTATTTTTTCATATAGGATAATTTTAACAAAAATTCTTAAGTCTAAGAAGTATTTTAAACATGCTTACATTACATTTTCCTATAAAACAGTTTTTTGCTGACTTACAGGCACAAGAAAAGTAAGGCATGTCTTCTGTCATAACATAGGGGCATTTTTTATGAATACATAATACTTATTTCAATATTTTTGGGTTATAGACTCTATCCACTAAAAAACTGCTACCTAAATAAAGAGAAGATGTCAGTGCCAGGGTATAAAATAAGGCTGTCATTTCTTTTTCATGAAGGTTCTTTATTTGAATTGTCATTTAAAGTTTTTCTTATTCCATATTTCTCTAAGCCTTAATTTATTATGACAAATTTTATTTTATGAAAGATATAAAGAATGTCTTTTATTTCTGATGTTTATCGAGAAGGCATCATGTAATAACTGTGAAAATTAGAAAGATACCTTTTGTAAGTCTTATTTTATAAAATTGAACATTTATTTTGCTATAGAAAAATAGTTACTCTATCTGATGTAAGATTATATATGTAAATGGATCATTAGTTTTTCACAAGTTGTCTAAACTTGTTTTTAGAGAATATATTTCTTGGGTGGTTCTTTGATTTTTTGAAAGTAACCTTTCTTTTCATGGAGTATTTGGGTATATAATAGACATCGTTTCTCTTTTCATTTTTGCTTTTGGTTGAAATTGTTCATGGAAACTAAAATATATATTAAAGAGAAGTTTTCTCCTATGCTCAGAGCACTACAATTTAGTAGAAAGTAAAGCTCATATAGAACTTTATTGGCTTTAGTTCCTTCTGGCTATGGCATAATCAGAGATGTTGAATTTTCCTATTATTGCAATCGTATGTTTGAGTATGGGTTGTATCTGAGATTCATTCTGTGACTGGTAACTGAAGCTCCCATGATTAAGCTTTTGATCTTTCAATGACTTTGACACAAGAAGTTTTTAGTGCCTAAAGTGTTTACTGCCTCTTAGAACATGTCTGGCTGAGTTGGCCACTGAAGTCTTCCTTCATCAGGAACTGGCATTACTTTCATTAAACCTTATTGGGAGAAGAAGAGGTGGTCATTGCCTTGGCCTCTGTCTTCGGCACCACAGAAGAAGGCAACAGGAATTTTTTGTCTCTCAGAGCTTGCCCAGCTGCTCCTTGTCTTTTGTGTCCATTAGGGAATCATAGTGAAAACTTGTCCATGTTGATACTTTACTATAAGGAAATATAATACTTGATGGTTCTTTAAGCTCTTTTTACATGCATTATCTTTTTACAAGCTGAAAACAACTCTGTGAAGTCAGTTGCTAATAGTATTGCGTCCTGTTGTGCATCCAAGCACATTCTAAGAGGGATGAGGGCATGGTGGAAGGTCCCTTTGCAGTGGACTGCCACAGAACGCAAGCATGTGATGGTCTCTGTGTAGAGAAGTCTGGCTACTTCAGTGTAGCTTTGTCTCTCTTCATTTCTGGGCTCAGAAGGAAGAGGGAGGAGAAGCCCTTCCCAGGACCGCTCCTGGATGAGGCCTGTGTCTGCATTTGTGTCTTCACTTAGGTCAGTGCTCAGTGCTTAGTTTATCTTGTTAATTGCTCGGTGTACATGGGACACCCTTGTGGTGTAGGATTGACCCAGCTCTCTTAATCTTGCCATGCCTGGGAGTCACTAGAAATGCCAAATCTTGGGCTTTCTATAAAGTTCATGGGAGATTTTCATGTCTCTTAAGTTTGCAAAATTTTTAAGTAGAACATGTTCTAATTCTTCTTAAAATCCCAAATTTTACTGAGACACAATTAGTTTATACATCATACAATTCACCCATTTAAAATACACTGCTTAAGCCAGGTGTGGTGGCGCACGCTTTTAATTCCCCGCGCTTGGGAGGTGGAGACAGGAGGATCGCGCAGGTTCGAAGCCAGCCATGCTGGCTTAAGAGACCCTGTTTCAGAATAAAAATATAAAAATAGGTCTGGGAGTGTAGCCTGGAGGTAGAAGGGCTTCCAGGAACCTCAGTACCACCAAAATAAAATAAAATAATAAAATAATAAAATAAAATACACTGCTTAGAGTAAACCATTTGGTAGTTTTAAGTATATCTGTAGACTCATGCAAACATCATCATGATCAATTTTAGAATATTTGAATTACCTAGAAATAAATAAAACATACCTGTTAGCAGCCACTTGCCATTTCCATCTCAAACACCCCACTTCCTGAGAGTCCTTGACTATCACTCCTATCCTTCGGTGAACTGGGTTTTTCAACTCTGGATATTTTGTACATGAATGAAATCATACAGTATGTGTTTCTTCGTGTCTGAATCTTTTCACTTAGCATCATCCTTTCAAGGTTCATTTACCGTGTAGCATGGATCAGTGCTTAATTTCTTTTTACCACTGACATTTTACTTGTGTTGTTTATTTTGAGTGGGGGTAAAGGAAATATTGCCCTTTATTTCAGCTTTGATGAAACTGAGACTTCTTTTTCATTGTATGGTAACATTCAACAGGAGCAGTTGCTTTTCAAGTGCCATATTCTTGAGGATCTGAGAGCTGTGTGACAGTGAGTAGTAAAAGCAATATGAAACGCATTCAAATGGAGAAATAAAATGTGGATATTTCTCATTTTCTTTCCATGTGGAGTTTAGATCACTTTAATTCTCAACCACTTTTTCTAGAAACACAATGGTATAACATCCAGGATCTGCTGAAAACTATGCCTGCATTTACAAAATATCCAGCTGATGTTGCTGAAAATTAAAATGACAAAATATTGTGTTTAGATAAATGACAGTGTCTGTCTTTTCAGCAAGAAGCTCCATGATTGTCCCTCCCCCAAGCCGACTGTCCCTGTAGTTCTGTATTTGAAGACTTCAAGTGGCCCAGAGGAAGGCCTTTTTCTTTTGGTGTCTTTGCTCATCTCTGAAGCTTTTATTAGTCATATAAGGACATTTTTTGTTTTCCTCTAGATATTTAAAGATCTTTTAAGGAATCTTTCCTGGAGAATACCTTACTGCCTGGAGAAAATCTTGGTTCAGTTATTGGCTTTCCAGCGATCGCTTCACAATGCCTGTAATGTGAGGTCTCCAGGGAAAGTGTGGCTTTTTTTTTTTTTTTTTTTTTTTTTGCCAGCAAGAGGCTTTCTTGCCAGCGCAGAAGTCATCTTAGCTTTGTGCAGCTTTGATGGTGTCCACGTGGTCGTTTGGAAATTCTTACTGTGCTTTTAGTGTCGTGGAAAGTCTTTCTTTTCCCTCTTCCCTCCTTGCTGACTAAGCTCATCTTAATGCCACTAAATTGCTGGTCTCTTACTTGGCAGGCTGCCTGGTAAAGCAAGTGAATGACGACAATGCTCAAGATCTTGTGCGGTCACTTTCTAAAGGGTTTTGTGCTGCTTTCATACTCTTGTCTCTCTCTCTCTCCATCTTCTGTGGGTAGACTCGTTATTTGACTCTGTTCAAGAAGGCTCTCGGCAAAAAGCCATTCATCTTTTCAACTTACGTTACTTGATTTCCTAACAGATTTCTTTGGGATGTCAGGTTTGTTCTTTAATTCAATTACTAAAACTACCGATCATTTTCAGCAAATCACAAGAATTCCATTTTTCTTCAAAGTCCTGACAAAAGTTTGTGCGTGCGTGTGTGTGTGTGTGTGTATGTGTGTGTGTGTGTGTGTGTGTTTGTGTGCGCACGCGCAATGCTGAAAATACATGGTTTCTGAAAAGAGAAAAAAAATTTCCCCTTTTAGACTTGGAAATTTGGGCTAACTAGGATCTTTTATTGGAGGAAATAGGGAAGATTGGATGGAGCCCTTATGTCAAGGAAATTGACTTGGCTGGGTTTCTGAGAGCAGGAGGGGCTGGCCCACTAAGATCTGTGTCACTGTCTTCAGTGTTACTGGAATTGGAACAGGATGACTATTTTCCATAATTCGGCAAACTGGGGGAAAAAGAGCAGGCAGCATTAAGTGACAACCTCTTCTGTGGCAGAGTGTTACACCATCGTTGCACATTCTTGTGTAGTATAAGAAGCTGTGTGAGTTGTGTTTTATTATTCTTACCATGACTGCTTTATGGAGAAGCCAAGGCTCAGAGAGATTACGGACATTTTCTAAAGTTTAGCTGGGAAGTAGACTATGGAAGTTGATGTTCCCCAAACTGGGTATCCTTTTTACCAAATGAAATTTGGCTTTGCTGTATCTTTGCTCATACTCTTCAAAGGGGACAGTTGTTAAACAGTAATGTGGCTGATGGAAACACAAATAGACATAGACAAAAATATAAGTACTAGGAGCTGGGTATGGTGGTACATACTTGTTATGCCAGTACTTGGGAGGCTGAGACAAGAGGGTTGCAAGTTTGAAGCCAGCTCTGGCTACTTAATGAAGCCCTCTGCAACTTAGTGAGACTCTTTTTCAAAGTAAAGAATAAAAAATAGGGCTGGGGGTATATACACTCAGAGGTAGAATGCCCTTGGGTCTCATCCCCAGAGCCACCATAAAAAACAATCTTTCTGCTGGGCATGGTGGCACACGCTTGTAATCCCCGTGCACACGCTTGTAATCCCCGCACTTGGGAGGCGGAGACAGGAGAATCGTGCAGGTTCGAAGCCAGCCGCGCTGGCTTAAGAGACCCTGTTTCCAAATACAAAGTATAAAACAGGTCTGGGTGTGTAGCCCGGAGGTAGAAGGGCTTCCAGGAATCCCAGTACCACCAAAAAAAAAAAAAAACCCCAAAAAACAACAACAAAAAAACAATCTTTCTTAACAGTCAAATTTCCCTCCACACAGGCGACTCTACAATAGCATTTCTGGGTATATGGGAAGAATGTTCTGAGCTTAAGGGACACAGAGGTTTATGAATGACTGTGATACCCTGAGTGGGGTGAGCGCCTCACGGGGTCCATCTGCCAAAGCCCTCCCCTCCCTGCCCTGAAGTCCCTCTGTCCTCAGCCCTCCCAGCTACGCTAGACACTTTGCTGTGTGCTGCCTGCTGACAGCTGCTGAGTGACTGCTAGTCTGCCATTGCCCAATGTTGACGGCATGATTTGGTGAATCTGAGGTTGACTTCCTAGTGGCCATAACAGGCCGATGCTATGGACTTGTGCTAAGTCTGTTTTGCATGAAGTGTTTTCTGGGACCTTTAAGCAGTTCTCAGATAAAACTATAAAACTGACCATCTGTATTTTCTGTGAATAAATTGATCCTTTAAAATCTCTATATTTTTTATCTGTTAGTTTTCCCATATTTATACATGCTCATTGTGAAAACTGAGAAGTGAAACAGGATAAAGAAAATGGCACAGCCCCACTACAGATATTTTCATATAATTATTTTTTTCATACAAAGTTTATTGCTAATTTTTGTGGAAATCAGATGGCAGTGCAGTCGTTTTAATTAATCACTTAAAAAATAGTTTTGTGCCATTTTACTGTCTCCACTGCATGGAAAGTTGCAGTTCTGTAAGTAAGAAAGTTAAACTTAGTGTTCAGTAGAAGATTCCAGAGATAGTTATGGGAATCATGATTCTGAAGATGTTGACTATCTGCTTTCTCCGCATCTTTCTACTTAATGACTCTCAATATCAGTAGTAGAGAATTATCCATCCTTACATTTATTCTGTCTCAGAATTATGTGTATACCTGTGTCAAATAGTGGATGAAGCATTTAGGTTCTAGGGAAAAGGTAAACTGGAAAGCCTTAAGATTTTTTTTTTTTAGTTGACTGGGGGTGTAGCTCAGTGGTAGGGTATGTGCTAGCCCACATACCCGGATTCAGTTTTCAGGACCAAAACAACAGTAGCAACAAAATAAGCAGAAAAAGAGCTGCAATACCAGGGAAGAAGCATGAAGACTTGATGTGATACACATAGAGAGGCAGTGACCCACTTTTCAGTAAGTTGGCAGCTGCATTCTGCTGCACTCAGGGCTGGGATACAATATATAAGTGTACAACTTCAACTCTAGCTAATTGGTGACAGCAGTACTTTTAAAAAATGGAATCAATAAGGGCAAGTTTGCCAGAATTAATTCCATATGTCCTGGACTGAATATATATATATATATATATATATATATATATATATATATATATATAGTGTGTGTGTGTGTGTGTGTGTGTAGGTGGTGTTTATATTTTTTGTGAGGTGGTAGAGGAGGCAAAGGGAGGTGAGAAGTCTATGCATAATAGAGCAAATTGAATAGTTTGATTATGCATCCTATGAAATCATGAAGCAGAATAAATACTGTTACTCTTACCAAAAATAATTTTTTCCTTTATTCTTAAAAAAGTTGTAAGCCTTCAGAATTACATCATTGATATAGTAAATTCCTCATTTGGCCTTGTTACTAATGTATTCTGCTATTTTAGTAGATTATTACACAATTAATAATTTTTACCCCAAAGGAATAGTAAAATTTATTTCATTTATTCATTCTTTAGTTTTTGTGTTACTGAAGATTGAACCCACCAAAGGGCGTTCTACCTCTGGGTTACATCATTTTTTAATTATTTTTTTGGAAACAGGGTCTTACTAGGTTGCTGAGTGTCTTGCTATGTTGCTGAGGATGTCCTTTTTCGTGCAATCCTCCTATCTCAGCCTCCCAAGTATTAGGTATATATTATTTTTTAAACTTTATTTCTTAATATACAATACAATCAGCATGGTACCAAAGATTCTACAGTGATGTCTATTCCACTCCTTTTCTACCTGTTTTCTTCCCCAGAGGGAACCAGCATTACTGTTATGTTGTATTTCCAGAGAGAGTTCCTCCAAATATTGACAAATCTGTAAATGTTCTTTTCTCCTTCCTCCTTTTCTTTCTTACACAAATGGTGGCAATCAGAATATACTCTTCCATGTCTGCCTGGTGATTTTCACTTCATGTGCCCTGTATAGTATTCTGCCTCAGTCTCTAGAGCTTCCTCTTTGTTTCATAGTTGGATAATGATCTGTTGTATTATTATGCTATGACTTATTTAATCAGTGCACTATTGGTGAATGTTTAAGACATTTCCATATTATTCTTTTGACCAATGCTGTGACATAAAATTGTTCACTTAGCTGGGTGTGGTGATGAACACTTGTAATCCTTGAGAGGTGAGACAGGATCACAGGTTCAAGGCCAGCTTCAGCAACTTAGTGAGGTTGTCAGCAACTTAGACTTATTTGTTTACAAATAAAAAAAAATAGGTCTGGGGATGTAGCTTGGAGGTAAAAGGTCCTGGGTTCCATACCCAGTACTACCCCCTTAAAAATAAGGTTTATTTAAGTAGATTTGTTTATAAAGAAATGGAAACCCTAGTATCTTGGAAGATGGTTTGAGAATTGTTTCTGGAGGTTTGGATTCTCTGTCACTCTTTTCCTAGGCTGGTCCTACTCAGAACCCTTATCAGAAAAATATACATCATTGGGACAGTAGGAAATGGGATTCCATGGTCAGATAAATTGGGGAAATACAGTTCTTGATTTATCTCTTGGGGTCATAAAATTGAATATTAGAAGCCTAAAGCACTTATATAGTTTTAACAACAATAACAAAATACTATGAGATAATTTTTCAGAGTTACTTGGGCAGCACATATTTCAGGATGCTCATCTGTCAGGACAGTTTCAGGAGAATGCTGCCATGTGATTCTTACCATCCCCTTAGTTCCATATGTACTGAAAACAAGGTAGACTTTTGACTTCTCAGTTGCCAAGTTACTTGTCTTTGGAGACATTTTTCCTTTCATTTTTTTTGGCCATCAACTGATTCCCTTCTCTGGTTCCAGTCCTGAATGTGAGACGTGGCTTATTTGGAAGGCTGTGTGTTACCACCAACATCTTCTAATTTTGAGCATGAGAGAAGATAGGAGCCTATATCTCAGCCAGAGCCCAGTTTTAGGGAGCTAAAATCTCAAATTGTAAAAGTTATGTTGTAATTTGTGCGAAAAAATCAAGTTTATTATGGCATTTTGGGAAATTCCTGGAGATAGAGGAGAGTGGTAGACTTTCTGAAGCACAGCAGAAGTTGCAGTTTGGAGTTTTCTTGTGGACTATGGTGTAGAGAGGTAATTTTTTCCTGCTAGTGCACTGATTTTCAGCCAGGGATGATTCCGGCTGTGTCTGGCGATAGTTTTGGTTATCACGAATGAAAAGGTGCTACTGGCATCTGGTAGACAGAGATCAAAGATGCTGCAAAACATCCTTCCGTTCACAGAACAAGCACCACTAGGAAGCATTATTCAGCCCCAAATATAAGTAGTACCTCTGTTGACACACCCAGCCCAAAAGGGGTATTTCCAGAGCTGAGGTGAAGGAACTCCTCATCATTACCCATGTATCTGAGGTGGTGTAAGCTGGCTGTGGCTGCCATTATCTAGCATCGAGAGGATTGATTCATGATTCCTTATGCAAAGTTCTGAAATGTATAAAGCTCTGAAGAGGTGGAGTTCCTTCATAATTCACTTAGCATGACCCTTTCCTTTCCTGTCCCCACCCCAGAAAGATTTTGTATTTGAAAATGCTTTGAGCTCCAAAAGTTTCAGAGAAGGAATTATGGATTTATATATTGAATTCAATTCTTGCCTAATTTGGTTTCTTTTAAAATATTCTGAACTTTTAGTAATATTATTAGTTTTTAATAATATTAAAATATTATTAAATATTAAATATTTGGGACCTTCAAGAGTGGGATTGGAACTTGCAATGTGGCATACACAGAGAAATATCACAGAAAATAAAAAATCAGATGCTTTCCCTAATATGCAAAAACTGGGAAGAAATGGGTAATAGGAAATCTAGTGGAAGAAAGGGCCCTATGGAGGAGCAATTAAGGTGCCCAATCAGAGGGGATGGGATGGGGGAAGATGGAATCTCTTTAAAACACATGATCTATGTAAACAAATATATCAAAGTTAATCACTAAATCAAGCATGGGATTGAGGGAGGGGGAGGGAATGGTACTGGATAAAAGCTAATTGGATGATGTATACTTGGATATCCTCACAAGTCTTGCATTCCATTGGGATGTTTGACTACAATGTACCAATAAAAATATATTATTTAATAAAAAATTCCAAAATGTTCCAGGACCATTATGAATAATTTAAGTACAAAATGTAATACCATGTGCCAGGCACTGCTCTCAGTGCTTTCCATGTAAGAAGTAGCTAAATCTCCAGGACTCTGCCCTACTCACTTCACCAGTGAACAGAGTGTCTCTACAGCTTGTCCAAGAGCTCATACCTCGGAGCTGGCAGAATAGGCTTTGAACTCTGGAACAAAGAAGGAAACCGGCTAGAACCCTGGTGGCCAGAGAGGGCTGCCATTTGTTCTTGGGTGTATTACTTTATGGCCTTTATTGCCCAAGCTTCAGTTCCCTGTTGATGAAGCAATTCTACTATTATGTAAAATAGTTTTCGAAAAATCTGATAGTGAGCTGGGTGTGGTGGCATATGTACTTGAAGCAGGAGGATCCCAGGGTCATGACCAGCCTCGGCAATTTAGCAGGTCTCCTGCAACTTAGTGAGACTTTGTTTCAAAACTTAAAAAAAAATAGGGTTGGGCCGGGTGTGGTGGCACACGCTTGTAATCCCCGCGCTTGGGAGGCAGAGACAGGAGGATCGCGCAGGTTCGAAGCCAGCTGCGCGCGCTGGCTTAGGAGACCCTGTTTCCAAATAAAAAATGTAAAAATAGGTCTGGGAGTGGAGCCCAGAGGTAGAAGGGCTTCCAGGAACCCCAGTACCACCAAAAAAAGAAAAAGAAAAAAAATAGGGTTGGGGTGTAGTTCAGAGATAGAATGCCCCTAGGTTCAATTCCTAATATCCCACCCCTATATAAATATGGTTGTTGAATGTCTGCTTAAATAGTTGAGAATAGTCCAATGAATTAGAATTTATTTGAATTGTCTCCTGTTGTCGGGCATTTAAGCTGTTTCCATTTTTTTCACAGTAGAACGTTGGCATGAACATATTTATGTCCGCATTTCTGATTATTTCTTTAGGGATCTCCCCCACCTCCTCCAGTGTTGGGGATGGAACCCAAGGCGCTGCCTCTGCTAGATAAGTGCTCTACCACTGAGCTCTAGCCCTAGGAAGTATTTTTTTTTTTTGAAGCCCTTCTACCTCCGGGCTACACTCCCAGACCTATTTTTACATTTTCATTTTTGGAAACAGGGTCTCCTAAGCCAGCGCGCGCGGCTGGCTTCGAACCTGCGCGATCCTCCTGTCTCCGCCTCCCAAGCGCGGGGATTACAAGCGTGTGCCACCACGCCCGGCGCTAGGAAGTATTTTTAAAGGAAATCAAAACATAAAACTTTTTATGAACTCTTTATATATACTACAAATTTTACTGACTCATTCTCTTACTAGAACTTCATCCTGATGAGCACGGAATGTTAAGATTTCCCCCTAATTTTGCATTCTGTGATGTAGTATGTTACTGTTTTCTGAGAAGATGGACAGATGGCTGGACATTTAATATGATTTTTTAATTGGTCAGGGAATGAGAGTTAAAATTTTTTAAAATTTTTTGACAAAAAGAGCACCAAATTAAAATTTATTTAAAAGAATTCCCCCAAATTTTAGAGCTATTTGCCTTTCAGGTTAATCCATGAAATTTAATTGAGGCTTCTTTTCATGTTTGGAAGAGATAACAGAAATAAGGATAATCCAGCATTAGGGGATACTTCTGTCAGAATCTTATTGGTGTGTGTTCAGTGTGCCCTAAAATAGCCATAAAGTAAGTATGTGGTATCTGCTTTGTGCCACACACTGTATTGGGTATTGTGGGTCCATTGAAGAATAAGCTTTTGAAGATAATAGGAAACCTTTGTAGTACTTAAAGAAGTAGCAGGCAGTGTTCTAACGGCATATGTATTTGCTCACGTACCCCTCACAATAGCCCTGGGAATCAGATATTAACCTTTAACAGATGATACTGAAGCACTGGAGAGCTAAGTTATGTGTACATGGGCATGCAAGTACTCAGGCCCAGACCTGAATCTGACTGAAGGCGAAGGCTGACTTTGCTGGCTGGAAGGGTAGAGGTTCGGGGGATTGGTACAATTATCTGGGCATGAGGAAGTAGTAGATTTAGCTAAACACTCTAGCTGGGACTGGAAAGAAAGGAAGGATCAGAAAGATGGAATTAGTTGGACTTGGTGATTGGAGGTAGAGGAAGAAGAAAACAGTCAAGGATAAAGCCTGCATTTTCTGGCTTGAGCAACTTGCCGGGGAAAATAAGTAGGGAGCAAAGCGTGATTTAGATCGGTTAGGTCAGAGGACTCTGAAAGAGTTGCTCAGAAAAGCATTATCTTCACATATTTGCAATTTGGTAGCATAAAGCTCACTCAGTTTGCTCTGGTAATTTTCTTATCATGGAAGATTTTTGTTAAATATTTACAACGTGAAGTTTATGAGAAAGTTTTATAGCTTATAAAGATGTTGACAAAGTTTCATTTGATTGCTGTGATTTGGCATGCATGAAACTTGTTAATGCTCTCAAAACTCATTTTAATGCCTACAGAAAAACATTATACTGTGGTATTATTATTTTCATAATCAAAAATCTTTATGAATAGGTTGTTGACATTTTTCTTTAATGGGACTAATTGTATGGTGAATGGCTTTATGCATAAACCATTGTTGGTATTCAGCATTATTTATGAAGAGGTAGATCAGAACTAGAATTACTGGATTAGAGTACATATTGCAAAATTACTTTCCTGAGAGACTGTGCTATTACCTCTGTGGAATATGTGCAAGACTTGGCTCAGTCAGTAGAGTGAATGTTGGCCTGATGATCTTTGGGAAACCTTTACTGACTTCCTTCTTTTGCAGCACATCCCATAACCAAAATCATGTGATATTTTGTGTACTGTGTCCTTATTTCATTATTATCAGTGCCTGATTGACACGGAATATTGCCATGAAGTTTTACAAACATGATCAGATTCAAATAGGGAGATTACAATCACTGTCTTTGGCTTTATCTAAAATATCAATGCCAGAACAATATTTAAAGTTCTTCCCCAGGACTCACTAAGAGAATCCTGGTCCCCATTGTGCACATGCCCCGTTTCTGTGTGATAGATTGTACACAGGATAGATGTTATGTGAATATGCAGGATACAAACAGGTTTTACTTAAAATACCTCATGATTTGGGACAAAATTAGAATGACTTTTGAGTTGGAATTATGCCAGTAATTGACCCAGTTTTTTTTTTTTTTACTTTATTTTCCACTTTGCTCAGTAAAAATTTGGCTCTCTACCCTCTATAATTTTCCACGTTGGTTTTCCATAGCCAGTGACCCTCTTTTGTGTAATACTCTTGACGTTTCCAGTTTCTGCCTGCACAGCCATGGCGTCTGGCATCTTTTCATTTTTACCAAATGTAAATTTTGACCAAGTTAAAACCATGCTATTTCTGTTTGTCATTATGGCATTTTCTACTTTCATACACAGTTCCTTGAAAACTTTTAATGAATTTGCATTTTGAATTATTCTGAAAGTTTATTATTTAGGGATTATTTATTAACCCGGTTACTTGCCAGAGTGAACATTAAAAAAAAAAAAAAAAGTTTGTCCACCCATCTGCTTCTTCCCATAATCCCCTCTAAACAACCATCAACTGGTCATATTGTAATATGCAAATAAGCCATCTGTGGTGTCCAAGTGGGAGGATAGCTTCTAGTTCTTAGGCAGAAATATGCAGGACTTGGGTAGTAATTTCAGTAGCATTCCTAAAAGGAGAGGCCTCTTGAGAAGTAGTGTGTTTGAAATGTTCCCATGGTACCAGGGTATTGGAATTGGGTGCCTAGGTCACTTGAGTGAAAAATCTCCTGTTTGTAGATCCAGCCCCAACTGTGGAATACTAGAATTCCATCAGAGATATCATCGACTTTATTCTTTTAGTATCTCTACAAAGGCATAAAAGGTGATTCCAAGTTAAAAATGTAAAGGAGTATCATTGGGATTAATACTTGTGGTTCTGATGCCGCCCCAGGGCTTAGTATCTGAGAAAGTACAAGTGTTGTCAATGTATTGAATTTTAAAATGAGGAAGGCAAGAGGTTGCCTTGATAAAGAATAATGGATCAGGAGCCCAGCATGCTGGTTGATCAGTTGGCAGGGGAAATATTTGTTTGTCACATGATAATGGCCTTAGAAGCTATGACATTCATTGCTGTATTTTTTTTTTTTTTCTGTACTGGGGACAGAACCCAGGGGTATTCTACCTCCCAGCTACTCTTCCAGGCCTATTTTTTTTATTCTTTATCTTGAAACAGAGTCTCACTGAGTTGCGAAGGACCTCACTAAGTAGCTGAGGCTGAATGCAAACTGCAGTCCTCCTGTCTCAGCCTCCCAAATTCTGAGATTATAAGCATGGGCCACCACGCTCAGCTCATTGCTGTAGCTTGTGAGAATGAGAACTTGTTACAATATAGCAGAGAAATTTTACTTGCTCTCTGTTCTTCCCTTTCTTTTGAGTTTTTTCATTCATTCATTCGTTGTAGTTTGCTGCTGCTTGAAAGTGTGAAATAAAGCATTTGTCCTGTTCTGGTCCCTTACCCATCCGCCAGAGTGGGCCCTTAGTGGTAAGGGTGAGGAACAAGAGGTTGTTCTCTGGTGGTGTTTCTTTGCCACATCCCCTGATCTGGAAGCTGTGAAACTGCTGTCAGTGAAATGTAGAAGTGAGTGAGATAATGTGTGGGGTAGTATGTAGACTGAGAATAAGAGACCCACCAATTTTAGGGAATGAATTGAAGAGTTGCCCTTGGAGAAGTCAGAAATTCACAAGAGAATGATTTTCTGGAAGCTAAGATGTGGTGATATTACAAGAAGAATATATGTTCTATCAGGAACTGATAGAACAGTGTGTATTTTGATTTTATTTTTTATTTGGAACTAATTTCAAACTTAAAAAAGAAAGTACAAGAACACTGTGTACCCTTGACCCAGATTTACCTCTTATTAAATTGAAGCTATTTGCTTTTTTTTTTTTAAATACTGAACCCATATTTTTTAAATATGGAACCCAGGGGCATTCTGTCTCTGAGCTACACCCCTAGCCGTATGTTTTATTCTTTATTTTGAAACAGGGTCTCACCGAGTTGCAAAGGGTCTCACTAAGTAGCTGAGGATCTCTGCGAACCCAGATCTGCTTTCTCAGTCTCCCAAATGCTGGAATTATAAGCGTGCACCACCATGCTTGCTTTATTTTTTCTACAGACACACATGCATAAGCACACATTTATATGCATATTTGCAGAGTTTCCTGAACCATTTTGAGGATGTGTTAGTATCATAACTCTTTACCTCTAAATACTTAAGTATGTATTTCCTAAGAATTGAGATATTTTCTTATGTAACTATAGCACTGTTATCAGCTTTAGAAAATTACTTTAATGCTATTTAAGAAATCAATCATAGCATTCGTATCACAATGTAGCCACTTTAACCCAGTGATGTCTTTTATAACATTTCCCCCCACTATCTTATATTGGCAGATATTTTATTTCACTGATTAGTTTCTTTTAAACTGAAATACATCTATAGCCTTGGCTTTATCTTTTAAAATACTGATAATTTTTAAGAATACATTTCTTCCCTTAAAACATATATTTTTTTTGGTGTGAAGTCTTTTAATTACTTTATAAATTCTAAAGTGTTAATTCTTTTAAGTACTTTATATATTCTAGATTAGATTTCTATCAGAGGAATAGCTGGCAAAGATCTCCAATTCAGTAGGTTCTGTCTTTAGACTTTTGATGGTCTTTTGATGAGCAGAAACTTTTTAGTTTAATTCTGTCCCATTTATTAATCCTTATTTTAATTTCCTGAGCTTTGGAGGTCTTATTTAGGATATTTTTACCTGTGCTTTTATGTTGGAGTGTTGGACCTAGGCCCTTTTCTAGAGATTTCAGAGTCTCTGGTCTAACTTCCAGGTCATTGATTCATATCAAGTTGACTTTTTTGCAGGGAGAAATGTAGGGATTTAACTTCATTTTCTATAAATGGATAACCAGTTTTCCTAACACCATTTATTGAAAAGGCCTTTTTCTCCAATGTATGTTTGACAACTTTGTCAAAAATCAGTTGACTATAAGTGTATGAATTTGTTTCTGTATCTTCTGTTCTATTGGTCCATGTGCCTGTTTTTGTGCCAATACCATGCTGTTTTTATTACTATAGATTTGTAGTATAATTTAAAGTCAGGAATTGTGATGCCTCCTACATGGTTCTTATTGCTGAAAATTTCTTTGTCTATTCTGGCTCTTTTGTTTCTCCATATGAAATTTAGGACTGATTTTTCTAGATCTGTGAAGAATGACATTAGTATTTTTGATAGGGATTGCATTGACTCTGTAGATCACATTCAGTAGTATTTTGAATCAATGAAGAGATCATTTCCATTGATGGTGTGTGTGTGTGTGTGTGTGTGTGTGTGTGTGTGTGTGTGTGTGCACGCGCGCGCGCGTGTGTACCAATCTCAGTATTCTAAAGGGGGAATGGTTGGAGGGAGCCCAGGGGAATCTGTGCTTGTATGTCACTATCACTACTAACTATATTATGATGTGAGACTATAATGCACCAATAAGAATATGGAAAGAAGGAAGTAAAGGCAATAAATGATGTTTTCAGTTCTGAAAATATTAAACATATAATGATCTTCTTTTGATATTTCCTCATGATTAGATCCATGTTATACATTCTGAATTGGAATATTACAGGGGTAATGTGTCCTTTTCAGGATTCTACAACTGCAGGTGCATAATGCCTCTTGGTGGTGATACCTTCGATTATCCTAGTCAAGTGTTGTCAAGTATCTCAACTGTATAGATGATTCTTACCAGACCCAGTCTTCAGTGTGATAGGGGCAAAGTCAGTTTCCCATCTCAGTATATCTTCCACGTTTACCACTTGGCCATTGGTGTTATACTGTAAGCAAGAGCCTCCCTTCATACTTATTATTGTATTATTTTTATAGACTCACGGACTTCTGTTTCTCTCTGGTTTATAATTCACTGCTGAACTCTCAACTGTATTAATGTGACATGTCTCTTTTTTTCCCCTGGAGTAATAAGATGTTCCAGACTCATCCTCTGTCTACTCAACACCAGCCTTGGAGTCAGCCATTTCTTTGAGTAATCTAGATTCCTTTTAGTATAGAAGGGTATAGATTGTAAGGTTCACTTTTTCCAGTGAGTCTTTTTGCTCTGTGGGGAGTTCTGAGATGAGGATTGCTCTCATATTTAGTTTCTTTGATAAACTTTAGCTAGAGCTGGCCTGGCTGGTTGTGTCCTTCCCCTTGGCTGTCCTCTCTGGAGGGGGATTGGCCTGCGTTTTGGTAACTATGCATATTCTGGTACTCTTTATTTCTTAAACTTTTAGTCCTGTAGCACTCCTTTGGCATTGGGTCCTCTTGTGTGAATGGGGGAAGGGCAGTGATCTGGCTTCGTTGGTGAAACAGCCCAGAGAGGGGTCTTTGTTCTGCTTCTGTTGTCCTGGCCCAGAAGTGCCCAACCTCGTACTGCTTTGTGGATGAGCGCGATCTTGCTGCAGGGTTGTGTCAACATATGGTTTCCTCTTTACAATTGACTTTCCCATGTGGCATCCAAGCTGAGTTCACTTGGTGGTGTCTGACATCTTCTTAATAGTTTGGAACCATTTTAAATGTATTTCTGCATTTCCCATGGGATCATCTCAACAGTAGCCTTCTGTGATAATCAAGGAGAGATTAATTCCATTAATAGGCGAGGAAGTAAGGCAGAGAGAGTAACTGTCCAACAGGGAGACGGCTACCAAGTGTAAGTGGCTGGACTGGACTTCAGCCCCTCTCTTCTATTTCTTTTCTTGATGCTACTTCACCATGCTCTTGGCATTCAAAGACTCAGAAGATAAGTCTCTGGAAGTTGCTTAGGTTCAGAAATTAGTAGGGGTAGGAGGCAGGGTAGATTTCTTTTTAATCAGCTTAACTTGGGCATCACATATCAAGGGCACAGTTTTTTATTCAAGCTAAGAGACTGAGGTCATACTGTATCCTTATGGGGAGCCTGTCACAAGAAGTCTGCTGTAAACTCTAGGGTCACCCAAGACAATAAGTGAAAACGACCAAGGCAGCAGTCTCACGGCCTGAAGCCAGTGAAGCAGAGCAGCGGAGCTTTTCTCTTCTGTCCTTTGTCTTGGACTTTCTCATCCAATCTGCACCTGAGCTGATGGAACATCCTGTGGGGTGGGGAGGTTGTGGTTCGCAGAGAGAGGCTCTACCACAGAACATGACAGATGGCGCCTGCGGGGGCCTGTGTTTGTTTGCTCCGCAGGTGCAGGTCTCGGATGGGTTTTGACCTCCACTTGGCACCTGTTTCTTTCTTGTGTCTCCATATGTCAAGAGAATCTCAGCCCATGTGAGCATTTTCAGATTGTTCTGGCTGGAGGCCGGGCTAGGGAATGGCCAGGTGATGTGGAGGGGGCCCTTTTCGAGGGGCACTTGAGGAGACAGCCAAAGCCTCTCTGCGTCCCAAGCAGACCCTCATTGGGCTGTGTTCACCTCTCCCATATTTCCTGCTCCATTTTTACTTTTTCTGTTTTATTAAGGACTTCATGTTCATGGTTTTTCTTTTTTCTTTTTCAAATCATAGTAATGATTTTTGGTCTCTTCTGTTAAAGAGTAAAAGGATGGCAACCTAGTGCAATTACTTCAAGGCACATACCAGCTAACCTCTACCAGTAACTGGAAAGCAATTAACTTAGGAGTTCTTAGTGAGTCTCTGGGTGTCTTGTATCCTAGAATTCAATGCAAAATGTTGTATTCTCCATAGAGGCTTTTTGGTTTGTTTTTCCTGAGGAGGGGCTTCCACAGCTTGCTACAGTCCCGTGGGCATCTGACAGTCTCTCCCTCAGCATGGCCTCCAGCACATCATCTTTGCCTTCCTTTGGAAGACTGGCTTTGTCTCCCGTATCCCTACCTCATAGGTTTCCGAGCCTCTTAATTTGTGCAAGAGTCAAGGGATAAGGCTCTTTATAAATAGCTTCTTATTACAATATTACAATACTTTGAGACTGCCCATCCCTCCCTGCCTGCTTCCCTGAGCAGGCTCTGAGCCAGGACGAGCTTCTTTAACGTCCAGTGTGTGTCAGGTCCTGGGTTATGTGCCCTAGATATCTTTCCTCATCTATTTAATTCATACCACTACCTTGCAATGTAGATGTTAAAGATTAAATAACGTGTTTAGGCTATTAAATAGAAGAACAGGAACTACCAGGAAAATCTGCCAGAGTCCAAAGCCAGTGTTCTCCCAGCACACTCCAGGGACAGAAACATCAGCTGTCATTTTTCCTAGCACATCCTGTGGTCCTGTTCTCTCTTGTTGGTCCCTCAGGGCCCTAAGTGACCCACAGGCATAGGGAGTGCCTGACCCCCTTGGGGGGAGGTGGAGGGCAGCCCTGCTCAGTGCTCTTCTACCAAGGGCCTGAAAACATACCTTCTTACCTACAGTGACCTCCGCTGGAGAAAGAAAAGTGACAGCTGTGAAGTGTTAGCAGGCAGACCCCATCTGCTATTTGACTTTTAAATTTAGAAATAATAATTAAAGTAATCATAATTATAGGGTGTTTTAGATGTAGTCACACTGGCATGAAAAATTTTATTTTTATTTCTGAGAGTATAATTTGCATGTAATGCTTTGAGATTTATCAATTAAAAAATAAATTGCAGTGGCTATGCTCTGATGGCATCTGAGAGGTATTTATTATCCTGCAGTGTCCTTGATCCCTCTGTTGATAACTGTGTAAACAAAGGATAAAGCCCAGGTAAACCTCCTGAGGTGGAGGCTCCAGATGTCATTAGCAGAGAAGACACCTGGCCTCCAGGGTGGCTCTGAGGCTCTTTGTACGCGGGTTGTGGGGATTGTTCATTTTTGTAGCCTTAGTGATTGCACAGTTCAACAGTGGTCTGGGAAGACTGGGCCTTAGACTCCCTTGCTGTATTTTGACCTTTTCCCATCTCATGTCCTTGTTCTTTCTTTCCTCCTGCTCTTGCACAGGGTGGTTGTGAAGATGAATGTATTAAAGACTTAAGAGTTCTAAGTTCTTTTTTGGCCAAATATATACTGTCCCATTGAGAAGGTATTTTTACATTATAATGGAAAAATCACTGAGTATTCTAGAAGTATGTGACCCTGGCTGGCAGTTACCCTCCTCTTAGACTCAGTTTTCTCTTTTGAGCAGTATTTTATCATTTAAGCAACTTGCCTTTAAACAGAACAAAAATAGATCAAGTATTTAGCATTTTATAGGCACTTGAGCCTTTAGAAGTCGGTTACTCTTCTCCTGACTGCATACCTCCCTAATCACCTCTGATCTAAATAGAATCTTCTGGTTGTTTGGGAGCAGAGAGGACATTAATCTATTTTTAAATGGGGTACCAAGCATAAACACATCTCTGGTTCTGGAGATGGCCAGATAACTTTATGTTGGGGTATGTCTGTGCTCACGTTTTTCTGTTCGTGTTAAGTGTGTAGACCTCCAGTTCCACCTAATGAGGTGCTGCCTGTCTTGGTGACTTCATATATTTGGGGCTGGAAGCCTCAGTAGCTGGATTTTTTTAATGGGTAGTTTTTTTTAAAGCTGGGATGGTGATGCACACCTGCAATCCCAGTACATGGAAGGCTGAGACAGGAGGATCGCAGGTTTGAATCCAGCCTTGGCAACCTAGCTAGGCTCTCAGCAAACTAGAGAGACTATTTAAAAAAAAGGGGGGGGTGGCTAGAGGTAGGTGTAGCTCCAAGGTAGAATGCCTGGATTCAATCCCAGGTACCACAAAGATAAATAAATACATACATGAATAAATGGGTAGCTTTTTTTCTCTTATTTTTAATGGGTGGCTTTAATTTCAAGTAAAAAGTTCTGGGTAGATTTGTCCAGCTAAAGTGAGGATTGTATATTGGGCACTAGCTATTAATGGATGAAGTCCTGCCAGCTGCCCTTTTACAGATCCTCAGAGTGAAACAGGCTTTGATAGGTTGCCAGCTAAGAATCGATCTCAGATCTAATTCCATCAGAGAAGCTTTAGTATTTTTAGAAGTAACACTCACCCTTGCACAGCATATGGTGAAATGTAGTACCAACTGTTCATAAAAATCCATGTTTTAATTAATTTCCAGAAAATTAAATTGCCTTTTCTTTCCCTGATACCTTCTGTCCATCAAACTGTATGAAGCCATGTCAAAGTTCAGGATATGGCCTATTTTGAGGACTCAGAGAAGAATTGGGATGTTGGCCTTTAAAGTATGACAGTTGCATGACATTTGGATATCTGGGAGCCAGAAGACCTGGGTTGTAGCCCTATCTCTTCCTTTCTGACATATATGATATGGACCAAATCACAAGGTTGTTCTGACCTTCTTACATTGTGCAGTTACTAAACAAAAAGTTTGTATGGAACCTAAAATCATATTGTTTTAATTTCAGTAAAATGTATATGGCTTCCTGATAGAAATGAAGTACAGCATTTGTAAATGTCTTTCCTAAAGTTGTGAGAATGAATTAATTTTATATATATATACATATGTATGTATACATATACATACATGTATATGTATACATATACATATATACATATAGGTATACATATACATATATATGTATACATACACATATATACATATAGGTATACATGTACATATATGTATACATATACATATATATGTATACATAAATATGTATACATATACATATATACTATATATATGTGTGTGTGTGTGTGTGTGTGTGTGTGTGTGTGTGTATATGAGCTATGCAGCTTGGGTAGTTCTGAAGGATAGTTTTGGGAAAATGATATTTAAAGAACCAAGATACTGGTTTTTCTTTTTTTTTTGGCAGTCTAGCACCATATCCTTGGTTTATTTTCAAAGACCATTTTTAGCTCACTTTAAGCCTATTTTCTTCCTGTTTATTCAAGTTTTACTTTTCACTGATGGTCTTCCCTAAGACCCGCCTTGTCTTCACATGTGTCCAGGTGTCTCAGGCCAGGAAGTCCTAGTCTTGTTCATGCCATTGGTTAGGACTTGGAGGTACTTCTGGTGTGTGTTCTGCTTTCTCCTGGACTGCTTTAAGTGTGTTTCCCAGGCCACCTGCTGTGGAATCACTTGGAGGTACCTGATAAAGATTTCTGGTTCATGTCCTTTTCTTTCACTGGAGCCAGTCTCTTGTGGTGACATAAAAGTCCTAATTTTGGGAAACGTTCAGAAATGCCTTTGAAATTTGTTGGCCTCAGAACCATTGTTTTGGGGGAATTGGGCCTTTGTTCATGTTTATTTTATAACATTCTTCTAAAAGAGTATATCTTTGTTAGGTTGCTATTACCATTGCTACTGTTATTATTTTTCAGGCAAGGAATTGAACCCAGGGCTTTATGCTTACTAGGCAAGCACTCTTCCACTGAGCTCCACCCCCAACCCAATGTTAGACTCTTACTAAGTATGTATTGAATATTTCTGGGTGAGGAGCTGGTTGTACACAGGTGTTCTGTCTTTGTGTTCACACATACTCCATCCTGTAATAAGCTTATGGGAGAGCTACCACAAGACTTCAGTGTTAGGTGGACCAGCAAGTGGACTGATCATATGCATAAAAGCAAAAGAAGCTAACGGTATATACTTTGACTCCTTGTTTTTGCTTTGTGCCAAGACCTTTGTGATAGTTACATAATACCAGTGGGGGGCAGAGACTAGGAAAAGGTAAAGATGCGCTGATTAAAGAGATTTTAGAGCTGAAATATTTCTTCCATTTATTGTATAATGACATAGCCCCAGGAGCTTCTAAATCCCATTTGACAGATTGGGGTGGGAGGGTGGGAAGCCTGGTCTCTGCAAGCTGTTTTATGGGTGTGGTATAGTTGGGCCAGTAGTAATTTCTTCAATCATGGACCTTTCTGCCATAATGGACTATAGAAGATTAGGTTCCTAATAGGAACTTGGTTTTTCAGCATGTAGATCCAATCAGAGTAATGGATCTAATCAGAAAGAAGATAAGTATCAACTGATTTAATATGTGAGTCTTGAAAGGATTAAAAATGTCCAGAGTCTATACAAGATTATTGCTTGAGACTCTAGTTTTACATTTTGGCATAGAGATGGTGAT
The DNA here is from genome assembly GCF_963383645.1 of Muscardinus avellanarius. NCBI lineage: Eukaryota > Metazoa > Chordata > Mammalia > Rodentia > Gliridae > Muscardinus > Muscardinus avellanarius. The sequence goes on along the minus strand of NC_137799.1, from coordinate 56,345,703 downwards.
TCTTTGGAAGGATTGATGAAAGAGTCAAACTGCTCCTTGGCCTTAATGTTTAGTAACTGTTTTGTTAATACAGCAGACCTAAGAATGTGAAATATACAAACTTAATAGCTAAGAATGTACATATAGCAGATTTTCTACTGTTCTCACATTTCTTGTAACACTCATTTCACATTTTCTACTGTTTTTCACATTTTCTTCTGTTCTCACATTTCAATTTTTGGTAATAAAATTTGTTTTTAAAAATAAAAGGAAATGATATTTAGTAGCATTCTTTAGAGATCAAGATAGATAGTATCCAGCTATATATCCCTGGAATTCACAATATCCTTTCACATGAGCAATATTTATGGTGTTCTTAATGTGAATTATTTTTCTAGTCTTTGGGTCAGTAATTTTTTTTTGGGGGGGTGGTCTGGGGATGGAACGCAGAAGCATTTGACCTCTGAGCTACACCATCTGCCCTATTTTGTATTCTTTATTTTGAAACAGGCTCTTACCGAGTTGCAAAGGGTCTCACTAAGTAGCTGAGGCTGTCTGTGAACCGCGATCCTCCAGTCTCAGCCTCCCAAATGCTGAGATTACAAGTGTTCGTCACCACGCCCGGCTGTGTCATCAATTTTTTTAATCTATAAAAGGAGAGGGTTGTTTTTTTTTTAGTATGAATTAATCTTGGAAGCCTCTTTTAACTGTAATAGATTCAGGTAAGAAGCAGTATTTTCCAAATGGATAGCCAATTTAATTAAGGTCATACTGTACTTTTAATATCTTAGATTTGTTTATGTCTATACTAGATACCTAATCTTCTAAAAAGATTATTTCCCTATCTCTATTCCTCCTTCTACCTCTTTCTGTATTTATTGAAAATATATTCTTCAGTTTGCATTGCTGTAGAAAGTTCAGAACCTCAGGTTGAACTTGGATTTTAGATAAATCACATTGAATGTTAGACTAATTGTAAGTATGCACAGGTTCCATGACAATCACAGTGGTGGATTTCCTGCTGGGCCAATCCTGGCACTGTGTTGACTACTTCCTCTCAGGTTTCAGGGCAGTGATCATGACCGTGGACAAGTCCTTCTTCCCAGGAAGGGAGAGAAGCCGGAGACAGTGTGTACAGCCTCTAGAAACTTACCATAGCTCCTTCTGGCTTTGTTATAGGTGGCTTGTGTGACCTGGGCTAGGTCAAGGAATGTTTCCAGTTTTTCCTTATCTCATTGGTAAAATGATGAGAGGCTGTTATTTATTATTTTAGTAAGCACTAAAATACATCATTTAATACTGAGCTTAGGTGCTTCATTTTTCTAAAGTGTAACAAACATATTCTAAGTCAGTAGAAATTAGTAATTGAATTGTAGAATAGAATAGATCTGTATTGAATGTATAAATTGGTATGTGGAGGTAAAGGAAAAAATTTAGAATATAAGTACATATTTCTCAAACTTAAAAAATTGTTATATTTTAATTACTATAGTAAGATGTATATAGTTTGTAAATAAAACTTGGAATTGCATGCTAAATTTATTTTTACTGATTGGAGTTTATATTCTGAGTTAGGAGACTAATAAGATAGATTATATGTCTTTTTTTATCCAAAAGAATGTGTTTGATTAAGACATTCCATTTTCTGACCCTCAGGGAACAGGATCTTCTCCTTTTTCTTAGGAAAGATTATTATACAAAATAATTCTTGGGTGTGTCCACTGAAGCAAACCTTTCTTTGACTTCTTGGGGCTCTTGAGAGAGGTTGGATTTTAAGAATTCAGTTCTTGCTTTTATAACATATAGTTAAAATAAAAACAGCTTAGTGTTCTGACACCTTCTCTTGTTCGGGTCTTCCTGGCCACCTTGGCATGGGATGTTTTTGGTGAGACTTGGCCTTTCTGACTGCTCCTGCTCCTGAGTCTCTTGGTATCCTTTTATGGGTCTTATTGTAATACAAATCCACTAAACAAGATTTCTGACAGTTGTGTAGATGGAAAGTGCAAAGGCTTAATTTGCAGGTCTGTGGTTTCTGTCCTAGAGAAAGTGAAGCCACACCATCCTGAGTGTTCACAGCAGCTGCTGGGCGACTGTGTTGTGTGTTAGAATTTTGAAAGTTCTGGGTTAAATGTTTTGAATACCAATCCTAGTCATAGTATTTTGAACTCCAAGGGACCCTAAAACATCCCTAATTCTCCCACTTTCCATTGCCCTTGCAAGCATTATAACCTTAGTCTTTTTCTGGATATGAGCTTGTTAATAGCTAGAGGAGACTTACTTTGGAAGTGGAGAGGCTGGCTTATTGATGGCTTGAGGCTGCTCCTTGCTTACATGCTTATGTTTGCATTTTTTAAATTGACCTGAAAAATGTCAATACATTGTTATGGTTTTGCAGTTTATCTGATTATTCCTTTGTGGGCATGTTAAAATCTTAATTTTCTTGGCAGAAGTATTTTCTTTTTAGGATTGAGCTTTTTTTCAGGGTTGTTTCTGGAAAGATATCAGTACAGCTTGAAGGCTTTCTTAATCACATAAAACATTATTTTCCCTCTAAATTGATGGGGAAAAAATTCAGTAACAGGGCTAACATGACACTAATTAATGAATGTTACCAGAGAAAAGAACAGGGGCAATAATTTTGAGTATTCTATTCAGCTAACAGATTTTGAGCATCAATTAATGCTAAGCACCTTTTGGCATTGGAAATTATAGGGCCAAACAATAGAGCCATGTTCTCTGGCTCATGTTCTCTGAGCTTGCATTAGAGTCCTGATGTGGAAAGATCATCATCCTTTTGCTGGGGTGATAGCTTCTGTAGGTAGGCACAGGGTCCAAGGCAAACACATACTTGAATGTCTCTAGTTGAAATAAAGTGGAGTGGTGAGATGGGTACCAAACTTGAATCAGGAGGCCAGGGTTTTAACTCCTTTATCTGTAGAAACTCAGTTTTACCTCATGGGAGTGCTTAAAATGGGTGTCGCCACCTGTGTTCTGAGGCAAGGGATGCACATTTCCTTCCTTCAAGCATAGTGAAGTTGAGAAGGCAGGTGCCTACTGAGAAGGGTACAGGGCTCGTCGAGCATGTGTAGCAGGGGAGTCTGGCAGAGCTGTTTCAGCTTCTTGGGCTGTCTCTTGGAGCTTGTGATGACCCTGGGGATTTAGGAATAGTAGAGAAAATGAGCAGACCCTTTGGGGCTTCTTAAGGACTTCCTGGTTGCTCAGGTCTCAAGGAGAATTATTGGAAAGTTTTGAAGGATTAAAGCCACACAGTGGCTGTTTTTTTTTTCTCTAGATGTATCAGCCAGGTTATGGCAGTAATTAACCAAGCAGTCCTGAGTGCAGTGACTAGACTGTATGTGGACACACGACTGACCAAGCAGCAAACATGGCAACACTAAAGTTTTGCTTTTTAAGTACAGTTTTGGCTATCTTATGTCTTATCTCCTTGTTGTGATTTTCATGGAATACTAGTAAGAGTTGGATGTGGGGTTTCTTTGTGTGTGTGTATGTGTGTGTGTGTACATGTACAAATGCTCATGAATGGAATAATAATGATGGTGTTTAAAAAACAGTTCATTAAAAAGAAGTCTCTAGCACAAGAGTACCTTGGATTGAGAAAGCGAAGTGACATGTTATCACAGTATTTCTAGATGCTCACATAGCACTTGCCACTGTGGGTAGCATGGGAGTGTTCAATAATTAAGGAGTGGTCTATGTCATGAACCACCTACTTGACCCATCTGTTATTTCCAGCATTTTCTCATACCCAAGCTCCCATCTCCATAAACCATATTATATTGCCTTTTCAGTTAACCTATTTATGTGAGGAAACCTTTTCAAACAGCATTCAGCACGCACGATAGGACATATCCTGATCCATTATTTCATTTTCTATGCTGATCATAACTGCAAAATGATGTTCGTCACAACTGGAATCGTGCCACAGTTTATTTATTTTGATAATGTTTAAAGAAATTAGATATCACTTTCTTTTGGTCCACAAAGATTATTTTGCCATTGTTCCACTTTACTAGCCATAGTTAATTACCTTTATACTACATCAAGCCAATATTTAGCCTTAACTGGGAAAGAATTTATTTATTTATCTTTTTTTGGTGCATTGTATTCATACATCATATTGGAGTAAAAAACTTGTGTATACATACATGTACACATTACTCATTTAGCCCCTACCCAATTCCCACCCCATTGCCTCCCCATACTCCTTCCCTTGCTTGACTTAGTGGTTGACTTCGATATGTTTAAGTACATTGTGTGCTTTACAGAATTTTCTTCTTCCCCACTCCCGTCCCCTAATTTAGTCTTGTTTGCTCCTCTATAGGATTTCCTTTTCATGTAGAGTTCCTCCTATGACCCATTTCTTCTTAGCTTTCACATATTAGGGAAAGCATCCAATTTCTTATTTTTTTGTGACTGACTAATCTCGCTTAGCATAACGTCCTCCAGTTCCACCCATTTCCCTGAAAATGATGTAATTGAGTTTTTTTAAATGGCTGAGTAAAATTGCATTGTGTACATATCCAATAGATTTGTAATCCATTCATCTATTGATGGATATCTTGGCTGGTTCCATAGTTTGGCTATGGTGAATTCTGCAGCTCTGAACATAGATACACATGCATTAGTTTGGTATTTTGTTTCACTTTCTTTTGGGTAGCTACCCAGAAGTGGTATTGCTGGATCGAATGGTAGATTTGTTGGGAAAGAATTTAAAGTGAGCATTTAATTCAAATAGTTTGTCTCCTCTCCACTGAATTGGCACTAGTGACCTTGCTGTTCTTGTAGTTTTTTTTAACAATTTTTTTATTGAACATAAATAGTATAAATTTACACTATATTTGGTGCCCTCTCCCCCCCGCCCCCGTTTTCTCTTCCCCCCTCCCACCAATGGTTGTCCAGGTTAACCATGTCTTATTCATAATTTTACACATGTTCAGGTGTAGACCCTCATTAATCAAGATCGGCCTTTCTCCTCTCCTATCTTTCCATTAAAACTTAGCTAGTATTTCCCCTCTAATATGCCCAAACTAGAAAACACAAAGTTCTTGTAGTTTTTAAAACCATAAACAAAATTAAGGCTAGTTGTCTCTATTTATTGTTGCCATATTTGTCTGCATTGCTTTTTCCTGTATGGGTTTTAAAATGGTTTTGCTTTTATTATAAATATTCTTGTGTGTTGGACACTAGGACTGAGTGGAGGACTTCATTTCCTTCATGTGTGTGTTGTGATTGCTAAGTATTTTCTCCGTTTTGCTTATAGAGTATCTATGGTAACCTGCTAATTACCTGAAAGGGCAAAAAATTAGTATGGTGAAAGAAGTGCACAAAGGATTTGGTGCTCAACTGGTCTCTTCTGTAGTAGGCTTGTTTTCTGAGAAGAACTGAAGTTGTTGGGTGGAACTCAGAGTAAATTGTAGAATTTTGGTTTGATAGCTTTTGGACGTGAGAGTAAACAATTAATTCAGGTTTTATGTGATATTTTTGCCCAGTGGTTAAGACCATATCACAGCTTTAGCCAGGTATTTCATTAATGAAGATTACTGTCTGAGTGTTTCTGGTAGCTGGAGACTGGTTAGGATATGGCCGTCAGAGTCAGGCTCAAATAGGTTGTTCTCTAGCTCTCAGTACTATATTACAGTTGCTTTAAAACTCTGGGGACCTCTTCTTTTATGGGGACCTCTTTTATGGGGAACGCCCATAAAACCTCTACTCACAGCTCCCTCCTAGCACTTGTACTCTTTATTATCTGTTCTTACTCAGTTTGGAACTCCTAAAGTTAGGAAATACTGTAACATCTTTGAATGAATAAATTAATGCAAAAGATAAAATTCTGCACAAGCCTTTGTACATATAGACAAAGAAATAGTGGAAACAATATTCCCTTCACCCACACAGATGTGGTTTGAATCTAGTTTCATGTTTACTAGTTGTATGTCTCTGAACAAGCATCTTTTCCTTTCCAAGTTTTAGCATTGTCAGAGTGGGATACTTATTGTCAGTGTGATCAAAACAATCCAGATCATTATTTCTGAAAAACTACATAAAACACTACATTTTCTTTTTTCCCTTTTGGAACTAGGAGTTGAACCCAGGAGCATCCTACCTCCAAGCTATAGCCCCAGCCCTATTTTTTTAATATATTCTTTATTTGAAACAGGGTCTCATTAAGTTGCAGAAGGCCTCACTAAGTAGCTGAGGCTGTCTGAGACCCAGTGATCCTCCGGTCTCAGCCTCCTAGGTACTGGGATTACACGTGTGTGCCACCACACCCAGCAAATGCTCTATTTTCTTTCTCTGTTAAGCTTACCTTTTGATCATAAAATATTGGTTCCAGAGAATTGATTTTTTGCAAGATTCCCCAATGAGGCCTCTAGAATTTTCTCATTTCTAGCACCTTATACTATTGGATGTTCATTTCCTTATTCATATATTATGCATTTTGTGTTTCTGGTGCATTCCAGGTCCTGGGCTGAAAGCTAGAGATATGTAAATAGACAATAATATAAGGTCCTTTTCGCAATAAAATCTCATTGCTATAGTAGAGACAAAGAAGTCCGCAAGTAAATGAAAGCATAGTCAATTGTGAATAATGTCATGAAGAAAATCAAATGAAAACATGGGGAATAGTTGTGGGTGATGGAAAACTTGGACAGGGTGGTGAAAGAGTGTCCCATTGAGAACTAATGTGTGAGCTTAGATTTCTAAGAATAGATTGAGTTACTATATACCTCTTGTTAGTGAGCCTGAGAAACCTTCAGAAACATAAACCTCTTTGCTGTTGACTCATAAGAAACCACCAGCCTCCATTGTGGTCACCTCTGCCTTTTAAGCCAACATCAACAGGCAGAAGGTATTACCCTTTGTAAAACTAAGTTGCCACTCTTTCTCAGTAACCACTCTCCTAGGTTCTCCTCCCAACACCTGTAAGCCCACACCTCCAGACTGGAGTTCTGATTTCTATTTCCCTTGTTCTTAAACTATAATGGACAATGGAATCGCTGGGGCTCTGTCTGAACCATGTTGCTGGCCCACCCTCCATACTTTCAAGTAGGCTTCAGAATAAGTTTCAGAAGATACAATAGGCACAAGAAATTAAAAGGAGGATCTATACATGGGATTGCATTAAACTGAAGAGCATCTGTACAGCAAAGGAAACTATCAAGAACCTCAACAGAGAACCAACAGAATGGGAGAAAATTTTTACCAACTATTTCTCTGATAGAGGACTAATATCTAGAATATACAGAGAACTCAAGAAACTCATGACTAAAAAAAAAAAATAACCCAATAAAAAATGAGCAAGTGAACTAAATAGACACTTCACAAAAGAAATTCAGATGACCAATACATTTATGAAAAAATGTTCAACATCATTAGCAATCAGAAAGATGCAAATCAAAGCTGCCCTGAAATTTCACCCAATCCCAACTAGAATGGCAGTCATTCAAAACACAAACAACAAATGCTGGCAAGGATGTGAAGAAGTAGGAACCCTAATACATTGTTGGTGGGATTGAAAATTAGTGCAACCACTTTGGAAAAAAAATGTGGAGGATCCTCAAGAAGAATGGGAATGAACCTACTATATGACCCAGCAATACCATTTCTGGATATCTACCCTAAAGTATAGAAATCAGACTACCAAACTAATGCATGCATATCTATGTTCATAGCTGCACAATTCACAATTGCCAAACTCTGAAACCAGCCAAGATGTCCATCAACAGATGAATGGATTATGAACTATGGATATGTACATAATGGAATTTTACTTAGCCATAAAAAAGAACAAAATTACATCATTTGTGGGGAAATGGGTGGAACTGGAGAACATTATGCTAAGTGGGATTAGTCACAAAAATAATAAGTAAATTAATAATAATAAGTAAAAAATCAGATGCTCTCCCTAATATGCTGAAGCTGGGGAAGAAAAAGGTCATAGGAGAAACTCTAAATGAAGGAGAAACCATAGATGAGCAGATAAGGCAACCTGAGTTAACGAGATGGGAGGGGGGAAAAGGGAAATTCCCTGATATACATGATGTTTATTTATTTGTTATTTATTTTTAGAATTTTATAAACATTTTATTTTGAAGTTTTATACAAATTGAATATTATCTTATTTTTCATTTAGTATTTTTATTGCAGTTGCACAATATAAAGAAAATTTTCACCAATGTCCATCCAAGATATCCCGAAAATTTCCCAACGTTAGCCCCATATGCCACATACACAGATCATTTTCTGTGTGTGACATGAAGTCTGAGAACTCTGTGCAGAGCTAAGCAATGTCTAGTATGGAATTATCCAAAACATAGACAGTACATTTAACAAAGTTTAAGAAATACCTCCATCCAAAAATAGTGGAAAGGAACTAGAAAAACTGATAGATTTACACGAAGTCCATCTTTACAAAATTTGTTTTGAAAAATAGTTCTCCCATATTTTTTTAAAAGATAAACCAAAAAGTGATAAAAATGATGCGTAATCTTCAATATGGTGCCATAATTATATCATTAATCTGAGGAAACAGTATTCATTGAAAGCCCAGTGATTACTTCATACCCTACTCCAAATTATTTTCTTTAAATAAAAGTTATGTCAAGGAGTCTATGAGTTTATCCTTCTGTTCTTCTGCTTTGGTCTCACCGTTTTCCCTGAAATATATCTGCTGAGATGAGCCACAGAGAACATTTTTCCATCATGTTCTTGAAAAGTCTCTTATAGAATTCAACAGCAAGCAAACTCTTGTCTTAGAAAAAGCACTAGAAGGTCCCTAGCCATTCCAATATGAGTGACACCAGACCTTAAAACTAACATTGAAGAGGCACAGATAAGACATCAGAGATAGATACCAGGACAGAATAGCCTGAGCTAGCTCCCCATAATAGATCTGGTCACATTTAATACCTAATCAGGTAGAGTTTCTTTCCAGGAAGCTTGGAGATTACATATTCACAATAATAACAACAGCAGCAAATATACCCTTTGAGGGCAGAGTTTGTAGAGGAAAGAAAGGCATCTACTATTTAGGCTGGAAAGAGAGATAACAAACTTTCAAAGTAACCCCAATAAACAATAACTTCAAATACATTAGGCTGATATTAAAGAATATTTGAAATCAAATCTCTGAAGCAGCTAAGAGTTCTTGGAATATAGAGATTATAAAAATGTAGTAGTAATAACAGTTATTGCAATTGCGATTGATCCTTATTTTAGCATTTTATAATAATAAATGATGTTGTAGACACTGTATCTCTTGATCTCTCTAAATCTTAATAGAGTTTGTGGAAAACATAACCTTATGGGAATGTCCCTTATAGTAAATTAAAAGTCAAAATTAAAGCCTTATCCTAGATAGCAGCGTCTAAAGCATCAGAACACTTAAGTTCTTTGGTTATCTTCCCTAATTACAATCCTGAAGTAAAATAAATGATTTCAGGACATTAAAATCAGATACACTGTATCTGGCCTGAAATTACAGTATTATTAAGTATATTAAAATTTTCCAGCCTTATGTATGAACTCTGAACTATTAATGTAATTTTGAATTAATATGTAATTTTAAAAACTAAACATACAGGAAAGGCATTAATGATATAAGGTATATTTTACATTCTAAATCATGTGCTAACATAACACAGCTTTCAACCTATTGGTAAAAGATCAAATAATAAAAAATATATTGCAACGCATTTTTCAAAATTAGCTGAAAAATCTCACATGGACTTGTTGAAACACGAGATTGTTAAAACATCCCAAGCAAGTGTTTAGTCTATTGTGTTATATGACAGTTATTTCAAGAAACAAGAGTCACAATAAAGGTATTTGTATATGGTATAACACAGACATATAGCAATTATAAATATACTAAACAACTTTGATTTTTCTAGTTGACAAGGAATCCTTTTAAGTTTTATTTTGGCATGGAGCCACAGGCTCAGTGCAGACTGGATGTGAAACATCACTTATTTATAAATTCACAACACATAGCACTCAGCATCTTCAAGTAGATGTACAGTTAAAATGTAGGTTTGTTCATGTATTCTTCCATTGTCTCCTGTAACATATCAGAGTCTTCAATGGCTTTGACAGCAGTTTTCTTAGATGTTTCCTGAATTTCTCCACCTATTATAAATTCATCAAGGATAAAATACACCTTTTCAAAATTAAAGATAATATCCAGCTCGCACACATTTCCAAAGTATTTGTCCAGCAACTCCACATAATGATGCACAATCTCTAGTGTCAAGAGCTCATTGTCTCGATTTTCTACTGCACAGCAAAAATATAAACTAGCATACCTTTTATAAACAAGTTTTAGCTCCTTCCAGTCAATAAAACTGCTGGTCCTGTGCCCTCGAGAGAGGATGATCTTCTTCCACTCTTTGTCAGGAAGGGTAGTGTACCATTTCTGCAGCCGCAACTTCCCTTGTCGACTGAAGAGCAATATGAAATGTATCATGGTGGCCAGGGCCGGCAAGCCAGTGCAGGAGCCCGTGGGCTGACAGGTGGGGCGGCCACCTCAGACCATGGCTGCTTCCCACAATACATGATGTATATTTATAAGCATATCAAAATCAATCACTAGGCAGGACATGAAAAGGAGGGAAGGGGGTGGGAATTGTGGAAGGGCTAAATGAATAATCTGTGCATATATGCCTCTACCATCTTGTACTCTAAGATGTATAATTACAATGCACCAATTTCAAAAAAAGGAAGTATAATATTTAATATCTATGCCCAAATGTTGGGGCCTCTAATTACATTAAACAAACAGTATTTAATATAAAGGTGCAGATAGATCTCAGTAGAGTAATATTGAGCGATTTCAGAATACCCCTATTACCAATAGATAGGCCATCCAGACACAAAATCAGTAAAGACACTTCAGATCTAAAAAATACTTTAAACCAAATGGTTCTACAAAGATATATAGAACGTTTCATCCAAAAACAGTTGAATTCACTTTTTCTCAGTAGCTTATAGAGATTTCTCCAAAAATAGACCATATTTTAGGTCACAAAGCAACTCTTACTAAAATACAAAATGATAAATGTAATCTTTGTATTTTATCAGATCATAATGGGATAAAATTAGAAACAAAAAAGAACAACTATAGGAACTACATAAACATATAACTTGAACAACTATAAGAACTACATAAACAACTTGAATGATGATGGATGAGTCATGGAGTACAAAGGGTAATTTAAAAATTCTTAGAATTCTGAGCCTAGAGATACAATATACTAGAATATTTGGGGCACTATGAAAGTAGTTGAAGGAGGAAAGTTTATAGTTATGGTTGTGTACGTTAAAAGAAATACACAAAATAAATAACCTGGTGATGTATCTCAAGATCCTAGAAAGACAATAAAACTAATTTGATAACCAGTTATAGAAAGAAATAATTAAGATCAGTGCCAAAATTAATAAAATAGAGAATAAAAAACCCATATAGATTTGGTTCTTTAAAAAGATGTTAAAAGGTATTGATTAATTTATAGCCAAACCAAAAGAAAAAGAACACCAAAATTAGTAAAATTAGAGATGAAAAAGGAGACATTGCCATAGATATCACTGAAATCCAGAGGACCATTAGGGAATAGTTTGACAACTTAAATTCCAATAAAAGGACACATCTGACTTTACATCATTGAACCAAGAGAGAATAGAAAAACCTAAATAGAACAGTAACAAGCAATAAGATTGAAGTGGTAGTAAAATCCCTTCCAACAAAGAAAAACCCAGGACCAGATATATTCTCAGATGAATTCCACCAGACTTTAAAGAATTAACACCAGTGCTCCTCACATTATTCCATGAAATAGAAAGGTTGGGGGGCATGCTTCCAAATCCATTCTATGAAGCCAGTCTTAACTGCTCAGGTTTGGGTATGAGATGTCCCCCCAAAAAACTTTGTGTGTGTGTGTGTGTGTGTGTGTGTGTGTGTGTATCCATACACATACATATATATGTATACATATATACATCTTGAAATTTTATCCAAAGCACTTAGGCAAGAGAAGGAAAGAAAAGGGATACAAATAAGAAAAAAAGAAAGACGTCAAATTATCGCTGTTTGCTGATGTTGTGTTCCTATACTGAGAAGATAAAAAAAACACCATGGAAAAACTTTTAGAACTGGTGACGAAATTCAGCTAATGGTCAAGATACAAAATCAACATACAAAAACCTATAGCTTTTCTGTACACTAATAATAAATCTGCTGAAAAAGAAATCAGGAAAACAATTACATTCATCATAGTTCCCCCCAAACAAAAACACAAGCAAACCTTCGAATAAATCTAACCTAGGAGATAAAAGAAATATATAGTAGAAATTATATAACACTCAAGAAAGAAACTGAAGCAGACATTAGAGGATGTGAAGACTTCCCGTGTTCTTAGATAGTAAGAAGTAATAATTATAATGGCCTTATTACCAAATTCAGTGCAATCTCTGAGATACGAGCGACATCTTTCACAGATCTAGAAAGAACAGTGCAAAAATTCATATAAAAGAATAAAAGAAGCAGCATACTCAATGAAATTATAAGCAAAAAGAGCAATGCTATTGGCATCACAGTATTCAATTTCAAATTCTACTCTAGAGCTATAGTAACAAAAACAGTATGATGATGTCATTAAAAATAGACATAGGGACCAAATTTTAATATGAATACAGTTATCCAATCCTTGACAAAGGACCAAAAATATATGGTGGAGAAAAGATACTCATTTAAACAAATCATGCTGGGAAAACTGAATAACTCTATGTAGAAGAGTGAAACTAGATCTTTCTCATTCTGCAAAATAGTCAACTCAGTGTGCATTAAAAACCTAAGAATTAGACTAGAAACTTTGCAACTGCTAGAAGAAAACATAGGATCAACATTTCGGCATATAGGTGTAGGTAATGATTTTCTCAATAGAAATCTTAAAGTTCTGGAAATAACACCAGGTATTAATAAATGGTATGGCATCAAATTAAAAAGCTTCTATGCAACAAAGGAAACAAGAGCATGGGGAGAACTTACAGAATGGGAGGAAGTTTCTGTCAGCTACTCCTACAACAAAAAATATCTAAAATAAATTCAAAAAATTTAACACCAAAAATCAGTAAGTAGGTAAATGAACTAAATAGTTATTCTTCAGAAGAAATGTGAGTAGCCAACAAATACATGGAAAAGTGTTCAACATCTGTAGCAATCAGGAAAATGCAAGCCAAAATTTCACTTAGATTTCATCTTTAGCTAGAATGGCGATCTTCAGTAATAAGCATTGGCAAGGATGTGAAGAAAAAGCAACACTTATACAATGTTGGGAAGATTGTAAATTAATACATCCACTATGGAAATCAGTTTGGATGTTTCTCTTTAGACTAGGAGTAGAATTACCATATGACCCAGCTTTATCACTTCTTGGTATTTATCAAAAAAGTGGTGTCAGTATATTATAGAGATAACTGTATATACATGCTTATAGCAGCACAATTCACAGTAGCCAAGGTATGGAAACAGCCTAGGTGTCTGCCAGTAGATGAATAGATGAAGAAAATGTGACCCCCCCCCCAACACACACATAAAAACACACACAATGTAGTTTTACTCATCTATAAAGAAGAATGAAATTACATCATTTGTAGGAAAATGGATAGAACTGGAGAACATCATTTTAAGTAAAATAAACTGGACTCAATATGTCAGGGGTCTTATTTTTTTCTCACATATGAAAGCTAGAGAAGAAAAGTGTTCACGGATCTCATGAAAATAGAAGGGAGACTAGGAGAGTTCAGGGCTAGTCTCTTGTAGTAGGGGGGGGGGTGAAAACAGAAGGAAAAAGGGAGAAATGAGGGAATGAATCTGGCCAAATTATGTTATGTGCATATACACACATAAATCACAGTGAATACCAGCACTGTGTATAATTAAAATGTACCAATTTAAAATTTAAATTTAAAAATTTTAAATGAGTGATAAACTGGGTGTCATCAAGATACACAACTTTCATTCTCTGAAAGATATATCTGAGGGGAAAAGGCAGTCATACCTTGAGAGAAAATATTCATAAAACATAAATTTGATAAAAGGCTTGTATTTAGAACACATAAAGAACCCTTAAAGCACAGTATGTAGACAACCCAGTTAAAATAGGGCAAATTATTTGAATAAATACACCATAACAGAAAATACATAAATGACCAATAAGCACATGAAAAGATAGCTTTATTAGTTGTCAGGTCAAAGCTTATTCAAGCCACAATGAGATATTCCCTAATGTTTCTTAAGGTTTTTTTTATTATTTATTAATTTATTTATTTTATTTATTTATTTATTTATTTGGGTGATACTGGGGTTCCTGGAAGCCCTTCTACCTCCGGGCTATACTCCCAGACCTATTTTTTATATTTTTATTTGGAAACAGGGTCTCTTAAGCCAGCGCGGCTGGCTTCGAACCTGCGCGATCCTCCTGTCTCTGCCTCCCAAGCGCGGGGATTACAGACATGCGCCACCACACGCCCAGCTTAAGGTTTTCTAAGAACCATGTACAAGGAACATTTTGAAAAGTTTATTTGCAAAGATTAAATGACTGGTTGTCTTATTTACTCATTTATATAAGATTGCTCGTCCTTGAAAGGAAAGCTTAGTCACCTTTGCATCACTGTGACCAAAGCACCTGACAAAAACAGCCTAGAGGAGGGAAAGTTTATTCCTATGGTTTCTGAGGTTCCGTATGTAATCGGCTGGCTCCAAGGTATAAATATCATGGTGGCAGGGTATGGGGAGGAAAGCTGCTCAGCTCCTGGCAGCTGGGAAGCAGAGAGAGCAGAAGAGACTGGGGCATGCACAGTTCCTAGGGCCATGCTTCCAGTGACTGACCGCCCTCTAGTCATGTCTCATCTGCCTACAGTAACTAACCAGAAATCAATTGAAATGATTAATCCATCAGTGAGTTTACTCACTGATGAGGTCAGACAGACCCTTTGTGATTCAGACATTTTACCCCTGGACCTTGCTGCACTGTCAACACATGAGCCTTCTGGATGGAAATCACAACACTCCTATACTAATATCCAGGTCAGTTTTAACATATCAGTTAGGCCTACTCGAGTATTTTTTTCTTTGAATATTTTGCCTAATGTAACATCATACTTAGTGGCATAATATTTTGACCTTTTAGAAGTGATATATTGGGAAGCATGTAAATATAGAAAAGTTTTCCTTTAAAGATTTATCTAAATTAAGGTATAAATTCTAAGCACAATCCTGAAATTGACCTTAGATACATAATAGAATCTTATAAAAGTTAAAGTTGAAAAATAGTTTTGGTTTTAATTTGCTTGAAAGCATTTAAAATATATTATTAAGCTTTTTTTTTTTAAAGGAGTCTTTTGTATTGGTTACTGATTATTTTGTTAACTGTTCACTATTACAAACTCTGCTTAAGTTGAGTGACTATTGCATTTTAGCCTTCTAATTTCCAATGGAGTTTTCAGGAAAATAGCTTTCCCAGTGGCTCTGCACGTCAACTTAATCACCGTCTCCTTACTGCTCTTGCAGAACATTTGTTTATGGTAGTAGGTAAGGGGAAATGTGAATCAATGAGATCAATTCATACATGATTTAAATTCACATACTTTTTAATGACCTGAAGTTCACAAGTCACCAACTGCATCTCTGAGTTGACTTGTGAAAGAAATAATTTTTTTTAAAAGACTGAGTGTTCGCTAATTCGTTATATGTTTTTATTTTTCCAGTGTATGCAATGCTGCTAGATATTGTGAGGAAAGACTAATACTTAGCAAGTTCACGTTGTATGCCAGATGCTATGCTAAATGCCGTATGTGGGTGTTTTTATTTAATGCTAAAACTGCTGTCAGGCCTTGTTTGTTATATATTCCTGTATACATGTACAAGTAAGTGATTGTATGTAGGTTTTTTTTTAAATTAGTCGAGGAAACTGCTTTAGGAAGAGGCAAGTGGTTGAGCTGGGATTCACATTCAGACCACAGAGGAGTTGTTTTTAACTCTCCCAATTAACATCTAGAATTGCCCTTCTTCATCTGTAGAGTGAGGATAACAGTCTTGTAGCAAGGTTCAATAAAGTCATGCTGTAAAGCAGTTGGTACATGCAGTAAGCTCTTAATGGTAGTAATTAGTATGGCTACCCTTGGGGAGGGATTGTGAAAATTAAATAATGCATTTACAGCATTCAGTACAGAGTGGAGAATGTAGCATGGAAAGCAGAGTGTGGAATCTCAGGCATTCTTTTAAATTGAACCTTGAATAGTGACTTTTGTGTAGAGATCAGTGCTTGAGGAAGAGTGGCCAGGATTAGGAGACTGAAATGGAATTAGGAGAATGAATTAGGTGTTGAGGGCCACGTAGTCATTTGAGCTATATTAAGATACATGGGAAGAGGAGGAAGCTGGTTTGGAAAGGAATTTGGGGCCACATCTTACACATCGTGAATATCCCGGAAAAATAGTTGGTTTTGTTCTTTCGTAAAGTCAGCATGATGGTTTTGACTTGCTCAATACAGTGTTTACTTCTCAGCATTAGTATAGACACTTGAGTGGAACATTCCCTTGGAATATCTTTTTGTTGCCATTCTTACTTAATACACCCCCTCCCAATGTGCTGAGACAGTTCCTTGACAAAATCAAAGTTGCTTAGAAAAATGAGTCATGGGTTTCTTTCCGATAGCTTCTTAGGATTTTAGGTTTTTGTGTTGACAGATCTCACAGATTGTCTCAAGTCTGTCTTTTAGAAAATCTGCTATGTTCAGAGGACTTTTCTGTGATACTGTTTGGCTCCTTTGGGTTGAACGTGATGAAGGCAACTCCTGGAAAGAGCTGGCAGTGTAGGCCACATCTGATGGCCCAGATGCAAAGTGCTGTAGACTAGTCATCATTATCAGTTTTTCCTGAAATCATTACAGTGAAGTGGAGGTAGAACTCCATCAAGGGTTTTGTTTTATTCTGAATATAATTGTGGTTCCTGTGTGATATTGTGTGTGAGTATATATACATAAAATATGGTGATGTAGGCTTTTATGCAATTTTCTCTCAAGTACTTGTAGATAAGGTTCTATGGTATACAGTTTTAAAGGCTTAAGTATAACCTGTGTTTTGAATTAAACTCACTTTACCTCACAAATGCTACATTTTGATTTGGTCAAGAGGTTTCTGTTTTAAGTATGATTGAAATGACAAAATAATTTTTGTATGATATTTGAAAGGGCAGTGGGAAATGCTACAGAACTCACTTTTTCTACTTCTGATAAAAATGAGTTTATTATCTGATATTTAATTATGCAAATGAGTTTACTTCATTTTATTTACTGAAATGATATACTATGGCATCATTTGGGACATGAAGAAGATAATCAATGTTTTTTTTTTTTTATAAAAGATGTGTAGTATTCTTTTTCTCAGGGAAGCCTTAATACTTTTTCTTGGTGTACCTAAATTTTGAACAAACATTTCAAGCTGATTCATTATACATCTATGGTAACAGAAATGAGGAAGAAAAATTACAGTTAACAGTTTTGACAGGTTTGTATCAAAGTGGCATTTAATATGTCCAGATGTTCCATCTACAAAATATATTATGACTTAAAGTTTAAATTAATCTAAAAGATAAGTTTACCAGTGGGATTATTTATTTTGTGTCCTGTACATCTCTAATATACTGGCAAGGACATTTTCCTTGGAGAGAGTAAACCTCAAATCATAGCAACTCTGATTAGCTTGACTAAACACAATAGCAGAGGTGATTTTTTTTATTCAGATTCTTGCCCTAGTATGAAATAAAATACTGCATATGTTGTTTATTGATATAAAATAAGAAAAATGTGACTATGGCCAGGATTTTCCTTCAACTAGAAATAAATGACATCTTTGTAATAATTTGAAGTACACAGAAGAACATGAACTATAGCCTGTTGTCTTCCTCAGGCCCTAATTATCATGTTACTCTTACAGATTGAAGAGTATTTGAGGTAATCTCCACGTGATCTTTTTGTTTTCATGGCCAACAGACTCATACTTAAATCCTTTGGAATCTCCTGTCATCTGCTATGGTTGCCAAAATTCGGGTTTTGCCAAAGTGAAAGTATTAAGAGGTGGGGTCTTTAAAAGGTGATGAAGTCATGAGGGCCCCTTTCTTCTTGAATGAGATTAATATTCTTTCAAAAGTGACTTTGGTTAGGTTGCCCTTCTGCCTTTCCCCAGCCACTTGGGCAAGGATCAGCCTTCCTCCCCTCCCAAGGATGCAGCCTCACCAAATGAACTGCAGGTGCTTTGAATGTGGGCTTCTCAGCCAGAAGTGTGGGAAGGTTTATTTCTGTTCCTTATAAATTGCCTAGTCTGGTATTATGTTATAACAGCACAAATAGACTCATATACCTGCCTTTGTCATGATGTCTATCTGTGACTAGAAAAATTTGATGGGAAAAACAGGAATAAAGAACATCTAATTGACTGAACTGTCATTGTAGGACAGTTCATTATAGGCCAATCAACAGAGGCACAGAAAATCTACATGAGATGCTACAAATAGAACCTACCTGTTTTAAAACATAGTAAAAATAAGAGTTCATCCTGAGACTGTAGCTCGTGGTACTGGTAAAACATTTTCATATTAAATTTTTTCATTGGTGACTGAGATTGAAAACCACTTAGTCTTTCTCAAAGAAAGATATTAAGACCTTATCTAAAATAAGACTTGTGCAACTGTATGGGAAAACTTACTTGAGGTCAGGTGTTTCCAGTAGGACAAAAGGAAATTCTTAGTAATTCACTTCTTTCTATGTGATACTCTTCATGCCAGGCACCAGCCTTTAGGATTTTCACTGAATCCTAACAGAGTTCTCTGAGGTCTAAGAGATCGGAGGTCTATGCTTATTTTCCAAGTAGGCTTAGAAGGAGTGGCTAGTGGGACTCGCTCACATGACTCACTGAGGTCATGCTCCCTGTGTGATGCCCTGTGGGGTGAGTGAGGAAGGACTTGGTGCTGAAGTGATATCTGCTCAGATGGAAGCCTGAAGGGTTTAAGCAGCTTAATCTGAGGATGAGTGAACTGGGCTAGTCTTACAGAAGAGAACAGATCATTTCTTCTGCAAATATTCATGAGGATGTTCACAGGAGGCTGATATGGAGGGTTTGTAATAAGCTGGCTTTGGCACGTAAAACACATCAAATGTATAATAGAAACAACTAGAAAGATTTTTTTAACCCTGAGAAAAGTAGTTGTGTAACGTATTTACCTAGAAGGCCTTCTGTCATTACTCATTTTGCATTATAAGCTTTGACTTCACCCCAACCCTAATTAGTAGATAGATTCCTGAGGGTGCCACAACAGGGGGCGAGCTGGCAGGCTATGGGAGGGCAAGGGAAGAATACTAGGCTGGGAAACTCCTGCTGCCCCTTGTTGCATGCTAAAGACTCTATCATCCTTACTCCGTCCTGGTTTGATGTGTCTTTCCATGCACAGTTTCTTTCCTGTGGTGATTATAACATTATCTGATGGGTTTCTTTGCTATTCCCTCTGAATAACTGCACTAATGTAGAGAAGGGGGTGGTTTTATTTTTTCTCTGTGTTCAGTGAAGCTTTGTTAATCAAATGAATGGATAAGCAATCATGGAAAATGTAGCAATAGATATGACTCTTGCTCCTTGGCTAGATAACTGAGGTTTTGATTTATTTATAGAACTCCATCCCTGAGCCAGCCAGCATGCCTGTCAGTAAGGGCTCAGAATATATACAATTTAATGGTGAAAGTGACATATATACACACAAACACACATACATATATATGTTCTTTTTGCGTATATAATATATATCAGAGGAAATAAAACATTTAGAAAGAAAAATGTATGAAAATGAAGTTGTAGGTGAAATTAAACTACTGAATCAACCAGTAGTTAGTGCGAACAAGAAATAGCATACCAAAGGAAATGAGATTACATTATTATGTGACAAAATCTAATACCGACTGCAAGGACTGTGATTGCAGCATGTAGAGGAAATGAGCCGACAGTAAAAATGAACAGCAGCCAGCCAGCTTCGGGAGCATGTGGACCTTTTCCTCTGACTTGACTTTCATGACAGCTGCCCATGGAGGTTGTGATAGAAGCTCTGTAGTAGGATTTAGTAGGTTCCAGGAAAAACAAACAAACGTGGTTCAGTGTTCTACAGATGTTCATAGATCTAACCATTCTTTGCTGTTCTGTGAAAATCCCTTCTCCGCAGAGGGAGAAAAGGAGCTAGAGAGATATGCCTTTTCCTTTGCACACTGAGGAGGGTTTAAGCTAAGGCCTATAAGTGGAAATCTGTAAGAAGGGAAAAAGTTACAATACAGTATGCCAAAGAACTGTAATTTCTTACAAAAATCAGCTAGCAGTTTCAGTGTCTGATTTTCCTCCATTTACATACCACCTCCTTTCTGGGGTACCCATAAAAGGAAGACCACAGGGCATCCAGGCTTGTCTCCCTTTCTTTCCCTACTCCCAATCCTTTGGTAGGGAATTTGGGTGTTTTATACATTGTCTGGCTCTGCCTCCCTCATGATATACCTTGAGAAGTGCTAGTATAAACTGAGTTCATTCTATAAGACATGAAATAATATGCAGCACTAATTTACAATATAGTTTTATGTACCTTGTAGGCTGACTCTGAATAGTTGGAATTATCAAAAGTGAATTAAGGATACATTTGTCTTGTACTGCAGACAAATCATTTATCTAAAATGATTAAGAAAATAACCCATTAGCTAGGTGTGATGACACACACCAGTAATCCTAGTATTTAGGAGGTGGAGACAGGAGGATCACATGTTCAACGACAGCTTCAGCAACATAGTGAATATAATGAGACTCTCAGCGACCTAATGAGGCTCTGTTTCCAAACAAAATGGGTGTATAGCACAGAGGAAGAATGCCTCTTGGTTCAATCCATAGAACCACCACCACAAAAACAATAAACTAAACTTGCAATGTTATGTTTCCCTCCCTCCCTCCCTCCCTCCCTCCCTCCCTCCCTCCCTCCCATCAGGAATTGGACCCAAAAGGGATTCTACTTCAAGCTACACTCCAGCCCTTTGTTGTTTTGTTTTGAACAAAGTCTTGCTAAATTACTGACGCTGGTCTTGAATCTGCCATCTTCCTGTCTCAGCCTCCCAAGTACTGGGATTACAGAAGTGCACCACCATGCCTGTCTGCTCACCCTTATATTCTCTGTTTTAGTGTCTTGAAATCCTCTTTAGAAAGAATTATGGGTATGTTTAAATACGCTCTTTTTCTCTGGCATCTCTTTGTGCTGGTTTCTAGTAATATGTTTTTATTCTACTACAGTTCTAGTTTAGGTGGCACATTAAAAAAGAAATCTATGCATGCTATGACCAGGGCTCAAAGTGTGTGTATTCAACATATCAAATTAAGTTTTTTTGGAGTGTTTATAGAGACTTTGTTCATTATGATCCCAGCTTAGTTTCAGAAGCAAAACAAAAATTATAGCAATACCTTAAAGTGCAGCTGTGGGCTAGGCGTGGTGGCGCACACTTGTAATCCTAGCATTCGGGAGGCAGAGACCAGAGTATCACAGTTGGCAGACAGCCTCAGCTACTTAGAGAGGCCCTTGGCAACTCAGTGAGACCCTGTTTCAAAAAATAAAAAGACTAAAAAATAGAACCAGGGTTGTAGCTTGGAGATAGAATGCCTCTGGGTTGCATCCCCAGTACTGAAATGCTCAGTACTAATTCTAACAATACTAATATTATGCCAATTTTGTTCCCTTAATAACTTATGCTTATACTATGACTTATGGTAAGAAAATGTCTGGCTTAGATTTAAAGAGTCTCAAAAGTTTATGCTTTTTGCATAAACATTTCTTGTGTCCCACCCAAAATTTCAGTCATATGACTCTATGGGCCATTAACCTTAATTTCTTAGAATATTGACAAATACTAATAAAATACAATATACAGTGCTTTTTAAATTAAATTTTATTTTATTTTATTTTTTTGTGGTACTGGAGATTGAACTCAGGGGCATCCTTCCTCTGTGCTAACTCTCAGACTTATTTTATTTTTCACTTTGAAACAGGGTCTTACTAGGTTACTGAGGGCCTTGCTAGTTTGGTGAGGCTAGTCTTAAGTGATCCTCCTGTCTCAGCCTCCCAAGTACTGGCATTACAGGTACACACCACCATTGCCTGGCTATACAATGCCAGTTGATCTCAAAATGGCTGGGAATTTTCTTTGTTCAAAAAATAGAACACATGATAAAAGCTCAATATGCTGATATTTTAAAGGGCAAATTTGAGAAACTCAAATGAAAAAGGGAGGAACGGGAGCAGGAATTTGGGAGAGTGCAGCTGTTCTCTCTCCCTTTCCTACTGCCCTGAACTGTGCTGAGGTCCCACTTTACTGAGAAGTAAATTTCATGTTTTAGAGTAAAAGGGCTGAAAGCGTTGGATAGTACAAGGGTTAGGACAGTCTCTTCAATTGACTTTCTAAAAATTATCTGCTATTTAGATTTTATTCTATTTTTATATAAGTTGTGTTGATTTGTATGCAATATTATCTAATCAAATTATTGAATGTTTTCTTATTTTAATTATTTTGAAGGACTTTTGCACCAAAAAATATCCAGGGATAGTTAGAGGATGTGTTAATATTCTTTACCATGTTATATTCTTCAAAGAATTAACTGACTCATATATGATAAAATCAGTAGAGCCTATGGCCTTATAAAAATAGCCAGTTTGTTGAAAATTGGCTTTTTTCACTGAGTGCTGACATTGAGAATTCCTTAGAAAAAGGAAATTCCATACCATTGCTTTGTAGACTACAGGTGACATAGATGATCTTGCCTGTGATACGTTAGTGAAAACTCTGTGTTGTATTTGCAGTATCAATATCACATGTCCTTGATAAGATAAATTATTGAAGTATATGCTTAAGATGGGTATCTTTTATCATAATTCTATTCATGTGTTTAGACATGAAAAGTAATAACTTCTATGCCTAAGTTACATTCAAATATCTGAATAAATATATTGGAACATCTCTTTTTTTGTGTTACTGGGGATGGAACCCAGGGCATTCTACCTCCGAGCTACACCCCAGCCCTAATTTTCATTTTTTATTTTGAAACAAGGTCTCACTGAGTTGCAGAAGGCCTCACCACGTAGCTAAGGCTGTCTGAAAACTGGGATCCTCCTGACTCAGCCTCCCAAGTACTGGAATTACATGTGTGTGCTACTATACCCAGCTTTATAACATCTTTTAAAATTATTGAAAAAGACTTTTTAATAGATATTCCTTTTTTTGCTTAAAAATTCACAGGATTATCTGACAAGTAAAATAGTAACATAATTTAGTTTAGGAAAATAGAATAAAAAATCTAGAAATGTCTCCATTTTTTTAAAAAAAACTTAAGGCAAAGGTTAAAAAAAGAAAAATTTAGTTTATTTAATGACTCTCAGAAAAAAAATAATCCTTGGCTGTATATAAATGTTTGAATGTAGAATAACAAAAGTACTCTCTGGTGCCATAAACAAAAAGTCTTAAATTGTGAATAAAAATGTGCCTGTTTTTAAGGAATGGTCATAAAATACTAGTTACCTACCTCATAAAGGAATGTGATCTGATAAACTCATGCACAGTGAATTAGTATTTCAAGTTTGTTTAATGCCTGCTAGCTGCCATGCACTTTATATTGAATGGTAAATGACACATACTCCTCTTTAGGAGCTGCCTGCATAGTACCAGTAAGAAATGTAGGGACAGGCAATTTAGGTCCTGTAGTAACACTGCAACAGAATAGAGCTGTGGAGACATGGTCTGTTGTATAACTGGCTGGTGGCACAGGAGGCAGGGAAGAGAGATTTTGAGACAGGGAATCTTGTGTCTCTAATCTTCTAACCCCAGGGGGAGGGGAGGCCTCTGGTCTCGGCCTTAGCCTGGTTGCAAAGCCAACCTAGCTAGGATGCTGTGGTTGACTTGGGTTCTGATGTCAGCCCCTGTGCTTACTTGCATGTTTAGGTAAGTCACTTCTCCAAGTCTGTTTCCTCATCTGTGAATTAGGAATAATAGTAAAACTATATGCCTCCACAGGAAGTCATAAAGAACAGATGGGGAAATATGTCTGAATGAGCTTTGTAAACAGAAGCAGAATGTGCACTCTAACCTGTAAGATTATTGGCACTCACTATGTGACTTTGGGCTACTTAACATTTCTGTGGTTTGGATTTGTCATCTGTAAAACGGGGATAACTTTCGTTGCTCTCACATAGGATAATTGTAAGGATTCAATGAGATAAAGCATGTAAAGCTCTTGAAAGAGTATCTGGCACATAGTAAAATTTTGGCTGTTATTTTAATTATTACTCTTGCAGCAGAAGAGGTTGGTCCTACCCCTTGGTTGCTCTGGTGGAAAGTTTTCATGGTGATAATTTTGCAGTGCTCTCTAAGAGTTCATGTAATTTTGATGGTTTAATAAAATTGTGTACTCTGAGATGTCTATGGTAGATGAGCATTCAGAATTGAATTGGATCAAGTGACTGACTTAAGAAGGAAGTAAGAGGTGAGCAGGTGTTTCCTCTTGGTTCACACTATGGCTGACTTGTTTGGAAATGCTGGTCTCTGGTATTCAGATTATATATTTTTCTCTAGTTGCAGCAAGTTGGTTTAATGAACAGTGATTAAGATGCTGTCTTTTGACAGTCATTAATTAACAACCTCAATCTGGAACAGCTGCTGCTGCCCCCTCAGATGGACGCCTGCTTATAAGAGAAACCACTTTATTCTTCTGGGAGCACAGCGTAGTATTAGTGCCAGTTTCCTCCATGTACTCCTTCCTTTCACAGGACAAAGCAAAATTCAGATCTATTTTGCTTAGACAACTACAGCAAGCTGAGCAGCCGTTTCTGATGCCCCATTTTAGCACTAAACTATAATGCTTTGATTTTCTTCTAGTGACATATTTTATCCCTTCACCTTTTAGAATATCTGGTGAAAAGTTAATTTCACTAGATCATTGCATTTGATGTGTGAAAAATGGATTTATTACAGCAATTAGAAAAAATAAAGTTTTACTAATATTGCTTATTAAGTGTATGTAGTACATGCCAACCACAGTTCTATTTTATTTTATACCTGATATAATTATGAACACCGTGAGATAACCTCATAACAGTTTTAAACTTAAACTGAATGTTTATTTGAGGGTGAATTTACGAGACATTTCTATAGCAAGTATTATGTAGTGTATCTACTGGTTGGGGATCTGTGGGAAATGATGGAGATGGTGCTGAAGTGCTCCAAGCTGTGCATAGGATCATCAACACTTGCCCTACCAAGGTACCCGAACTTCCTCATTGGGAAATTAGTCATTTGGATTAAGTCTTTCCCATCTTTAGGGGCCCCTCCTTATAGGAGGTGTCAGCTGGTTAAATCATTGAACATCTGTATACACATTCATTTATGAAATTATTTTTCTTTGAGCAGAAAGGAACAGAAGATTCAAGTAGCTGTTAGAGGGAAAAGGGGGAAAAGGTGCTGGAGATACTAAGTAAACAGACTTGCCTGTGACTTTACCAGCTGTTAGCTCGGTGGGCAACTTTATTTAATCTCTGACAGTCACCTCATCCATTAAAACCTTGGCTATGATATGATTTAATGAGAGTTTGTATGTGAAATTTAATGAGAGTTTGTATGTGAAAAATCAGCCTGGAAGTCTGATTGCTGCCGAGATGTGGTCACTCTAGTCAGGGCTGTGTTGAATTTGAAATAGTTGTGGATGTGAGGCATCAGAAGATTTCTCTGTAATAATCTAGATTTCAGAGATGAGATGGTGTGGCAGCTGCTCACCTGCTCC
Organism: Muscardinus avellanarius; assembly: GCF_963383645.1. Taxonomy (NCBI): domain Eukaryota; kingdom Metazoa; phylum Chordata; class Mammalia; order Rodentia; family Gliridae; genus Muscardinus; species Muscardinus avellanarius. Next base: position 56,319,816 of record NC_137799.1, on the reverse strand, counting down.
TCTGGCTCACTGCACTCCGCTGTGCACCTGCAGCTGCTTGGGTGGGACATACCATCTACCTTCCCATGTGCTGCTGCTCGGTACCATCACCTGTTCATTCATGTTTGCTCCCTACCTGAGCCTGTAGACATGGATTGTTTTTGTTAGAAGTTGTGACTTTTGTTAAAGAGTATGTAGCACTGGGCATGGTGCTTGGCACATAGTGGAACTCATTAAAATCCCTCTCTTTTTTTCCTCTATAAGGCCACTAATGATATAGTGTAGATAGAGTTTACATGCAGATGACTTCAGTGTAAGCTTATTTGGCAGTTCTTCTGTCTTGTTGGTTGTGTGACCTGGGAAAACCACTTAGTTCCTCTGAGTCTCAGAGACATTTCAGGGTCTGGACCAGCTGACTCTCAGGATTTTCCCCCAGTAGGAAACTTGTCTGAGAAGTGATATATGCCACACTTAAACAATGAGATAAAAGTAGCTGAAAAATAATGTCTAAAGCTGAAGGTTATTACCCATCTGGTAAGCTGAAGAATTAAGCCCTTTGGTCTTGTGCTGTTGAAGTTTTTATTGTTGGTCAGGATAAAACTACAAGCATAGAACTCTCAGTGAAGCAGCTTTTGTGAAATTGTAGTAGCTTTTGTGACAGTCATATGATGGATGATAGGCTCAGGATGGGAAGATATATTGACAAAATGGAGCTGTGGGCCATAATCAAAGATAAAGGACCAGTAAAGATGAGGAAGGGAGTATCTTGTAAGCCATTGAAAAAGGACTGGGGTTCTAGATGGAATGTTCAATTTCAAAGGCTATTCAAAGTCCACATAGAGAAAAATATTAGGACTTCTCTTTATGTTTATTTAGCTAAGCCACTTTTTAGAGTATCTGTTTTTTGCATGCTGACTTATACACTGATAATAGTATATGAGTAAAAACAAGAATACACACATTTAGGACACAAACCTAAACTAATAGGAAGGTGTGCTTGAAAGTTTAGAAAAATAAATTCTAGAGACTGCTGGATTGAAATTTGTTTGTTGAGAGAAGTAGCATAGTATAGGGGAAACTATAGCTTTGGAGTCAGATTGTCCTGTGATGTAATGTAATTTTGGTTTCAACACTTACTGCTTGCATAGCATACCTTCTTCAGTCTCTATATCACTAAATGTGGAGACTGTGTCATAATACTTCTCCCATAGTTATGTTGGTGGTTACACTGAGACAGTTTTTCTCTTCTCTTTTGGTTAATTTCTAGTTTTATCCCATCATGGTTAGAGAAATATACTATGTATAATTTTACTCTTTTAATGTTGTTGGGTTTGTTTGATGGCTTGGAATGTGGTATATCATGGCAAATATTCCATGGGTCCTTGATAAGAATGTGCATTCTGTTGTTGTTGGGTGATGTGTTCTATAAATGTCAGTGAGATTCAGACGGTTGATGTGTTTTTCAGTACTTCTGTTGCTGTGCTGATTCCTAATAGTTTTATCAGCTGCTGAGAGTAGAGTAGGATGCTTAGTCTTCTCCTATGATGAAGTGACTTTTCACAATATGCCTGCCTGTGTGTCCCTGAATAAGTCAGCTTTGTTGGCCTAGAGAAGAATTCATGTGTAGGTGATATCAGTCTTCAGATATTGGCAAAGCTGCTGTATGAAAATGATTTGGTTGCCCCTTTTTATCATGTCTAAAGATTGAGGAAATGCAAGGAAGCAGTAAGGGAAGACTATTTGCTCAGGAGAAACAAAAAGTATCCTTGTCCTACAGCTTCCCATAATCTCAGTAAGAGTCTGTCTCCATGGACTCTGTTGGTTTATAGGAATGTGGTTTTGCCTTTGTCTTCCTCAGAGCTGTTAAGTGAGCTTGAATATCAAACCTCTACTTCCTGGTTGGATTAGGTTAGGCTTCTTCTAGTATGTAGGTTCTCTTTCAGTAAGAGAGTAACACAAATGTTTGGTCTTTGCTTTTGGCATGCTATCATACAGAATTACCCTGTTTTTACATTTCATAGTTGCATGTATGAAATTATATTTGTTCTGTTCTTTGGCCAAATCCTTTTTTAATAAATTTCTTGGGGAATGTATATTTCTGTGGAAAAGAAAGGCATTGCAAGTTAGTTGATCCCTCTGGAAAAAATCACCCTAGACTTTGTGCCTTCAAAGCAGTCATTTGTTACAGTTCTCTACCCCTCATTTTCTGGAGAAAGTTATCACCTTCTTTGGCTCCTTTTTCTTAACGACTTGGAGAAAATAAAACACATTTGTTGGTATCAAAAAAGATACATAAATTGGCATTGTCTTTAAGATCACTATCTGGTAATAACTGGAGGAAGGTAGTGCCACTACACCACCAAAACAAAACAAACAAGCAAACAAACAAAACCCAGTAACTGAGCATTGAGTTCTTAGTTGTTGATTTAAGTATAGAATAATTACATTAATTGTGATGTCTGGTATATTGGTGTTTATTTTCTCATAGTTTTTTCCTTCCATTTTTTATTTACTTCTGCTTTTTTATTATGTATTAATGCTTTTATATTCTTTCCCTCTATCTATTTTTCATCATCTTCCTCCACTGATTTTGGGTAGTATGAATTTTTTTAGACTTAAATTTTAACACATATATTCTATTTTATAAAAAATATAGGTTTTAGCAATTTTCTGAATCAAATAACTAGGAATTCTTGTATCAAAATCAACTCAGGGTTATGAAATATGGATTTATTCTGTTATTCTGGTTTGACATTTCATACCTATTGTTAATTAAATTTGTATTAATGGTTCTGGGGAATTATCCATCATGGATATGTCAAGGCTGGTGTAGATCTACTGTGCTATTGTTTCATCTAGGCTTCAGCACTGCAGATTTCCAGTTAATAGAACTGGTAATAATGTGAAGTTGCCGCCAGTGTCTGAACTTGAGTTAGAAACTAAGTAATAGCCAGGAAAGAAATAAAAGGCAAAAATATACCTCTCAAGATCAAATTGAAGACTTACCTTCTGGAGTAACCTGAATCAAGGATTTGTCTCTTTATTCATGAAATTACTCTTGTTATTACTTAGGTATTGAAGGGGATACTTCTCCAGTTACCACCTCTTGGTTATTGCCACCACAAGTGGAAGTATTAAGTTTTAAAAATGGGAAGGGAGAAAATACTGAATCTCAAAAATGTCATTAGTTTTCTTTTTAAAAAATTGATCCATTAGAAATGATCCTTAGCTTTAGCTTCACTGTATTTATATCCCAAGCTTTCACTGAATGTGGCTAGATGAAAGCTGTCAGACCATCTGTTTGGAGTACTATTAGGCTTAAATCTCTGATTGAAATAAGGAAATCATTTTTCTGATTTCCTTTTGATAAAAATGGATTACCATGAATGTTACCAAAGCATGGTTCCTATTATTATTTTTCCTACTATATATGATATCCATAAATGTGTTGCCATAAAACAAAATCAATCCAAGTAAATTGTAGTGTTGAAATTGGATTAGGCATCTGGAATTTTCAGTTCTTGGCTTGATTTGCATTATTCACTCTGAGAAGCACTCACAACTTTGTATCTTTTTAAAAAATTTAGTTCCTTGTTCTTAAAAAGTGAAAACTGTAAGCCAGCTGTGGTTGTGCATGCCTGTAATCCCATTCCTTGGGAGGCTGAGACAGGAGGGCATAGCAGGTTAGAGGCCAGCCATAGCAACATAGTAAGACTCAGTTTCAAAACAAAAAAATAAAAAGGACTGGAGGTGTAGCTCAGAGGAAGAAGCCCCTTGGTTCTATCCACAGCACCAAAAAAAATGTGTAATGATTGTGAACTCACATTGACAGAGTGATGCTGTGATTGATAGACATATATAATTGTATAGAAAATTCAGGAGTACTTTTCAGAAGAAATAACCATATTTTTCAATCACTTGTGCAAATAATCTTGGAAGCATTTTTATGTTATATCCTTAGAATCTTTCTATTGGACATAAAATAACTCAAGTATCAGTTTCTTTAAAGTATAATCAAAGCAAAAAAATTTTTTTCAAACAAAGTCTTTTTAAACCTTGTCCTGTGTCTTGAATAAACATGTCCCTGAAATGCCAACTGTTCTCTTTATAGTTGAGGAGATTAAGGGGGAAAGATGGGGTAGGAAGGTGGAACAGTGATGGATCTGAGGAGATTCATCTGAGTAAAGACTCAGCACTGTTGAACTATTTGCTTCACCGGCTTTATTGTTAGCTTTTACTTTTGCATATATGCTATTTTTTCTCAGAACCACATGAAAATTAGTTGTAGGCTACCTCAAAAGTATTTTTATACATGTATCCTAGGAACTAGGGCATTTTTATATATCCTAAGTACAGTAATACAAATCAATACATTTTAAAACAAGTTCACAGTCTGAATTTGAATGTTGTCAGTTGTCCAGGTAGGGACTTTATATAGAACTTCTCCCCTCCACTGGGCTCAGGATCTCTGTGTGTTACATTTAATTGTCATGTCTCTTTAGTTCCTTTAAGTCTAGAAACATTCCTCATCCTTATTTCTTTCTTTCATGACTTTGATGTTTTTGAGAAGGATGGGCAAATTACTGTGTAGAATGTATCTTTTCAGGTTTGTTGGATTTTTGTTTATAATTGTAGCAAGGTATTTGTTGGATTATTTGTTTAATTATTTACTTATTTAAATTTGTTACATGCTGGGCATTATGTCGCACATCTATAATGCCAGTGTTTGGGAGGCTGAGACAGGAGAATCTCAAGTGTGAAGACAGCCTTAGCAAGTAGTGAGACCCTCATCAACCTTGCGAGACCCCTTTCCAAAATAAAAATGAAATAGGGCTGTAGGTGTCACTTGGAGGCAAATGCCCCTGGGTTCAGTCCCCAGTACCACCAAAAAAAAAAAAAAATTCTTGGGTTAGTTCATTTTTTCTTCTCCTCCATAAGATTGTTTATTATATGAAATATGGTTAGCTTCTTTTATATTTATGTTGTCCCAGGATTCCTTTGCTCATGTTTGTTGATTTTATTTATTTAGATATATAAAATAATATTGTTTCAGAAGTAAAGGTGTTTCTAAAAAGATTATAACTCCAGTTCTTTCCACCCTGTTTTTACCCTAGTTTGTTTACATTAGTTTGTGGTTTATTCTTTTATTTCTTTGGCAAAACTATGCCAATAGATTTATTTACTTGCATTCTTTCATACACAAATGTAGTGTGTGTGTGTGTGTGTGTGTGTGTGTGTGTGTACACATTGTCTTTCAGTTAATGTGTATTCTGGTATTATATCAGTTCCTGGAGCTGGTCCTCACTTTTTATAGCTTCATAGTATTTTTTGTGCAGTTTATTCATCCATCATTGTTTAGATTGTTTCTAGTATTTTGCAACACGAACATTTGCTATAGTAGATAACCTTTTGTGTGCACACACATACACATGTACATATATGTTTATAATGTTGGAGATATTTAGCATAAATTCCTCTAAGTGAGATTGTTAGTTCAAAAAGAAAACACATAAGTAATTTTGATAGATGTCAAAATCCCTCCATAAGGACTGTACCAACTTAGATTCCCACTATGTGATTGAGAAGACCCATTTCGTCATAGCCTTTTCAACAGAATGTATTATTAAACACTTTCATTTTTCCAGTCTGAACTAGGAGAAATGACATTGCAATGTAGTTCTTTGTTTTTGTCTTTGCTTTGTTTGCTTGGTTTCTAGTACTAGGGGTTGAACCCAGGGGTTTCTAACTCTGAACTACACTCCCAGCCTTATTTTCTACTTTTTTAATTAAAACAGTATCTCACTAAAGGTCCTGCTGAGTCTAGCTTCAAACCTGTGATCCTCCTGTCTGAGCCTCTCAAGTATTAGAATTAGACACGTGCTACCACAACCATTTGAGTTTTAGTTTGCTTTTATTTTATGATATGTTAACTTCAACATATGACCAAATATACCTGTTAGTTTTTTATGGAAATGGATATGTTGAATTTGCTTATTTTATAGTTAATTAAGTTGATATGTATAGATATTAAAGTTTGTGGTTTGGCAATAGTTAAAGTGAGAGCAGAGAAGGAAAATTTTTAAAATCTTGGTTTCTAAGCAACTGGATACATAATATCAGATGTGTGTACCACTTGCTTAATGTTGAGATGCCTGAAGTATAAATAATTGATTGAGCAAAGACTCAAACAGCTATTATAGTCAGCACAGTTTTAAGCTCCTTGACCTGGGTTTATTACAGGGAGGTTAGTGAGTAGAGTGGCTGAATTTGCCCAGAAAAGGAGCCCAGAATGTGTCTTGGGCATGTACACAGATATTGAAAATTAGTTGGATTTAAGTAGACATTTAATTTTCAAGCTTTGGTATCATGAATGTGGGAGTCAGGAGATAAATAAGCTATAACAGAGCCTGGTTTGGCTTCTCCTCTCCCTCTGAGCTGCCTGTCACCTCCCCGTCACTACAGAGGACAGGAGGAGAGATGGAATGATTGATCTTATGATACAAAGAGCAGAAAATTCTATACATACACCTATGTATATGTATGTATACATACATATAAGTACATCATACACACACATATATGTGTATATATAATACATATATATATAACTATATATATAACTTCATAATACATATGTGTGGCACTGTGGATTAAGCTTGCTCTCTTTTGCTTCTGACTTCAATGATGGGAAAGCAGGCCCTTGCTCTCTTTCTCTGCTTCTGGCCACCGCAGACCCCTGCCTCACATGGACTGAACTTCAACATCTCCAGAAACTATGAGCAGATAAATCTTTCTTCCTCTAAATTGTGTGGTCAGGTATTTGGGTCACAGCAGTGAGAATGTTAACTGAGATGACTTCTTTGCTGTCGGCTCAGTATTCCTTGTTACAGCTCTAGTTCTTTTTGCTCTTGTTTTTTTGGTGATTTTTTATCTTATATGCTCTAAATTCTGTATTTATTACTTCCTTCTTTAGTAGCTCATAGTTTTTCTTATGGAGGTCATTTTTTCTTGCACTTAGGGACAACATATATAAATAAAAACTTATATTTCCTGTAGCATATAACTGGTCATAGTAAATTTAACAGCTTTTCCATCAGATCTGACAGGGTGAATCATCTTTTTTAAAATAAGGAATATTTCCAGTACACAAAAAAGTGAAAACAATATGGTTATTTACCAATCATTCTCCATGTCTTTCCTGAGATAAAAATAATGCTATGAACTGATTTCTAAAGACTGAGGGTAAGAGATAAACACATCAACAGACTAGCAAGCAGGCAGTAACAAGTAATGTCAGTCAGAAGAAGAAGAATGTCAGAAGGAACAGGGAGAGAGACCCTGTCTAAGGGGCAGGCACAAAGGGAAGACCTAACATAAGGGTTGAGTAGACATTGAGGTAAACTTTCTGAAAAACCATTTTCATCCTAAGTCTTAAGTATTAGGGAACACTAAAGCTATGTGAAGCCTGTCAAGAGCACAGCCATGACAAAACCCAAATTCAGCTCTCAACTTGGCTAGATTGAATCAATTCCCTACACATCAGACTAGCAGAAGACATGTTCATTTCCAGGGATCTCTTGGCTTACTATTGTATACAAGATGTCTGGCTTTCAGCACAAGATTACCAAGACACACAAAGAACCCAGGAAAACAACACACATACAAGAAACAAACCAATCAGTAGAATAGATTTATATATGATTCATATGTTAGGACTATCAGAAAAAACTCTTAAAATAACCATGGTCCATATGTTAAAGGATCTAGTGAAAAAGCTGGGCAATATGTATGGACAGATGGTTAAAAAGTAAAAATAGTAAAACTAATAAAATGAAAGTGCTAGAAATGAAAAGCATAGTATCAGAAGGAACATGACTTTAACAGCAGGTTAGTAAGGTCAATACAGTGAGAGAAGTAATCATTGCACTTGAAAATAGGTAAAAACAAAATTTCCCATATTGAAACACAAAGAAAAATAAAGAATAAAACAGAAACAAAAAATATTAGCACATCTGAGAACTTTGATACAATATCAAATATTTCAAAATGAAATAATATCAAATTCCAGAATTAGAAAAAATGGGACATAAAAATATGTAAAGAGAATGCAGAATTTTCCAAATTAATAAAAGCAAAAAAAAGATCAAAGAAGTTCAATAGATTGCAAGTATGATGAATATATATTATACACATAACATATTAAAATAAAAAACAAACAGAAAACTTCAGGCAGTCAAAAAGGGGAAAAATTACATTATATTTAGAAGAAAGATAAGAATTAAAACTCATTTCTCATCACAATTAGGCTCAACAAATGCAAAAAAAATACTAAGAATTCCATGTCCAGAAAAAATCTTCTAAAGTTAAAGAGATAAAGCAAGTCTACCAAAGACCTTATTACTCCTCATTTCATTATCAGTTATTTAAAAATCTGTAGGAATGAAGATAAGAGCTGCTGCGAACTGAACCAACAAGTGTGATGCAGTGGTGTGTGTTAGCTCCTGAGTTTGTCTGTGCTTTTTGAGATTTGTTTGATCCTACTTCATTGTTGGAGCTTTGGTTGCTTACCTGTCAGGATTCTCCAGAAAAAGAAAGAAAGAAAAAAACACAAAAAAACCAGAAGGATAGAGGGTGTGTGTGTAAATATCACGAAACTTACCTCAAGGAGCTGACTCTTGTGATTGTGGGTACCAATGAGTCCAGATGTATAGGACAGGTCAGGGTGGAAACTCTCAGGCATAAGTTGATGCTGCAGTCTTGAGGCAGGATTTTTTCTTCTTTAGGGAAACATTAGTGTGCTTTTTAAGACCTTTCAATTGATGAAAGGTGAGATAAACATCAACAGACTCCACCCACATTATTGATAATAGTCTCTGACTTAAAATCAACTGCATGTAGATTATAACCACAAGTACAAAAATGCCTTCATAGTAATATATGCATGAGTGCTTAGTTAGATAACTTCACCCTAGCCTAGTCAAGTTGACACATAAAACTAACCATCATATGATTCATTATTGATATGTGGGAAGACTGACAATGGAATCTTTGCAAGATGATGGAATTGCAACAATGAACTGCCTCATGATCATTTGTATTTTAGGGTACCAGTAAAAATAATGACAGACTTAAGGTAACATTAAATAAGCTGTCTACTTCAGTTATGTGAATCTCAAGGATTTATGTGGAAAGGGTCTCAAAGATCACTCATTAGTATAAATTGAAGCATTAAAACTAGCTAAGCTTTTAAGTATGCTTTCTTATATAACATGTGATTTTCTTATAATCATTTTAATGCCCAGGACCATTTACATATATTTTGAATTCTTTGAATTGAAACATTTGTCCCTCCATTGAAAGTCATTAACAAAATTGATACAGGACATTGTGAAAGCTTGCACTTCACTGGGACTTCTTCTGCAGATGAATGAGTCTTGTACTGTAGTCTTTGTAGTATATTATTATTATTATTATTATATGCATTTCAGGGAGATTAGGCTAAATGGTGATATTGAGGTTTTTTTTAAAAATTATTCCGAGCCGGGTGTGGTGGCACACGCTTGTAATCCCCGTCCTTGGGAGGCGGAGACAGGAGGATCGCGCTGGTTCGGAGCCAGCTGTGCTGGCTTAAGAGACCCTGTTTCCACACTAAAAAATTAAAAAATAGGTCTGAGAGTATAGCCCGTGGGAGTGTAGCCCAGAGGTAGAGGGGCTTCCAGGAACCCCAGTACCACACACACAAAAAATTATTCCTATACCTGGGTACATAGATTAGAATAAAAACTTTTTTAAAGCTCAGTAACAATAAGTTAAACAGTAAACAAAATTATAGACATAGAAAATAGTTAAGATGATGTTCTTATTAGCATACAGCTGAAGTCCTAATGATAAAAGTCAGTTTTTTAAAAGGGAACTGTAACATGCATGGTTGTAAAGGTGAAGTGGGCTCTTTTCCTTGATTCAAATAGATATGTTGAATTGGGAAATTAAAGAACTAATAGCTTGGTGGTAGCTCAAGTAAATCTTTATTACAAAGCCAGCATGAAATAGGAAGGGAGAGAAGAAAAGCAACATGTCTGAAAGACATGCTGGAGATCCCCAAAATGGAACTCTCCCTCCTTTTGGACCCTGGCCCTTAAATACAGTTTTCCTATTAGTATGTTCTTACTGGTGTTACCTAGTCAACTGGCTGGTGACTCTTTTCCCAAGGCAGATGGTATTGTCTTGTCTCTGGTCAGTGGACTTAAGTGCAGGTGTCAGTGATCTTTCTCTGCCTCTGCTGCATTGGTTGCCCATCAGTTTATTAGTGCTTTGAAGTAACATGGAACTTTCATTCTGCATATCAAGTCTGGGTCATGGAGAAAAAGAGGAAAACAGAGGCACTAATTGCAGCCAGTGCAGCTGCATAATCTTTAAGGGCAAGGCATAAGGCTTTTGGTATCTTTATAGACTTACGATATGCCAGGCAGAGCTACTTGTGATCTAAGGGCTTTTAAATGCATATGTATATTTTGAAGGCCAAGGGCTCTAATTGCCTCTACATTCTTACTATGGGTTAACATCAGGCAAAAGCAGAGGGAGGAGGTGCTCTGAAGTGTAACAGGCAAAGCTGTTGTTTTTCTCCCTAAGTGTTCCTATAGCACCCAGGCTCTGACTGTTTTTTACATTTTATTGGAAATCAGTACCAGGACAATTTTCCAATACTGGTAACTTTCCCCCTTTCTTTTAACTTGCTTCTACCCAGTAAGCAAAGGAATTTGGATGACAAAGTCAGTCTGGCTGCTTTGAGCTGAAAGGGGACAGGGTGGGACCCCAGCCTCCAGCAAGCCACTTGTGGGGGTTAGATTAGCCAGCATTCCCAGTTGTCACAACCATCTAAGGGGTTCCAATAAATGTTCATCTGAGGTTCCATCTATAACACTATATGGAGTTTGATATCATAAAGCCTCATGGAGATCACATTATTTAATATACATGACCCAAATGTAAGCAGGAGTACAGCAGCTGCTAAGGGCTCCTAAAATGGTAGGAACCATGCTATGGAAAACAGATTAGACAAGCTGCCCATATTGAAGAACTGTTTACCATGTTAAAGTCATGTATCCATGATGCCTGTTCATATATTTTGTTAATGCTGGTCTCAACTATTCCTGAAGTGTTAATACAGGTGCATACCACCTTTGTCTGCAAGAAAATAATGAATGGCCATTTGGTTGTCAAATACTATTCTCACTAAGGATTTGTGAGATTTTTGAGGGCACTTATAGCATGTACAGAGTTTATCATAAAGTTTTTGAGAGCACAAGTAAGATTTTTAATAGTGGCCTCATGGTACTTAAAGCCTCCTTGAGAAGCCAGTGCTCCAACACGTAATGCAACTCCTGCCATTAAGAGCAATAACTCCCTTTTGGCAAGCAGTGGTGATATGGAAAGTCTAAAAGGAGGACTGATCTGCCCCTTTCAAAACCATTATTATTCTGAGTATCTCTTATAAATATACTTATTGGACCAGAGAGAAATAATGGTGTGAATCTTAATGATTATATCGAAAGGGTCTCAAAGACCACTTATTTTCTGGAGCCTATAACTTAGTAATTTCGTATTTGACATGATTACAAATATTACCCTGTAAAGCCAGTTTCATTATGTAAAAAAATCATTAGGTGGCTGGTAGTATAATTCTATAAGTCTGTAGCATTTAAAACACCGACAGGATGCACTGCATAGTTCAGTATGATGGTAGTAGTTTTCCCGGTATTAGAAGCAACACTTTGTTTCCTACACTCACCTAAGTTCATCTGTTCCAGTGTCAGTTACTTATAAATTTGAATAACTTTGAACTTGTTTTGAATTTGTTATGCTTGCTAATTAGAGATGTCTTTCTAATATAAAGTGGTGCCAAGTTTATCTACATTTTTACATCTGCCCACTGTAACGTAGTATTGTGTTAGTTTTACAACACTGTAACAAACTACCTGAGATAATTATAAAGAGAAAAGGTTTGTTTTGGTTCATAGTTCTGGAGGTTCCAGTCCAAGATCAGGCAACTTCATTGCTCTGGGCCTCTAATGACAGTAGTTCATTGCAGTGAGAGCATGATGGAGAGTAAAGCTGCTCATGTCAAGAGCCAGGAAGGCGGGAGGAGGGAGATGCAGGCATCCTAAAATCTCCTTTGAGGGCATACTGGAAGTGACCTAAGGACCTTACACTAAGCCCCACCTCTCAGAGGCTCCACTCCCTCCCAGTAGTGCCACCCTAGAAACCAAGCCTTTAACACCCATGCCTTTGGTGGACATTCAACTTTCAAGGAATAGCAGATACCAAGATTATCCAGTTCTGTGCATTAAGCTTGGCTTTATGGGAGACTCAGCAACATAAGAGGTAGCATTTTTTGTTGCAATAGTGATTTTCTATTGTTGTTAGTATCTTATATAGATTTCTTTGATCAGGTGTTGAAAAATTGGGATAGAGATTGGGCAGGGAGAATAGCGGACATAAGAGAACAAGTAACATATAATTTATAATCTATAGAAGAAAAAGGAAAATAAGAGCCAATGTTAAAAAAAAAATAGCAGTGATCATGAGTATACCTAGGCTAGGGGTCATATCTGGTTTCCAGCCCCATTTTCTAGTAAAAGGAGCCAGGGGACCTTGGAGAAATGGTTGATTATAGGATTGGGTTAGGAAATAAGATGAGTCTGGAACATTCTGTAGAGCCAGGAAGTAAGCAGGTGCCTCAAATCAAAACATTTTGATGAGGGTGTATCACACAGGCACGTGTAGGAGCCAACTAAAGAGCTCTGACTGCCAAAGAGAATAACTTTAGCACAAAAGATATAAAGAAGTATTGCATTATAACTTGAAGTATCAAATAAATATTCATAAGGCAAATGTGGGTAAATGATTGACTGCATTAACAAGTGGAAAAGTTACCTGTGTAGAATTGCAAATAATTTATGTGCTCTGCCCTAAAATAAAGGTAGTAAGTAAGACTCATTACTCAAGAAATATGAGATGCTCATTGAGGTTCATCCCAAAGGGTATAGTATCGAAAGAGGATGGGGGAGCAGGGGAAAAAGTAACTTCACAGTGGAGGTAACAGACCCTACCCCAGGCAGGAGAACTAGGTCCATCCACATCAGTAGTATATCACCAGGCATGGCGGCACATGCCAGAATCCCAGTACCTGGGAGGTTGAGACAGGAGGATGACAGGGCTGAGGCCAGCCTCAGTAAGTTAGTGAAAACCCTCAGCAACTTAGTGGGCCCTCTTTCAAAATTAAAAAATTAAAAAGGGCTGGGGTTGTAGCTCAGCGGTAGAATGTCCCTGAGTTCTATCATCAGAGTGAAATAAGCAATACTTGTGAAGATCCAGGCAAAGGGAAAGGCAGGTGAAAGAAAGGAGCAGCTTTGACATTGCACTCTGGTCTTTTGGCAAATAGCACCTCATTAGAAGGGTTTCTGCCCAGCTTATTTACATAGTATATTCTGTAGTAATCTATAACCACAAAACCTGTGTTCTTTTTCTTCATAATACTCAGGATTGGTGTTCTACCTCTGAGCTACTTTCCCAGCTCTATTTTATTTTTATTTTGAAACAGAGTATTGCTCAAACATTTTTTCCTCCCCCCCCCCATTCTACTAGAAATTAGGTCATGTGAGAGCAAGGTCTTTGTTATTCAAGTTTCCTCTTCTAAACCAACTCCTAACACAAAGTAAGTAGCACTGAGTTACTATCATAACAACTCTTCAATTCCTTTCTTTTCTCTAAATGCTCATAGCACATTCTCTTTGCCTCATAATATTTTTCTCTGCTGTGCCTTATTGTTTTGCATGCATAAGACTGTTTCCCTTCTAGTTTGCTAACACTGAAGCAGTTGTGTATCTCTGATTTGTCTCTGTACCTCTGCAGTATCCAGCTTAGTGCCTAACCGGACATTACTGCTTGAGAGCATTAATAGGATACATAAATATGAGATAATAAATTTATGGGATAAATAATTATGGGATAGTAAATATGAGATAAATATTTATGGGATAGTAAATATGGGATAAATATTTATGGGATAAACATTCCCCAGTGAGCAGCCTTAAGCACGGCATAGAACTTGGATGCAGTTTTGCATTTAGGAGATTCCTGCACTCTTTCCCTCTTTACCACCATCTGGTCGCCCTTGTATGGCATATCCCTTGATTTTGACTTGTTGACTTTGTTTTATTTCCCCTGAATTATGTGTTCTCTTTAGACTCGAGCTCATTGCTGTTATTATTATTATTTTTTTTTACCAAGGCCCTTGCCTTGAAACTTTTGTAAGATTCCACCTTTAACAGTAAGATGCCACCATAACAGTAGCTGTTTATGAGGCTCTGACCTCCTGTCCCCAGCTAATCCCCAAACAGGTGTTAGCAGAGCTGTCTAGGAGGAAGCTCAGCCTGCAGAATTCATGGTGGCTGGTCTGAGGCATTCTGCCTACTGGAAGCTTGATGCCTCCCTCTCCTCTCCCAGCCCCTTACCTTTACTAGGAACAGCAGGCCAGGTGCCAGGTACTGGGGACTCTTAGGTGAACAGAAGACAAAGACTTTGAAGAAGTCTTAATGAAAACAAATGGTCTTCAGACAATGTGAATTTTTATTCTTTCTATGAAAGCTTGGGCATTTGCTCACGAAGCTTAACCCCAGATCCCCTGTCCATCCAATAGACTTTGCCTAGGTGTGTAGACATAGTAATTAGCATGACATCAATAGGCTTCCACATTCTAGCCTCCAGAACCCCACTCAGAAAGTGGTGGAAAATATTATCCTTCTAAATTAGGCCTTAATTTGGAGAAAGGACACGTTTTGCAGAGTGGAAAGTTTGAAAGCCTGCCTTTTGTGAAGAGGGATTTAGCATGGCAGTTAATGGGTGTGTCTTAGAACCTGCACATACTACACTTATACGTGATGTTTGTCATTTTTTATTTCACTTCACTCTGAGGGGTGACTAGTTCTTTTTTAGTTTTCTGAGAGAATAGTTCGCAAATGATCAAGATGCTCACAGTCTTACCTTCTCTACTTTGGGATGAATTTCCCTAAGGAGCCTCATTTCAGAGTTTTAGTAAGCTTAATTTTTTTAAATCTTATGATTTAGAAGTTTTAGAGATCATTTAAGAACACATTATGTCACCTTTTGAATCAAGAGTATATCTATAGAAAACATTCCTGTGTCTTGGGACTATTTTTATAACTGTGAGGTGTCAGGGTTGGTTCGGAATAATTTTTGCAGTTGTGAAAAAGCAGCTTTAACACAACTGCATTTTTTAAAGTGGGGGATTATCCTTGTGCAAGGCCCTGAATTCTGCTCCACTAATTTCTTTCTTAGATGATTTGTTGGAATGATTATATATTTCCAATTTATGGTTCTTAATTCCTATGGACCATTTTTTCTCTAAAGTACAGAAATAGCAAATTTGACCTTGAAGAGACATTCTCTTCTCATATCTTTTGCAGAGAAACAAAACCCATTTCCTTTGGTCACATCTCTAACAAATTCTTATGTTCTCATTTAGTTAATGACCAAGCTTTTTTTTTTTTTTTTTTTTTTTGGCTTCTGGTGGAATAGAGTTAGAGCTTAGAGTCCACTTACAGTCCCTCTTCTCTGAGACAAATTACAAGCTGCTTCGGTAGGGAAGTCAAAATAGGCATCTCTTCTCTCTGCATTTCTTTCCAGGCACCAGAACCAACAGTGTTTGACATTTATTTTCTAGAACTTATGAATGCCCTTACTTGAATATATAGGGACAAGACTTTAAACTTCTGGGGGTCATTAGCATTTCATCATAAATTGAATAGATGTACTATCTATGTCCATTAGGCCTGATGCAGTGACATTCTGATGAGGAAGTGTACACAAGCATGCTTGGGAGCTGCGGAATCCCACTTAGTGAGCACGGTCTGCTCTAGCGGGCAGCCGGAATGTTCTAGGAGGAAATGTAGTCGTCTTAGTCAGTGGCCGTGAGCAGCTGCCCTGTGCTAGGTACTTACTGGCCTGGATCTGAGTGGCTCTAGCTTTGTGACCTAGGCTTTGTGCCATTGCTGCCTTCCTTCCCCAGCAGTTCTGACTAGGATGTTAGTTGTTCTACTGGCACAGTCCACTAAAATAGAGGTTTGGACTGTTAAGCATTTTGTCTGTGAAATTATGTCTAGATATTTTTTCAGTTTTTCTTTATTCCATGCTCTAGTTATTGCTTTATAGCTTTTTGCCACAGTGTTGACCCTTCCCTTTGAAACCTAAATTGCCATTAAATTCCAACCAAACCCTAAACTTACTTGTATTTTACCATATTAGTCAGAAAGCATTATCAAAAACAGCATTGGAAACATGTATTTTGCTTACCTCGTTTTAAAATGTGCTGGACAGATAGTAGAAATTGAACATTACTCTATTGCTTAGAAAAAGTACTTAGAAAGTATTTGACTAATTTTTACTTTTGAAAGGCATTCTACAAATGAGTTCATATGTAATTGGTTTTTCCCAGAATTTTAAATATTTTAAGACTGATCTTCAGTTATTTGTATATGACTCCTATATGTTTCACTCCTATATGTGAAACCTAATTGATTGTGTGCATGTATGTGTGTGTACACACATGTGTGTGTTGTGTGTGTTACTGAAGATTGAACCCAGGGATGCTCTACCATGGAGCTATATCCCCAGCCCTTTCTGGTTTTATTTTGAGATAGGGTCTTGTCAAGTATCCAGGCTGGCCTTGAACTGCTGATCCTCTCCTGCAGCCTCCTGAATCCCTGGGACTATAAGCAGGCCTGCAGCACCATGCCCAGCTGAAACATGACCGATTTTTAAAATATACAAATAAACCAAGTTACTTTATCTCTAATTTGATGTTCTTTCAACAAAAATCAATGGAATTTGCAGTTAGAGAAGATTTTATACTAACATAGTTGGTATTTTAGTAACAAAATAGACTTACGGTATTTCAGTAACAATAAAGATTATACATTTCCTCATTGTTGATTGTTATTTAGACA
Organism: Muscardinus avellanarius; assembly: GCF_963383645.1. Lineage (NCBI taxonomy): Eukaryota > Metazoa > Chordata > Mammalia > Rodentia > Gliridae > Muscardinus > Muscardinus avellanarius. Next base: position 56,302,813 of record NC_137799.1, on the reverse strand, counting down.
TTCTTCTTTGTAGACTATTGCTTTTTATCTTGTCAGTATTTGATTTAGACTTTTAAATTAATGGTTTTGACAGTTTTTATAAAGTACCACAAACTACATATAAACAGCCTGATGTTCTTTGAGAATTCATACTAAAGAGTTGTTTACTTCAACTCTTCAGTCTGAAATGGAAGAATAGAACCTAACTTGCTAGCATCAAAATGATAAATGCAGTCTGTTCTTGAGAATTCATTTCTGAGGTATACATATATGTAAAATAACCTATGCGCAAAGTTATTAAATACAACAATTTTGAGGTGACAAAGCATTGGAAAGAGACCAGATGTATGCATATTAGTTGGGGACGGATCAAGTGATGGTATACATGGATTTTTGTTGTTAGAAAAGCAAAGTAGGCTTGCTGTATATTCATAGAGAGGAAAATGGGTGCAGAACACAGGTAATGTTAGCTTCTATGTAAAAAGGGTGGTATAAACTGCCTTTCTTGTGACTGAAGAAACCTGGAAGGATATATACAAGAAACTAATAAATGTGATTGCTTGTATATTTTATATGTGGAAAGGAAGGCAGCTGGAGGCAGTGGTGGGTGAGAAATTTTTCAAACTGGTTGCTTGCTTGCTTTCCTTCCTTCCTTCTTCATTCTTTTGTTCTTTCCTTCTTTCATTCTTTCATTTTTGCCATGTCATCCTTTGTATTGCCTACTGAAATTTTTTTAAATTAGAAAGTGTTGGGAATTTGCATGTATCCTAATATTGGTCATGAGTTTTGCACATTTACTGACTGTTTTTGAGCAAAGAAGAGGTGATGTTAGGCCACATGATTGGGGTCCTTCCTCCTTTGAGGTTTTGGGTTGTTGGTGATATTTTCCTTATTGTCAAGCATTATGTTGGTGATATTTTTCCTACTGTCAAGCATTAGAGCAAAAATTCTATGGACAAGAAACTTAATGAATGTTTTTTTGGTAACATTAGATGGATGAGGAAATGGAGGGACGAACTAAATACGTAGCTTCTGATTTATATGAATTGCCATTATTCCCATGTAAAATGGAGTTAGAGAAAGTGTTTCTGTTTAATTCTGTTTGCATGGATGTGAATGATGTAAAGATCTTCTAATACACAGGTGCTCACACACATAATTAAAATTAAAGTTTGCTTTGTATTCTACCATTTTATACAAAAGCCTTTATACAGATGTATAAAACAATAGATGTTTATTACCACCTCAAAATGTATAATGTAATGGTAATGATATTTTTCACAAAAGCTGACTTGAAATTTCTAAGAACATCAACTTTCTGCTGGGTGAATCAAGTAAGCAGGGAGTGGTCTCCTTGGGAGAAGGTTTCCTTTTGCTGTTGGGGTCAGCACTGAACATGAGTGTATTTACAGTAATTATAACCACCTGCATCTTGGATAGAATTCTCATGGTAATGTAATTTCTGTTGGTAGAAAAGATTATAATGAAAATTTAGGAAGCTTATTAATGATTTGAATTTATTTATTTTTGTGGTTCTGGGAATTAAACCCAGAGATATTTTACCTCTGATCCATACCTCCAGCCCCAGTTTTATTTTTTACTTTTGAAACTGAGGTCTTACTAAGTAGTTGAAGCTGTCATCAAAGCTGTGATCCTCCTGTCTCATACTCCCAAGTACTGGGATTACAAGGGTATGTCACTATGCCCAGCTTAATTATTTGAATTATATGAAATACATACTAGATTTTATTTTCCTACTTTCTTCTGCACCTTCTACTATTTTTCAAGATTTTTACTGGTAGTTCTTTTCTGGTTAGAACCTATCATCTATTCAGAAAAGGAAAGATTCTAGTAAGGAAATTGGAGTTGGAAAATACCAAGAGTCTGATTTGATTACCTGTTTTTAATGCTAGTAAGAAAGTATTAGCTCTTTCCCCCTCAGAGATTTGCAACTGTCCTATTCTAAAAGCAACTATTGCTTTTTAAATACTAAGATCTCTGGATTTACTATTTACCAGGCATAGTGTGCCTGTAGCAGCTAATAGTATTGCCTGTCATTTACCCTTCAAAATGTCACTTCCACCTGCTGTCAACTGAGATACTAGAGGTAAAGCCAGGGAGGAGAAAGCAAGTGCTTGAGAGTGTGAATGTCTTAATGTTTGACAGCTAGAAATAAAAACATATACCTCTAAATAAAGTGAGAGACACCATTATTCTTTTGAGATTAGTATTTGCTAGTACAATGGAAAAGGTGATTTCCTTAAGATGTTATCCTGAAGTATTAAGATAATTGGATTAAAGCCAGACATGGTGGCACATGCCTGTAATCCCAGTACTTGGGAGGTTGTGGCAAGGAGCATGGTAGGTTCCTGGCCAGTCTCAGCTATTTAGTGAGCCCCTCTACAACTTAGTGAGACCCTGTTTTAAAATGAAAAATAAAATAGGGCTGGGCATGCAGCTCAGAGGCAGAATGCCCCTGGTTAAATTCCCAATAAAACACACACACACACACACACACACACACACACACACACACACACACACACGACAGAATACCATTTTCATAGAACCAACTAAAATCTTTGCAAGGAAGGGCTTCTAAACTGGACTGGTGTATGTATGTAGGGAGCAGAGTTGGGGAGGCACGAGGGTTCTTTGATAATATCTTCTTGCACAGCAATCACAGCACTGAATTTTGAAGACATCGAGTGAAGATTAAAAAATTCTGTAAGATGAATATAAAAATGAAAGATTAGAAAAACAGCTAGAGATTGCCACAGGGAAAAGAGATCTGAAAGTTTACTACAGGGAATAAAAGGGAAGAAAATAAATAGAAAACAGAGATAATGAGAAACACCAGCGTCCTCTCAATCCTAGTGTTTTCCGTGGCTTTGTGCAGCGGGTGAACATTCTGGAGAGTTCAGTGGCATCTCTGAGCTGTTTTCATCTTCTCCCTGGAATGCTCTCCTGCCTCCTTTGCTGACAGGCAGGTGGTGAGGATGGGGGAGGAGCTTGGGCTCCCAAGAGCTTGCCTCAGCAGGATACACAGCAGGTTAGATGCCTGAGGTGTCAGCACATACTAGAGATTTTTATTTCCAAGAGTTAGAAACCATACCTGGCTCCTCTCCTCTGCACACAGAAGGAGTAATTGGATTATTTTCACTGAGTCAATAAGGTTTTTGGTGTCACCTAATCTCAGAGAAACAAATGGGACTGCTTAGATCTCCAAGTACCCCTGCAGATGGCAACTTTCTGGAGGTAACTGGGAGGCATTGAACTCCCTGGGAGCTCGCCTGGGGCTTTCTGACCTTCTCTATTAAAAGCCCTTTCTGTATTGATGCTCCCAGGTGGTGGCCTTGGGTCGAATGGCAGTTACATAATCATGGTCCCTTTTGCTGTCAGGGCAGCCATTATGCAGAGAGCAAGGAGTGGATTTCTTTCTGGCAGGAATAAGCACAGGAAAATCTGTTCGATTTTTTTTTTTTTTTTAATGGAAACATCATGAAAAAAGATCTTGTCTCTGAAATTAGAGAATGACATTTTATCTGAAAAAATTGGTAGGGAATATCAGGGTTCTAAATGTGACCTGAGTAAGTAATAGAGGCCTTTTATCTTGGTATAGTATTTTTAAGACACTTGACAAACTTGGGGGAGAAAACAGTAGTCTTGGAGAAGGCAGGCCAGCTACTTCTCGTTCAGGCGGTGTTGTCTCAGTTGCTCTGCAATCAGATATGAATCAGTGCCTTTTCTGAGCCTGTAGTGCTTGTTCCCTTCCAATTCTAAAACCTGTTGTTTTAGTTAAGGGCAGAATAAGGACTTGGGGAGGCCCCCATTACTGACTTTGTTGAGGTTTTAAATTTTTTTGTTTTTAATTTTTTAAGAGAGGACATATCTTAAAGCTGGATTTATAACTCAGACAAAATTTTCAATACAAATTCCTTTTATTCTGTATTTCATAATTGTGTTTTCAAATTTATATTTTTCTCTGAAGCTTAATTGACTGAAGAAAACAGTTTTATAAACAAAAATAAAGAGAACATATATTTGCATGTTTTATAGCAGAAACAGCATCACTTTAATGTCAGGGCTTTGGGTCTTCCTCTCCTGGATTTGTTTTTTGTTTTTTTCCTATATCTTGGACCCATTGAAAGGTGACATTGGACCAACTGGACACAGGGAAGCCTTAGTACTTCTTACAGATAAGGGATGCACTGCTCAGGGTAGTATACTGAGTCCTCTGTTGGAACTTTGATGCTATCAGGGGCTAACATTCCTTCTTTGGGAATTAGTTCCCACATACTACAGCTTGTAGAAAGACTGCGTGGGATGTGGAAACTGGGCCCTCAGGGATGGACAGATTCACCCCCAAACCCTGTATAGACAGTCAGCCTTCTTCCAGGTTTCAAAGCTGTCTTTACACTTTCGCCTTGGTCTCATCCTCAAAGGAAATTCTGCATAAGCTCAAATTAGAGTGCTGGCTTCTTAGCTCTTGTGTTCAAAATATAACCTGAGGCCCAGTGTGGCAGCTTACACTTGTAATCCCCGTGCTTGGGAGGCGGAGACAGGAGGATCTCACAGGTTTGAAGCCAGCCTTGCTGCCTTAAGAGACCCTTTTTCCAAATAAAAATAGAAAAAATACGTGTCTGGGAGTGTAGCCCGGAGGTAGAAAGGTTTCCAGGAACCCCAGTACCACCAAAATAACTAACTAACTAACTAACTAAATAACTTGAGGAATGGGAAGCAATGTGTTTAGTCATCTAGTGTAACAATTCATCTATTAGCAACATCATTAAAAACCTTCCAGTGCACAGTTTGTTAGTGACTTTGTTTAGGAAGTGCTGTCAAATACTTAGGAGTTTTCTGAGCTTGCAGTGGACCAAGGGAATAGTTGAACTGACCTATAGTTTTACAAATGCAGAAACTGCTGGGATTGCAACCCAGGCCTCCTCACTGTTCAGCCTGGGTTCTTCTTCTATATTCTTGTTCTCTCGGTTTCTCTATTGTCATGATATTGCTTGAAAAGTTGGTGTTGAGACTCCAGGATCTGGAATGGGCTCTTAGGATTTAAATGACATATTTATTCTCTGTGTTTCCTTTTTCTTTGTGCCTTCTCTTATTCACCCGTAGTCTTGTCCCAAAACTAGTTCTCAAGGGGTTTTTCATTCTTAAATATAGTTGACTAGAAACTCCCCTGGAGGATCTTCATAAGCTTGGAAGAAATTAAAGGTGAATGTTATTTACTATAGTTAAAATAATCCTGGTTAGGAAGACTTAAGAGACCTGAGTTCAAGTTTGTATACAGATGGTAATGTACGACTTTGGTCAACACCTTAAGCCCTCTAGGCTTTGAGTTCTGACTCAAAAAATGATCTGATCTATGCCATATTGTCACTGATGACTGCTCTTAATATCAGTGTTGTGTGTATGTAGCTTTCTAATCTGCTCAAAATTCTGAACTATATAGACAGAGACATACATATACATAGAAGGGTGATGGGTGGATATCCCAGATTTTATGAATGGGAGAGAACCAGGAGGAAATACCTGGAATTATTTTCTTTTTAATGAGTACGAATATATTTTTTATGGAATGGCACTAAATCCCAGACTTTTGATAAACTAGGAAAATGGGGCTAAGTATCAAGATTTAAAACTTCACCAGCTGAAATTGACAAGTAATAAACTACTTCATGAGAAGGAAAGAAAATAAAAATTCAACTAGATAAAACAATATTAGGCAGATTATTTAACAAACTCCCTGTGGCTTCATTTCTGCATATGTAAAGAATTTAGACTAAATTTTACTGTAATTTCTGTTCTGTGTAGGTTACAAGTACAGGGGAAGGTATTTCTGACCTTGAAGGGAAGGAAGATCTTTAGTTAGTTTTTCTCTTTTAGTTTTGGGTCTTTTCCTGAAGGTATAATATATTCAAATTATTAAAAATCAAATATAGAAAGACATGGGGAGAAAAAGCCAAAATATCTAAAATATTTCCATATATATATATATATATATATATATATATATATATATATATATATAACCATGATTGAGTTCCTGTCAATCATTTGGTAAAGGTACTATTAGACTTTGGTATAAGCAGCAGAAAATGTTTTATAACATTCAAGGTGAAAGAAACAAGCAGTTATAGCTTATATTTCCAAACTAAATTAAACCCAAGTGAAATACATACTTGACAGATTGCTGGGCATTTCATTTCAGTGTCACCCTCCAGGGATATCTCCCTTACCCACCTCCCCAGTGCCTCTCCCAACCACCACCACCACCAACTTTACATAGTTCAAAAAGGAATTTCAATAGAATCTGCTTTCAGGCAGGGAAGAGCCTTAGTATTCATCTGTCTCTGGCACTCCCTGCCTCAGCCTCACTGCCATGCAGTCCCATGGTAGACCACTGGCCACACTCGGCTATCCAGCGGTGCTTGCTTGTGTAGTCTCAGGAGCTTGAGCTGCAGCACAGACCCTGGGGCTCTTTGAATAAGGGAACTACTGTTAGTTCAATGACTCATTGATTTTTTATGTCTCATGGTATGTCATTGATGACATATGTCCTTATGTATTTAGCCAGCCATCTAATGGGGAACCTTTAGGTCATTCCACTATTTGTTGTAAATAGTGCCATAATGAACACTTTATACATGTACCTTGAATACCTATTTGTTTCTGTCTAGAGTTTACACCCAGGAGTCATATTGCTGTATTAAGAGTTAGACCTGTTAAATTTTGACCCATATTTGCAAATTTGGGTGCCAGGATAGATGAGCCATTGTCCGTTCCCGAGAGAGCCACATGCACAGTGCCCTTTATTGTCGTGCTTGCTGATGATCTCTTTGGGAGAAGAAAATAGTTCTGGCTACCACGATTTCAGAAGAGGAACATATGGCCATACACATGGCAAAATTATCTCTGGAGAACTTGGGTTCCTCTTGTGTTTGGGATCCATCTGCTAGGAATTTATTATTTTTCTTGTTTTAATCCCTTCCAACTTTGAGTTGAGTTGGTCATGTCAACACATTTGGATTCAGAGATTGAGCTATTTATCTTTGTGTTTTCTCATGATATTTGAAGGAATGGCCAGATTTTCCTCAGCCTTCCAAGCACTTTCTTTTTATTGTGTTTTTCCACATAGGTATCATTTGCCCAGTGACATAACTATAAGTTCAGAATATTTCAGGTAAAATTTTCTAAAATACTCTAAAATCTATTCATGAGCCTAACATTCCTCAGAACTCTAGAGGAATGGCACATCTCTCCTTAGCTCCATTGTTTACAGGTTCCTAATGTCCATAGTTGGGCTAGCCAGTTCTAATTTGAATCTTAGTTTTGTTCTTTAGCCAGAGTCTTCTGCCATTTGAGTTTTTATTATTTCCCTATATTGGACTCTTATTCTTTAGAAATATTCCTATAATCTGTGCTCATGATTGACTTGAAGGGTCTTCTAGAAATTGCAAAGGCTGGTGTAAAAATCCTATTGTCAGTGTGGGATCATATGGTTTCTGATATTTTGAATCAAAGACTCAGGACTTATACATACGGTATAAAGAATGCTAGACAAATAGTTTCTTCTATTAGAACCATATCAAATAGGGTAGCAGATGAACAACTTTCTGAGGTCTGTGTTAAGAGGTGGATGGAGCTTTCAGCTGGGTCTCATCATGCTTCATCGAGTGTGTCTGCCCTTGGGCAAGTCATTTCATATTGGGCCTCATTCCCAGTTGGTAAAAGTTCCAAGCTGTCACCTTCCATTATTCCATAACCTCTCAGCTTGAAGTGGGCTCAGAGATAGGGAGGGAGGCATTAAAAATGAAGTCACAAACTCAGCAAAGAATACTCCCTGTGGTGTCTGAATAAATCCTCTGCACACAGGGGAAATCTATATTCAGAATCTTCCCAGAGGAATAAGACAAACTAGAAAATCTGAAAAGCTCTTGCTACCAAACACTAGATAAAATGTAATAGAGGTGTGTTTGAATGCATTGCAGAGCTAGCTGGGAAGCATTATCAAGAGCTGACAGTGCAGAAGGCCCTGAAGACCTGAACTGCTTTAAGAGTGAGGGGAGGGGGCAGGTGGTGGAGAGTGAGTGCTGGACCTAGGTTTTACCACATAGGATTTGGCGCCTCTTTGAGGGGGAAGTTGTAAGTGAATCACCTACCCAGAAAGTCAAAAACTAAAATAGTAACATTAAAAACTATATATGTACATGTCTAGATAATGCAAAGCAACCAGCAATTTAAAATATTTAAACTTAAAAGCAAAATATTATCTAAAGAAAAATAGAGTTAGGGCCAAACAAATGCATCTTAGTGACCTTAGGGCAGCTATAACAAATTGCTACAACTGGGTAGCTTGAAAAAACAAAGATTTATTGTCTCACCATTTTGGAGGCTAGAAATCTACAAACAAGCCTAAAGGTTCCAGGGGAGGATCTATTCCATGCCTTTCTCTTAGATTCTGGTGTTACTGGCAGTTGCTGGCATTTCTTGGCCTAGAGAAGCCTTACTCTAATCTAGGCCACTGTCATCATGTAGCATTCTCATCGGGAATTGGCCTTTATGTCTTTTTTTCCTCTTATAAGGACACAGCAATAGTTGATTAAAGGCCAACCCTAGTGCGGTATGCTTTCATTTTAACCACATCTGCACAGGATTATAAACGAGCCCTTATTTCCAAACTAGGTCACATTCACAGGTACTAAGGGTCATGACTTCAACATGTGTTTAGGGAGAGACACAATTCAATGCATAACATTCAGTAAAAAGAACTGGTTTAAATTGGCTTTTTAGAAAGATTTTGCTTTGGCTTAGAAAGCAAGAGCCAATTCTCTGCTGTATGTGAGAGGCACATCTAACAGTGGAGCGATTCAGAAAGGTTGAAAGTAAGTAGATCAACAGTGATGTGCCAGGCAGACAAAAAAGGGTGTTTGAACCCTACTATCAAATAAGATTAAATTGAGGGTAGGAAATATTAAACAAAACAATGGCTTGTTTTTGTTTATCTTTTACATAAGAATTTTACCTACTTAACATACAAGGAATGATAAAGTTAACATACAAGGAATGATAAAGTTAGAATTTATCGTTTTGCAATCCCCAGTGTAAGAGAAACAAAAAAAAGGTTCTGGTAGAGTGTCACTCAAGGATGTTAAAGCCAGTGAAATACTTTTCAGAACATTACCGCTAAATCAAAAGGTTGAAATGTGTTTCTGTACTGAAGGAATCTGGTGGTTACCTCCTTAACCAAATGATCAAACTAAGCATCAGTAATAGTGGGACTGCCTGACATTTTATGCCTCCTGATGTGATGTAGTCAGGTTGGTACACATTATGGTTTGAGGCATTCTTCCAAAAAATAAGTAATATTGATCCAAGTCTTTATCTAACTTTGAGATTTCAGAAAACATAAGAGTAGAAGAAGCACAAGGTGAACAATACTGTCAGGAAACACTTAAATGATCCTGTATTATGGAATGTTCTCTAATATAAATGGAGAATTTTCCAAGACAGTTGGCCTGGTCTCTTCATAAAGCTAATGCCTTTAAAAGATTAAAAAAGAGAGAGGGGTTTATTTCAGAACTAAAAGATAGATGTAAGCTGGGCGTGGTGGCGCACACTTGTAATCCCCGCGCTTGGGAGGCGGAGGATCACGTAGGTTCGAAGCCAGTCTCCCGGCTTAAGAGACCCTGTTTCCAAATAAAAATATAAAATAGGTCTGGGAGTGTAGCCCGGAGGTAAAAGGGTTTCCAGGAAGCCTAATACCACCAAAAAAAAAAAAAAAGATGAATGTAAGTTGGGTGTGGTGGCACACACTTATAAAGCAAGTATTTGGCAGGCTCACTGCCAACCTCAATGATTTAGTGAGGCCCTCCACAACTTAGTGAGACCTTGTTTCAAAATAGCACTGGGGTGTTGCTCAGAGGTAAAATGCCCCTCAGTTCCCCCATGAAAGATATAATGAGCAAATGTAAACCTTTATTGTATTCTGGTTTGAAAAAAATAAGTTTTAAAGACAATTAGGGTAATCAGGCATATTTGCATATGGAACAGCTATCATTGGCTGTTAGGAAGTTATCTTTTAGGTGGGCTATTGGTATAGGAGTTGATATTAGGTGGTAATTTGAGACAAGGTTCCTATCCTAAAAACAGGTGCATCCTAATAGATGCTTAGCATAGTATTTGGGAGTGAAGCATTAAGAAGCCATAATTTGTTTTCAAGTCATTGAATAAAAAGAAAAAGGCCAGGCGTGGTGGTGCATACTTGTAATCCCAGCGCTTGGGAGGCAGAGACAGGAGGATCACACAGGTTCAAAGCTGGCCTCAGATATTTAGTGAGGCTATCAGCACTTAGACTCTGTTTCTAAATAAAATATAAAATGGGTCTGGAAGTATAGCACGGAGGTAGAAAAGCCCTAGGTTCCACCCCCAGTACCTCACCCCACAAAGTAAAAATAAAAAGGAAATATGCAAAGTTGTGGATATTTATTTATTTATTGGTTGTACTGGGGTTCCTGGAAATCCTTCTACCTCTGCGCTACACTCCCAGACCTATTTTATATTTTTATTTGGAAACAGGGTATCTTAAGCCAGCAAGGCTGGCTTCAAACCAGCGTAATCCTCCTGTCTCCATCTCCCAAGCGTGGGGATTACAAGCGTGCACCCGATGTGTAAATTTTTAAATAAGGGTGGCAGGTATATGGGTGATAATCCTTCTTTTCACTATTTTTATAACAAAATATTGGGTGTACATCAAGTTGAATTTATTTCAGATCTGCTGTAGTGATTTGTTTTCAAGTAAGCTGCTAATAGATTTTCCATCTTAGATGTAAGGTAACATATAGAATTATCTCCATAAATCCTTATTTATGCATTTGACAAAATTTAATGTTCATTCCTTACAGTAATTCCTACTAGAAATAAATAAAAACTTTATTTAGTGTGCCTCAGCCTCACAAATCAAAACATACCACAACACTGAAATGTTCCACTAGTCTGAGGAGTACTAGTACTTCATTATCAACACAGTTCAATAAAAGCAAAAGATAAAAGTATGTAAATTGGAGAAAATGTAGTAAACTAATCATTATCATCTGAGCATATAAAACTTTACAAAATCAATTGAAAAAATATGACAAGCACTTTTTTTTAGTGTTACTGGGGTTCCTGGAATCCCTACATCCAGGCTACACTCCCAGACCTATTTTATACTTTTTTTAAAATTTGGAAACAGGGTTTCTTAGTCAGTGCGGCTGGCTTGGAATCTGCACGATCCTCCTGTCTCTGCCTCCCAAGCGTGGGGATTATAAGTGTGTGCCACCATGCCCGGCATGACAAGCACATTTATGTTATGAACTTAGAAATATTAATGCACAGAAGTGGCCTATATAGATGCAAACAACCAATTAGAAGATATAGTGCAAAATACCTTATTTGCAGTAGTATTTTTTAAAGATGAAATGTCTAGTCATAATTACAGATAATTTTTTCTTCTTTTAATAAAAATCCTGTAAGTAAAATTCTTCCTATAACACATAAGAAGTAGGATGATACAGCATGTTCTTTATGTTGATGGAAAGACTCAGTATAGTAAAGGAGTCAGTCTTCCCCAACTTAAACTGTAGATGGAAGTTGATAATTGGATAAAAAGATTGGACTCATAGTGTACATCTCATACCAGGACATGTTCCAAATGGAATAAATGAATATTTAAATGTTAATAAATGAAATATAAAATTACTAGAAGAAACTGTGGAATAAATTAAGTAACTTGGGTTTGGTGAAAGCTTTTCTAATTATGACCCTAGACCCAGGAAATAAAAGGAAGCATCAACATGTATACCTGTCTAAAAAGAAATCACTCTCTTGCAGAAAATACCCATGAGCTGGTCATGGAAAAATTTGAACAGATGGAAAAAGAAAAAAAAAAAAAAACGATGAGCCCTTGTGCTCCTCTTTCCCCAGTCTCAACTGTTGTATGTGATGGCTGCACTTGTTTATTTTGAAGGTTCTCCTTGCTGTCCCATCATCTTATATAAGAATATTTTTGTTCTTTGGCTGTTTTTCCTTAACACATGAAAATACTATTATCTGAACTAGAAAGTAATGATTCCTTAATATTCATGCTCATTCTTAATGCAAAAGAAATGTTCTGGTAAAACGCGCACACACACACACACACACACACACACACACACACACACGGTACATTCTATAGCTTTAGAGTTGCTAAAAATAAACTAAAAAGAAAGGAAGATGCTGCAGAATTTCCTGTTAAACTAAATTTAGAAATCCTTCCCTCTCGCAGTGTTCCAGTTTTCTCTGAGTCTGTTAATGTCTCCCAGTCAGCCTGTTATGTCATTTGATTATCCTTTTGTTAATCCTGGATCTTGCTCTGACCTGAATGAAGCTTGTTACGTTATCCTGCCCTTAGGAGTAGCTTAGGCATGTGGCAGATGACGGTGCAGCAATCTGTAATAAATCCCTCAGGGTGTGCCCATCACCCACTGGCAGGAGCCCCGAGCTCTGGAAGGAAGAGCCAGCTCAGGTGAAACGTGGAGGTGGTAGCCTGGGCACCTCCAGAACTGCCTGCTCATCACCAAATCAAAGTGGCTGCATATCTGTGGCTCAGGTGGGGTAAAGCGGCAATAAAAATATTCTTTAACATCCAGCCTAAGTGAATCACTTTTCATAAAGACATTTCTGAAGCTTGTGAGAGCAGCCAGTTGTGAGATTGATGAAAGTCAGATTTTTATATTATAACCATTAATTTGACTTTTAAAATGAGTGCAACTATATATTTAGAATAACATAGAGCAGTTTTATCCAATTTGCCTTAAAAATAGGTTAATGAAGGTCTTGGTGATATACACCAAAGGACTGATCAAAGTAAAATGCAAAGTTTTAGATAAGCAGCATCAAAATAATATATCTGTATTCTCTATAGCCAGAGATGTCTGGAATTCAGAGTTGTGCCATTTGAGAGTTCTTTCTTCTGGGTTGACTAAGGACTTGCCCAAGGCTCCAAGCGGGGCCTAGACTCGGTTCTTCCATCCTCAAGCCTGGGTCCTTCCCTTGGGTTTCTCCTTTCATGACTTTCAGAAGTTGTCTTCATTCCCTTAGAGTATGCTGCTTTCCAGGCAGGCATGATAGGCGTGATGCTGTTTTCTGCTCTTAACCTTAACTCTTTTTCTTCACATTGCCCATGACACTGATTCCTTTAATAAAAATCACACTGGCTTTTCAACTCTCCCAGTTGCAGCCCAGTAATTGATACTTCTAAAGATATTCATGGTTCACTTCCATTATTTTTATCTTGTTCTTACCCTGGTAAACTTTTATGTCATTTATGTCTGTCATAAAAAATGAGTGAATACAATACATTAATTTTTTTGTGATTAATTTTATGGTATTAACTGGGCATGGTAGCACACACTTGTAATCCTAGCATTTGAGAGGCTGAGACAGGAGGATCAGGGTTCGCAGCCAGCCTCAGCTACGTAGGCCCTTTGTAACTCAGTGAGACCCTGTTTAAAAAAATAAATAAGCTGGGAGTGGTGGTGCATGCTTGTAATCCAGCATTTGGGATTCTGAGACAGCAGGATTGTGGTTCATGGACAGCTTGAGCTACTTAGTGAGGCTTTCTGCAACTCAGTAAGACCCTGTTTCGCCGGGCGTGGTGGCACACGCTTGTAATCCCCGCGCTTGGGAGGCGGAGACAGGAGGATCGCGCTGGTTCGAAGCCAGCCTCGCTGGCTTCAGAGACTCTGTTTCCACATAAAAATGTTAAAAAATAGGTCTGGGAGTGTAGCCCGTGGGAGTGTATCCCGGAGGTAGAAGGGCTTCCAGGAACCCCAGTACCACCAAAAAAAAAAAAAAAAAAAGACCCTGTTTCAAAATAAAGAATAAAAAATAGGGCTGGGGGTATAGCTCAAAGGTAGAATGGCCCTGGGTCCTATTTCCAGTACTGCAAAAATTAAAATAAAGAATAAAAACTAGGGCTGGGGGTGTAGCTTGGAGGTAGAATGGCCCTGAGTTCCATCATCAATATTGCAAAAAAATATTATATGTTATGTACTATGTTTGTGAATGGACATTTTTGCTTATGAATCAAGATTTGCATGTTAATCCTCTCCCAGCTGGCTTTGTTGGTTTGTTTATTCATTTATTCACTTATTTTGTGGTATTGGGTATTTAGCTTAGGGGCATTCAACCTCCAAGCTATATTCCCAGCCCTATTTTTATTTTTGAAACAGTGTATGGCTAGGTTGATGAGAGTCTCACTACTTGCTGAGGTTGTCCTCAAACTTTTGATTCTCCTATCTCAACTTCTCAAGTACAGAAATTACAGGTCTGTACCACCAGGCCTGGCTGTTAAATGTCTCATGGTTGGGTAAAGTCCTTGGATCGTTCTTGCAAGTTTCTTTTCCTGACGGCTAAAACTGCTCCGATACCATTAAAATGAATAATGACTTTAAAAGTTAGAATCCTGCTTCTCACATAGAAGATCCTTAATTAAGCATTGGGGAAGGCTTAGAGAAAGTGGCAGTAGGGTTTTGCCTCAATAAAATAGTGTTGAAGGGAAACTCCAGCAGTTTGTGAGAATTTTAACATCTCAGGGTGGCAGTATCTGTGCTTATGCTTTACATTGACAAGTAAAGCCCTTGTCCTGATAACGCACATTCAGCCAAGCCCTGCTTGGCCCATACCGAAGACCAGAAATTTTGAAGAGCAGCCTAGAGCAACAGAAAGAACATGTGCTTTTGAATCAGGCAAATCTCTGTATCCTGATGGCAGTGACATGCTCTGAGGCCTTGGACAAGACTGTTTTCTCTTTAGTCCTCTATTTCCTTGTCGTAATTTTATTAGGCTATTATGGGAATTAAATGAGTGAGCAATAGCTATAGTCCATCCTATTAATACTTTGGAGTGGAGATGGATTTATCTTCTACCAGTTCTCGTCTCTGGCTCTGAATTGCCCTTGTGGGCCAGATGGAGCATGTTTGTGACCTCACTCACTGTCCTCTGGAGGCGCTTCATTTTCGGGTTCAGCTCTTTCTCTAGGGCTGTCTGTTGTCCCTAACGTGTTTGAAAGCTGTCTAGCTTAAAGGTAGATGCAGGTAAAGCAATGGTAATGGAGCATACCTCATAGCATTCTCTACAATCTACCTGTCTTTTATTGTGAACTTGGTGTATTTATGAGTAGACACTCAAATTAAATTTAAATGTCTCATTTCAGTCACCAACCGAAACAGAAAATTCTTCATTTCCTGGGTGAAAATATCCTTAGGTTTCAATATAAGGGGTTGAAACTTATCAGTGACACCAGCCATTTACTTTACAGCTCTTAGAGCTTGCGCTCAATTCCTTACCTCTCAGATGTGAAACCCAGGCTTTCCATAAGCTCTTCAAAGCACCTGCTACTGAAAATCAAAATCCTGTCCTAACACAATCAGGTCATAAGGTAGCCTCATAAGCATATCCCGCTTCCCACACACTCATCATGCATATTTATTCTTCATATTTCTACTACGTACTGGTACCTGGAGGGACATATTTTTTCACATTCTTGGAGTCATACAGGTGTTAGACATGGTATTCCCATTGTATTAAGTAGAGTGTGCAGAGAGAACTCAGCACATCCTCTCTGGACATCTCAGTGTGAGTATTCTGTGGTCCATTGCTGTCTGTGGGGCTGCAGAGATGGGAGATGTCTTCCAGGTCTGGACTCTGCTTGTCCTGGCTCCTCTTTACCCACTTCAGGGTCCCCGTGCACGCTGGGTTTCTGTGCCTGCGCCCTGCCTTTCATGGCTCCACTCCACTTTTATCTGCCTCACACCCGTTTTTCTATAAGTTTACCTGTATTTGAATCTGGTTTTTATCGTGAGTGGTACTGAATTTTGTTCCAGCTTAACTGATTATCATATTTTGTACATTTTATTTACTGAATTAGATTCTTCTTGGCCCTCTTTTCATGTCAGATGTTTCTTTCTGGAGAAACTCTTCCTTAAGTAATTCAGGAACCCCACTGTGGCATTCGTTCCAGCTTGAAAATACTCTAACTTGGACTTTTAAAACATGTAAACATTAAAGATGGAACCATGAAAGTTTGATTTTCTTAGAAATTTACCAACAAATGGGTAGATAGCCTGTCTGTATTTGATTGTGTTATTTTCTACTCAGAAGTTAACTGTTCCTTTCCCTTGAGCTTGTGATCTGGTCTCTAGAAGCTTAACAGGTTCCTTATACCTCTGTGGCCTTTCCTTGTGCTTTGAGTTTGGTATATGAAGAAGGCCCATTTCTGAGAGCTGTTTTAAATGTGATATTTTAAGACTGCATGGCCCCATTTAAGAAATTAGGCTATGCAAATCCAACCTGATTACAAGATTCAGGTTTTAAGAAAATTGGAAGTGCATTTAAGGTTCTTTCTTATCACAGAGTTTAGGTTTTACTAGAAATAAAAATTTGAATTTTAGGGTTTTTGTTTTAAATGAAAAGAATTCCATTTCTATCACTTTAATTCTGAGTCCTAATTGAACATATTGTTATTTTTCTCCATGATCAGAAATTGGTTTTGTTGCCTTTAACTTTTATTTTTTTAGTTTATTTCTTGCTTCTGTGTTTACTTATTTAGCAGTACTGAGGATTGAACCCAGGGTTGCATTGGATATTTAATTCAATTTGAAGAGAACTGATATCTTAACAATATTGAGTACTCTAACCCATGAATAAGATTGATCTCATATGTTGAATTTAAAAATTTTCTCATCAGTGTTGAGTTTCACTAATATAAATGCCATATATCTTTCTTAAAAATCCTTTTATTGGTGCATTCTAGTCTCAAATTGTAATGTAGTTCACAGTGATAGTGATACAGATGCACACAGAACTTGGTGGGCTTTCTCCTGGCTCCCTCCCTTCCCTATACATAATACTGAGATTGGCAGTGGCATTCTCACATACATCATGTCAAAGGAAGTCATTCCTTTGTTGATTCTCCTTCTCCCCAGATCACCTCCTTGGCTATACTGGAGTGTCTACTATCTGAAGCCCCTCTGGTATCCTGATTACGTCCTAGATTCTGCATATAAAACATATGACATTTCACTTTTTGTGACTGGCTAATCTAACTTAACATAGTGTTCTCCAGGTTCATCTGTTTTCTCTTGCAAATGACCTAATTTTGTTCTTGGTTGCAAAGAAGAATTCCATTTTGTGTGTATTCCATAGTTTTGTAATTAATTCATTTTTAATGGATATCTGGCATCCATATTTGGTTATTGTGAATTATACTTCTATAAACATGACTATACATATATTACTGTAATATTCTGATTTCCATCCCTTTGGAAAGATACCCAGGAGTGATGTACCTGGATCTTATGGTGGCTCCATTTCTAGTTTTCTGAGGAATATCCATACAGATCTCCATGGCACTGCACTAATTTGCAATCCCAGCAACAGTGTAAAAGAGTTCCTGTTTCTCCACATCCTCGCCACAATTTATTGTTGTCTGACTTCTTGATGATTGCCATTATTATTGGGTTTAGATGGAATCTCAGTATAGTTTTGATTTGCATCTCCCTGATTGCTAATGGTGTTGAAAATTTTTCATCTATTTGTTGGTTATGTGTCTTCTTTTGTGAAGTGTCTATTTAGTTCAGTTGTTCATTTCTTGATTGAGGTTTTTTAGTGTTATATCTTTTAAGTTCTTTTTATATTCTACCTATTAGTCCTCTATCAGAGGAATAGCTTGCAAAGATCTTCTCCAATTCTGTTGGTTTTCTCTTTAGACTCTTGATGGTTTCCTTTGATGAAAAGAAAAATTTTGCTTGATGCCATCCCATTTATTAATTTCTATTTTTATCTCCTTAGCTTTGGTGGTCTTGTTGAGGAAGTTTCTACCTATCCCTCTCTGTTGGTGTATTGGACTGATTGCCTCCTCTAGTAACTTCAAAGTCTCAGGTCTAATTTCCAGGTCTTTGATCCATCTGGAAATGATTCTTGTGCAGGGTTAGTAGGGATTTAACTTCATTTCTCCTACAAATGGATAGCCAGTTCTCCCAACACCATTTATTAAAAAGGCTGTCTTTTCTTCAATGTGTGTGTTTGGCACCTTTATAAAAAGTCCATTGGGTATGAGTATATGGATTTATATCTTTATCTTCTGTTTTGTTCCATTGGTCTGTGTGTCTTTTTTTTTCTGCCAATACCGTGCTGTTTTAATTACTGTTGCTCTGTAGCATAATTTGAAGTCAGGAATTGTGGTGCCTCCTGCATAGTTCTTATTGCTAAGAATTGCTTTAGCTATTCTGGGTCTTTTGTTTCTCCATATGAAATTTAGGATTGGTTTGTCTAGGTCTGTGAAGAATGCCATTAGTATTTTGATAGGGATTGCATTGACTCTCTACATCACAATAACCCCCAAAACAACAAAATAAATCTAACCCAGGAGGTAGGTATAAGACCTCTGCAATGAAAGTTACAAAACACTAAGGAAGTTGAAAAAGATCTTAGAAGATGGAAAGATCTCCCATGTTCTCAGAGAGGCAGAATAAACATCAAAATGATCATTTTTCCAAAACTGATCTAAAAAGTCAATGCAATCCCATCTTTTTGTTAAATTTAGCCTTAAATAGTTTTTTATTTTGATGCTGATTTGAATAGTACTTTTATGCCTCTTTATGACATACATTACTAGTGTATGAATACATAATAAATTTCTCTATATTGGCTATACAGCCTGAAACCTCACAGCGGACTAATTCTAGGAGCTTTTAATAGATTGTCATCTGTTTTATTCCTTCTTAATCTGCATGCCTTTATTTTCTTTCAGACTTTATTTTCTGTCCGTCCGTCCATCCATCCATCCATCCATTCATCCATCCATCCATCTGTCTGTAGATATTACGGGCTATAGCCTTGATTACAATGTTGAGTAGAAATGGTAAGTGTGAACATCATTGTGAGCACTCTTGCTATGTTCCTGATTGCAATGGAACATCCATTTATTCACTATCAAATATGCCATTATCTATAGGCTTATCATATATGTCTTTTTAAAGTTTAGGGCACTTTATCCCTGGGTACTACCCCCAATACCACACACACACACACACACACACACACACAAATAAATAAATAAATAAAGTTTAGGGCACTTTAGATTTCTAATTTCCTGAAAGTTTTGGTCAGAGGTATATGTTGGATTTTTTAAGATGCTTTATGCATCTATCAAGATAATATGGATTTTCTTTTTTAATTTCTTAATATTGTGATTGGTTTTTTAAATGTTAACTTAAAAGATACATTTGCTGGATTTTCTAATGTCCTATAATAAACATACTGCATTTATAACAAAAACATGACAAAACTGTGACTAGTGTAAATGACATCAAAAAAGGAGAAATAATGAAATAAGCCTAAGTTAAAAAATCTAAACCTATATTCCTAGCATAAACTTCACTTTACTGTTTTTTAAAATATTTGTTGAATTTTTAGTTGTATTACCTCTCAGTCTCCTTCTTAACATCCTTATTGTGTTTTCTTTATTTCTGAAAAGACTGTGTAGAGATTTATCAATTTTATTGATTTTCTCTATTGTTTCTCTGCATTTTAATTAATTGATTTTTACTTTGAACTTTATTTCCTTTCTTCTGCTTACTTTGAGTTTGTTTTTCCTCTTCAGTATGTGATGTAGAAAACCAAAGTAATTGGGTTGACTTTGTACTTTTTTTTGTGTGCGTGGTACTTGGGTTTGAACCCAGGGGCACTCTACCTCTGAGCTATGCCCTCAACCTATTCTTTTTTTATCTATTGTTTTTTGCAACAGGGTCTCAAAATGTTATTGACAGCCTTTTTAAGTTGCTAAGGCTTGTTTCAAACCTATGATCCTCCTATTTCAGCATCCCAAAAATTGGTTTTACAGGCATGTACCACCATGCCTGGCTACTTTTCTTCTTTTTCTACCATGTATTTAATGCTGCAACTTTTTGTTGAAGTACACTACTTTAGTGCCATCTCACAAATTCTGTATTGTGTTTTCCTTCTGTTTGTTACTTTCTAATCTCCTTTTGATTGCCATTGGGATATTTAGAAGTATATTATTTACTTTATAGCTATTTAGGGATTTTCCAAGAATCTTTCCATTAATACTTCCTAATTTTTTTTTTTGGTGGTACTGGGGTTCCTGGAAACTCTTCTACCTCTGGGTTACACCCCCAGACCTATTTTTATATTTTTATTTGGAAACAGGGTCTCTTAATCCAGCAAGGCTGGCTTCGAATGTTTGCGATCCTCCTGTCTCCACCTCCCAACCTCGGGGATTACAAGTGTGCACCACCAAGCCCGGAAATACTTCCTAATTTAATTTCATTGTGGTTAGAGAAAATACCTTGTATGAATTTAATCCCATTTAGCATATTGAAACATTTTTTATGACTGGGAATATTGTGTGTCTTGGTAAATATTTCATGTTCATTTAAAAATGTGTATTTGTTGTTGGATAGATTGTTCTATATATGTTAATAGGGTGAATTCCATTGATGATATTCATCTTTTTCTGTTTCATTTGTTGATAATTTCTATTGCTATGTTTTAAGTTTCATTAATGATTTTCCTACTTTTAATTCTATCTAATGTATTTTTATCTCTAATACTGTAATATTCATTTCTAGATATTATTTCTATTCATTCTATAACTGAAAATATCAAATATAATACAATTGTTTTCATGTTCTTGTGAAATAATTTTACTATTGGTTTAAGTTCTGAATTGGATTTAATTAGTTCACTTTGTTCATTAGGATCACGTACAAGGAAGCAAAATATATACGTATATATGTAAAATACATATAGGATTTCTTGCATACAAAGAAGCAAAACTTATCTATATAGACATACATACACACATAAACATATATATAGATATAGATCTATAAAGATCTATGTTTTGCTTCTTTTTTTGCCAAATAATCTTTGGCTGCATGGTTTTGTGAATTTTACCTTCCAGAGTATTGAGTATTTTTTATTTTATTTCTTCTTTTTTTCTCGGTTCTGGGGATGAAACCCAGGGGCATTCGACCTCCGAGCTACACCCCCTGCACTGTTTTTTTATTCTTCATTTTGAAACAGGGTCTCACTGACTTACAGAGGGCCTCACTAAATAGCTAAGGCTGCCCGCAAACTGCAATCCTCCTGCCCGCAAACAGCCTCCCAAATGCTGGGATTACAAGTGTGCGCCACCATGCCCGACTTAGTATTGGGTATTTATTTATTTATTTATTTATTTATTTATTTATTTATTTTTGTGGTACTGGGGTTCCTGGAAACCCTTCTACCTCCAGGCTACACTCCCAGACCTATTTTATATTTTCATTTGGAAACAGGGTCTCTTAAGCCAGCGCGGCTGGCTTCGAACCTGCGCGATATCTCCTGTCTCCGCCTCCCAAGCGCGGGGATTACAAGCGTGAGCCACCACGCCCGGCTTTAGTATTTGGTATTTTTATATTCTTATGAAAGTTCTTGAATTTTTTTTTGGAACACAACTAAATTATTTGGAAATAATTTTATTCTGTTAGATCTTGCTTTTTTGTGTGTGGGTCTGGGGATGAAACCTAGGGGCATTCGACCTCTGAGCTACACCCTGTACCCTGAATTGTATTCTTTATTTTGAAACAGGGTCTCACTAAGTTACAGAGGGCCTCACTAAGTAGCTGAGTCTGTCTGCCACCCGGGCTCCTCTGGTCTCAGCCTCCTGAATGCTAGGATTACAAGCGTGCGCCACCATGCCTAGCTTTAGATCTTGCTTTAAATTTTTGCAAGGGCGTCAGAGCAGTGTTTATTCTATAGCTAAAGCACATTACTTTGCATAGTAAGGCTTCTCTGAGTTCTCTACTCAATTCCAGATAAATTATGAGCTTTACCAGTGTATCTCATGGGAGTAGATGCTACTCCTGGTTCCACAGAAATGCTGGGCACTGTTTCCTCTAATCTTCTGGGATAATTCTTCCTACAGTCTTGTATAATTTCCTCACATGCATGCATTTCTCAGTGTTCTGCTGAATGGTCAGGAGAGACTCTAGAGATTTTAGGGTTCTCTCTCTGGGACTCTACCCTACACAGTCTATCCACAGCAGCGGTCTAACACCGTGATCTCTGAGGCTTCACATTTGTCTTCCCGCCTTGCATTGCAACCTGGACAGTCTCTCAAAGCAGTAAGTTGGGAGAGGGTAGAGATCATGTCATATTTTTCCTGTCAATCAGGGATCAATGCCTTTCATTTTTTGTGCACATGTGCACATGCCCACACACATACCACTCATTAGTTGATTGATTCTGGTAGGAAGATAAATCAGTCTGTCTTACTCTGCCTTGCCCTGGAGCTGAAGTCTGATGGTCTGCTTTAAAGTTGTTTAAATCTGTCAGTTCAGTGGTTTGCAGAACCCTCCATTATGGTCCAGTGGGAATGATGATGTGAAACCAAGGCTCCCTTCTTTCTCAAACCTCCCTCAAGAAGAAAAATGTCTGGTCTTTGTGAACTTCATTTGTCTTATCTCTAACATGTGACATTTGTAGAAAAGGACTCCTGTATCTGCCTTTGTTGAGGAACTAGACACCATGACATGCTAAGGATATGGAAGAGAATATACTGTCTCCCCCTTTCTGAAACTCACAGGCAAAATTGGGGGAAGAGAAGTTAGAATATAGCACAGACATAAAGATGCTAATAGAGATATGCAGAGTGCTCTGAGCACTTTATTGGATATTAGAGAAGATAATTTAATGAAGGTGCATAGTGTCCTCTGTATGCAGTGAAGGGCTGTATGTGTGTTTGTGTGATTGGTGGTGGTAGTCAAAGATGTTTCGACAGTTGATGCGTCCCCATTGTTTTTCCCGAATCAAGTTATGCACCTGACCTTTTCAGTTTTAAGTTCTGTTTGGAACCTCTCAGTTCTCATTATTAATGAGTTTCAGGGAATGCTGGTGCCCACAAGGTATGCAGTGAGTTCATTTTTCTTCCTTCTGTTGCAGGTTCTTTGGAGTTTTGGCTCTGGCAAATGGCAACTTGTACCCAGTGAACTTTTATGTGAATTCAAATCTTGGAAGTTAGGGCTACTGTAAATCTCTACCGATATTTTGTTGGTTAACACTTAACAACTCCAGATGGCAATGGTAATGCTTTAGCATTTACCATATGGAGAAATAAAAGGAAACTTTCAGAAGAAAAAAACAGTGGTAAATTCAGATCTCTCTCTCTCTCTCTTTTTTTTTTCTTGGCATTGTACTTTAAACCCAGGGGTGTGCTATCTCTGAGCTACATCACCAGCACTTTTTATTTTTTTACTTTGAAATAGGATCTTGCTAGGTTGCTGACAGTCTCTCACTAAATTGCTGAAGCTGGTTTTGAACCTGTGATCTTCCTGTCTCAGTCTCCCAAGTAATGAGATTGCAAGTGTGCACTGCCATGCCCAGCTAGATCTTATGGAAAAGCACTAGGTCATGCTGGGCCACACTTACAGCATGTTGGCTTTTTTGTTTTTCCGGTACTGAGGATTGAATGCCCAGGGGCATTCTACTTCTGAGCAACACCCCTAGCCCTATTTTTTATTCTTTACTTTTTGAAACAGGGTCTCACTAAAATTTGGAGGGCCTCACTAAGTAGCTGAGGCTGGTCACGAGCCCAGATCCCTCTGTCTCAGCCTCCCAAGTACTGGGATTACAAGCATGCACCACCACACCCAGTGCATGTTGGCTTTTTAATGTGATTTTTAAAAGCCTCTCATTCCATTGATAACAATATAATGAAATTAAGAGGAAGAACTGTATGTTGACATGATAAGCTGCTACGATTGATATGATTGCTTGATGTGCAGCATGGGGGGGGGTTTACACAGTGTGGTGGAAGAGCACACTTGGGGGGTACAGGTCTCCGGATCTACCTCTCAATACTCTCATTTAGCCATTCAGGAGAATGGAAGGTGCAGTGAATGTTAATTAGTTTCTGGATGGTGCTGGTTCAGGTGGGTCCTGCCCTTACGCACTGGTGGTTGCAATAAGCCTGTGATGGAGAGGTAACAGAGTTCTTTCTTCTTTTTCCTCCCACAGACTTCTGTTGTTTTTTTTTTTTTTTTTTTTTTTTTTGGTGGTACTGGGGTTCCTGGAAGCCCTTCTACCTCCGGGCTACACTCCCAGACCTATTTTTACATTTTTTTTATTTGGAAACAGGGTCTCCTAAGCCAGCGCGCGCGGCTGGCTTCGAACCTGCGCGATCCTCCTGTCTCTGCCTCCCAAGCGCGGGGATTACAAGCGTGCGCCACCACGCCCGGCTCCCACAGACTTCTTAAGGACATTGTTTTTATGAGGAATTTAAGGCTTAAATGTCAGAAAGTGAAAGTACATTTTTCATTAAAGAATCTTCCACATAACCTGCCTCTCTGAGTCAGTATAGCTCTTTGCCCTTGAATGGGTTACTTTCAAACTCACTGAATGTAATTGGGATTATACAGTGAACCTATTTTTCAGGGGTGTTGAGAAAACCAGTTCAAAATCAAGTTGTCTTCCTACAGTCATAACTAATGTACTTCATCCTCTCTCGTCAGTCATTGTGCCAAAAATCACTTCTTTCCAGAGTGGCTAAGTGAACTAAATAAGACTAACTTTTAAAACTTAAAGCTTCATATATGTGAATTAACTATTTCTAGGCTGTTTCTAGGCACTGTTTCTAGACCTCATTACAATCAATCATTTTATGATCTGACAAGTTCACGGCAGCTCATAAATACAAAGAAGCAGTACTCTTTCCTGGAATATAAAGTTAAGTTTTGACATCAATACATTTCTCAATACATTTGAAGGTTTTAATACTCTTGTGCTTATTAATTATTTTTTCATTTCCCTCAAATTTTTTTTTTTTTTGGTGGTAATGGGGTTCCTGGAAACCCTTCTATCTCCAGGCTACACTCCCAGACCTATTTTATATTTTTTATTTGGAAACAGAGTCTCTTAAGCCAGCGAGGCTGGCTTTCTACCAGCATGATCCTCCTGTCTCTGCCTCCCAAGCATGGGGATTACAAGCGTGCACCAATACGCCCAGCCCTCAATTTTTTTATTTTTTTATTTTTAATTTTTTATTGGTGCATTGTAGTCAAACATCTTAATGGGATACAAGATGGTGGAGATATACATGCACACATCACCCAGTTAGCCCTTACCCAATTTCCGCACCATTCCCTCCCCCTCCCTTTTCATGCTTGGCTTAGTGATTGACTTTGATGTGTTTGTTAAAGTACATCATGTACATTAGAGAATTGCTCTCTTCCCCCTCCCATCCCCTCTGGTCACCTTATTTGCTCATCTATAGAATCTCCTTCTTCATCTAAGTATAGTACTGTTTGAAGACTCCTTCTCACATCTGACTTCATATCTCACATGCATATAACAAACTATAATTTCTATATATTTTAACTGAAGAATAACATATATACTTTGTAAAGTTTCAGTACATTTATACATAATGTATTATCTTTTTGATAGGTAGAATTTCTTTTTATTCTATTATTTGTAAAAATTTCCATACATTTTTGATATGTTGAATATCCTTTTTGTAAAGTATAGTGGGCCAAAACAAATACACAGTAGTATCAATAACAGAGTAGTATTTGTAATTTATCAGTAGAAGGAAAGATGTTTTAATTTATTCTGCTTGGCTTCAAAGTTTTAATTTTAGCAGAATTTCCTACCCCCTAAAACAAATTTACTTGATACTACAACATAATGCTGCAAAAAGATGACCCTTCAGGTGAATTAACTGCATAATATTTTGCATATTTGGAGATAGGAAAGAACAAAAATCAAAATAAAAATTTACTTTCTAGCATGCTGTTGATACTTTAGGTAAAATGAGATATGAAGAAATGTGAGAAATAAAAACAACCACTCAGATTTACCACTTGGGTATCTAAATTTAACTTTAAAAAGCCCTGTATTCTTGGAGATTAAAGATGTACCACTATGAAAACAGGTAGCTCTTAATTTTTGAGCCATAGTGTGTTTCTGTGCTGTGACCTCTTCATAGAGGACTGACTCTAGTTTGATCAATGTGGGCAATTAGTGTTTGCTTTGGTAGTCACTGGAATGTCTCCCAGAGAAATGTTTTGATCATATTGAGGGGCAGTGTGTTGAGGAGCAGGATGCAACTGGTGGCGAATAAGAGATAGGTGGCCTCATTTAAAGTTCAGGCTGGTAAAAAAAAAAAAAAGAACTAATAATAAGGCTGGCATTTCTAACCACACCTGCTGACCTTTCTGAAGCCCTTTCTCTCATCTTGCTCTTTCTTGCTAATGTGCTGGGCTTGGAGACTCTTTGCAGCCCTCTGAGATTGGCTATTTGGTTAAAATGACTGGTTTTTTATTTTGGTTTTAGTCCTTACATTCAGACCCATTTAATCCCTTATCTGGATTAGGAAATTAGTATTGAAGTGGCCACATCTAGGGTTTTCTATGGCACTTGATCATTTCAGGATTTCTTTTAGTATTACAAAAGTAATATGCACTTATTATGAAATGTACAAATAGAAGAAGAAAGCTTATGATTAGGTAGCTCATAATTTTCTCAGTTTGAATAGTTTTGATATGTTGAGAACTCAGTCTTCTTATCTTGTCTTTATGTGTACATTGAACAGTTAGAATCATACTGTTTTAAGGCTAATTTCTTTTTACATTAAAATAATAAATTCCCATTGTTTAAATGGTTGTTTCTTTAGACAAATGTACTTAACCAGTCTCTTTTTTGCCTAATTTCTTGGCAAAGGTTCTTTTAAATGTCCACTTACCATTCTACTTCAGTTAAAGGAAAAGTATACATTTGTGTGCAGTTATACATATGCACTTAAGATAAATGTTCCTCAGTGTGCATTTGTAGCCTTGTCCATTGTGGTGGATAATTTTAGGTATCAACTTGACTAGGATAAAGAATACTCTGCTAGCTGGTAAAACAGTGCTTCTGGTTATGTCTTGGAGGGTGATGCTGGTAGAGATTGGCATTTGAACATGCAAATTGGATAAGAATGGTCACTCTAAATAATGTAGGCAAAAAGAATCCAACTTACTGAGGGCCCAGATTAAAAATAAAGCAGAGTAAAGGTGAATTTGTGTGTGCACACCTTCTTTATTTCTTCTGGATCTGGAACACTCATCTTCCCCTGCCTGTAGACATCACAGCCTCAAATTCTTGGACCTTCGGAATCTGGGATTTACAGCAGCTGTCTCTGGGTTCTGTGGTCTTTGGCCTTGGACCAAGAGTTACACCATCATCCTCTCTGGTTCTGAGGCCTTTGAAGATGGGTTAAGCATACTCCTAACTCCTCCAGTTCTCTAGCTTGTAATTGGTTATATTACTTTGTAGCCTCATAGCCTCCATCCTGATAAATCCTCTATTTTATATACTATTGGTGCTGTTTCTCTGGAGAGCTCTAACAAAACCACTAATAGAAAAATAGGACAGTGAGGCGGGGGCAGCTGAGGAGCCAGCCCAGTGGTGATGCCAACAGCAATGCTGGTACTTTCTACCTATGTCATCCCATATGTTGCATGACCAGGGAGATAGTGAACTCTGAAAGCTAAATAAGGGCCAGATACAGACTTCACAATGCATTTCTACATTAATAAAATAGTATGATTGTATCAATAATGCATGTGATATATAATATGATTATGATCACAGCTATAATTACAGTTATATTTAGAGCACCAAGTGCCAGGGACTGGTCATAGTACTTTCACATACGTTTGCTTATTTAATCTATAATTATCCTATGAAAGGCAAACTATAACTCACACTTTGTTGGCAAAAAGTGAGGCAAAGCCGGGCGTGGTGGCGCACACTCGTAATCCCTGTGCTTGGGAGGCAGAGACAGGAGGATGGCGCAGGTTCAAAGCCAGCCGCGTTGGCTTAAGAGATCCTGTTTCCAAATAAAAAAGCATTAAAAAAAAAAAACAGGTCTGGGAGTGTATCCCGGAGGTGAAAGGGCTTCCAGGAACTCCAGTACCACCAAAAAAAAAAAAAAAAAAAAAAAAATGTGAGGCAAAATTGTATATACTTTAAAAGTGTATAATATTAAAATTGAAGATTTTTTGCAAAGAGAGAATAGTTCTATAGAAATGATCAGCTTTTCTGCATTGGTACATCTTCAGTGTACTAATTATTGCATCAGTGAGCCCAACAAGGGAGGGAAGAAATAGAGGCAGCAACCAGAAGCAGCTCTGGAAATAGAAATACCTCACTAGTAATTACTTGTAAATGCCCTGTTTTCTAAGAGGGAAAGATTTCCGCACCCTTTATAAAGAAAAGGACCAAAATTTTAATGCAGTGATGACCTGGCTCCTGGCTGTTCTAGTAAGAGAGAGATAGTGTGTGTGTGTGTGTGTGTGTGTGTGTGTGTGTGTGTGTTGCTGGGGATTGAACCCAGGGGCATTCTACCTCCAAGCTACGCTCCCAGTCCTTTTTTTTTTTTTTTTGGTGGTACTGGCGTTCCTGGAAGCCCTTGTACCTCCGGGCTACACTCCCAGACCTATTTTTACATTTTTTTATTTGGAAACAGGGTCTCTTAAGCCAGCGCGCGGGGCTGGCTTCGAACCTGCGCGATCCTCCTGTTTCTGCCTCCCAAGCGCGGGGATTACAAGCGTGCGCCACCACACCCGGCCTCCCAGTCCTTTTTATTTATTTATTTTTGTTTGGAAACAAGGTCTTAATATGTTTCTGAGAGTCTTGTTATATTGCTGAAGCTGTCCTCAAACCTGCAATCCTCCTGTCTCAGCCTCCCATGTTGGGATCACAGGTATGTGCCACCACACCTGACAGTCCTGGTCAGATTAAATGTAACTGAGGGTCCATGGGCAATTTTCATAACAGCTTAAATATTCACTATCCTCTAGTTTTTATGTCCACTTGGAAGACTGTTTTGTAACTAAGAAGTCTCAGGGCATTGAAAAAGTAAAGACCTGCCCAAGATAACACAACCAGAAAGTGGCAGCATCGGAGCCGAGAAATGTGGCTTTGGAAATTCCTTTCTTCATTTAAATGAACCCAGACCTGGCCTGTGTCCACCAAGAAAAGATAGAGATGCTTATGAAAATCTTCTACTAAGTGAGCTTTCTTAGTTTCCATTTTTAGTACAAAATGTCAGTTTTCCGTACATGCAACATCAATTTATTGGTTCTTAAACAAGTATATCTGTTATCTTCTCTGTGCCAAATAAGAGAATGTTTAATATATTTAACATCCCATTATTCAAGAGCAAATATTTTCTGCATGCAGCCACAAACATTCATTTTTCTCTTGGAAATATTCATTTGTAATATAACCCTTTAGCTAAGTGTGCAGCAAATGTTGGTTTATAAAAATTTCTTTGTTTATCAAATGGCTGATTAGTATTTATGCACCTTGGGGACACTTTCCTTCACTGTTAATCAAGATGCTTCCATGCTGTTTATTTTCTTCTTGCATTGAACATTTTCTTCTATCAGTAACCACTGTCCACAGCTGACTGTAACAACTAGGATTCCACTTGCAGGATGTGGCAGGTGCAGGTGAGAGATGCATCTCCAGGGCACGTTAAGTAGAATAGCTGGCTCTTTGTGTTAGCTTTTTATCTCAGCTGCACTGATGCATCATGCCCCTTTCTCTCACAAATGTCTATTGTCCAAATCATTAGTGCCACATAATACAATTTTGTGTAAATTACAAAAGAAAATCAATACTCTGCAGTAGGAGCACTTTTTTATTTTTTATTTTTTTGGTGGTACTGGGGTTCCTGGAAGCCCTTCTATCTCTGGGCTATACTCCCAGACCTATTTTATATTTTTTGAAACAGGGTCTTGTAAACCAGTGCGGCTAGCTTCGAACCTGTGTGATCCTCCTGTCTCCATCTCTCAAGCACGGGGATTACAAGCGTGCGCCACCACACCCGGTATTAGTAGGAGCACTTTTAAAACACACTTGTATAGCTGGGCATGGTGGCACACGCTTGTAATCCCAGTATTTGGGAGGCGGAGACCTGAGGATAGAGGTTCATGGACAGACAATCTCTGCTACTTAGACCCGTTGCAACACAGTGAGACCCTGTTTCAAAAATTAAAAAAACCCATAGAAAACAAAACAATACCAAATTGTTTTTAAAATGCTAATGCAAGCTTATTTTATTTGTGTAAATAAATGATCTTTATAGATTTTATTTGCATTATTTCAACAGTAATGTTTTTATAACCCCTTAAAATTTTACCCATATAAACCTGGGCATGGTGGTGCATGCTTGTAATCCCAGCATTCAGGAGGCTGAGACTGGAGGATCGCGGTTCACGGACAGCCTCAGCTACTTAGTGAGGCCCTCCACAACTTAGTGAGATCCTGTTTCAAAATAAAGAATAAAATAAATGGGGCAGGAGGTGTTGCTCAGAGGTTGAATGCTCCTGGGTTTCATCCCTGGACACCCCCCCTCACACACACACACACAAAAATTCACCCGTATGTGTTTCTTATGTTCTTTCCATTAGTGTTCAGAAAACCTTTTAACATTTCCTGTGCCCACTGTTTTCACCAGCCCAGGGGCATCCTACTTCCAAGCTCTTTTATTATTAGTTATTATATTATTATTATTACTATTATTATTAATTTATTTTTTGGCGGTACTGGGGATGGAGTCCAGGGGCATTCTACCTTGGAGCTACACCTCCAGCCCTATTTTTTTATTCTTTATTTTAGAACAGGTTCTCACTGAATTGCAAAAGACCTCACTAAGTAGCTGAGGCTCTTTGAGAACCACAGTCCTCTTGTCTCAGCCTCGTGAATGCTGGATTACAAGTGTGTGCCACCATGCCCGGCTTATTATTTTTTATTTTGAAGCAGGCTCTCACTAAGTTACTGAGGGTCTTTCTGAGTTGATGAACCTGGCCCAAAACCGGCAGTCCTCCAGTGCTCCTGTCTCAGCTTCCCAAATACTGGGGGTTACACATAAGTGCCACTTTGCATGGCTAGATTTAGTATGTTTTATTGAAGATATGTTTTCCATTTGTTATATGCTCTTAGGGAGATATCCAGAGACTAATTTTTTATTATTCTTTTCTTAATAAATGTCACCAGTTAAAAAAATGGTTGTTGAGAGAGAGTGTGTCTTTTGGTCCCACACAACCATTCTGGACGGTTTAACTCTTTTCCTGATTTTCTAAAGCTTTCCTCCAAGTGAAGTGATATTAAGTTCACCTGGTAGGCTGATCTTTTCTTGTCGTTGAACATAGTCATTTGGTTGTGATCTCCTATCTTGTGTTCCCTGTCTCTAGAACTGGGAATGCTACTTTATAACAAGCTATATAGATGGTCATGTTCGGAGCTCGGTGCCCTCAGCACCGAGTGGCTTGATGGGCCACTCCAGTGTTCCTCCTCTAGCTTTCTGTTCCAGTACTTCTCTTCTGTGCCTTGAAACTTCGGCTGTTCCCAGGTACAGCCTGAAATGTCAGGAGTTAAAACATCTCAAAACAGACAAATATGGTGATGCACATCTATAATATTCCCAGTACTTGGAGGCTGCAACAGGAGGATTGTAGGCTTGCAGCCAGCCTCAGCTCCTTAGCAAGGCCCTCCCCAGCTTAGTGAACCCTGTGTCAAAATAAAGGAATAAAATAGGGCTGGTGGTGTAGCTCAGAGGTAGAAATGACACCAGGTTCAATCCCTGGTAACACATACACACAGGAAAAAGAGGAGGGGGTGGAGGAAAAGAGGGAGGGAGGAAGGAAGGAAGGCCTCAAAGCAACCCTCAGCACATGGGAATTGTGGCAGCTTCCCATTCCTCCAGGGAAGGGTGCTGCTGTGTGTTCTACACAGTCCTTTCTAGGCCCTCAGCCAGGACTGAGTCACATTGCCCAACCTGGTAACCAGTTCCAGACATGTGCTCACTGGCCTTGCCTCTAGACTCTGCCCCTGTCCCTCTCTTCCTGCTCCTTCCCTCTTCTCAGTGACCATCAGCCCAACAAACTGCTGCCCTTTATCCATGCCGCAGACTCTGCCTTGGAGAGCTCCAGAATAAGACAGCTGGGTGAGCAGTGACAGTAAAGGACAAACTTCCATTGTGGCTAGGAGCATAAAAGGGGCTTTAGCTGTATTTGTTACCTGTTTCTTCTTTTTTTAAAAAAATATCTGTAGCAAACATGACAAAGCTTTAGTTTTTGAAAAACTGGATGTGTATATGTGTACATTTTTGAGTTTGGAAAAATGTACCAGATTTCTACGTGAAACTAGTCTTCCTTTTTGACTTCTAGTTATTCTTCAGAAACCTGTTGCTAAGGGTGTTTAAAATCTGTATTCCACCTTGATATGCTTCTCATATCTTAAATAATATTAATTGATTATAAAAATAGAGGAAAAGTATCGGTGTTTAACTAATAGGGGCAATGATACAACATCGAAAGTTGAAAGAGCTTTTCCTCCATTTTTGTTGGTAAATTGTAGTATAGCTTTCTTTCCCACTAGTCCTATGGTATATAAAGTCTTTTGCTGTATTAAGGAGATTCTCTTGAGTTTTAAACAAGTGGACCATGCTCTAAGTTAGGATATATTATGTAAGAGGGGATGGTAATTCACTCAAGAGTAACATAATTTGCAGAAAACCATAATTTATTGGAAAATTTCTCTAAGGTTCCATTAAATTAAATAACACCAAGAGATTTCATATGCCATGTAAAAAGGAAAGCTAAAACCAAAAGAAAAGAATAAAAGAAAGCAAAAGGGTAACATTTTTTTTGAAGTATGTTCCCTAAGCTTACTTAGAGAACAGGGTGTTTTTATTAGCAAATCTGGGGCTTGAGGCATGCAGGGTTTCTTCCAGAAAGAAGCCATATGTTCTTCTGTGCATGCCAGCCTTGTGACAGTCACGACTCTGCAGCCCTGCGAATGATAGGAAGGCAGGAACAAAAACCCTTCTCGAAGCCGCATCTTCTGGGATGCCGGCTCTCCTTTGGCTGAGTGGTTTTGTGTTGGGTAGATCCAGAGCAAAGCTTCACCATCACAATCTCACCATGTTTCTCGCTGCTGCGAGCTGAGTGTTTATACCCCCCACCCCCGTCCATCATACATTGAAACTCTTCCATGTGATGGTATTTGGAGGTGGGGTCTTTGGGAGGTAATTATGTTAGACCAGATATTAAGGGTTGGGCTCTCAGGCTGAACTTCATATCCTTTTAAGATGAAGAGGAGGTAGAGAGATCTTTCTTATTTTGAGCAAAGAGGGAAGGACATGTGAGGGTGCAGCTGTCTGCAAGCAAGGAAGAGAACCTCACAAAATCTACCATGCCAGCCAGCACTATGACCTCGGACCTCAGCCTCCACAGCTGTGGGAGAAAACATTTCTATTGTTTGAGCCACCCAGGCTATGGTATTTTGTTTTTTTGACACACTAAACTTACCCCATTCCCTCCTTGTTCTTAGAATGAGGCCTTTATTTAGTACAAAATAGTTTGCAGATCCTGGCTCCTGCCAGGATCTCCAGTTTCATCCTGATAGCCTTCTTCTATCTTCTTCAATCTTCACCTGTCCTGGCCTCTTGGAGGAGCCAGGCTTCCATTATATACCCCAGTGAATAATAATAATACTAATTATCTTTTTTGTTTTCTGTGGATGGAAGGAACCCAGGGGCATTCTCCAAGCTATACCCACAGCCATATATATCAAAAAAATTTTAAATGTCAAATTAGGCTGGGCGTGGTGGCGCACGCTTGTAATCCCCGCCCTTGGGAGGCGGAGACAGGAGGATCATGCAGGTTCGTTGTATTGTAAATAGCTCTACGGTAGGTAGAAATTATGAGTGAAACAGACAAGTTGGATATGGAGAGGGAAAGCAGAGTTCCACTTCCAGATATTTGCTCATGCAAGTGGTGAGCACTGACAATCTGGAATCTGCCTGGCAGGCATGGAGGTGCAGGTGGAAGCTGGTATGACAGTCTTGAGGCAGATCTGTTTCTCTCTCAGAGAAACCTCAGTTTGTCCTTAAAGCTTTTTCTTTGATTGGATGAAACCCACCACATTATCAAGGATAATCTCCTTTAGTAAAAACTCTGATGATTATAGGCATTATCCATAGTTATTAAATATCTCCATAGCGATACCTCTAGGTGTTTGATTGAATAACTGGGTACCATAGCCTATCAGAGTTGATAGATGAAACTATCAACCTTCACAGAAATAGACGTCAAAGTTTTAGTTGCAAGGTATTTTAGAATTCTCCTCATTATCCAGTCCTGCCATGCTCCAGCAAAGGTTAGAGATGATTTTACAACACTAGGAAGTAGAAAAAGCCTTCCAAAAAGTTTCTTTTAACAAACCAAAACCTAGAGCAACTCCTTTGCCTTATCAGCTGGATCAAGCATTAGGTTCTACTTACTAAGTAGATCTGAAGTCTCAAATTAATTATTAGCACCATTATTTGTTTTATGAGTTATTTTTTTTGATGGTATTGGGGATGGAACCCTTCTACCTATGGGCTACACT
Source organism: Muscardinus avellanarius (assembly GCF_963383645.1). Lineage (NCBI taxonomy): Eukaryota > Metazoa > Chordata > Mammalia > Rodentia > Gliridae > Muscardinus > Muscardinus avellanarius. Next base: position 56,268,292 of record NC_137799.1, on the reverse strand, counting down.
CCCAGACCTATTTTATATTTTTATTTGGAAACAGGGTCTCTTAAAGCCAGAGAGGCTGGCTTCGAACCTGCGTGATCCTCCTGTCTCAGCCTCCCGAGTGTGGGGATTACAAGCATGCGCCACCACGCCTGGCTCTTTTATGAGTTTTTTAAACTCAAGGAAATTTATGACTGAGCTTTTGATAGCATTTTAAAAAAACTACTATATGATGTAATTTCAGACTCAAGTCTTAGAGCCTGTTTTAGCAGCTATTCATATATTAATATTAGTAGTTTATTGCCATAGACTGAAAAATGAAAAAATTCTTGCTATTGCCAGAGAAGGAAAACATTATGAAAATATCATTCCTTGCTGCTAAACTGCCCTCTCAAATTATCCTTTATCTGAAGTGGAACTAGATTATTGCGGGGAATTGAAAAATAGAAGTGTGCTAATTTTTGAAATTTTGCATATTGTGTATACTTTAAACTTTTTCTATAACACAAAAATAAGAGTGCTTGCAAATGATAGGATAGGTAATAAAGTATTTTTTTCTAGTGAGTCACCAATTGATACTTCCATAATAAATTTTGTCAACTTTATTTGAGGGATATCTTTAAGGAATTAGCTCCTTCTTCTATGGGAAATTTTTACTTTAGGGAAATGGGGATTATGTCATTACTTTTAGACCCTCTGACCCCCCAGGCACAATGATAACATCATACAGATCAATTTATGCATTTTCTATATTGTATTTGACAAGAAGCAAGGGAGGCTAGGGACTGAGAAATAGGTTAAGCACTTAGCTCACTGAAACTTACTTTAAAGTTTTTAGCTCTAGATATTTGAAGATAACCAGTCTTTATCCTATTGAATTCTCAGGGAGAAAACTACTTACTGGTTTTTATATGAGGAATCTTTCTAATTTTCTTCAATGCACAAATTATACTTTGTACTTAAAAATAGTATTAGCTCAGTTTAGATACACAAAAATGCCTTTACTCATTTCATAAAATATTTTTAAATAGGGAAATTATATGATACTGGTTTTTATTTCTCAGGTGAAGAAATTTAGGCACTGAGAGGTTTTGCATTTTCTCTTTCATGTAACTACTAGCTGACATTGTCAGGACTGAAGTTTGTCTTTTGTCCATATATACAGTTATTTAGAGCATTTGCCTCAAATGGCTATCACTTACTGAGTTAATTGTGTATGAGAATTCTTATACGTGTAAGTAAATTACTGTTTGGGTCATCCATTATGCAGATATGGGAGAATAATATATGCATTCTAATTTCTGCTCTTAGAAACAAGCTGTAGTTAATTTATGAATATTAATGAAAGTAATTCTGTTTCAATTACTAGTATACACATGTAGTCCACTACTTAATAAAATTGTGATTTTTTTTGTGTGTGTGGTACTGGGGATGGAGCCCAGGGCCTTTTCTACCTCCAGGCCATACTCCTAGACCTAATTTTATACTTTATTTGGAAACAGGGTCTCACTAAATTGCTGAGCACCTCACCCAGTAGCTGAGGCTGGCTTTGAACCTGTGTGATCCTCCTATCTCAGCCTCCCAAGCGCTGGGATTACAAGCATGCACCACCACGCCCGGCTAAAAGTGTGACTTAAAAGAGGCATTTGGGTGTCATGTGTGTGGATGTACATACAGATTGACTCACATATGTCTATATGTGCATGCATTTGCATATTCATAGAAATTAAAATGCATATATTTAAGTGATATGAAGATTAATAGGAAGAATATATCATCAATATTGTGATTGTAACAAAAGTACTATAGTGGATGAATGTAGAATAGTTGGAATGAAGATAGAATTTTCTTTAGGCTTTGCTATTAATAAGATATACATCATAGTTTTTTTAATTTTCTAATTTTTTGCCTGTTCCTGATAAAGAAAATGGCATTATATTTAGGAGAGGTGATTATACTCTTATAAAGAAGATTACAGAACCAATGATAACTCATAGTTTAGCATTTTTCTTTAATTTACATACATTTTTTGTCTTAGAATAATTCATCAAGGTACTTTTTTTTTTAGCCAGGTGTGTGTGGGGGGGCGTGCTTGTAATCCTAGTATTTGGGAGGCTGAGACAGGAGGATGACAGTTTGAGGACAGCTTTTGCTACTTAGTGAGGCTCTATGCAACTCAGTAAGACCCTGTTTCAAAATAAAGATTTAAAAAATAGGACTGGAGGTGTAGCTCAGAGATAGAATGTCCATGGATTCCACCCCCAGTTCTGCAAAAAAAAAAAAAAAAAAAAAAAACAAAGACTTTTTTTTCTACTGTGCTCTGCAGTTGCTATGTTAGGTACTAAGGTGTCAGATATTTTCAAATACAAATGTGTACAATATAATTCCTGCCTTTAGCATCTTACAACTTAGCTGTGCAAAAATCCTCAGCAATTTTGCTTTTCAAAGTTAGTTCAAAGTAGTCTGACAGATGACAAATCTCATTAAAACTTTAAAGGAAATTTGATATCTTCCAGGAAGACGGGGCAGTCGCAGATGATGGAAAAGGTGAAATCTGGGTGGACATTTAAGACAGTTTGTAGGACTTGAACAGTAGAACAGGGAAATAGAGATATAAAATGGATGAAATAGACACAACACTTTGGTGGATGGTAAGGAAACCTGGCTCTGTATAATGAACTTTGTGAAAGAAATATGGCTGAGCAAAAACAGATAAGTTAGGAGGTAACTTTGTGGGTGTGGGAGTATATGAATTAATTTGGTCTTAATCCTATTGAATTTCACTGATGCTGTGATTTTCAAGGAGGCTTTTAGTGGGAGACACTGTAGTTGGTTCTAAGTGTTCAGTTAATGAAATGCAATGCTGGGAAGAATTGGAGATGTAGCTAAAGGATGCAATATCTTTTGCCTGGAGGTGACAGATAACTTGGGGATGGATGAGTCATTGCTGGAAAGCAGTGCAGCATCCTTTGGCTGGGAATAGGGGTCATTTATTTAAGACATCTCTTGCTGCTGGTTTCCCGTGGCATTTTCTTGTGTGTGCAGAGGAAAATAGCATGAGACAACCACTACTGCAGACTAAAAATAAAGAGTTTTAATTTAAGATTGAGCCAACTGTATCCTTTACTTTCTTTTTAGAAAGTGCATTCTTTGAAATACCACCCAGAGCAAGGCAGTCAGTCCTACTTGCCTCACTTTATGGCACGCTCTCAGTCGTCTTTTTGGCTGTATTCACAAAAGTAGATTGCAGTTTGACTTGAAAGATCTTTCCTGAGCACTTTTGTGAGGAATAGGATGAATAATAAGACTGAGAAGGGAAAGGTTTTGGGTTTGGTTGGAATACAGGGTGTGTGGATAGTGGCAGATAAAGTTCTAAATTTACAACTTGTCAATGTTGTACTAATAAGGGTCTTAAATCCTAAGTTTCTATAGGTTTTTTAGATGGTGCAAGCGAATTGTTTTTTAGGAGTTGGTGTAGGTTTGTAGATGGTATGTATAGAGAGACATATTGGATCACATATTCATTCTGATTCAAATGCTTTTCCTGATGTTCATTTAAGTAGGTGACCAGTTTCTCAATGGCAAACACCTAAAGACAACTAAAAGCATCAGAAAATATTCAATACTATGAAATACTAGTTTTAGAATTTGCATAACTGGAAAATAATAGCACAAAATAAATGGTACCAGGTAAGGAAAACAAAATTGCTGTTGGCCAAGTGTTCTCAGGAAGTCTGTTTTTGTACCATAGATTCTTAAGCATAAAACAAAAGGCAGCTTTAGAAAATTCTATTCAGAGAAAAAGAGATCTTAGCCATATTCCTAAGGAATGAGTCAGTTGTTATTTAGTCCAATGTTTTATTCACTGCCTTGGTATATTTAGATCCTTTGTGACTTGGAAAAATAGCCCAGAGTATAATGTAGATGTCATTTTGAGTAATACATTTTCCCTTCAGGAATATAATTAGATAAATTTTCTATCAACCAACCAGTCAAGCCAGTGTCAGTTCACTGAGTTTGGTAAACTGCTTTTCTCAGAGCAGCTTAAATGACAGCTTTTGTAGAGAAAAGAAGTAATCTATCTTACTCTTGTTCTCACTGTTGTGCTACCCCCTCTCTCTTTCTTGCTCTCTTCCTTTCCCTCTCCCCCCTCATTTTTGTGTGTGAATACATTTGTAAATTGAACAGTTAGAGCAAATAGTGATGGATTGGCCTAGTGTAAGTTTCCAGGACTGATTCTAATTACTAACATCCTAGATGCAGAAAGGAAGGGATTAGAATTACTCTCAATTGAGCTCTGTGGTACTGAGACGGTGATATAGGCCCTCGTGATTTGGATGCAATTATACTGAGGTCACCAGGATTCTCTAATGTTACTATAAGTGGTGATATTTTTCAGCTACCTGGTTTTTGTGTATATTTTGCAAATAAAATGTGTCATTTACAGCTAAACTTTGTTATGTGATAGGTAAATTTGAGGATTAATAACCTTTAACCCTCTGTGGTTCCTGATTTTCTAAAACTTGTAGGTTAAGTCACTGGCACTTGGAATTTCATTAGAATTCAGTTTAGAACCTCTTGTATTTCTCTAATTTTAGGCTTAGTTTAAAAAAAAAAACACAAAAAACTTCAGGATGCAGGCAAAGCAACTAGTTGCTGGACCAGGACACAGTTGGTTCAGGTTATAGAATAAGTGCTGCTAATGCCAGACAAAGCTTGGTCTGTGCACACTGCTGGTGTAGCTGCTAAACAGCACCATGCAGGTCACAGGTGAAGAGGCTGAGAGCAGAGATCCAGGAAAGGCCTGAATTCACGTGCAGCCTGCTGAATCTAATGGAACATTTGGCAGACCAGGTCAGCACCACGGACAGCGCTGTGAAGCCTTGGTGGGAATCTGAAAGGCTTGGCTGTTGGCATGGAAAAATTGCACTCAGGTCCTGGTTCCCCCTCTTCCTAGCTAAAGAAATCTATCATGTGCAGGTAATTTAATTTATGCAATCCTCAATTTCACATGAACACATATTAAAAGCTAAATTACAGTGAAAGTCTGTGTCAGTTATACAAATTAAAGATATTAATATTGTTTTCATTAACCTTCCATTTTGAATCAATGGCCTTTCCTAACCTAAAGTCATATTATGTTAAGGAAAATTTCTAGCTTTTCCTTAGAGTGTGAAATGAAAGTTAAGTAAGCGGTGGAAGAAAATAGGATACTACAAGCAAATACACACTTGTTGGTGAGAGAAGGAAGTCAGAATTTGCTGTATATCTTGTGGGTTCAGATACAGGTTCCTGTAGTTACTATGCCACATAATTTATCTAACAACTCCATGTACCAAGCAGAGAGTAGTCAGTCCATGGGGCTCACCCCACAGTGTGTTTCTTCTGTTATTGCTGGGGCGTGGGCAGAACTGGCATCTGGCATGTAGGGCTGAAGTGAAAGAACCCCAGTGTCTGCTTTCCCAAGAGTGCTTGTCTGAAGGCTTTCCTGATGATAGAAAGCAGGAGCAGAGAGGGTAAAAGGTCTGTCACTGTCCTGGGCATGGTGATGCATGCCTGTCATCCCAGTACTTGAGAGGCTGTGTCTCAGGATTGAGGCCAGCCTCAGCAACTTAGACCCTCAGGCACTTAGAGAGACCTTATTTAAAAATTTAAAAAGGGCTGCCGGGCGTGGTGGCGCACGCTTGTAATCCCCGCGCTTGGGAGGCAGAGACAGGAGGATCGCGCAGGTTCGAAGCCAGCCGTGTGTGCTGGCTTAGGAGACCCAGTTTCCAAATAAAAAAATGTAAAAATAGATCTGGGAGCGTAGCCCGGAGATAGAAGGGCTTCCAGGAACCCCAGTACCACCAAAAAAAATAAAAAAAACAATAAAAAAAATAAAAAGGGCTGCAAGTATATCTCAGAGTCAGAATGCCTCCTCCAGCCCCACACCTCCAGTCCTATAAGGGGGTATAAGTGCTTCCAAAGCTAGAAGAAGCTAGACATCCAGAGGCCCCTTCAGAGGAAGATGAACCCGCACGCTGGGTTAACCCAAGTTGCTGCTGAGATGGCTGCATGTTGGCCAGAGCGAGGATGCTCTGCAAAGACTCTCACCCCAGAGCAAGTGAAGGAAACCAAAGTGCATGCTTTGTTATCTGTGCATGATAACTTTGGGTAATACAGTGATGTTTTAGGAGAATACATCAAATTGCTTTTAAAATTAGGGCATTTTAAAAGGAATGAAAATCTTGTGTCTTTTTTTTAATATTCCTGTCTTTAATGAAACTAGAATTTTTTTCATGTGATCTCTTTATACATTTCTTTACCCTTGAGTCAGTATTTCATAAACAAATAGGCTATTGACTTTATTAGCGTGCATTTTACATGTTGCAAATTATCATTTGAATATGCTGATTAATAAGTATATATACATGGTAATGATAAATGATTGGGGACCAAAGAAATGCCCTTGATATCTTTACATATAGTTGTCTTCTGTCTGTAAAGATGTGTAAACAGCTGTAGGAAGCTGTGTAAACTGGTGTTCAAGTTCTTTTATCTGAAAATCAGCTAGGCTGATTCTTTTTCCTTAACATTTGATAGATGCTTGTGATTATCTGTTCAATAGCCCATTGAGGAGTGGTTTGAAGTAGCAATTTTCAGATCCATTTTCAGAGGGAAGTGGATGATGCTGTTCCTTAGACCTCTCACAAGGAAAATGTCAGTGATTAGATATTTGTATCATGCTTTATATAATAGAAAGAGCACCAGTGTTGAAATCAGAAGATACAAGTGTGAATTCTTGCTTTGGCACCCACAGAGGGTTACTTAAATCCTGAATCCTAGTTTTCTGTATGAAAATGAAACTGTCAGCCGGGCGTGGTGGCGCACACTTATAATCCCAGCATTTGGGAGGCTGAGACTGGAGGATCGCGGTTCGCAGACAGCCTCAGCTACACCCTCTGCAACTAGGTGAGACTCTGTTTCAAAATAAAGAATAAAAAATAGGGCAGGGATTATAGCTCAGATGTTGAATGCCCCTGGGTTCCATCCCGAGACCCGCAAAAAAAAAAAGAAAAAAAAAAAAAGAAACTGTCCACCTAATTCAGGGTATGGTTGCAAGAAGACATTGGGAGATACTCCTGAAAGCTCTTAAAAACTTTTGATACACCTTTGTATGTTAAACTATAATACATGTCTTTTGTGGTTACTCTCCACAGAAAGTGAGTGAGAAAGTTGGAGGAGCTGAAGGAACCAAGCTCGATGATGACTTCAAAGAGATGGAGAGGGTAAGTGCCCCACCCCTTAGAGTTCCTTTTGACATGAAATTGTCCATCCTAGGAAGGGAAGGGGAAGCTATTCTCTAATGGCATCTGATAATACATTTTGTTGTTTTTTTTTAAAAGACTCTCCTTATTGTATATATTTTAAAACAGTAAATCTAAAGTATCCTGAGAATAAAACCAGAGTAAAGGTGAAATGTCACAATGTACATTGTGACTTTACCCTCACTTTCCCAAAAGTGAGGACATAATGATAAGAGAGCTAGCGCTTGTATTGCGTGAGGTGGGAGGAAAGGAAGATGAGAATGATGTCTCAGATTTGGGGAGGTTTTGATCCACTTTCTGGCTAGAGGACTGTCCTGACACGATGTCAGCTAGAGGTAGTAGGGTGAATGGAGAGGACACCATTTTACACTCCTTGTTGCAAAGTCCATTCATTGCCCAGAGACACTCTTAATAAAAGTAAAACAAGAACCAATACTGGGGAAATTTATTAAGTATTAAAAATAATGTAAATAATTTAGAGTTCTGCCTGAAAAATTGCAGCTTCTCAGCAAGTACAGGAGAACAAATACCTCATTTTATTTCTCTTGGGACATAAGCCATATTTTTTTCTTTCACTTTGAGGCTATCTGTAGCACATGTTGGCTTATGTTGAAGAGTGTGTATTGAATTATACAAAGAAATATTTTAGTTGTTAAATTGCTGGTGGGTAATGGATCTGGGGGTATAAATCCTATAACTTGGACAGAAAAGAATGTTGTAAATCTATAATAACTAGAAACTAAATATAAGCATTATTATCAATATTGTCTGTACAGCATTGTAACAAGGCATTTTTTCTTTATACTGGTTTTGGTTGTACTGTAGGTTTTTTAGGGATTTGATATTTTTCTTAATCCACATCATTTTTAATGGGCTACTTCAGTTTTGCTGTTTTTGTTACATTTGTGAATAGTCAAACAAAATTCCTAGGTGCTTCCTGCCTGGTCTTTTTTAGTTTTTCTCCTGAGTAATTTATTGACACAATATTTGTTTTATGCCTCCTATGAGCCAGGTAGGTAGGATATAGACAAGGTCCCAAGCATGTGAAGTTTATAGTTTAAGGGGGGAGGGATGGGACTTAGAGACACAATGGCCATTGTGGCAAAGCCCATGAAACATGGTGCTTGTGCCCATGACACAGAGGGAACTTTCTACACACGGGCGTCAGGGAGCCCTACATGCTATTTAAGCAATGATGTTGGGTTGAATAAGACTTAGAACCTAGTGTTTCTGGTAAAGGAACAACATCGAAGCAGGCCACAGAGAGAATATCTGAGTTCCTGAAAACCAGATGAGTTGTCAGGAGGTGCAGGAGTCTTGTGAAAGAAGTCTGCCTGGTGTTTCAGGGATTCTGGCTGAGTTCTTCAGATGGGCAGCCAATGCAAGGCAGATTGGTGGAGGTGTTTTATAGGGGAGTCCTGAGTTCTAGTCAGAAGCCTGGAAAGCCGGCCTCTTATACCTAATACCTGACAGCTACTTTACCCAACTGGACTCAAGTCTGTGTTGTTTCTTATTTTTCATTTCTGGATAGTTACACATACTACCTGATCTTTAAGCGAAGCTGGTAACCAATGATATTCATAGTTGTGGAAATAGTATTCTACTCACCCTTTTTCTCCAGCACCTGCATCTGTAGATACTGACACACATTCCCAGAATGGCTTGGTCCCTCTCCCTGTGATTGGCGTTGCCCCTCATTATACATGGCCCATGGGTCTGTTAATTTGCACTGGCCTCTCTCTACTCCAGCTTGCTTAGTCCCCCTTTTTATCCTTGGAATCTCCTCTTCCTCTACCTCTCCTCAGATCGTTTATAGTTTGCAATATGCCCAGAGCCATGCTGTTATGACAGAGTAGGCAGGTATTTAGCAATTTACAACTAAGCACCAGGTGTCAGAAGTTAGTCTTGAGCCAGGCGTGGTGGCACAGTCTTGGAATCCCAGTACTTGGGAGGCTGAGACAGGAGGATCTCAGGCTCACAGCCAGCCTCAGCAACTTAGGCCCTCCGCAACTTAGGGAGACCCTGTTTCAAAGGAAAGAATAAAAATATAGTTGGGGTGTAGCTTGGAGACAGAATTCCCCTGTGTTCAATACCCAGAATTACCAAAAGAAAAAAAAATGTAGTCTTGATTTTAATAGCTGACAAAACTAGAGCTAACAAGCTAGGCAGCTCACTTTCTAAGCTAAGACAACTTTTCTCTTTCTTAAATAAGAAATTTGGAGAACCGAGTTTACTACTGGACAGCTAATTAGCGCTTTGGAGACTTATTTTGCTATGAGATCTATGCCATTCTTTCAAACTAACTAAAATGAAAGAGGATCTTGCAAGGGTTTTACTTTCAGCAAAAGACCACAGACATCTCAGAGTCTAAAGTATAAAATTTATTTTTTATATTAAATTTCCAAAGCTTTTATTTCAAAATATACATTTCCTGCAATAAAGTAAACGTTTTTTGTGTGGTACTGGGGGTGGAACCCAGGGGCTTTTCTACCTCCAGGCTATACTCCCAGAACTATATTTTTTTATTTGGAAACAGGGCCTCACTAAGTTGCTGAGAGCCTCACTAAGTAGCTGAGGCTGGCTTTGAACCTGCATGATCCTCCTGTCTCAGCCTCCCAAGTGCGGGGATTACAAGTGTGGGCCACCACGCTCTGCTAAAGTAAACTTATTACTGTTCAAAAATTCTGACTTTGGGGTTTTACCCAGATAACTTAAGAGATTGGGATTTCAGTGTTAGAGTTTTATTCCATTTCATCTCACACACCTTCTGACCTACCCATGGCTCTGTTGCAAATTGTGTACTCTACCTGTACTTGATTCACTTAAAAGTATAAGATTTTTATGATAATGGAAAAGCCTTTGCTTTGGATTTAGATCCTCAAATCGTTTGTTTCTTGTTAGTTTGTCTATTAGAGTATTTTTTGACCAGTGTTCCCAAGCCTTCAGAAGAACTACCTTTCCACAGTTGGTTTTCAGATCATCAAGCATTTGAAGTAGAGAGGCCTTTGTTCAGCTATATTCTCAGAGGCGCAATTAGACAACAAAATGAAATAAATGAGCGGTCTGCATGAGCAGCTCTACTGGGAGAGAAGTGGGTATTCCTAGAGGTAGTTTCTCTAATAACTGCCCAGCTGCTTTCCCACTGAGATGCAGCAAAACCCCCTTGTGTGTCTTCCAGCCCTGTAGCCTCCCTGAGCTGATTGGGTGGAATCCTGTGGCTGTGTTTTCTCTGCTGAACCCTCCCACAAGGAGTCCTTTCTTTCTCTTAAGTGCCATGCATGGAGTTGTTTTTGTTTTAGAATTACCTCGTATCTGTATCTGTTGCTTAGGGGGCTTCTTTAAAAACAGGCTACATTCCTCATTCTGGTGCTGATTTTGGGTGGATTTGTTCTTTGAGAGGCTGCAGATTTGTTATTGTTAAGAGAAAGTTCTGAAATTTAAGGAACTTCTGGTTCCTTCCCAAATTTCCATCAGCTGCTGCAGTGATTCTTTGGTTTTGTTGGTGTGCTGCTTTGTTCATTATTTCACTTGGAAAATCTGTAAATGCTTCCATGTGCCAGGCAGTGTGCTGAGCTAAGTCCTAAAGTTTCTCTTGTCCCTGAATGTATGGATAATACAGAGTTCTTAGCCTAAGAGTATAGTGTCTTTTTACAATCTAAAAAAAAATACATATATATATCTTGCGAGATTCTTTCTATTTAAACTAAAAGGGGTTCTAGGGTTGGAATCATGGCTATAGGCTCTTTAATAAAAACTGAATTCTTCTGAGAAGGCAGCCTCAAGTTTTAAGAAAGACAAGATGTTGAAAACAGAAAAGCTTTTATTCCATAGGAGAGTGAGGAGGTAAGGATTGTTGGCAGAATGGGATGTGGCAAAAGGCTGGTAGGACAGTATCTATGGCCAGTATCTTCATACATTTAATTAGTTCTTGGATTTGAAAGGGATTCAGTCCTTCTATCTAACCCTAAGTGGGAGAACTATGATTAATGAATGGAAGCCATGGGTAGATAGATTCTGTCTCAATACTAGAAAGATTGGGGGGGGGGTGCTAATCGCAGCTGTTAATAAAAAAGAAGTCCCAGAAATTACTGAATTACCTGTCACTACCCACTTGAAACAGAAACTAAACCCACAGTAACCAGCTATTATGTGAAACACACTCGTCATTTCTTGAGTTTCATAGTAATTTGTTACTAGTAACATCACATTTTAATGATGTCACTCTTACTTGAATTTCAGTGATATCCTTTAAATGGGAGAAAAAGGGATAAAGGTCCAGTCAGCATGTTCAGAGTAACATACAACCCCAAGTGGGCCCATGGGCACCTGCCTGTGGTAGGTGTCTCCTTGTGGAATGGCGGTGAAGTAGGTGTGGATCACTGGGCCAAGATACTCACCTGCTAGGTAGAGCTGTAGAATGGCTGAGCCTTGCCAAACAAAATGAGCTTCAGAGACACCTTTCTGTTAGACCTGAAATTCCAGGAGGACAAGCCCCCTCTCAGCTACAAGTGAATAGTTTTCCCAAGCTGGTATGCATTGAAGGCAGTGCTCAAGAAAATTAGCAAAATAATCATACTGGGGTTCGAAAAACACTACCAGTTCTCAGATTTTCTGAATACATTCAATATCCGTTTTAAAGCAAGGCAGTCTAGGGACAGGCAAGTTACTCTCTGATTCAGGAGGGAGCTCATGAACACTTCTTTCTGGGATCAGCCTGTGTCTTCCTGCTAGACAGGACTTTCCCAGGATGCTGATTTCTTCATCTCTGTGACCTGTTTGTTTAACTGTTCTCATTCAGGATGTGGGAATGTGCATATTCTTTTCAGGGTGCTGGGGACAGAACCCAGGGACATCACTACCTCTGAGTTATATCCCAGCCCTAATTTTTATTCTTTATTTTGAAACAAGGTCTTACTAAGTAGCTGAGGCTCTTCCATGAACCTGTGATCCTCTAGTCTCAGACTCCAAGTATTGGGATTAACAAGTGTGCACCACTTGTGTATATTCTGAATTGTTGCATTTCCTTAATTTTTTTTTTTTGGTGGTACTGGGGATGGAACCCTTCTACCTCCAGGCTACACTCCCAGAACTATTTTATAATTTGGAAACAGGGTCTCTTAAGCCAGCAAGGCTGGCTTTGAACCTGCGCGATCCTCCTCTCTCCGCCTCCCAAGTGTTAGTGATTTACAAGTATAATCACGCCTGGCACATTTCCTTAATTTTGGTGATAGAAAAAGCTTTTAGTATTTCATTCCACATTTTAATTTCTTGTGAGTTGCCCATGTTCAAGAAGGTGCATAATTCATTTGCTTATTATTGATTACCAAACCCACAAACTACCTGTGCTCCGTCTAAGGTGTCCAGTTTTCTCTTAAGCTCTGTTCTGCTCCCCTGTGCACCATCTGGTAGACAATATATAATCACATCTTTTCAGTGTTTTCCTTGCCCCATAAAGAATGCTAAGTTGTTCATGTGCACATCTACTTAAGTTCAGGAAACACTGACTTATATTTGGTCCAGGGGAGGGTGGTTCTATTCAGATGCCTCTAGAACAATAACTTCATTCAGTGCCTTTTGGTTTTCTAGTATCTTGTCTCTAAAGTCTGAGACAGCTGGAGACTGATCAATATAATTCTTAGATTCAGCATCGCTCACTTAGTGAGGCTGGCACCTGGGGTCAGGGATCGTATGTTTTCTGGTGTGTTGGGCTTCAGGGGCTATAGGGCCTCTGAGGTCTCTGCTGCAACTTCTCATGAGTGCCGCTGGAGAAAACCGCAACCACTGACAGTGTTTAAATGAATGAGTGTTGTGGCCGTGTTTCAGTGAAACCTTATCTCAGGACACCAATTTGAATTTCATGTAATTATTATGCACAATGAAATAGTAGTCCTATTTTGATTTTTATTTTGTGGATCTATTTAAAAATGTAAAAATAGGTTAGTGGCCACCCCAGATCTGGCTCACTGGCCACAGTTTGCCAATCCCTGACTTAGCATGAAGAAGAAATTGTTAGAGTTAGAAATTAGAGTGAGTAATAAGGTTGAGAAAGGCATTTCTGCCCCTAACCAATGTAAGTTACAAGTCTGGTTAGTGGAGAAAGAACCTCTTGAGCCGGGCATGGTGGCACACGCTTGTAATCCCCAGGCTTGGGAGGCTGAGAGAGGAGGATCGCACAGGTTCGAAGCCAGCCTCAGCTACTTCGTGAGGCTCTCAGCAACTTAGTGATACCCTGTTTCCAAATAAAATGGAAAATAGGTCTGGGAGTATAGCCCGGAGGTAGAAAGCCTCTGGGTTCCACCCCCAGGACTACCAAAAAAAAAAAAAAAAAAAAAAACCTCTTGACTCTGAAGTATTAAGAGCTGCTAGAATTTTGATATTGAGAAAACTGAAGGAAAAAAGACCACAAGAATATGCCTATGATATTGCCATCAAACCTTATATCACTCAGAAGTTTTTTATTTATTAAAAAATGCCTGTATTTGGTACATTTATAGTTTATCTCCTTTAATCAGTGTTCTCCTATCGCCTCCTTGCCCAATTCCAGAAAAAATTAGTTAAAGATGCACACTCCAAAGCTCATGGGTTTAGAAGTTGTAATTTAGGGTGCATTAAAATTTGCTTTCAAGAGCTGGGGGTGGTGGTGCAGGCTTGTAATCTCAGCATTCAGGAGGCTGAGTCCAGAGCATCTTGGTTCGTGGACAGCCCCAGCTACTTAGTGAGGCCCTCCACAACTTAGTGAGATCCTGTTTCAAAATAAAGAATAAAAAATATGGCAGGGGGTGTGGCTTGGAAGTCGAATGACCCTGGGTTCCATACCCAGTACCACAAAAAAATGTTTTCAAAAAATTAGAAAATTTAGCATTGAAGAAAGCTATAGGTCATAAGTTCAAAATTAAACTGTGCTTAACTGGGAATAAGCTTGATAATAAATGATTTAAGTATAAAATCTTCTCCATGTTAATTTTGTCAGGCCTGATGATAAGAGAATATTACTTAAATGTTTCTTGTTTAGATATATAAATAGCTTTCTCAGCAAGTACTTAACAGGGCACAATCAGGATTGTCCTTGGCTCATGGTCTTTGGCTTGTTTATGGTCAACCTAGTATAGTTTAGCAAAGAGTCTTCAACATTATATTGAGGGAAGTGATGGAGAGCAATGAGGAATTAGTCTCCTACAGGTAGTGATGCTAAAATAGCTTATGGTCATGAGACAGTTCAGTTCTGGTGCTCTTTCTTAGAAACCTAATCCATGACCTTGGAAATTACCATGCTTCACAAATAACACTAGCTATGTGATCATTTTCCACATTTTACTCCTCTAGGCCTCAGACTTACACATTTGAAAAATTAAGGCTTTGGGCTAGTTGTGCTGCAGGTCTCTTCCCCTTATGTTCGTTAACGGGAGCAAGTGGTTATCTGAGCTTGATCCAGAGCAAGAGCCTAGTGAACAAATTTGCTAAAAGTTGTTCCTTGTTGGGAGTATGTCATGAAAATGAAGTACAGACATAACTGTATTGGATAGTTTTTCCAAATGCGGGTTTTAAGTAAGGTCATTTTATACCCTTATTGAAAAGGTTTAGATAGAGCTTGTTCTATAATGATGCCTCGATTAAGTAACCAGAATTGTTGATGGCATCTGTGTGTGGTATAGACTCCTTCCTGGGAGACTTTGGTCAAGCCACAGGATACATACTAGTATAGTTTTATTCCCAGTTCCCTTTTTTAGGTTTAATCCCACTCTGGGGACCAAACATAATACTCTAATATTGGTATCTCCAAGATTTCTGTACCTCCTCTGGGTTTTAACCAAGCAAGTGGCCTCTTTACAGAACTTGAGCCCAAATACTGGACTTTCTGTTTGCAGAGCACAATGGGAGAGGGGTTCCACACATGAATGAGAACTGCTTTTCACAGTCTTCTTTACTTACTCACCTGTGGATCATGTGAGGTAAGCACTGCTGGCACCACCTCTGTTGATGCACCTTTGATATCGGGGTGTGTGATCCAGCAGATCAGCATGGGAGAGCCTCCCTTCTGTAGGGCTAGGGCTAAAACAGTTTTTGTAGGTGAAGCTTCAACAAACCCCTGTTCATGTGGGCCTTAGCACGAACTACCTTCCAGCCCTGACTTGGTCTCTCTCCTCAGGTTGGGGATGCCTGTCTCCTGTCTTCTCAGGAGGAGGTTTTGCTTTTAGGAAGTCTAGGGTAGTATTTAGGAACATGGTCTCTGGAGCAATTGTCTTAAAGTTTTGTATCTATTTTCTCATGTATAAAGATATTTAGCTCTCCTAGACCAGTTTGTGATGAATAGAAATCATCTTATAATGATGATATAATTATTATTAAGGACAGAGATGGAGGAAAATTCAAAATTAATCCCCTCCCAGCTGCAGATGGTTTTAAGATATCAAATGAACATCAGACAATTCAAGGTTTCTGGCATTCTTTCTTGGAAACTTCCATCTTTGGAATTAATTTTCTTGCCATGATAGCCACTGAGGATGTCTGGGCACATTTGACATCCAATTCCCTAATCTCTGTGAGATAGCAGGATATCTGTATTTGTCCTTCTGTTACTCATGTTCTGTGGACTTTTAGTATGTTTGTGTTATGTATAACCTCTGAATTCATTCTCTGGCATTAAAAATTCTGTGACTTGAAGCCAGGCGTGGTGGCACATGCTTGTAATCCCCACGCTTGGGAGGCAGAGACAGGAGGATCGTGCGGGTTCGAAGCCAGCTGAGCTGGCTTAAGAGACCCTGTTTCCAAATTAAAAAGTATAAAAATAGGTCTGGGATATATCCTGGAGGTAGAAGGGTTTCCAGGAACCCCAGTACCACCAAAAAGAAAAAAAGAAAGAAAGAAAAGAAAAGAAAAGAAAAAAAAAGTAAAAAGAAAAAAATTCTGTGACTTGAGCACATAGAAGTTAACTGATATTTTACTTATATTTCCAGGACCTCCATGTATGACTGAAAAAGCTGTGTGGTTAGACCTGGGCACTGTAGCCCACACCTGTGATCCCAGTACTTGGGAGGCAGAGACCAGATGACCGCAGGTTCAAGGCCAGTGTGTAGTAACAGAGGGAGACAATTTCAAAATATAAATGTAATATAGGACTGGGTAGAATACCTCTGACTAAAGTCTCTAGTACCCCCCCAACACACACACACACACACACACACTTACACACACACACATTCACACATTATACAGTGCACAACTACAGGGGGGCAACAGAGCTAATCACCTAATTACTGCTTATTATAAATTCAGATCTAAGACATTTTTTGTGGTACTGGGGGTGGAACCCAGGGGCTTTTTCACCTCCAGGCTCTACTTCCAGACCTATTTTATACTTTATTTGGAAACAGGGTCTCACTAAGTTGCTGAGAGCCTCACTCAGTAGCTGAGGCTGGCTTTGAACCTGTGAGATCCTCCTGTCTCTGCCTCCCAAGCACTGTGATTATAAGTGTGCACCACCACACCCAGCCATATCTATAACATTTTAAATTCGAGTCAATCTAAAGGGCATAGTTCATAATTCATAGGCAAGCTAGCATTTCTAAAATAAGATGCTTTTTAAGGTAACTTTATACCATAACCTCACAATAGAAATGTATTTATTCTGTTTATCCCCATAATAGCAAACATATAAGCATATAGTTATATGACTACCATGATATGGGAAAATTATTAGGTATTGAAAAACTGAACTGTAAGATAAAATGTTTTAATATGTAGATTACAGAATAAAAGGGAGTTTACTATATCCAAGGCTGATTTATTTTTTTGTTTTATTTTATTTTACTTTTTTTTAATTACTCTTCATTCAGTGGTACTAGGGCTTGAACCCAGGGAGACTTCTACCTCTGAGCTACATCCCTAGCCCTATTTTATTTTTTGTTTTGAATCAGGGTCTTACTCAGTTGCAGAGGGCCTTGATAAGTAGCTGAGGCTAACTGTGAATATACATGTAATGGGATTACAGATATGTGCCAGAACTCCCAGCTTTCAAGGCTGATTTTATATGCAGATACAATAAACTGTACAAGTTTATTAGCTTTGAGAGAAAAGCCTTTGATCTCTATTTAATAAACACAAAAATTCTCATGGATTTAGTTGATATCTGAGTTTATGGTTGAGTTAATGCCTTTTTACTAATACTTATACCATATACTGCAAACATGTACCTTGAGTGGGTAGATGTGTTTATTCCCATCAGTCATTTTTCCTGTAGTATGAAAGAGTGGGACACACATTGATAAGGAAAGGATTTTAGGGACCTAATTGCACTGAGCAGCTTCTGCCCCCTCTCCACATGGGGAAAGGGGCCTTCAAAAGCCCTGGTGAACAGCAAATACTGACCATTCAGAAGTTTTAGAGATAGATTTTAGCACCAAGATGATGTGTGTGTGTGTGTGTGTGTGTGTGTGTGTGTGTGTGTGTGCGCGCGCGCGCGCGCGCGCGCGCGCGCGCGTATGTATGTGTTTTACTGGTGATTAAACCCAGAGGCATACTAGCTCCAGGCTATACCCTCAGCCCTTTTTAAATTTCTGTTTTGAAACTGGATCTCACTTGGCTGGTTGCTATTGACCCTGAGATATCCTGTCTCAGCCTCCCAAGTACTGGGATTACTGGTGTGTGCCACTATGCCAGGCTGCACCAAGATTTCTTTTTAGAATTAACTATATGTGGATGGACTGTCTAAAGTGGTTTGCTAAAGATTTTTCTATCCTTATGATATTCTCAGAAGTTAAATAAAAACTTTCCCTCTCTTACTTGAGTAAGTAGAGTTGAAGTAACTTTCATTAGGATGGTGACACCTGCCATCATGCCTGGCCCTTTGTAGGCATTCAGAAAATGCCTCTGAGGCAAAATATAATTCAGCATCTCCACCTTATACTTGCCAGAAGATAATGAAGTGTATTGTGAAAGAAACTTTGGATTGTTCTGAGCTTCCTCCTTGGCTTTTCAGGTCTTGATAGGCAGCTGCTGAACACAGTCATGATGCCTGCCAGCAGCTCCTCAGTGTCTCACCCTCTCCTGCAGGACTCTCATCGCTCTGTTACTCCAGCAGTGGTTGTATGGGGGCTCAAGAGACTAATGCTCTAAAACTAATCATCAGGATGTGTATTTTCTCATTTCAGAAAGTGGATGTCACCAGCAGGGCTGTGATTGAAATAATGACTAAAACCATTGAGTACCTTCAACCCAACCCAGGTAAGTGACCCTTTCAGGTACCTGGTAGAGTGCCAGGTAACTTTAGCTTCTCTTTGATAGACATCTGAGGTTTGGGGTACTTATGCATCCTCAGTCCACTTTTCTGAGATTTGACAGACATCATGTGGACTGCTTTAATTGTGCTGGGTTGAAGCTCACTCCAAAGTCACTGGAGGTCCGTGGTATTTGACAGACAGTAAGTGTGAACTTCTTGGGTGACACATAATGTCAGGGTAGCAACAAGCTCTTATTAGTTGACCTTTAGTTTTGAAAAGGTGGTAAGAAAGAAAATTGAGGTAGTTTAAGATAAGATATGTAGTTCCCAGAAGGTGTGAAAATATAGGAAGGTGAATAGCTATTGTCAAATAAAGAGGTTGAGGGTTTCTGTTCAGATGGCATCAAGGGCTCGCCTTGATTCTGACTCCTCTCCCTCTGTATTAAGGATCAGCATTTGTTCCTGTTAACCTGTTTTGTTCCGAGAGAAAGGAAATACAAAAGAGATAATGGAACTATCCTTTGAAAAGAGAACCAGGTAGAACTAGGGCCAACCTCTGCAGATCCCAGGCATAATGGAGCAGAGCAGAGCAGCCTATGTTATAAACCATCTTATTACATATCATATATACCAGTTCCTGATTGCATGATATGGATACCTGAAGCAAGGTTGAATAATTTAAGTGAGTTATATAACTATTTGAAAAAATATTTACTCTTTGGACTAGTTTCTTTGGCAGCTTAAGGTTAGAAATTTGTGTTTCTGGTGTTTCTTGGAAAGACAGTGCAGGCAATTGTTTCAGGCCCAGTGGGCTTGGATACAGAGCCCAAATGGGCAAGAAGCAAGACTAGGGGAGTTGTGAGATATGAGATAAGAAACCCAGAATCAACAGTATGCCAGCCAGCTCTCTCCTGCCCCCTGGCTGCAGCTTTGATTTGAGCTTTATTTATATAGGACAGCACAGCTGCTATTTTGAAGATGAACACCCTATGTGGGAATAACATTCTGTTTATTTTTTCTTCTTAAAACACATTAGAGATGTGATAATGTGAGTGAGGAATATATTGAAGAAAAAATGACAGGGTGTAGGAACCAGAAATTTAACTGACAAGAGATCAGATAAGTATTCAAATTGGTTACTAGCAAATTAGGTATGGAATTACCAAAAAAAAATTCCTTCATAAAGACTTCTCCATAATCTTTATATTCCACAGATACACAAAGATATCTTAGACACATATTTATCTCTTAATATTTAAACAACTGTAGTGGGTCAAATTGTGAAAAGTACTCGTCATGCTTCACTATAGGAAATCATGTGTAAGGCAAGCAATTTTTCTCTTCATTTTTGCAGAGAGCACTGAAGTACCCTGTGATTTTCTGAATGCACACTCATTATGCTGATAACATACTGTTTTGGAGCTAAACATAGGGAATGGGAGGAATATAATATTATTGAGCACTAGTGCATTTTCAGTGCAAGTTAAATACATTTTCATCTTTAAAAGTAACACTTTTTCGTAACATAAAAATAAAATGGAGTTGAACAATTTATAGTGTAAAAATGGGCTAAATACATTGTAACAAATTCTCAGTGGGGACCCTGAGTATAATAGAATTATGCCCTGTCATAGGTAGGGGTAGTTGGTTGAATAGTATGTGTCCCTACCCCATTTAAGTCTACCCCAAACCTCAGAATGTGACTTTATTTGGAAATAGGATCTTTGTAAATATAATTAAGTATTCTGAGCCAGGTGTGATAGAACACACTTGTAATCCCAGTAGACACTGAGACAAGAGGATCATGTGTTCGTGGCTAGCCTCAGCAGTTTAGTGAGATTCTGTTTCAAAATAAAAAGTAAAATACAGCTGGGGTGTAGTGTAGGGATAGAATGCTCCTGAGTTCAGTCTCTAGAACCAAAACCAAAAAAATCTTGAGATGAGCTCACTCTGAATTTAGAGAAGATTCTGAATCCCATGACAGGTTCTTATAAGAAGAGAGGGCAATTCTGACACAAGAAGATAGCTATATAAGAAATGGGCAGAAGTTCAAGTTGTGTTGTCACAAACCACAGGCTGGAAGAGGCAGGAAGGACTCCTATAGAGTGTCTGCAAAGACCCAGTAGGTCTGATGTTTCAGTTTCTGATTTCTGGTCCCCAGACCTGTGAGAGAATGAATTCTGTTGTTTTATGCCACGCAGTTTGTGATAATTTGAAGTGACATCCTTATAAAACAAATACTATAGGACAACCTTATTCTATGAAGGAAAAAACCCCCCACAAAATCCAGAGAAAATAAGGACCTTTCCCAGTTCCACACCTAGGAAGGGATGAAGCCAGGATTAGAAACCAGGCCTGCCTGTCTCCACTTTCCATTATGTGATCCCGCCTCTGAGAAGAAAGAGTTCCACTTCATGTAGATATAAGAGTCCTTCTCTCTCTGAGTGCATACAGTGGAAATTCAGAAAGGAAACAGATTGTGTGGTTGAGACTTACTTTTCTTTTGGTAAAAAGGATTAAAGAGAATGTAATTTGGGCAACGTATATTTTTAGAAATGGCATTTTTAATAGAGTACTGAATATGCTGGTTGCCAATACAATGATCTGATGATTCATTGAGAATTGAGTGGGTATCTGCCATCTAGGAGAGTGGTTAAGGCCATTACCAGGCAATCCAGGAATCGACTCCAGGAAAGCAGTTATTTCAAGTTGCATGCATAGACAAGTGTCACCCCAAAGAATTTAGAACCAAATGGAATTTTATATCATCATTCCACAGAATCTAGACAATTTGTGTTTAATAGTTAATGACAGATATGATTTAGTTCCTTAGTGAGTTTCTTGCCCTGGATTTAGACACGGCAGAGAGCTCTCAGAAGATGGCTGACTGTGTATTCTGGTTGTTCAGAACACAAGTGCCTGTTTGAAAGAGTCACAGGAGTCTGGCCTACACATAGAGGCACCAAGTCTTGGGCACAGTAGTACAGAAAGAACATGCCCAAGCTCATGTGTGTTAAATGCTTTAAGCACTCACCTCTCAGGGAGCAGAGCTGAGTCATCCTGTCTGGATAACTGGGTGCTGGTTCTGAATAAGCCAGATCTGGCTTGGTTCAGGACAGGGACTGATACCAAGTGACAAAATCACTACACAGGCCAGGGGAGTCAGTGGAAATTCATGCTTGGAAGGCGATTTGATACTACCCTGTAGATTAATCCAAAGGGTGCATGCCAGGTTTCAGATCTGTGGTCATGGAGCTTACACATCTTTGCTAGTCTTAAAACTTAGTTTCTTTTGCAATGATGGCCAAGGATGTTTTGATTCATATTCAGGAATTTATGAATATGCCTTGTGAATGTCTCATACTCATTTTTGCCCACCTCCACAGTGATATTTTTAAAAGGCAAATCTGATCATATTATCTTGCATAAAGCCCTCAATAGCTTTTCATGCTTTTAGGATTAAGTTTTAATTTTTTAGCATGGCTTAAAGCCCGCCCATCCCTCCCCACCCAGTCAGCCTGCCCCCCCCTCCCACCTCACTTGACTAGCAGCTCTTTCAGTTCCCATGTACAGGCCAGGTAAAAGCTTTCCTTGGCCCTTGTCAATGTCCCTTGCATAATCGCAGCTGCTTTTCAGGATGGTGTATGTCACACTTGTTCAATGTATGCCTATCTTGTAGCTCTATTCCCAGCCCCCAGTTCAGCTCCAGGCAGCCAGTAGGCTCTCGGCTATTTGAATAAGTGAATTATGAATTACAATCGACAGTCAGTGGCTCATGTAATAAAACTGCTCTACAAAAGATAGAAGAAAGAAGCATTCCTTCCCCCAAGCCAACAGAGCCATGCATGAAGCCAGCATTTATCAGATGCAGTTTCTAACACACAACAGCCAGTTCTAAATGATGTATTGGTAAAACTGAGACCAAGATCAGGCCCATCCCTCCAAAACTCACAGCCTAACAGCCTAAGTTGCACACACTCTGAGGAGCTTCACAACTAGCTCCTTCTGGAAGTTCCAGCTGAACTATGAGGCAGGGAAGAGTGAGTAGGGCGCAGGCCTGAAGCTGCCTTGTGAAGCAGGGCTTTTGGGAATGTGAAACAGACCTGTGGTCATGCAACTTGGACTGCGAAGTTATTCTGTTAGGAGCAGCATCACCAGTGCAGATGTCCAAGCTGTTTAATAAGTATTTTGAATTTTTTTTATGTGTGTGGTAATGGGGATGGAAAAAGAGGGCATTGTTCCTCTGAGCTACACCCCAGTCCTATTTTTCAGTCTTTTTAATTTTTGAAACAGGCTTTCACTGAGTTGCAAAGGGCCTTGCTAAGTAGCTGAGGCTGCCTGGTGAACCACAATTCTCCAGTCTCCGCCTCCCGAATGCTGGGATTGCAACAAGCATGTTTATTAAGTGAGAAATAAAAATTACACATATTAATGGGTTACCATGTAATGTTTCAATATATGTATATATTGCATAATATTTAAATCAGGTTAAATAGATCTATCTCCTACAAACATTTCCCATATCTCTCTTTCTCTCTTCTAACTCTGAATTACATACCCAGCTCTTTTTTATTTTTAGGAAACAGGTTCTCACTGAGTTGTAGAGGACTTCATCAAATTGCTGAGACTGGCCTTGAACCTGCAATACTCCTATCTTAGCCTCCCAAGTACCAAGATTATAAGTGTGTGCCACCACGCCCAGCTTATCATTTCTTTGTACTGAAAACATTCAGAATTCTTTCTTCCGGCTTTTTGAAGTATATAGTACATAATTGTTAGCTGAGCATAGTGACACATATCTGTAATCCCAGAATTTGGCAGGCTGAAACAGGACAATCACCCAGATTTGAGGCCAGCCTCAGTAATTTAGCAAAACCTTCAGCAGCTTAGCAAGATCCTGTTTCAATACAAAGACATAAACAATAAGGGGCAGAGGTAGAATGCACTGGGTTCAATCCTCATTACATAAAAGGAAAAAAGGAAAAGAAATATACGGTACATAATTGTTGTGTGTAGTCACTGTATTATGCACTCCAGTACACTGACCTGTCACTCCTATCCAAGTGTAACATAATACCCATTGGTCAGCCTTCCCCCACTCTGTACTCCACCCTACTCTGGCAACCACCACCCCATTCAACTTCCATGAGATCAACGGTTTTTAGGTTCCAGATATGAGTGAGGTTATGAGTCTTTCTATGCCTGGCTCATTTCACTTAAACATAATGATCTCCAGTTCCATTCGTGTTGTGGCAAATGGTAGGATTATATTCTTTTATGGCTGAATAGTATGTATATGTACCACATTATCCATTCATCCCCTAATAGACATTTAGGCTATTTGTATTTCTTGGATATTGTAAATAATGTTGCTATGAATGTGGGATCATTGACATATCTTTGGGATACCGACTTCATTTCTTTTGAATATATACCTAGTATATATTTGAATATAAACCCATATATATATATGTATATATGTATATATGTATATGTATATATATTTATACACAAACACATATATGTAATTAAAGTATATATATATATATATATATATATATATATATATATGGGATTGCTGGGTCATATGGTAGTTGTCTTTAATATTTATTTATTTATTTATTTATTTATTTATTTATTTTTTGCAGGTCTGGGGATGGAACCCAGGGGCATTCAACCTCTAAGCTACACCCCCTGCCCTATTTTTTATTCTTTATTTTGGAACAAGGTCTCACCAATTTACGGAGGGCCTCACTAAGTAGCTGAGGCTGTCTGCGAACCACAATCCTCCAGTCTCAGCCTCCCAAATGGTGGGATTGCAAGCGTGCGCCACCATGCCCAGGTCTAATTTTTAATTTTTTGAGGGCTCTCCTTACTATTTTTCATAACTAATTTATATTCCCTTTAACTGTGTGCATATTGCATACAAATTCCACTCTACTGGTTTAAGCACCATAGTGAATAAAACAGCAAAGATTAGTGGAGAAAATATAAATCTTTTTTTAATTTAAGTATTCTAATACTTTTGTGGGGGAAAATAAGGCACTAAATCAGGAACTGAAATATAAGTAATATATGGGATTATAGATTTTCTAATAGCTACATTAAGAAAGTAAAAGGAAAGGTGAAATTGACTTTAATTACATATTTTATTAGCCCAGATGTCTAAAGTATCAATCAACATTGACAATTCTTATAAATAATTGTAAAGGTATTTTGCATCTTTTTCTCCCTCATACTTTGAAGTCAGTCTGCATTTTATAGTCACAGCATATTTCTGTTTAGATGATCTTCATTTTAAGAGCTCAGCAGGCCCTTGTAGCCAGTGGTTCCCATAATGAACAGCAGAGCACTGGACAGTTTTCCCTTCAAGCTATGTATTGTAGTTTGATATATGTTGAATGTTTAGCTCCGTGATTTATGTTTGCTAGTTGCTTTTATTTTTAATGGAGAAAAGGCTGTTGATTAAAATAAAAATCTTTAGGCAGGGCATGGTGGCGCACACTTGTAATCCCCGCGCTTGGGAGGCTGAGACAGGAGGATCGCACAGGTTCGAAGCCAGCCTCAGTTATTAGTGAGGCTCTCGGCAACTTAGTGAGACCCTGTTTCCAAATAAAAAATATAAAAAAGGTCTGGGAGTATAGCCCGGAGGTAGAAAGCCTCTGGGTTTCACCCCCAGTACCACACACACACACACACCAAAAATAAATAAATAAATAAAATAAAATAAAAATCTTTAAATTGTATTACTTTAATCATCTGAAAATTTATTTCATGACAATATGGTGGAGATTTCCCCTTGAATAGAATAACAGACATGGCCAGGTTGAACTGTGTATCTTTTCTAGCCTTGTTATGACAGAGACATTTTCAGTTTGCACTGAGAAATTATTCTGATCTTAATACCATAATCCAATGTAAATTTCCAAACTATGAGAAAAAGACAGATTGAACACAAAAAATATTGTGCATAGTAGAGGTTTGTTTCTCTACAGAGCTGCTTTTCCCTTGAATGGCTACTAATGTTTTTCTGGCAAGTCTGAGATTGAGGTATTAAATTGGATCATTAGATTCCTACTCAGAATATTTTAATAATAATTTCAAATCTCATTTGTGGAATATTGCTTGTGGAAATTAAAGTTAGCTGCATTAGTTTTAAAATGTCTCATTAGTCCCTGGAAAGATATTATGTAAAAATTACAATTCTTTCCCACAGGCTGCCCTCTTAATCAACTTGTTCTAAAAATGAATAAATACAGTGATTATAAGATATCTGGTAGTAGTGGAACTGAAAATTAATTCATATATTACTTTGCAGTCATTTGCCCAAATCCTTGGTTCCACAACATACTATATTTGCTGGATTTCCTGGATGGCAGGACCCGAGATGTTTCCATCAGTCTGTCTCTGAGGGCTCTTAGCATTGTTCTTCATGCATCATTATCTACTGAATAGATCCATGAATGAATACCTAGCATCCATCCTTTGCTTAAAGAATAAAGGATGTGTACTTAAAGTCTAGAAGGCAGAGCTTTTACCTTTCTAAATCCTGATATTGAAAAAGTAATTAAAAAGCATAAAGGGTAGATTACAAAAGCTATTGTGAAGGAAATGTTTAACTTCAAAGGACTAGGGTCTTTCAAGGATAAACATTAAAGAGAAAAATGTAAGTCAAGGTATAGCCAGTGTAATTTATATTCTGTATGTGCTGAAAAGGCTGGAGGGTTTTCCTATTTTAACTAGATCTTTGAGAAAAATATTAAAAGTTAATAGGTTCCTAATATATTTGAGACACTTTAAGTAATCCAAAAGTTTTAAGTCAGATGGAACTGCCGGTGGATTAATGAGATCCTTTCCCTTTGTCTCTACAAAATGCTAAAGCCAGACATTATTTAAAATATTATCGAAGACCCTGGGCAGGTGGGCAGGCACTGGTGGGGCACCCTTCGGCAACCCCCTCTCCATTCGGAAGGACCCTGTGGTCCGGGCCTCTGGCCCCGACCCTGGGCAGGTGGGCAGGCGCTGGCGGGGCACCCCTAGGCGGCTCCCTCCCCACCCAGAAGGACCCTGTGGTCCGGGCCTCTGGCCCCGACCCTGGGCCGGTGGGCAGGCGCTGGCGGGGCACCCTTCGGCGATCCCCTCTCCACCCGGAAGGACCATGTGGTCCAGGCCTCTGGCCCCGACCCTGGGCGGGTGGGCAGGTGCTGGCGGGGCACCCTTCGGCGACTCCCTTTCCATCCTGAAGGACCCTGTGGTCTGGGCCTCTGGCCCCGACCCTGGGCGGGTGGGCAGGTGCTGGCGGGGCACCCCTGGGCGACCCCCTCCCCACCCAGAAGGACCCTGTAAAAAAGAAAAAGAAAAAGAAAAAAGGAAAATATCGGAGAGGGGTCAAGGAGGCCGTGGTGGATGCCAGGATACTGGAGATGCAGACAAAACTTATCCAAATGAACTGGAATTATTAGAAAAATTTCCCGCTAAGGAGAACTGCTTCTTCTCTACATTGTTAAGAATCTTGGACATCACCTGTAAGGAGAGAGACTTTAGTGGAGACCAAGGAGAAAGGCAGTGCTGAAAGTGGTCTCCGTGTTGGCGGTGGAGACTTATATTCAGGAGAAGCAGAAATCGGAGCCTATCAACCTTATTTTTTTTTTTTTTTTGGAGAAATTACACCAAAGGTCGAATGCTACCGTCGTGCATGCTTAGGAACACTGGACAACATTCAGAGTTGAAAAAGAGCTTGGGAAAGATTTGAAATGGTGGAGACAGTGGCAATGACAGTGGCCGGTACTCAGGGGAGGCAGAGATCTGATGCATTACACCTGGAACCTTTGAAGTAATGACCCCAGAGGCAGAATGCTAACACCACGCACCCTTGAGAACGTGTGACAAATGGTTGGGTGAAGCGGGTGCTCGGATTAGAGCCTGCCGAGGGGTGAGGCCAGCGACGGACACAGCAAAGCTGGGATTGGAGCCTGTCGTGAGGCAAGACTGGTGCTGGAGCTTCTGAGGCTGGGATCAGAGCCTGCCGAGTGGTTAGGCCGGTGCTGGGGCTAATGGCTGACATCAGGGCCTGCTGTGAGGAAAGGCCGCTACTGGGTCCTCCAAGGCTGGGATCGGAGCCTGCCGAGGGGTTAGGGCAGTGCTGGGGCCAGTGAGGCCAGAATCGGAGCCTCCCGTAAGGCAAGGCCAGTGCTGGGGCCTTAGAGGCCAGGATCAGAGCCTGCCGAGGGGTTAGGCTGGTGCCGGGGCCAGCAAGGCTGGGATCGAGCTTACCGTGAGGCAAGGCCGGTGCTGGGGCCTCCGAGGCTGGGATCGGAGCCTGCTGAGGGGTTAGGTCAGTGCTGGGACCAGCGGCCGGCATCAGAGCCTTCTGTGAGGCAAGGCCGTTATTGAGGCCTCTGAGGCCAGGATCGGAACCTGCCGTGGGGTTAGGCCGGTGCTGGGGCCTGCGGCCAGCATTGGAGCCTTCTGTGAGGCAAGGCCGCTACTGAGGCCTGAGGCCGGGATTGGAGCCTACCGAGGGGTTAGGCCAGTACTGGGGCCAGCAAGGCTGGGATCGGAGCCAGCCGAGGGGTTAGGCTAGTGCCAGGGCCAGCAGCCGGCATTGGAGCCTTCTCTGAAGCCAGGCCGCTACTGAGGCCTCCGAGGCCTGGATCAGAGCCTGCCGAGGGGTTAGGCCGATGCCGGGGCCATCAGCTAACATCGGAGCCTGCCGTGAGGAAGGCTGGTGCTGGGGCCTCTGAGGCCGGGATCAGAGCCAGCTGAGGGGTTAGGCCAGTGTCGGGGCCAGCGAGACCAGAGGGGCCTCCCATGAGGCAAGGCCGCTGCTTGAGCCAGCGAGGTCTGGATCAGTCCACCGGGTAGCCAGGCTACAACTGGGGCCGTCAAGAGTGGGATTGGTATTTTCAACATGGCATGCACAGAGAAATATCGCAGAAAATTAAAACCAGATTCTTCCCCTAATCAGCAATAACTAGGAGGAAAGGGGCAACAGGAAGTGGTTGAGCTATAGAAAGGGCCCTATAGTGAAGCAATTAAGGTGACCAATCAGAGGGTATGGAATAGGGGAGGATAGAGCCTTTTTAAAAAAGCAGGAGGTACATAAACATATGCATCAAAGTTAATCACCAAACAAGCGTGGGATCGAGGGAGGGGGAGGGAATGGGATGGGGACTGAATGAGGGCTAATTGGATGATGTGTGCTTGTATATCCTCTCAAGTCTTGTATTCCAATGTGATGTATGATTACAATGCACCAATAAAAATAAATTAAAAAATATCATCGTCATCATCACCATTATTACCTCATTGGTGCTGGGGACTGGGCCCAGGGCCTCACACATACCACTGAGCTGCAGCCTGGCTCCCCAGCCATGTCCTCTTGGTCAGCCTGCTGCAGCCTCACTGGCCTTTAAGTTTCTTCAATGTTGTAAGCTCCTTTTGCACCAGAACTTCAGGGCATGTCTTCCTTCTTCCTGGACCACTCCACCTGCCCCTCATTTGACACCTCTATTTACCCTCATCCTTCGTCAGTTTAAATATTGATACTCTGAGAGGCATCTGCCAAGCCCCATTCTGCATCAGGGCCCCATCCAGTTCTGCGTTCTCACAATACCTTCACACCGCATGATCCCTTCCACAGACCTCTCCCATGGTTCCAAATAGAAAAAGACTGAAAGCACTCATTGCGGGTGGCAGGGCCTTGCAGTTGCCCTTCGTTTCCTCCATTCCTAGCAAGCTCTGTCTCATCAGGCCAGGCGCCAGCCTTGCCAGTCTTCCTCAAGTGCACAGGCAGCCTCACTCCCTCTGCCTCGCCTGTCCCTCTGCCAGTATTACTTCCTCTCCTTGTCCTCTCAAATTCTGCACTCAGGTCTCTCTGCTCAAATGTCACCTTGTGTGACTTGCCATCATGTTTAAAATATCAACCCTTTCCCTCCTAAGCCCTTTTCTTGTGTGTGTGTGTGTGTGTGTGTGTGTGTGTGTGTGTGTGTGTGAGAGAGAGAGAGAGAGAGAGAGAGAGAGAGAGAGAGAAAGAGAGAGAGAGTGTTATCACATTTGTTATGTGTTTACTTGCCCCTGCTGCCATGATGGAAGTGGCCTGAATCCAGGACTATTGTTTATATACTGTAAAGAACCCAACTCTTCTTGCTGGTACTTACAATGTTCACTTTATATACCAGCATTTTATTTTATTTTATTTTATTTTGGTGTGTGTGGTACTGAGGATTGAACCCAGAGGCATTCTACCTCTAAGTTATACCCCCAGCCTGATTTTATTTCTAATTTGGAAACACGGTCTCACTAAGTTGCTTAGGCTTGCTTCAACCTGCGATTTTCCTGTCTCAATCCCCCAAGTACTGGGATTACAAGCATACACCACCATGCTCAGCTCACATATATAATTTTTTTTGCTCATTTTACTGCCTCATTCCTATCTTACCTCCTCTCTTACATTTTCCACATAACAGATAGTTTAGTCTATTAAAGTTGTAAGTCCTTGTCACTCCTGCTTACAACTCTTCCACTGGCGTCCATTGAATTGAAATTAGACTGAGACTAGGTACCCAGCCTTGTTCCTCCCTCAGGACATTTGCTTCCAGCTCCCAAGATAGTTACTTCTTCTCATCATTCAACCCCTGGTCAGATGCCTTCAACTGTGGTCCTTCCCTGGCTACCCTATTGAAAATAACCTGTCCCTGCCTCTCTCATAGCCACTTGGGTTATTTCCTATCCCCAGCTTAATTTATCCTCTCTTTGTTTACTATCTGCCCATCACCACCATTTGCCATCCAGAATGAAATCTCCACAAGGTATGGATGTGTCTATCTTGTTAGTTCATAAATCATTAATATACAGACAGTGCTGTCCGTAAATATTTATTAAATGAATCTTGTTTATATCTCTCACTGTTTCATGAACTCACTGAAGAAAAGGGACTGTGTCTGTTTTACTCATTTCTGTTTTTTATATATTTATTGGTACATTGTAATTATACATAATAGTGAGATTCAGAGTGATAGGCTTACATGCAGACACGGCTTGGTGTATTTCTCCCCTATTCTCCCTTCTTCCTCCCTGTACATGTTTGTGAGATTGGTAGTGAGACCTTCATATGTGGACATAGCATTATTTGAACTGTTTGCCTCCTCAGTCCACCTTTTGCCCTTCCCACCTCCCTCCCCCAGGCCCCTTCCACTTTTTTTTTTTTTTTTTTTTTTTTTTTTTTTACTGGTTTCTATTTCCTATTTTCTTTCTAGCACCCTTGACTTTCTAAGACTAGCTGATCTCATTTAGCATAAAATTGTTTAGGTCCATCCATTTTCCTGCAAATAAGATATTTTGTTCTTCTTTATGGCTGAGAAAATCCTATTGTGTATATTATTATTAGTTGCTTAGTTTGATGAATGAATGGATCAAATCACATTAGGCATATTAATAGGAGTAGCAAACCTTTCAGGAAGAGTCACAGTCAGACTTATATAGGCAAGAATCTAAGCTGTTGTTTTGTCTTAGTAATGCTCACTTGGCATCATACACAATTTATATGCTTCACAATTAATTGCATTGGGGAAATTGTGGATGTGCAAATGCTATGTATGAAGTGACAAACTATTCATATTTATAGACCTCAGATAATAGCTGTTCCTGTTTTTAGATAAGAAAACTGAAGCTGCAAGATAGATTAAGTAATTTTCCTAAAACCATTCAACTAAAACACCATAACCCAAAGTGAGATATGACTGTTTATAAAGTTTATTTTGTTTTCACTGTCTTAATGCTACAAAAAATGAAGATATATTCAGTCTTGATATGTCTGGCAAATACATTCTAGGGTGACCCCTAACGATACACACCCTTTTATAGTCCCTTTCCTTTGAGTATGGGTAGAGCCCATGTTTTGCTTCTAACAAATCAAATGGCTCGGGTGAGAGGATCAACCACTCAGCGCTTCCTTGGTTAGGTTGTGCCCTGGGGCACTGCTGATGGGCTATCATTGTCATGGGCTTGTGACATCATGTGAGACTGTGAGCAGACTGAAGTGAGTGAGAGCCTCCTGTTAGAAGAAGCAATCCCTGTGTGACTGCCTGAGGAGAGGGCCACATGTGTGGGGACTGGGCTGGTCCCTAGACCCTCAGGATGCCTAGCCAACATCACGGAGTCAGGGCCCTGTCATACTTTTACAAGGAAGCACATTTTGTCAACAAGCTGAGTGAGACTAGAAGCAGCTCCATCCCCCTCATGCTTCCAGATGGCAGGCAGCCTGGCTGCCGTGTGAGGCCCTGAGCTGAGGACCTCCACCATACAGAAACTGAGAGGTAATAAGTAGGTGGTGTGTGAAGCTAAACTAATGCAGAATGGCTATTTGTTCCCCAAGCAGAGCTCCTGTGCCAAACATATCAATGTTTGTTGGATCCATCA
Organism: Muscardinus avellanarius; assembly: GCF_963383645.1. Classification (NCBI taxonomy): domain Eukaryota; kingdom Metazoa; phylum Chordata; class Mammalia; order Rodentia; family Gliridae; genus Muscardinus; species Muscardinus avellanarius. Next base: position 56,236,375 of record NC_137799.1, on the reverse strand, counting down.
GGCCATTTGCCTCTGTCAGTTTTGGCTCCCTGAATACCTATCAGTGAACCAGGAAGTGTGGGTTGGAAGAGCTTGTCACTATCTCTTCAGTTTAAGATGAAGTCTCCCAAATGTGTGAGGGATGGCAGTACCTTCCACTCCATGCTGAAGATACTTGTATTTCAAAACATGCTAGTGAAAAACTTGGCAGGGTGCCTGCCACTTTGTGAAGAAATGTTCTTCACCTTCCCTTCACAGAGGCCTGCAGCTCGACCTTAGAGCAGCTCGGGGTGTACCCAGCATTTCTTCCTCAGGAGAGGCCTCTAGGGAAAAGTCCCACTGTGGGAACCCCCTGCCCAACATACACACAAAATCATAGTGTCAAGTACCACCATCTGTCTGCTCTGAGGACCTGAAGAAACGAAGGCTCATCGCGTTAGTACACCTGAGGATGGTGTCCTTTTCACATCACACATAGTCTTTGTGTCATGTGTGCTTTCCTGCTTTCCTGGGCGTGCTGTGAGATCTGTGTTGGCACCTTAAAATACCCCGTCCAGAGGTGGGAGATGTTTGCTGTCCATGTCACGAGTTCTTAGAGCTGCTGACTATACCACGGCACAGTGTCTTAAAATATTTCCCTGCTGCTTCCCACTCAGGGGCATAAAAGAGCTCTGTCACCTTGGAGAGATGTGTTACATAAATACTGTTATTTGGATTGAGAACAGCATGGTCCAGCACTGGAGTTTAACCTATTTGTACAAGTGAGCAGAAAAATCTTTCTCCTTCCTTTCCAAGGTCCCTCATAATTTATTTAATTTCAAATGAAACTGAGTAGGTTTGAGGAAATTGACCTGAGTCCCAGTTACTGTTTAAATCTTAGGGTTTATTAGTAGTTGCTATCATGCAAGGCAGGAAAGCACATTGCTCACAGTGCCTGGAGCATGAGATGGCCACATTTCAGACTTAGAGATGCTCTTAGATTTTACCCTGGAAATTAGGCCATTATACACAATCATCATTTGTTGCCCAAATGAAATTTATGCTAACCTGCTACTTGCTGCACTCATTTTGTTGCAAGTATTTAAGCCCTAAATCTAATGTATTGTGGTTTGAGGATTTATACTCATATTCTAATTTTAATCTGTACACTAGGCTTTACAAATCTAGTTCAAATGATTGAGATTTTTTAAGTTTTTCCATTTTTTATTGTGGCAAAATACACAAACATAAAATTTATCATCTTACTCATTTAAATGAGTATTTCAGTGATAGGAAATACATTCATAATATTCTTCAGTTATCGCCAACAGTCATCTTCATAACTATTTTCATCTGTAAATGTGGAACTCTGTTCCCATCCAGTGATCAGTCCCGGTTCCCTCCTCCCTCCCAGTCCTCAGAAACCACCATTCTACTTTCAGTTTTTTCCAATTATTTGCCACATTTATTTCAAGGCCATTTTCTAAGCATGGGCATGGAGTGAGATTGATATAGAATAAATAGCTAATGCCAGGTGGTGATCATTGTAATGAAGAAAATGAAGAGGTAGGAAGGTAAAAAGTGACCAGGTCCAGGAAGATGATGCTCTTGTGTGTTCAGGTAACTACCAAGAGCCATGCAAGAGGGGCATCTCCAGGCTAGATGCAGAGGACGTAATGCTCACTCTTAGGAGTTGAGCTTCCACCACGAATGACATAGGAACACGTTAAAGGGTTTTGAGGAATAGAGTGATGTGATCTGACCACATCCAGACTCTTAAATGGAGAATAGATTACAGGCAGCAAGAGTAGAAACAGAGAGGCCAGTCTGAGCATGTTATTAATTCAGGTTAAAGATGATGGTAAATTAGGTGTGGTAGCATAAGCTTGTAATCCCAGTACTTAGGAGGCTGAGACAGGAGGATTGCAAGTTTGCAGCCAGCCTCAGCTACTTAATGAGGCCTTCTGCAACTTAATGAGACCCTGTTTAAAAGAATAAAAAATAGGGCTGGAGGGTGTAGCTCAGAAGTAGAAGGCCCCGCGGTTCAACCCCCAGTACTGAAAAAAAAAAAAAAAAAAGATGAAGGTAAGTCAGAAGTGGTGGCTCACAATTGTAATCCAAGTACTTGGGGGGCTGAAACAGGAGGATTGTAGGTTCAAGGTCAGCCTTTGCAACTTAGTGAGACCCTGTTTAAAAACAAACAAAAAAAGTAGGGGCTTTGGGTGTGGCTCAGAGGTAAAAATTCCCATGGTTTCAACCTCCAGGGCCCTCAACACAAACACACATAAAGATGATGGCAGTTGACTTCCAACACTATACACTTTTGTCTGTCTTAGAAATTTACCTAAATGAAATTGCATAGTATATATTCTTGTGATCTGGCTTCTTCTGCTCAACTTCTTATTTGTTATCATATATATTTGTACTTTTTATATTCTTATTGCTCTCTCTCTCTCTCTCACACACACACACATTTCTTTTTGAGAACATAGCACCCTTGTCCATTTTGTCACTGATAAACATTTAGATATTTTCTTCAGGGTTTTTTTTTTTTTTTGCGGGTCTGGGAATGGAACCCAGGGGCATTTGACCTCCGAGCTACAGCCCCTGTCCTATTTTTTATTCTTTATTTTGAAACCAGGTCTCACTGAGTTGAGAAGGGCCTCACTAAGTAGCTGAGGCTGTCCGCGAATCGCGATCCTCCAGTCTCAGCCTCCCGAATGCTGCGATTACAAGCGTGCGCCACCACGCCCGGCTAGCTATTTTTAATAGCACATTTTGTACATTGTTATACACATTTCTGGTGATTATATACGTATACTACAAACGAATTTGCAAGGTCCCAAGAGATATATCTATTCAGATATAGACAGTACTGCCAAATGATTGTCCAGAATGTTCTACCAGTTTTTCCTTCCACAGCAGTACCTGAGAGTTGTTTGTTCTTCGCCCTCTGACAATGTGATTCATCTGTCTTATGCATTTTTGCTTGCTTTTTCCAGATGCTTAGAATGACCTTCCCTAACTCCCTGTCTTTATAGTGTACTCTTTTAGAAAGCCCAGCTCGTGTGTGTGCCCTAGTCAGTATTTGTCACCCTCTTCTCTGTGTTATAAATGTTGTATACTTGAACCACAGCCTGGCCTGCAGTCCCTGTTACACTGATTCCTGAGGCACATTCTGATTTCTCCACGTGGACACTGAGCTCCTCAGGAGCAGAGGCAGGCCTTACTGCATAGTTTGCTTCACATAGGTGATTAGTAAATACATGGTTTGTGTATCATATCATAGGGAAGATACTTTAAAAAGATATTCTTATTAAGTAACAATTTAGTCAGGCAGGACAACTTCATAATTTTCTGTGCATGGGATATATACTTTTTTCTAGTATAACCTACTCATTGGTTTAATTATTTTAGTCTTTTTTTTTTTTAAAAGAAACCTTTTTTAGAGATTCAACTTAGTTTAGGAGCCCTCTGTAGTTGGGGAAATGAGGAACTTTTTCCTGATTCAGGGAGATTGTGTGGTCAGTTTATGTCATTCTCACATAAAGCGGGGTTTCATGGAACCAGGCCCTGCAGGAACATTGGAGTAAATAAGTTTCAAGACACGGTTCCTTGGACCACCTGAGAAGTGGGACTTCACGCAGTCTCTTAGAGGCACCGTGGAGTTGGAGGGCTGAGACCTTATCAGCAGCCTCTAGCTCCATTTCAGATCACAGTGGGAACTTGTGGAGCTTTTAAACAGGGAACCCTAATCTAAGTATTAAAAAAGATGTATACAAAAATTTTTATAAAAATTAATACTTTTAAAAATTAATACTTTTAAATGAAATGATTCCATCCCACTGTGGGGAAGAGTGAGGACAAACGGGAACCTCTTGTTACCCTTGCATCTGTCTCTTGGTCCTTTAACCACTGACAGCCTTTCCCTCCCAAATTTTGTATAACCTCATTTTGGACCAATTCTCACTTGGTCAATGGAAACACGAAGGGAAGGGACCTGAGAAATGTAGTTTCCTGCACAAGCAATATGCCTAGAGCATCCAGCACACGCACTCACTGCAGAGAGAGCCTCGGCGCTGGGAGGAGGCAGGGCTCCTCACATCCAGTGTCTCTGCGTCCTCGGTGCTTGGTTTCTCTCTTTGCTGTTTATCATTGAGACTGGTGACAACCTTATGAATGAGGTAGTTGTCAGGGACACACAGCTAGCAAGATTTACAGCCTGGAATTTTTACCTGTGTCCAAATGTGTTAAAGCTAATTTTTAATTTATTGAACTCTGCTACTTTCCATGCTTTCATGGAAGATCTAAGATATAGTTTGTTTTCCTGTTTGTTCACTTGGATTACGAAATAAAAAATTTAAAAAACTGAGGCTTAGCAGAAGTACTGAATGTTCAGTATTTTCTGCTACTCACTGTACTGGAAAAGCAGCCTTAGGGGAGACTGAGCAGTGACCGACAGGGACAATGATTTTAGGTCAGAGGAAAATAACTCAGACAGGGTGAGCTGAGCTGCTGCTTGACTCCTAGCAGAGCTTTGGGCTTCCCTGCAGCTGTCGTTGACTTAGAACGCTGGTCAGGGATGCTGCAGATTATACACCAGAGTTGGGAGCTGACAAAGATCGAAACTTGGCTGCCCTTGTTTGTCTTCATTAAAAGATTAGGTAAAAGATAGCATAGATTGCAAGCATGGTTTCAAAAAAGCAATTGCCCTGGTTAGCTGAGTATAAAACAGTAGGAGCCCTTTTGGGGACAGGTCAGCCGTTATGGTCATCTTGATTTCCCTTCTGTTGTGTCAGTTCACCCAGTAAACTTCCTCCTGAAAGTCACCTGGCGTAGACGCGCCAGCCTCTCCTCTGCTGGTGCTTCCTGATCTCAGTCTTCCCAGCCAGTCATGTTTACACCAGTGGACATACTGGTGTAAACTGGTGGAGAAGTCCCCGAGGCTAGAGCAGGGGACAGATTGTCACAACACTTCTGAAGTGTTCACCCACTCACCCACTCGGTGAAAACACCTTTTTCTCTTTAGGGCAAAAGAGATGGGAAATATAAATTAATTCCTTATAATGGAAATTATACATGCAAATATTATTAAAACAATTAGTCTAAAAGCAGTTTGTAAAATGTAGTCCCGCAGACAACCTCAGCTACTTAGGCCTTCCGCAGCTTAGTAAGACCTTATTACATAATAAAGAATAAAAAATAGGGCTGGGGATATAGCTTGGAGGTAGAATGCCCCTTGTTCAATCCTTGGTACCAAAAATAAATAATAAAATAAGATAAAGTAAATAAAGCAGTCCCCCCTCCCCCAGGGCAGCACTCCTGCATTTTCACTTCCAAACATTAACACTTTGAAGACTCTTCTGGCTGTTATTTCTCTGGTTTTTGCCTTCAGTCTGTAGCATGTTTATGTCAACCCTGCTTGGTTTCCCAGTTTTAGATATTTTTTGTTCGATTCCCAATTTGGTTAGAATTATTCGCTCTTTTCCTGTCTGCCCATTCTTCCATATACTTCCCTTCTCACTTTTACATCATGTTTAAGATATAATTGCTATTTTATCAGTAATCAGTGTTTAATTTTTATGTCCTTGTAAACCTTTTAAAAAACAGAAGTGTGCAATAATTACAACAAAAGCCTTTGGTTTTCCTTTTAGTTAATTTTTGTCTTATTTTTCATTTTCTTAAATTTTTGTGTACTTTTCACTGATTCTTTTCCAAAGCCTCAGTCACTTTTTGATCTTTCATACATTATTGATAATTTGAATACAATTTTCTCTAAGATATGTGAAGACATTATTTCATTATTTTCTAAGAAAATTTCTCTAGCCGGGCGTGGTGGCGCACGCTTGTAATCCCGGCGCTTGGGAGGCGGAGACAGGAGGATTGTGCAGGTTTGAAGCCAGCCTTGCTGGCTTAAGAGACCCTGTTTCCAAATAAAAATATAAAAATAGGTCTGGGAGTGTAGCCTGAAGGTATAAGGGCTTACAGAAACCCCAGTACCACAAAAGAAAAAAAAAAAAGAAAAAAAAGAAAAGAAAAAAGAAAGAAAGAAAGAAAAAGAAAATTTCTCTGTTGCTTATGTTTTTCTAATGTTCAGTGATCTGATTCTTGCTGATGTGTGTGTAATATATCTTAATATATCTTTTACTCTATAGAAGGCTTTAAGAACTTCTCTTTGTCTTCAGTAAAATTTATCTTCACCAAAATTTCATTCTCATTACCTTCACTACAATTTATTTCCCTTTGTCTTCATTAAAATTTCATTTTGGTTATCCTTGGTATGACTCTCCTACCCAGTGTTCTGGACATTCAGTGAACCTTCTTATTTTGGAAATGTGTCTTCTTTATATTTCTGGGAAATTTTATTGGATTTATAAAACATTGTCTTATTTTATTCCTACTTCCTTTTTTCTGGAACTTCTGTTATTTAGCCATCAGATCTCTTACACTAACCATGACCTTATGCTTTCTTTCCTCAACTTTATTATCTATAAATCTTTTGATGCTTTTTTAATTTCATATTTTATTTAAATTGAAGTTATATTTCAGTTTCTAGGAGTTCTGATCCTTTATTTCATGGATTAAAAAGTCTTGGCCACTGAGAATATGAACGATAGCTATTTTCCAGTTCTTATATTTTTTGTTTGCTGTTATTACCTTTTTGTTTGTTTGATTGGGTCTCTTCAGTGTTAGAAGCTTTCTTCAAAACCTGGAAATAGTATTTGTCACTTTGTATTTAGATTCAGGACTGTAAAGCTGTGTGGAGGTGGAGGGGACTTCTTCCTCCAGTGGCTTCCTTCTTGGGTGATCAGCCTGGGGTTGTGGCATTGGGTTCTTCCTGTTGTAATTGTCTCTAGCTTCCAAAGCTTCTGGAACCTGGAATCCCCAGTACTAGTGGTATTCCCCAGAGAAGAGTCTTCTGGTCTTTTGCCCAAAGAATGCAAACCTGGCTACCAGTTGTCTGAGATAAATGGGGAACATGACTGGTATATTAATGGGTTTTGTGTTATTACAATTAAATACTTGGCATATGCTACATGTGATGTAAACAGAGACATATTTAGCTCAGTTTTGGAAGCTTAGAATCCCAAACTGGGTGGGCCCCATTGGTTTGGCCTCTGGTGAGGGCAGTGGATAGCAGAACATCATGATAGCACTTGTAGGAGTGAATGGTCTTATCTCAAACCAAAGCAAGAAGAGAAAGAGACAAACATACACCCGCAATGACCTAAGGACCTCCCAGAAGGCCTCACTTCCTAACAGTGCTGCCCTGGAGACCATGCTTTTAAAATATGAATGTTTGGGGACACTACCCATATTCAAACCATATCAGCTCTGGTGAGTCTCATGGTACACACAGTGACTATAATTGAATCCTACCCACATAGGTTCAGGTGCTTTCTCTCTTTAAAAAATATGTTGAACTGGCCATAGTTTTTATTTCTCAACCAAAGAAATAAGATTTCTAGTTCTCATTCTCTGTTATACTTCAGAAGTTTCTTAGTCACAAAAGCCAAAACATGGAAGCAATCTGTTTATACAAACCACTGCCATGCTTTATCTTTTCCAAGATAGCCTTCTCATGCTCTGCTTCGTGTCTTCAGCAGGCATGTTGAACATCTCTTGTATGCACAGCTTTATGCTGGTGCTGCCTTGGATATATATGGATCCACATATCACGGTCCTGGTCTCATGGACCAGGGGGAGGATTGTTTTAGGAGGTTATTTCTTCTATAAACCAAGTGAACTAGGATAGTTATGGCAGGGAAATAAATATGAGACATATTCAGAGAGATCATAATAATTTAAAATAACAAAGCTATGTGAGGAATAGTTTTGAAGGAGAATAATCAGGTCTCTTTAGAAGGGAAAGGGTTTGAAATCAGGGATTGTGATGCCTACAGCATGGTTCTCATTGCTCAGAATTGCATTAGCTACTTGAGATATTTTATTTTTCATAAAAATTTTAAGGTTTTTTTCTAGTTCTGTGAATAATGACATTGGTGTTTTGATAGGGATTGCATTGAATCTATAGATTGCTTTTTGTAGTATGGCCATTTTGATATTCTACCTATCCTGCTATTGGCACAAAAATAGACACATAAAGACCAATGGAATGGAAGACTCAGAAAGAAATCCTCACACTTATAACTTGTTAATTTTTGACAAGGGAGCCAAAAACTATGCTGAAGAAAAACAGCCTTTTCAACAAATTGTGCTAGAAAAACTGAATCTCCATATACAGAAGAATGAAATTATACTCTAATCTCTTGCCCTGCACAAAAGTTAGCTCAAATGGGATCAAAAGGCCTAGAAATTAGAGCAGAAACTTTGTAACTACTAGAAGATGACATGGGACCAACTCTCTAGCATATAGGTACTAGTAGAGACTTTCTCAGTAAGACCCCTGAAGCTCAGAAAATAAAACTGAGAGTCAACAAATGAGATGGCAGCAAGCTGAAAAGCTTCTGTGCACGAAAGGAAACCTTCAAGAGTCTGAAGAGAGCGCCTACAGGATGGAAGGAATCTTTGCTAGCTACTCTTCTTATAGAGGACTAATATCTAGAATATACAAGGAAAAATTAACACTAAAATAACAACCTAATAAAAAATGGGCAGTTGAACTGAATTAGCACTTTTCAGAAGAAGAAAAGCAAATGGCCAATAAGAATGTAGCCATAAATAAGAAAAAATTCATGTCATTTGCAGAAAAATGGATGGAAATAGAGAATATTATACTAAGTGAGTTCAGCCAGTCTCAGAAAGTCAAGGGTCCTATGTTTTCACTCATATGCGGGAGCTAGAGAGAAAATGGTAAACAAAAGGGACTTTAGATAATCCAGGAGAGAGATCAGTAGATTAGTGGGAGGGAATGGGGGAAGGAAATTGGGGAGGGGAAAATAAAGAACTCTGATGAAAGAAACAATTCAAATATATGTCCATGTATAAAGGTATCACTGCCAACCTCACTGTTATGAATGAGGAGTGGGTAGCAGGGTGGGAACTGAAAAGAATGCACCAATAAAAAATAAAATAAAATAAAAAAAGAAACTAAAAAAAAAAAACCCACCAAGATCTGTATGCATATTTGTTTGCATAACTTTTTGTGTGTGTGTGGCACTGGGGTTCCTGGAAGCCCTTCTACCTTGGGGCTACACTCCCAGACCTATTTTGTATTTTTTTATTTGGAAACAGAGTCTCTTAAGCCAGCGTGGCTGGCTTCGAACCAACGAGATCCTCCTGTCTCTGTCTCCCAAGTGCCGGGATTACAAGCATGCGCCACCACGGCTTGTTTGCATAACTTTGAACCTGTGTGGATAATTAAAATGCACCAATAAAAGTATAAAAATAATAGGGATTTAGGTCTCCAGGATCACATATAACTTGGTGAAGCAGTCCAGGCTGAGATCCCATTATAAAAATTTGAACATTTTATTTTCATATTTTCCAAGCCTACTCTTTTTTTGTGTGTGGTGGTACTGGGGTTCCTCGAAGCCCTTCTACCTGCGGGCTACACTCCCAAACCTATTTTTTTATATTTTTATTTGGAAACAGGGTCTCTTAAGCCAGCGCGGCTGGCTTTGAACCTGCATGATCCTCCTGTCTCCACCTCCCAAGCGTGGGGATTACAAGCTTGCACCACCACGCCTGGCACCAAGCCTACTCTTAGTTTCTTAAAATACAGCATTAGAAAATCCATTTTGAAGCATTTACATTAACAGACAAATAATTTAAAAGTCTGATAATACTTTTCAAGAACACACAAATTTTACCAACTCAGAATTTTTAATAAAAATTTAATGAATTGCCAAATAAATTTGAAAAACAGCCTCCTCAAATATATGGATTGATGTATTAATTTGTTTGTAAAAGATTATTTGAAGAAATAGATAAACATGTTTTTTTCTTTTTGTGAAGATATAGAACATATCCAAGATGTTCTTAAGTAATTAGTAAAAGAATAAATCTCTTCATAATTGAACAACATTCTAAATGAATTTGAAAATCAGCCACAATATATTAGACCACTTAAAATATTGCTTATGAAAATCAGTTTTTAACATAACCAAGATATAGGCACATATTAATGTCATCTTTCATGAAAGAAATACATCTTTAGAATGTAAAATAGTCAAAACAGAATTTGAAGGGATTACCCATCATGTGGTTTCATTACTCTATTTCTTTGTTCTCCATTTTCTTCTTTCCTTTTGTTCTGTACTTATTACCTGGGGTTTTCTTATTTCTCCTTTATTTGTCCTTTCCCCCTCATACCTTGTGCACATGAACCATTATAATGCTACCATATCGTTGGCCTCTATCTGTCTCCTCACTCTGCTGTGAGGGTGGGGACTGTGTCTTGACTGGTCTCTGACACAGCTGACTACAGAAGAGGCTTTGCAATTCCTCTGTACTGATGTGCCCCATCAAAAAGGGATGATTATGTGACAGTTTCAATTTTTAAAATTTAACGTATATTTTCCTATGAAAAACTGAAGCAAATGAAAGGTGAGTTTTTAATTTTTATAGTCACCACCAGCTTTGCATGTGCTTTTAGCCTGATGAACTGCTACACACTATATGGTTCTAAGCTCAGTGATGCATCCTTCTAGGAATCCTTTGCCTGTGCCCCTCTCCAGTGGTTGGACAGTGCTGTAGCTCTGTAACTCACAGCAGTTTCTCGTCATGACATTTAATATATACACTTCACTTTAATTGCTTTTGAAAATAGATTTTACCCTCAGGTTGTTATAAACTTTGTGAAACCAGAGACCTTCCTTACCTATCTTGTTCATTAAAACTTCCCAGGACAGGATTGGGGAGTCCTCTCCTACTAACTCTCCTCATCTCCACTCTCTGCCTTTGAGACCCAAAGTTTAAATAAAAGCCTACTTGACCTAGATTTTAAAGATTAACTGTCAGCCACTGAATGCTAGAAGTCCCTTTACCTGTGATTCTACCAGGGGTTTTCATGTACATGAGATCTTGGGTATAGTCCTATGTTAATGTTTAATATCAGCTCTAATAATGAACCTGAGGAACCCAGGTATCCAACTATCAATGAGATCATTTGATTTAATAATTTATTAATAAAGTAAAACTGCCTCTTTCTCAAAAATTGGAAATTCTTTCTAGGCATCTTATTTTTTTAATTTTTTATTGGTGCATTATATTTATACATCATATTGGGGTAAAAAACTTGTGTGGACATAAGGGGATGGGAGGGGGAATGAAGGAAATTCTCTAAAACATACAATGTACTTAAACATATCGAAGTCAACCACTAAGTCAAGCATGGGAAAGAAGGATGGGTAGGTAATGGGGTAGGAATCGGGTAGGGGCTAAATCAGTGACGTGTACATAGCATCTTCTATTATAAAAAATAAAGGCAGCTAGGTGTGGTGGCACACGCTTGTAATCCCCATGCTTGGGAGGCTGAGACAGGAGGATTGTGCAGGTTTGAAGCCAGCCTCAGCTGGCTTAAAAGACCCTGTTTCCAAGTAAAATATAAAATAGGTCTGGGAGTATAGCCTTGAGGGTTCCATTTCCAGTACAACCAAAATAAAAATAAAAAAAATAATAAAGGCAAAAAACCAAATTGAAATGTCATGTTTGAGGCACAAAACTGATTTTCATATGTGTTGTATGCAAGAGAAATAATTCTGTCTTTTCAATAAACAGACTATTTATGAGTCTGTTTGTCATAATCTTAGATGAAAAATTATTTTGAAAATACTTTTATACATGGTATAACTGAAACGTGGCATAAAGCCCACACTGCAAGTATTTGCCATTGATTCCTTATTCCATAGAACTCCTAGAAATGAAATATAAAACATAGAGATCATCACATAATCCATGATTTTTCAGAATGGTTTCCATGGAGCCACACAATGCCACAGTCACAACTGGAGCCACCAAAATGAAGAGGGAACAGGGAGGGACAGATAGGGATGGGCTAAAGCCCCTAATCCTGCTTTACTGAAAACAGTTTTGCCTTTCTATATAATTCCTCATGGGATTTTAAGGGAAAGAAAGAGGTTAGAGCCCCTTCCTTCCTTCCTTCCTTCCTTCCTCCCATCTACCTACCTATCTGCTCACCTACCTTATACTCATATATACCAGTGAAGCCCAGAATGTAAGGTGAAGAGTAAAAGTTCAGTTTTTAAAGGTTGAATGGGTTTATGAGCAGATTTGAGGCCTCTTTCTCTATCCTGCCCTGTTTTCACTATAGTACATTGCCTACCTCAAAAGCCTGTTCTCTGTTTGTCTCCAGCTTCCAGAGCAAAGCTCAGCATGATCAACACCATGTCAAAAATCCGTGGCCAGGAGAAGGGGCCAGGCTACCCTCAGGCAGAGGCGCTGCTTGCAGAGGCCATGCTCAAGTTTGGAAGAGAGCTTGGAGATGATTGCAACTTTGGTAACAAGTGCTTTCTCACATTGTAGTTCTTTTGGTCATTCATGGGGCGGGAATCTCTGTAGGAAGTTAGTCATACTATTATATATTTTGATTCCTGGTTTTAGATACTACACACATGGTCTCCAAGTTTGTTTTCAGAATTGTTTCATTATTTTTAAGGTTTCTTGACCTAGAAGTTTGTTGTTTCCTTTTTCCTGATGAGACCCCAGTCTTTACCACAGCTTTGGTTGACAGGCCCAGTTGCCTTGGCATTTGCTGTTGGGAGTGTCTGGCAGGAACTGGGTCTTGAGACAGGGTGAGGGAATACAGCACAAGCACAGCACCTGTCACGTGGTCTTTCTCTTAGATCTTTGCTCATTGGTATGTGCTATGTAATTCTCCTGCCCCAGGTGAAACATAATTTATTCCTTCATGCCGCCAGTCTTCATTACTTGGTTATGACACTAAACACATTTTGTCTTTATGCCCCCCACCTTGTTGTGGAGTCTCAGGAAATAAGCAAATGATTCTCCTTCCTGGTTGAACCTGCTCTTCCTTCCTGGTATTTGCTTCTACTAAAAGCAAACTGGCCTATTAAGGAGAGCTGGTACTTACAGAGAAGGACAGAAAATCTTCCAAATCACTCATTAAAGGAAAATAAAATGTTATATTCTTGATAATAAGAGCTAGTTCCCTTTAGAAGGGGACATTGAGTGTGGTTCCCAGAATGAACCTTGATGATCTTTGGAGGGCATTAAGTATTCCCTCTTGTCTGTGTTCTTTTGGAAGATGGGTAGGATCCCTTTGTCTTTACTTGGGAGGGCCTTGTTACTGCAAGTGTGCCTTCTTTCTGTTCTTTAAGATAGAAGAGCTTCATTTTCCCCTCCAGGCCCAGCACTTGGTGAGGTAGGGGAGGCCATGCGGGAACTCTCGGAGGTGAAAGACTCTTTGGACATGGAAGTAAAGCAGAACTTCATTGACCCCCTCCAGAATCTTCATGACAAAGATCTGAGGGAAATTCAGGTATGTGCAACTGGCCCCCTCCAAAGTGTGTGTGGTTAAAAGCATACAGATGCAGATGCCCATCTCCTGTAGAGAACAGCCTCTTTTAGACTATTATTCACAGTACTGTGTACATGAATTTCAAAACAACCTTGCAAGATTAATTAAGAGAAACTAGAAACATAAGACCCTTGGCCCACTAGGATGACTGTGCCCCTCATGAGTATTACATTTCAACTCTCCATGTTTCGTTTCCACATCAGTTTTTCATTTCTTTTCCAGAAAGATACTGGCCTTTACCTGAGGATACACAGTTTTATTAACAAGAATGATGTGCTGGGCTAATGGTGTATGCTTTTTATTCCATTACCTGAGATGCTGAGACAGGCGGATCATAGGTTTGAGGCCAGCTTTAGCAGCTTAGCAAGACTCTCCACAATGTAGTGAGGCTTTTTTTCAAAATAAGAAATAAAATAGGACTGGGAGTATAGCTCGTAGAGCAAATATTCCTGTATTCAATCCCTCAGGACCACCACCAAAAAATAAAAATAAAATAAAATGCTAGCTCTACTGGTTGTTAGGTTAAGTAAATAGTCCATCACTTTTAAACATATCATATTTTCAAAATGATCATTGAAATTAAGCAGAAGTAACATATTATCTTTCAAAAATAAGTAGAACACTTGAGCTATTACTAATAAAGTTCAACTGGCTTTATCTCTGTATGTGTAATGTTTGTTCATTTAATCAACAAATATTTGTTGAACCCGTCTTAAACGTAATTTCAGCGACTTGAATCAGGTCACCTGCATCTCCTTGTTCTACATGTTTATCCTTCTGCCCCACCACTCATTCAAGGTTACTCAGTTAATAATTGACATACCAGCATTCTAAATCCATGCTACAGTTCTGATCCAGTGCTCTGTCCTGAAGCTCATTATAAGTTCAAATATTTTAAAAGACTGTTTCTTCCAAAAGAACAAACATTTAATTTGGATCAGGGCATGGACTGGGGTAGAGATGCAGTGGGAGAGATGGATATTATTCATCCTTCCCTCCTCCTTAGTTCTCTATTTGTCCAGACTCTGTTTTCATCTCCTTCCCTCCCACTCCATACATACCCAGGAACGAGGGGGAGCCCAGTATTTTCTTCCACTCATTAGTAGTGGTAGAATGCAGCTAGGGGAGTTGGGGGAGCACCAAAGTGCCTTTTGACTTTGGAAAGCCACTTTCCTGCCTGGTCACTGAAGACGCTGAGCAGGGGCTAGGCAGCATTACCGGGGATGGTGCAAGGAGAGATTGAAGCTCACTGTGGAGTAGTAGGTGAAATCCTTTCCAAGCTGCCTTCAGGTGAGACTTTGTGAGTGAGTTGCATCATCTGTCAAGTGGGAGGCTTAAGGTAAAGCAGCGGTTTCCTAGAGAGCTGCATCTGTCGACTGAGGCAAGTATTACGATACGGATTGCCCAGCTCCTGCCCTGGATATTCTGGCTCAGGTGATCTAGAATCCATACTTTTATAAATAACATAGATGGTTCTGACAGATTAAGTGATTTAAAAAAATCAAGAATATCATTCCTTATTACTTCAGGGAAAGGATTTTTTTCTCTGCCTTCTTCTCAGATACAATTTCTCTTTAAGATAGAGACATAGGGGCTCTCTGAGTGCATACCTTCAATATGTGCATACACATAGGTTTCCTTCTTATCATTGGGAGGTAAGGGCATAGTCCAGCTTGGCGTTGGACTGGAAATACCAGGAAGTGAAGGAGACTGGCATTTCCTATAATTTCTTTCTCATTCTTAATTATTTTAAAAAATGTTTCCCCAAGTTTGGAAGCATTTAGTTCATGGAGGCATGTTCCTTCATTTCTGTGGTGGCATGCTGTCTTAAAATATAGCCTGTATTATTTTTGGAGGCATGCTGGGGAAGGGAGCTATAAGCAGTCCTTTTCCATAAGTCCTTTCAAAGCGTATTTCTGCCTTTGACTTTTTCAGCATCATCTAAAGAAGTTGGAAGGACGACGCCTGGATTTTGATTATAAGAAGAAACGACAGGGCAAGATTCCAGATGAAGAGCTCCGTCAAGCCCTGGAAAAATTTGATGAGTCTAAAGAAATTGCTGAATCAAGCATGTTCAATCTCTTGGAAATGGATGTAAGTGACTCTCCTGTGGTTTTAAACTTAGTTTTTATCATGGAGGCACAAGACTAATGTGTTAAAAGGTATGCCATTAAAAATGTTACTATATGACTACATTATGTGATGAAAACATACAGATAGTTATTTCTTTCTTTTTCATTTTTTTTTGTAGTACTAGGGATTGAACCCAGGGGCATTTTAACTTTAAGCCACACTCAGGCCCATTTTTTCATTCTTTATTTTGAAACAGGCTCTCAATAAGTTGCAGAGGACCTCACTAAATAACTGAGGCTGTCTGCAAACCTGTGATCCTCCTGTCTCAGCCTCTTGAGTACTGGGATTATAAGTGTGTACCACCACGCCCAGCTGGTTATTTCTTTTAGATAAATATAAATGATAAAGTAGACTGAGACATGTTAAAATGTTTTTCTGCATTTTTATAGTTTTAATTAAATTTTTGTATACTATTTAATCTTAAAATATTACCATTAATGTGAAAAGAAGAAATGTAGTGATCCATGTATAAATTTAATACTTAAAAAATACTTTTGAAATATAAAACATACTGACTTTAGATTATATAAGACTGTCAACTAAAATATATTCAGAATTGAGTATCCACATTCAGAATTGAGTATCCAACACATATAAGATGTCCTCTATTTTAAAGTAAAGATGACATTTTCTTTGAAAGAGTTTCATTGCAATCAATGAGTGTAGTGTAGTGTTGCAATGTGGTTTCATTCCAATCAATGAGGTACTACATTGGGGGCATAGATGAGATGATTCAGAAGCTGCTTTTACATCTCCAAAGTACTAAATCATTATTCATGGCTTTATATGTTCCATTCTGCTGGGTTCTTTTAGCTGTAAAGCCTTGAAGCAAGCACCTCCTTTCTCATTCCACTCATGTAGTAAGACCTGCTAAACCAGCTTCCCTATCCTTGTTCACATCTAAAACCCAACAGTGGCTGATAAACTTTTGCCAATATGTTTATAGGGACTTTATGTACTTATTATTTGTATCAGTCAGGGTTTCCAAGGAATAAAACCAATAGGATGTAGGTAGAGATGTAAATAGAAAAACAGGGATTTATCAGGAAAATTGGCACATGAGATTGTGGAGGCTCAGAAGTCCCACATATGCCATCTGAAAGCTGGAGAACCATGGAAGCTGGTGACGTGGCACAAAGCTCATGAACCAGTGAGTTAATGGATTAGACTTCAGTGTGAGGCCAGAGGCCTGAGAACTGGCAGAGGCCATGAGCCAGGGGTATGAGTTCTGGAGTCCAAGTGTGAAGTTTGGAAAACCTGGGACTCTGATGTCAAGGGCAGATGAAGAAGAAAGCCTAGACTGGGGGTGAGGGGAGAATATATTTGCCTTTCCTTGGCGTTTTTGGTCTGTTAGGGCCCTCAGCTAATTGGATGGTGCCTACCCAGACTCCGTAAAGGCAGATCTTCCTTACTCAGGCTACTGATTTAAATGCTAATCTCTTCCCAGTCACACCTAGAAATATTGCTCTGATAGCTGTCTGGGTAACTCTTAATCCATTTGCATTGACCTGTAAAATTAAACCATTATACTATTTAACTGCCTTACTCCTGGTTGTGGCAGGTGAGACTAAACTGAGGGAATACGGAGGTATACCTGAACCACAGTCCTGTTTCCAAGCCCAGGGTCCCACCCTACCCTCAGATCCTGTCCTCAGCATTGCCCTGCAGACTAGGAGGCTGTAGCTTAGCTAAATCACAATACAGCACAACACACAAAATGGACAGTAACTGAGCATGCTTAGAATCCTAGAGCTGAAATGAACATAGCATGTTACCTGGTTAAATCTCTTTCTTCTGCATGAGGCTCAGAGAGAACAAAAGATTTTCCATCATACAATACTGTCTTCCTTGGCACCTTATGTGAAACATCAATATTCACATTTTTATTAATAGCTCTAGCTCTACTATTATAGCATGAAAAGTACAGGGAGTTGAAGAATCCTTTACCTATAGAAAAACCAATAAGGAAGACATATCGTAATCTGAAGGTTATAGTGACACATCAGACTCTTTAGTGAGAGTGGTGAGATTTTCACGAGGATTCTTACTCATGGTGCTTCTCCTCATGGTGCTGAGATGCATGGTTCTAAGCATAAGGATGCTTTCTTAACTTTATTAAACTTGGAACCTACAGAACTGTCTATCTTAGCCTGACTTTCCACAGTCATCAGCACTGCCAAGCACTGGGCTGTGTGTTCAGGACCGTGCTGTCATCTGTAGGGGGCAGTGGTAGCTGCTTCAGGGCAGCAGCTTGGTAACTGAGGCACACTTTTCCCATCGCTCTGCAGATTGAACAGGTGAGCCAGCTCTCTGCCCTTGTGCAAGCTCAGTTGGAGTACCACAAGCAGGCAGTGCAGATCCTGCAGCAAGTCACCGTCAGACTGGAGGAAAGGTAGGTTACCTTTCCCTGCATTGGCTCATTTACATTTTTCTTGATATAAAATGATATGTAAATAAATGGAAATAATGGAATACATTTGGAGACAAACCTCTGCAAAATGGTTGCTGATCCTACACAGTGCTTATGGATTGTGGGTTATTCATTTGGTTTTGTCTTGGGCTTTGTTTTTCCTTGTTCCATTGAATCAAGCCTTGTGTTTATGAGAGGTTGATACTTGGATTATATATTTTCCCCACAGATAGGACATACTTGGTGTTTGATAATGATGATGGATTCAATTTTTGAGCAGTTAATAAGTATGGGTACTTGATTCATATGGCCAATTTTAAAGCATTCCTGTGGACTGAATATTTTTAGCTTCAACTAACAGATGAACAAACTGAGACCGAGGTGGAGTAACTAGCCCACAGTCTCACACAGCAGTGTACTTGGGGCTCACCATCAAAATAACCTATTTGGGGGTGGTTTCGTTCAAACCACCCCCTCATGTTACCCTTGGGTACATGAGGCTGTAACTGTCTTCTGTATTTCTAACTTTTTAATAAACGTCTTTAAATCTTCAGCAAAAAAGAAAGAACCTATTTGAAAGCTTATATGTTTTCATACCTTATGTTTCTTTAAATAATAATAAAGTCATTCACTGTCAGAGACGGCTGTGTTAAGACACCTATTCCACCTCCCTACGTGAACCTCAGAGTGAGCCATAGTAGGTTACGGTGTGAGTGGCATCTCTGGAGTGGTGGGGCACAGCCTTCAAAGTATTATGCTGGGACCCTGCACCATGATGCAGATTTTTTTGATTATCATACATTGGGACTATATTTGATAAACCCAAAGTAAAAAAAGCATTTTAATATACTTAATGTATGAAATAGCATAACAACACAGTACAGTATAGAATATCGTTTGTTTATACTGTGATTGCATTGCTGACAGGACTTTGTGGCTTACTGCCACTGGCCGGTATTGTAAAAAAAAAAGTACTTTACCGTATGTTGCTAACCCAGAAAAATAAAATGTGAACTATGTTTTCTACTCAGTGTGTATTCCTTTTGTGCTACTGTAAAGTAAAAAAAAAAAAAAAAATATTACCAAGCCATGGTAGGCTGGAAACCATTTATATGAGCCATTTTACTTAGCCAGATGATTGAAGCAGAATAATTTTGCTAAACATAATATCTCAAAGTATTTCCCAGTGGCCTTTATTCTAAAATCCTGGCCAGATTAGACTTTCAGAGATTGCTAAATGCTCCATGAGGACTCCATTAGTGTTACGTCGCACTGTTGGAGATATCACCTATTTCCTCTGCTTCCTTCTAACCAGAATTTCCCTCTTCTCAGTTTCTTCTTTCATTGATGCTTTGACCATGCAACTTCCTGCAGTGTATCATGCCGTTTGGTAATGTGCATAAGACTGAAGCCTCTAGAAAGATTTAAATCCATACATGTTAGCCAAGCATGGTGCCACACAGTTATAATCCCAGTGCTTGAGATGTTGAGACAAGAGGATCTCAGGTTTGAGGCCAGCCTCAGCAAATTAGAAAGACTCTGTTTAAAAACAAAAAAGTTAAAGAGAGCTGGGGGGACAACCCAGAGTTAGAATGTTCTTGGGTTCAATCCCTGGCATACACACAAACTGTATCAAAATACTAAAGATATATTAAGTGCTTTTGTGACTATGTTGAGAATAAAGGGACCACTTTTTTTTCTCTCTGAAATATGTTCAAAGTGAGTATCTTTCTAGTTACCATACGCTCTACCCTCTCCACCCTAGCAAATCTCTGATATACTTTGCTTATTGAATACTTGTAACTTGAAAATATTTAGTAGTGTGCAGAGGCATTGATTGACAATCCCTTTTCACTTTTCTTCTGTCTTCCCTCTCTATGTATCTTAAACTTTCACTCTTAGAGCTTGCAGTATTCCCTCCTTTCCCTCCAAACCTTCTCATTTTCTACATGGAATAGAATTTTCTCTACCATGTACTGTTGGAAATAACTCCTACAGTCTAATAAACCTTTTTTCCTTAAACCTCGTCCTCCTCTTCCTCTCTGCCCCCACCTCATGTTCCTGTGGCACTCTGTACATACTGTTATAACAGCACTTATGTTTACCATTAGTTACGTTCCCTTTCCTCCTATGACTATAAGCTGCTTGAGGTCAAGAACTGTGTCTTACTTTTGTGCTCCTGGCACTTCAGCACAATGCATATTTGTATAAATTTTACTGAACAGAGGAGGGAAAAGTGAGAGATTGAGAGAAAGAATGAAGACGGCAAGAACAAGGCCAAACATGCACTGTCATGGTAGTTGGGTGGGTGACCTAAGAATCCCCTGGGTTTTGTTGCTTTTTCTTTTATTTCTTAATTGGCTAAATCATCCCTTTTCTTTTCAATGCAGAATAAGACAAGCTTCATCTCAGCCTAGAAGGGAGTATCAGCCCAAGCCACGAATGAGCCTGGAGTTTCCAGTTGGAGATGGTACACAGCCCAATGGTGGTCTTTCCCATGCTGGTACTCCCAAACCTTCAAGTAAGAAACTCAGACCTGAGATCTAAATGTGTGGGCCTGGGGCACACCCACTAACACTTTCTCAGAAATTCTAGGAACATTCCAGTCTGGATGTGTAAGAAATATACCCTAATACCTTTCTCCTGGGATGGCTTGTCAGGTAGACACTCTGTTAAAGGAATCCTGTTTCTTGTTCTCATTGACCTTTTGTCCCCCTCACCCATTTCTTTTCTGTAAACATTTTTTGTGTGCCCCTTTTATTTCATTCTGAATCATCAGCACACACCAACCTCCTAGCTAACACATTTGGTTTTGACCTGGTCTTTGTGGTCATAAATCACCGTAACTTGTCAGTGAGGTGCTGAGCCTGCTGTCTTTCCCCAGCCTGTCCCCTCCTGTGAATCTACCGTGCATGAGAATGCCTTCCCCTGGACAGTGTGTGCCCACATACATCCCATCACACAGAAAGAAGCTCCAGGAACATGTGGAGCTGGATTACATGAGTCACAGGAGCATATGGTTGCAGTATTTGCAGATGGATGTGTTTTGAACTTCAACACCTGCTAGGTTTCCTATCCTGTCCCTCCTGCCCCACCAGTCCATTGTACTGTGGTCCTGAGGTTGGTACGATGAACTCTCAATTTTATTTTCTCTCAGGAATATTGGTACACACTCAGTAATGCATCCTCTCCATTGTCACGACTACTTTCCACCCCCTACACACAGACTAGATAAAAGCCTGTGTTGAGACATTGCCAGCTATGATCTTTGCTTGGTTAAAGAGTGGGAATTACTTTATATAGTTTGTGTATTTAAAGATATGAAGCTTTATTTTATTTTCTAGGGATACTAGGGATTGAATCCTTTAGCTACACCCTCATTCCTATTTTATTTTTTGAAACAGGGTCTTGCTACTTTACCACATACTGCTGGCCTTGAACCTGGGATTCTATTGTCTCTGACTCCCAAGTACAGGCATTACAAAAAATAAAATAGGAATGAGGGTGTAGCTACAGGATTCAATCCCTAGCATCAGAAACCTTATACCTTATAAGATATGAGTGTCTTTTTATTATTTTACTCAAGGTAGAGTTCATCATTTTTATATTCCATAACTGTAATATACTATAACAATTTACCAACCATAAATTATATGTTTTTATATATCAGTTTGTTTAAGTAGACACAATAGCATGAGTTAAGTTCTTTTAATTTCAACTTTGGACAAAGAAACTGAGAGTGAAATGCCTTGTGCAAGGTCACACAGGAAGACCTTGAATCGGTGTTTATATTATTCTGTTTTAACACATTGCAGCAGTTTTCCAGGAGTTATTATTTTGAAGAGTGAAAACTGTAGTATTATTCTGAGCTGGCAAAGCATTGTGCATGTAATTAATCATACTATTTTGAATGTACAGAAGTTCTAAGTGCTAACATGAAAGGATTCTGGCAGTGCCGTGTTGCTGACCTAAGTCTCATTATGTACTCCTAAGATGTTGTGTCCTCCATCTCTGGAAATTGTCAGGAGAGCAAGCCATAATGACTCTACTGTACAAATCACAAGAATAGATGTGACTGTTTTTCATACTAGAAATAGAAACAGGAGTATCTAACAGCTTCCAGTGATTGGAGAGAAAGCATTAGAAAACTGGGAGAGGGCAAGATGCCCGTGGAGTGGAGGCTGGGGTCTGGTAACAAGAGGACACTTGGAGAGGATGAATGAGGAAGGAAAGAAGGGGAACAGCCAGCCAGGTAGGTACAGCTGGCAGTAGATACCATGTGCTAAAGGCCCCTTCTCTTTTTGTCTTCTCTCCTGCTCCCACTCTCAGATGTCCCAATGGATCAGCCCTGCTGCCGAGCTCTGTACGACTTTGAACCTGAAAATGAAGGGGAGTTGGGTTTTAAAGAAGGTGATGTCATCACACTCACTAACCAGATTGATGAGAACTGGTACGAGGGAATGCTTCATGGCCAGTCAGGCTTCTTCCCCATCAATTATGTAGAGATTCTGGTTGCCCTGCCCCATTAGGATGTTATGCTGGCTCACCTCTTTTGACCCAGATAGTTAAGTTTAACCACTGCTTTGGTAATGCTGCTTACAACACATCTCGAGTGCAGGCTGCAGTGGACCAGGTTATCCAGCCCCCACGGTGTCTTGGGTTGGCTTGCGTGCTCCCATAGGGGTCATGGTGATGGATGGTATCTTCCGAGCCTGGTGGGCATGGCATGTGCTTTTATACACCATCTGAGACTAGCCAGTAGTCACAGAACTGCTGTTTACACAGTCCTCAGGAGGCTGTGGTCTCTTAGAATACGACCAGGAGCCACATCACAGAACAACCATCCTACCGAAGATATTGTCTATCACCCGGGGCCATCTCAAAGTCTCAAGTTCTCCATTTACAGAGGACACAGTTCTTCTTTTTACTTTATCCCTTCCCAGATATGTGAGCCACAGAATTGTTCAAGAAAGCCTCCCTCACCAGCAAATTGTCTTCTGGTCTAAATGAGTTAGTATCTGGATGCCAGCAGTGGAAAAGTATTCATGGTGGGTTCAAAGCATTTTTTGAAAATGGTCACCTTTTCCCTCCAATTTATGCATATTTTTGAGGCATAGCCTCTTTTCTTTCCTCCCTACCACAAAAGGCAGGGGAGAGTTACTCATTTATTTCCAATTAAGATAGCAATTACCTTTTTGTGGAAGGGGCTACAAAGAGGACAATCTCCATTACGAAACGTTGGGAAGGGATCCGATCAAGGCTGAGTTCTTGCTGTACAGAGCCATGTATATACTTAGGACATGTATGAAGGGTACAAGAAAGGGAAACAGCTGTCTTCCCTTCAGTTGTATTTATTAATTACATGTTTCATTATATGAATCCATTTGACACAAATACAAGGAGGAAACACTAGTAACCATTTCCCCACTACTTCATAGACTAAGAAACAGCCAACGTCTTTCATTTCCACCTTTACCTTGTGTTCCTTGAACATCGTTTGTGCATATTCTGCCCTCAATGAGGACCAAATAAGGATGACTTTTGTGCTTAGAAGTTTAAGGTATGTGGCTGCATATGCAAAACTCTCCCAGTTCAGTCATTATTTTTACATCTTTCCCTTCTCTCCTACCTTCGTTTTGTGTGTACAGTGCTGTGTATAAACTTATCAGTGTTGTTGTGGGTTTTTTTTCTATATCATTCATGAAGTCGCGTTAGGTATTCAGAGTTCTATTTATCTAGCTGTACAGACTCTTTCAGAGGTTTAACGTGCTGCTTCCGATGTGCCACCTGCGGTAGTGGATCATGTGGAGTGAAGGCAAATCTTACTGCTCAATGTATAAATTCACTATGGGAAGCCTCGCTGTTTCCAATAAATATTGCTGAAGACAAAACCCAAGGCTCTGCTTCTTCCTTTTGTGTCAGTTATTTGGGTCTGACAGTGGGTAGACTGGGGCTCATTTCAGTCTCTATTGCCTTCTGATCCACCCAAACCAGATTATTTCAACCTCTTCCCTACCTCACTGTAAATAGAGAAAGTCCCAACAGCAAAGGGTGAGCTGGCCTGGACACTGGTAACTTCCTGGTGACCCCAGGAAGGAGAAGAACTTAGGAGAAAGGATAAGTGAAAAGAGGAGGTCCTCTTGATGTTAAGGGAGACATCATCAATGGTGATATTAGAATAATATGTTAGAAGGGGCAAGTAAAATATGTCAACCAGTCTTTTGTTTTATTTCATACATGAAGTGAAAGAAAGAAATATTGAAAAAGCTTGATCAGAATACAGCAGTCTTTTCTCTTGGTATGTAGCAGAGTTGGGTGAGTGGAAATGGAAAAAGTACAGACAGAATATATATTTTCCAAGCTTTCAAGAGAAAAAACATGCTCTTTATTAAAAAATAAGTATATTTTCTAAGATACCATGAAGAGTTAAATCTACTATGCTTATTTCTATATGTGAGCTAACATGAAAATAGTATTTTTGCTAACTGCATGAGTTCTAGAGTATTTCAGGTACTTTTACCAATTTAAAAATATATATCACTGATGGCATTGTGACATTATTAGAAAATCCTAAAGAATATAAACTGTTAGAATCAGTGAATTTAATAGGATTACTGAATATAAAAAGAATGTACAAAGAGTATTTCTGTATACTAATTAGAAAAATGCAGGGTTTGTTTATTTATTTATTTTTGGTATCAGGAACATTCTACCTCTAAGCTACACCCCCAGTCCTATATTTTTATTCTTTCTTTTCAAATAGGGCCTTATCACTAAGTTGTAGAGGGCATTACTAAGTAGCTGGGTCTGGTCATGAACCTGAAATCCTCCTGTTTTGGCCTCCCATGTACTGAGATTATAAGAGGGTACCACCATGCCTGGCTGAAAAATGCAATTTAAAAATATTTACAAAGGAATAAAAAATTCAAATATATATAAACAAATCTAGATTGTGCAAAGTCTCTACATATGAAGTTATAAAATATATTTGGTAAAAATAGCAGCCTAAGTAAGTGAAGATATACTCTGTACTTATGAATTAGAAAAGTCATTTCTGTTGAAATATCCAGTGTAGTTTTAGCCAAAATCTCAGGAAGTATATTACTGTATGTTTAATTTCAATCTTGCTTTATAAAATTTATGTGGAAAAGCAAAGGATTTTTTCCCCTGAAGGACAAAGTTGGCAAACTTATTCTGTATAAGTATAAAACATGAATATATAAGTTGAAGGTAGCATGTACTGATGTAATATTAGAGTAAATGGTCTAAACAGAACAAAGTAGTCTAGAAAAGAGATGTACATGGATTCAATCATATTTACCAATATTATATGATCTGTAATCAATAGGTTCATATAAACTGTACCTATTTAATTTTAGTTCTATAACTCAAATGAAAACTAAGAGCAAGACCTTGCACCAAATTAGTAATATTATTAGAGTCAGTCAATTGAAACAAAAATACTCCTCAACACAGATTTTAAGAACCTAATTTTTATTTAAGAGAGTCTTTTAGAAATTATTTCTAATACATTTACCAGCTTTCAAAATTGTTTTAATTTCTTATTTTTATTGAAGTATAGTAAATGCCTTTTTACAAGACCTTAAATGTAAAGAGAATAGATAACTCTGTGGACCATCACTAGAAGTTTAATCCAAAAACACTTCTTCTTCAAAGTCTAATTACAGAAAAAACTCTGGGAAATAGAAGTGGATCTGGATTAAACTGAACTAAAATGGTGATAAACAAGTTCACTGCCGTAATCGTCTCTATTTTTCTAATAGGTTTAATACATCTTTAATAGAAAATGGCAAAAGTGGTAAAATCGTTTTTTTCCTCTTGGTTTATCTTTGCTGTAAATAAGTAGACAATGATAATGATTTGAACAAGAATGCAAATTTCCCCAGGACTTTGTATAGAATACACTCTCTACCCTAAGCTGGCCTGGTCCTGGTTTGCATGCATTGCTTAGGCTGTCATGTCAAGATCCCTTCTAGTGTTCTGGAGTTCACCATATATGCACCTTTAAAGCCAACTGCTTGGCATGCAGACTGTCTTTCATCCCATGGGCTCGGTGAAGTGCTGAGGGAAGGACTTCAAGCCTGAAGAAGGAGGCAAGGGAGCTGCCATTAGGACTCTGGGTGCTGTTGGTGGGGGAGACTTACAGCGCAGGAAGGCCATTCCAGCATTTTCTAGGCCCGGCTATTGAGGACCTGTTACGAGGCTCTAGGTTAAAGGAGCTGTCAAAGCAAAGAACAAAGCTATTTTTAAGGGCTCCTTGAATGCTAACCCCTTAAAGGTCAGGTCCTTGAATGTCACTCAGCTAGCACAAATGCCTAAATGATGGTGGCCTTCAACTTGGGGCAGGAAAGAGCTACAGTTTTTGACAGGGGTGAAGCAAGTTGTCAACTTTGGAAGTGAAAGAATGGAGAAGAGGATCTTGGATAGCATTTGCTTAAAAACAAAGTGAATAAAATGATTCACTGGAGTTTGTAAATAGTCAAATAATCTTTTTTTGTGTGTGGTACTGGGGGTAGAACCCAGGGGATTTCTACCTCTGGGCTGTACTCCCAGACCTATTTTATATTTTATTTGGAAACAGGGTCTCACTAAGTTGTTGGGAGCCTCACTAAGGAGCTGAGGCTGGCTTGACCCTGTGTGATCCTCTTGTCTCAGCCTCCCAAGCACAGATTGCAAGCATGTGCCACCATGCCTGGCAAATAATAATCCATTTTAAAAAGCTCTACCAGTGATTTATATGTTTATCTCTTAATCAAAACATGGGACTCCATCAGGACCCATGGAGATAAAACGTCAGGAAGGGAACTGAGATTTCCTAAACCTAACTGAGAAGAGTCACCTGAGGATAATTGTACAAACTGAATCTCAAGGTTCTTGTTCCAGTTTCCCTGAATCAGAGCTGCCCTAGGAAGTTGTATTTACCATCAGAAAGATTTAAGAAAAAATTACAAGTACATCTAAAACACTGAGATGTGTCTGAATCGTCTGTGTCTGGTTCAGGCTTGGCAGTTCTTTGACTTGTAATTACTATAGAGGATAATCAGACATGGATTGGGTTGTTGGTTAAAAAGGAGAAAGGAGGAGCCCGCTTCCTCTCACCTTGTGGTGCAAGTGCTTTCCATGAGATTGAAAAGCATTGTATGGATGTGCTGGTCAGTCCTGGAAACTAGCAGAATACAGCCTTTTCTCTTGATCTTTCTTTTTACAAACATCAAAGATCCAAATTTATTGTGTAGGAAATAGTGGTGGATGGAGGAAGGTGGTTCATGGGCCTGAGCAAACCTGGACCAACTTAACCAACGCAATTTCAGTGTCATCTGCTTAGTTATATGTGGTCGTTGTGTTCTCCATGCCCTGCTGGTTTTCTTTCTCTTATTTTCAATCTCTAAGTAGTTTCATGGAATTGAGATTGCCCTCTGCTGGTCAAAGAATATTTTAATCAGTTAAAGATCTGACAAATTCCCCTGGTGGTTTTGTAATCATGCAAAAACAGAGCTCAGGTTCTCTCATTTCCCTGTGGCATGCTGCTGAAGCAATTGCTCCTTAAACCTAACTGATATAAGTGAAATATTATGCAGTCTTCAGGGAGAAAACCAAGTTCCTGCTATTTGGATAAAGAAGCACGATCGTGGGTCAGTTGGCATCATTATCCACTTAAGACAAGTGATAGCCATTGACTGAGGCTGTATGTTTTATAATAGAGGAGTTACCCAAATTCTCTGAACTGTCTGATGTTCTACAGCACTGCAGTGCCACCACAGCTTCCTGAAACTCAGCTGAAAAGGAAGTCCTAGTCATAGTATTTCACCTTGAACCTTCAAGAAGTACCATCTCCAGAGACAAATAATACAAGTTACTACATATTGACAGGAAGCTTATTGAGGTAAAGTTCACATACTGAAAAATTCACCCATTTGAAATGTGCAGTTGAATGATTTCCAGTGAATTTATATAATTGCACAATTGTCAGTGAACTTGTTTTAGAACATTTCCATCGGGGCCCCAGGCAGAACTGCGAGTAGCACGCCAGACCCCTGGAGAAACCAGACCCAGTAAGACGCTGGGTTCTGGGCAGGGGTCGCGGGCGGGGCACGCCAGATGGGGCCCGGGTCGCAGGACTCTGGGCCCCAGGCAGAACTGCGAGTAGCACACCAGACCCCTGGAGAAACCAGGCCCAGTAAGACTCTGGGTTCTGGGCAGGGGTCGCGCGCGGCGCACAAAAGCCGGGGCCTGGGTCGCGGGACCCTGGGCCCCGGGCCGAACTGCACGTAGCACGCCAGACCCCTGGAGAAACCAGGCCCAGTAAGAGGCTGGGTTCTGGGCGGGGGTCGCGGGCGGGGCACGCCTAATGGGGCCCGGGTCGTGGGACTCTGGGCCCCAGATCAAACTGCGAGTAGCACGCCAGACCCCTGGAGAAACCAGGCCCAGTAAGACGCTGGGTTCTGGGCGGGGGTCGAGCACAGGGCACGCCAGCTGGGGCCCGGATCGCAGGACTCTGGGTCCCGGCCGAACTGCGAGTAGCACGCCAGACCCCTGGAGAAACTGGGCCCAGAACAGAAAAAGATAAAGAAAAATATCGGAGAGGTGGTAAGAAAGACGTTATGGATGCCAGGACACTGGAGATGCAGACAAAACTTATCTAAATGCACTGGAACTTATGGAAAAATTCGCCGTGAAAGAGGACTGCTATTTCTCTATATTGTTAAGAATCTCAGACATCACATATAAGGAGAGAGTTTAGCGGAGACCAAGGAGAAATGCGGTGTTGAAAGAGTTCTTCACGATGGTGGTGGAGACTTGTATTCAGGAGAAGCAGAAACCGGATCTTACCAACTTTATTTTTTTGGAGAAATTACACCAAATGTCGAATGCTACCATCACGCATGCTTAGGAACACTGGACAACATTCAGAGTGGAAAAAGAGCCTGGGAAGGATTTGAAATGGTGGAGGCAGTGGCAATGCCAGTGGCCAATATTCGGGGGAGGCAGAGATCTGATACATTACAACTGGAACCTTTGAAATAATAACCACAGAGACAGTGATCTGAACCTGCTGAGGGTTTAGGCGGGCGCCGGGGCCAGTGGCCGACATCGGAGCTTGCTGTGAGGCAAGGCCACTACTGAGGCCTCCGTGGCCGGGATTGGAACCTGCAGAGGGGTTAGACCGATGCTGGGGCCAGCGAGGCCAACATTGGAGCCTGCCATGATGCAAGGCTTGTGCTAGGGCCTCCGAGGTCGGGTCCGGAACTTGCTGAGGGGTTAGGCCGGTGCTGGGGTCAGCGAGGCCGGCATCGGAGCCTGCCGTGAGGCAAGGCCAGTGTTGGGGCCCCCGAGGACGGGACCGGAGCCTGCTGAGGGGTTAGGCCGGTGCTGGGGCCAGCGAGGCTGGCATCAGAGCCTGCCATGAGGCAAGGCCGGTACTTGGGCTTCCGAGGCCAGGATAAGAGCCTGCCGAGGGGTTAGGCCGGTGCTGGGGCCAGCGAGGCTGGCATCGGAGCCTGCCTTGAGGCATGACCAGTGCTGGGGCCTCCAAGGCCGGGATTGGAGCCTGCCGAGGGGTTAGGCCGCTGCTGGGGCCAGCGAGGCCGGCATCGGAGCCTGCCTTGAGGCAAGGCCGGTACTGGGGCCTCCGAGGCCAGGACAAGAGCCTGCCGAGGGTTAGGCCGGTGCTGGGGCCAGCGAGGCCGGCATCGGAGCCTGCCTTGAGGCATGACCAGTGCCGGGGCCTCCGAGGCCGGGATCGGAGCCTGCCGAGGGGTTAGGCCGCTGCTGGGGCCAGCGAGACCGACATCGGAGCCTGCCTTGAGGCAAGGCCGGTACTGGGGCCTCTGAGGCCGGGATCGGAGCCTGCCGAGGGGTTAGGCCGATGCTGGGGCCAGCGAGGCCGGCATCGGAGCCTGCCGTGAGGCAAGGCCCGTACTGGGGCCTCCGAGGCCAGGATAAGAGCCTGCTGAGGGGTTAGGCCAGTGCTGGGGCCAGCGAGGCCGGCATCGGAGCCTGCCTTGAGGCAAGGCCGGTACTGGGGCCTCCGAGGCCAGGATAAGAGCCTGCCGAGGGGTTAGGCCGGTGCTGGGGCCAGCGAGGCCGGCATCGGAGCCTGCCTTGAGGCAAGGCCGGTACTGGGGCCTCTGAGGCCGGGATCGGAGCCTGCCGAGGGGTTAGGCCGCTGCTGGGGCCAGTGAGGCCGGCATCGGAGCCTGCCGTGAGGCATTACCAGTGTTGGGGCCTCCGAGGCCGGGATTGGAATCCTGCCAAGGGGTTAGACCGGTGCAGGGGCCAATGGCCAGCATCGGAGCCTGGCGTGAGGCAAGTTCACTCCTGCAGCCTCCAAGGTCGGGACCAAAGCCAGCTTAGGGGTTTGACCGGTTCAGGGGCCAGCGAGACCAGAACTGGGTCCTCCCATGAGGCAAGGCCGCTGCGTGAGCCAGCAAGGTCTGGATCAGTCCACTGAGTAGCCAGGCCACTACTGGGACCATCAAGAGTGGGATTGGTACTTGCAACGCAGCATGCACAGAGAAATATCGCAGAAAATATAAATCAGACGCTTCTCTTAATTAGCAATAACTAGGAGGAAAAGGGCAACAGGAAGAGGTTGAGCTATAGAAAGGGCCCTTAGTGAAGCAACTAATGTGACCAATCAGAGGGTATGTAATATTGGAGGACGGAGCCTCTTTAAAATGCAGGAGGTACATAAACAAATGTATCAAAGTAAATCACCAAAGAAGTGTGGGATGGAGGGAGGGGGAGGGAATGGGACGGGGGCTGGAGGAGGGCTAATTGGATGATGTGTGCTTGTATATCCTCTCAAGTCTTGTACTCCAATGTGATTGATATATGACTACAATGCACCAATTTAAAAAATAAATTAATTAAAAAAAAAAAAAGAACATTTCCATCAACTCAAAAAGATTGTCTCCATTTTCAGTTCATACCGCCTCTACCTCAGTCTTCAGACAAACACTGATCTGTGAGTAGTATTTTTTGTTTGTGGTACTGGGGATGGAACCCAGGGACATTCTACCTCTGAGCTATACTCCCAGCCCAATTTTTTATTCCTTATTATTATTATTATTATTATTATTATTATTATTATTTTGGTGGTACTGGGGATGGAACTCAGAGGCCTTCTACCTCTGGGCTACACTCCCAGACCTATTTTATATTTTGTTTGGAAATGGGGTCTCTTAAGTCAGCTTAGACTGGCTTCGAACCTGCGCAATCCTCCTGTCTCAGCCTCCCAAGTGCAGGGATTACAAGTGTGTGCCACCACGCCCGGCTTATTCTTTATTTTGAAACAGAGTCTCATTGAGTTGCAAAGGGCCTCACTAAGTAGCTGATGCTGTCTGTGAACTGCGATCCTCCTGCCTCAGTCTCCCAAATGCCAGGATTACAAGCATGCACCACCACTGAGATGTTTTTAAGTACAAAATATGGTGGTTTAGTTGATAAATAGTACTGGCATAAGTGGCTGACCATCTTGAAAGACATGTCATAAAACACTCGCCTCCATGAATATGACAGCTTTCTTAACACTGTGCAAGGTTTCTTTAGCACCTCTCCTTTGCTTACTGCAGGCTGCTCCATCCACATACGAGGACTGGCTCCAGATGTTGAATGTTGGGTCCAGAACAGGTCTCCCATCCCAGTGAATCTTTCCTTGTTCAGCTGTGTCTCCTCTACACCCAGCCCCAGTCTGAGGACTTGAGATCCACCCCCATACATTTTCCTCTAATTCCTGCCAGTGCATAGTTAGCCTACTTCTCTTTCACTACGTGGACTGTTTCCCCTAGAGCAAGCACTGTGTATCTCTGCTCTGGGTGTACCAATCTGTGTCATTTTAGCAAACAGAAGCATCAGCAGCGGTACTGAAGCAGCAGCCTCATGCAGAAGTGAAAAGGAAATTTGACTATCTTAGATGAGCTGATTCAGAAGGATCCAAGAGTTTGATTCTGAGCCTTGTCCACCTAGCCATGACTGTTTTCTGGGCCCCACTCTTCCTGACTTTGAAATGAGAACTGTTGAGACTGTAGTCCAATTTCTTTTCGGCTTTGTCCCTACAGATGCTGAGCTGGATTTTTAGTATGGTCTGTTCTGCAACTCCAGGAGGTGAGGACCTCCTACAGGTTTCCCTGGAGGCTTGCTGGCATTCACAGCTCATGGTTGGACAACCTATAGTCATCTTTTTTTTTTTTTTTCAAAATACTCAAAGGAATTACCAGAGCAGTCAGTGCCATAATCTTTGTAATTATAATCATTTTCCTAGAGTGTTCAAGTCTCACATATAACATATTCTTCTACCTGCACCTAATCTTAACCCCTACAGGAAAAAATTAACAACTGTGATACTGTGTCTTCCAATGGTCATCACAAATGGTGTCCTTAAATACCAATCCCAGCAGCTCATTCTGAGCACTTACTTTCTAGGGCCATTTGTAGCACTCTTAGCCTGATGCCCTTAATAGGTAGCACCTGAGACAAGGCCTTGCACAGGGGTAAACTATTTTAAGACAGTTATCTTCTAAAACAGATAACCCATTGGTATAGAGGAACAACCAACATAAAGGCACATTATTGAGGTACCCTCTTGCTTTGGCAATTAGTACTTGATCACACTGGTATATATATACTCAAGGGAAATATTTTCTTGGGGAATGAAAAAGGAAGCATTTGTTTATTGGCTCCTATCCCCCACAGTCCTAGGTCACTTGTGCCTGAATACATGAGTAGATATCTAGGAAATGAAGTAGGCAGTTCTAACCCAAGGCAAGGCACTGTCTAACTATATCTGTACAAGCCACTGAAAGTGTATGCTGAAGCTTGATGGGAGTAAAAAGTAGGGCCAAGAGGGTTTTGAAGTGATGCAGACTGCACATCTTTACATCCCACCTCCCACACCACACAGCTCCTGCTCAATCATTTCTTGTTGTAATCAAGGATATTTTTCTGTCACATCAGGGGAAGCCTTTACCTAGAGAAAGTGCATTCTTGCTGGCACTTCCTGAGCCCCAGAGCCAGCTCACTAAGCATCCTTCTGCAGAACTCCTGCCTATCTAGCTTCTGTACCTGTCTAGCTACTTTGAACAGCCTCTGGGTGCTTTTTGAGCCTGAAGATTATATTGCTCTTCCAGCTTTGCTCAAAATGACACCATTTTTGCTCACCAATTTAGTTCCATTCATCTTATTTGTATAATATTCTGGAGGAGATCTAGGATATGTCTGTTTCTCTGCCATGTTTATTATCAGAATTCCTACTCTAATTCACAAGGAGATGAAAATATCAGGTCCATGAGTGAGAGGCAGGTCACAAGCCTCGCTGTCTTCTGTGTGACTACCTATGTGAGGCCAGGTAGCTGACTTTTTTTTTTTATTATAACTTCCTGCTGAAGCCAGGATGTTTCAGTTGTCTTCATGATCCTGACCCCAGAGCTGCCATGGCTCTCTTGGCAGTAACTGTTGATGTAGAGAGTTTTGTCTACACAGGAATCTGAGTCTATACAGTGGCTACCAGCTGAGTTTCTCCTGGGAAAGGGAGTGCATATTCAGACACATTTCATGATTTTTCCTCAAGGTAGAATCATAGGCCCATTGTGGTATCTAATTGCAACTCTCTTCTTCATTTGTGGAAGTTTTCTCCCTGTCCTAGTAAAGTATCAAATGTCTTATGTATCTTGCTTAAAAATACATAAGCAGTAGTTCCTGTTTATTTCACAGGAGGAACAAACACCACATCCTACATGCTAGGGAATTAAATTGTTTTTATGGTGGTATTGGGATGAAAACCAGGGGCTTTTTACCTCCAGGATACACTCCCAGACCTATTTTATATTTTATTTTGAAACGGTCTCACTAAGTTGCTGAGATCCTCACTATGTAGCTGGGGCTGGCTTCGAACCTGCGTG
Organism: Muscardinus avellanarius; assembly: GCF_963383645.1. Taxonomy (NCBI): domain Eukaryota; kingdom Metazoa; phylum Chordata; class Mammalia; order Rodentia; family Gliridae; genus Muscardinus; species Muscardinus avellanarius. The sequence continues at coordinate 56,202,492 of NC_137799.1, read as the reverse complement.
ATTCTCCTGTCTCACTCAGCCTCTCAAGTACTGGGATTACAAGTGTGTACCACCACACTGGCTTTAAAGTATTTTTTGTTTGTTTGTTCTTAGTTTATTTTTAAAGGGGTTCTTTTTTTTTATTTGTCTTTTTGAAACTGGAGATCGAACCCAGAGCGTCATACATACCTGCAGAGCAGACACTTTGCTACTGAACTGCTTCCTAATATTGTTTTTTTTAATTAATAAGAATGTGGAAGTACTCAATTAAAATCCCCATGTAATATATAAATTCTGAATGTTGCTTATTCCATGACACAGATCTTGTATTTTCAGAAAATTTGCAGGGTATGTTTGACAATATGGGTAGGTTTAAATTATTTTGTGGAATAGTCCCACTCCCATTATCTTTAGAAGACCTTGGGCATTTCTCAAAGATATAGGCTGTTAACCCTCCTGAGGAGCTGGAGCTGAGGTCTGATGAGAGTGCTGTGTACTGCTGATCACATGAGATATGCTGAATGAACAGAGAAATCAAGCCGAGCTTTTAAACATAAACCTAAAATTGAAGTCACTTGGCCAGATGCTTCAAATTTCGGGTACTGATTTGTGTGAGCAAGCTGTTTCTCACATGGGCAGCCCTATGTAATAGGCCTCAGGAGGACCAGCACAAGGATTTATTTATTTAACGATGGTTAAACATTCACTCAAGCAATGTGGGATGCCAGCTGGTGAGAACATTCACATGGGCTGAAAAGACCATATCATCCAGCCTGTGCATTATTTGTGTAGGTGAGCTGTGCAGAAAGCCAAATTTTAATCCCAGTGTGCTTAACCTGATTTTGGCTAGTTGCTAATTGTAATGTTCAGCTGCACCGTACTCTAATGGTGTGATGTAGTTATTTCTACCATAGGGGCCTTCCTACAGGAGGTCTGGAATGCACCTTTCCACTGGTCAAGCTCCCCATTCCCTGGACATTGCTGGAGACTGTTCAAGTTGTGCAAAAAGCAAGATCTCTTTTTGTACATGAGTCAACAATACCACATCCTCTTTTCTTTTAAATATACTGCTTTTTTATGATTCAGGTCAACTAAGGGGCCCTGGAATCTTTACCTGGGGGAGTTCTTGTTTAAATTCATGAAGAATTTGAATGGACTGTGTTCACACCTCTGAAGAAGATTGCTAACATTTTTTTTTCTAAAATTGAGTCACTTTCTCCTTCTGACCTGAATATGCAATGGAATCCTCAGAGGAAACATCTGATTCACAGAGTGAATTGGCTTCTAGGTAAGAATGACAAATGACAGTTGTATGTTTGGGGCTGTCATCAGGTAAGACTAAGGATATAGAGTGACTGAATTCAAATGGTGGTCAGACCCTGAGATACTATGATACTCTATTAGTTAACAGCTAATCTAAAAGCAATGCAAGCCATAAATGGTACCAATACCATGTTTGAAAGTCTCTTTAGAGAGTACAAGCACAAAAAAGCATATTCCTGTGATATTTTTACTGAGGAGGTTAGCTACATGCTTTTATCTCTGGGGAATCACATAACTTTCACCTTCTGGGGGCTGGAGGTGGACAGGAGATGAGAATTCCAAGCAGTAGTGGGGGCTCTTTGCTGATACCGTGGTGCATGCAGGGTTGCCTATGTGATGAGCATAATGATGCCGATTTCCCAGGCCGATGGACTTGCCGTCTCTTCCAAAGAAGACGGGGCCCTGCAGGTTTGAAGAATAAGCATCTCTGTTAACCACTGTGATTAGCAACTTGAGTCAAAAAAATGTGTCCATCCACATTTTTTGACTCTCTGCTAGGACCCTTGTTTCATGAAACCTGGAAAGCAGGAGAGATCCAGTATTAGCTAGGATTACATTTCCGTTAGAGTTGGATTTAAATTGCTTTATGGGGAACTGTAATCTGAATTTGTCTGCAAGGTTCATGAGTACAACTCCTCCACCCCCCAGGAATCTCACCTGTTTTCTTCTCTCATACTTCTGCTCCAGCTCCTTTGCTGGTTCTTTCTCTGTGGTTCTCTCCTGAGTGCGTAAACATACTCAAGTGTCCCACATTGAAAAGATAACATTCTGGGGCTCCCATGCATTCTTAACTGCCCTCCATCTTTCTCCTTTCTTTCACAGCATCTGGAAAGATCAGGCAACAGTGGTCAGTTCCATGTCCTCTGTTCAGTGAGTTCACTCAGCATTCAACAGAACCACCCTGGTGTGGGTTGCCACGGTGTTCTTTTCTGAACCTACTTCACTTACACCCTTGGAAGTAGGAAATTTCCTTCTGGAAGCTTTTTTTTTTTTCCCATTGGAACCACTTCATTATCTTTGCTTTCTCCCTTTGCTGTATCATAGTCTGCATGAGAATTTTCTCCCTGTCTGTGACTTTTGGTCATTGTGAAGGCTTTTCTTTAACTCTCTTCTTTTGTATCCCTCTCTACAATAGGCCACAAAAGGAATGATCTACTTTCACGGACCCAGTTACTACGTACCTATTGATATGTTAAGGATTTATCTTTAGTCCTGAATTTCTGAACTTCAGATATAAAATTCAACTGCCCACCAGATAGACAAGTTCTCTTGGCTCTATAGAGCCAATATGTTCAAAATAGAATTCATCATTTCTATCCCATACATGATTCAGTCTTTCTACTAAATTCTGTATATCAAGAAGTGACCCATATACCTATCTCATTTCCTAAGCCCCAGACTTGGATTTCATTCTTGACTCCCCCCTTTATTTCACCTACTATGCCCAATAAATGAATGATCAAATCCTGTCCATTTTATTTTGGAAATTTAATATGTATTATATTTTTACATATTATCTATATACATGTTATTTTCGAAATTTAATATGTATAATCATTTTTATATCTACCTGTATATATTAGTAGCTCAAAAGTCCCCCCCCCATCTCCACTTATACCATTAAGCATCCTAACTGGTCTTCTTATCTTGTCCTTTATCAACTTATTCTCTGTTTTAAGCCCTATATTTCATTCTATTACAACCTTTCTTAAAATAACCCAATGGTTGGTTACTCGTGCTGCAGAATGTGAACATGGCAATGAGTGCACCTTAGCTACAAATAACAGAAGACCTAATCAATTGACCTAATCCATAAGGGAAATTTTTTTTTTCTTTCTCTCATAAGCAGAATCCAGAAGCAGATGTGTCAGGGGTAGACTGTAGCTCTGTGATGCCACCCACACAGCACTGGTGATGTCTCCATTCATGGCCACCAGATGGCTGCACAGCGACATCTTCACACAGCTCAACAAGCTGATTGAAAGTTGTGGGCTATCTTGGTGAGTGTCTCCTTTATGTGGAAGAAGGTATATCTCAGCCATCTCTCCAGCAATGTCTCCTTATATTTCCTTGACCATTACTAGGTCACATGCCATCCTTTGACCATAAAAGCAGCTAGGAAAATCATTATCTGTTACTTTCAGCCACCAAGAAGAAAGCAAATTGGCAAGGAAAGACAGGCTGGAGAATGGCTGGTTTATAGGCAACCAAAAGTAATTTTCTCAACTTTATACTCCCCATTGTATCCCTAGGGATGTTCTCACCTCCAGGCCTCTACACCTGTGGACCCCTCGCCTGCAATCCACATCCTCATGCACACACAACTCCATCTGGCTACCACTTCTTCCCCTTTTAAACCCACATGCAGGTATCACCTCACATGCTGGATTAAATGGCCATCTTCTGTTCTACACTGTACCATTTATTCTATTCTAATTCCAAATTTAGGTTCCTCTTACTAATCTTCAACCTGCTTGAAAACAGGGACTTAGAGCCATAGCCCTTTTCGTTGAAGAGACAAGACTTTGCTAGCTCCCAATGTCCCCTAGAGGGCACCATGGCCTTGGTTATAGTGCCTGTTAGGGATAGTCAATTGCTGCTACATTAAGCTTGCTTTTGTTTTTATTTTCTCTAAAAGAAGTACCAATCCTGTTTCTTAGTACAAAGACTGAACTTACGCATTATTTATTTAAAGTGATATTTTGCTTATATAGTGAATCCATGAACTCTATTGAGATTATTTGGAGGTATAGTATCCTTTCTTTTACTCTTCCAAAGTTTATTACTAAAATGATACACTGCAGCTATTCCTTTCTGAGATTGTGGAAGTTTTCTGAAGAGCCTCATCTGTTGTCTTGAAAATGTGCTGATTTCTCACCTGCCCCCAAAGCCCATTCTATTCTCTCACTTTGTGGAAAATCACTTGGGCCAGGTTGGGCCAGGATGTTGTGAGGGTAAAGGTAAATGCTATCTCAGGCCTGGAGGGCAATGATTCTGCAGTTAGAAAGTGAGGAGAATGAGTCAGTGATTCAGTTTTCATGCCATTATTACATATTTGAGAACCTATTGTGTTCCTGACATTATTTTAGACACTGGGACAACATATTTAAATGGAACAGAATAAATAATGACTTCATAGAGCTTACATTTCGGGGAGGGAGAAAAAAAATCAACAGATGTATAATAAAACATCAGAAAAACATCCTGTGAGGAATAAAAAGGTGTATTAAGGAGCTGAAAGGAGGGTACTGTATAGCATATGCCATAGAGGCCAGAACATTTTAGACGGAGTACAGCCAGTGCAAAATCCCTAAGTCAGGAGAGGGCCTGGCATGTTCAAGAGATGGCAGAGGCCACAGGAGCTGGAGCAGGGGAACATGAGGTAGAGAAAGAAGGTCTGAGAGCCGCAGTGGATAAGGAAGGGTCCGGTCAGTCTGATAAGAAACAGGGTTTTCATATCCTTGTGGTGGGAAGCCTTTAAACAGTACAGTAACACGACTTGGCTTACTCTTCAGAAAGGAAATCCTAGCTGAGCCATGGATGCAGAGAGCCAGCAGGGAGGCTATTGCAGAGCCCAGGCAAGAGATGCCGGTGATGAGGCAAAGGTAGCAGCCATGCAGTGACCCAATTGTAGTCAAATCATGCTGTGCCTGAAAGATTTTAAAGATGACATTGGTGGGATTTTTGTTTTTGTTGTTTTGCTGTACTGTAGATGGAACTTGGGCATTCTACCTCTGAACTACACCCTCAGGCCTATATTTTATTCCTTATTTTGAAACAGAGTCTCATTAAATTGTAGAGGGCCTAAGTAGCTGAGGTTGGCTGTGAACCTACAATCCTCCTTTCTCGCTTCTTAAGTACTGGGATTACAGTATGTGCCACCATGCCCACGCAGTAGTGCAATAGTGTGTGTGTGTGTGTGTGTGCGTGTGTGTGTGTGTGTGTGTGTGTGTGTTACTGGGGATTGAACCCAGCGACATTCTACCTCTGAGCTTCACTCTTCTACCCTGTTTCACTTTTTATGTGGAAACAGGGTCTCACTAAGTAGTAGAGGGCTTCACTGAGTTGCTGAGGCTGAACATGAATTGGGATTACAAATGTGCACCACCACGCCCAGCTCATTGGTAGGGTTTTGGTGGATGGATATATGAAGGGTAGATAGAGTTGTCAAATCCAGTGTCTTATCTTTTTCTTTTCTGAGGCTGTGGTTTAAACATAGGCTAAAACAGCCGTCTTAAGCTTTTTTGTACCCCTAATTCCATGGCTTGTACCAAACAACTGTGGCTAACAATTAGGATCTCTGATTTCTAGTAACAGGGCTGTGATGAGGTGGGGGTGGGGCTTCCTGCATGGTTCTGTGACTGACAGTGGTCCATTAGTGAGATGTGGGTGATCTACAAGATGGCACCCACACACCAGAGGCTTGCCTGTGCCCTCTGTCCCTGCCCCCACCCTCTTCTGCTTTCATCTTGAACGGCAGGATTACAATTTGTTAGCTGAAGCAAACTTTCTCTGTAGTATTTAACCCTACAACCCAAGAAAAATAGTTTGTATTACTTCTGATAAATGCAATGAAAACTCAATGTGACATTTGTCATTATTTCCCAACAGGTTGGTAAAAGGACCAGGTCAGGTAGATTCTAATATTTTTGGGTTCTATGCCTGTAATTCACATAGATTCCAACAAATGGCACTTGGAAAATCTAACAGTCTAGGCCTCCCAGGCAGGATCAGATGTCAAAACCATCACTTCTTTTATATAAAAAATCTTGTCGTATATAGAAATGAACCCCATTAATTGTCCCCAATAACTTGAAAAGGATATTTCCATAGTAGTTCACAATGAATCAGCCTGCCGTGCTGTTTCCTAAACCACCTTCCCTGCTAATCACTGCCCCCATGTGCATGTCTCCTCCACCTCTGTCTTAAGAGCCTCCTAACTGCAGTTATCCCTCATCACTCTCCCACCCACTACCCCCATAGTGATATTTCTTGAATCACGGTTGACCGCATTACTCTCTTCTTTTAAAAAATCTACCCCTATTATCCATAAAGTCTGAATTTTAAAAGTTATTCATAATCTGGGCCCAAATTGCCCTCCCATCAGCATCTTCTCCCACCCCATCTTTTCAAGCCTATATTTTCTTGATACTGGACACACTTGGGTTCCTTCAGGTAGGATGTCAAGTCAAGTCTTTGCTGGTCCTCCTGTCTTGAATGCTCTTTCTTTATTTCCTTCCAATACATAGATAAAAGTACCTCCTTATAATATCTTACATTATCTGGGCATGTTGTGCACACCTGTAATCCCAGTACTTGGGAGGTTGAGACCAGAGGATCAGAGATTCAAGGCAGCCCAGGCAACTTAGTGAGACCCTGTTTTGAAATAAAAAATAGAAAACAGGGCTGGGGGATAACTCAGAAGTAGAATAGAAACCTCCTGGGTTCAATTCTCAATACCACATGAAAAAAAAATCTTATATCACTTCCCATGCCAGCTCCTCCCTGTGCTGCCAGGGGATCTTTAAATCCCCACATGCCTCTGTTATAGCACAGATGTTAGGAGCCAAAGGTGTTATTTGCTAAGGGATTTCTGTTTGCCAGGAATTCCTTTAAGCCTTTTCTATTTACAATAATATGAATATATGTTTTCCATCAATGACTACTTGAGGATCATGTATTGTTTACATTCTATAATTTTTCAGGGTTTAGTAATGTACTCGAGGTATATTTCATGCTTATGAACTTTCTGATGAGTAAAGACCTAAAGATTTTGTTTTAGACTTTGTTGGCTGGCTTCCAAGCACTTTCTGATTTTTTAAAAAGTTATAGTAAGATTCTGTCAAAGGTCCTATAAGAATTCTGAAATGACAAAATAAAGAAAAGAAAACAAAAAGAAACAAGATAAAGCCACTTTTCAGAAGATGAGGCTTGGGGAAAGCTTTGTTTTATAGTTTTATAACCCATGGGCTATGCCACCATTTACCACAGACAGTAAACCAAATCGCCCCTGTCTCTTATCAAGGGCATTCTTTTCTTTTTTAACTTTCTGGAATTAATTGTAGATTTAACATGTTTTGGGTAGTAAGATGAAATATAATTAAAGTACCCAATATATTGTAAAGTTTTATTCACATATGTGCTAAATAAATAACTCAGTTATTATCTTCCCTTCCCCTTTTCCCTTGTGCAATTTTAAATGTTTCCGGTTTAAAAATAGAAAGCAAGTGAACCATTTTCCCTTCACTCTGAAACATTTCAAGAGTTATTAGGAGTTTCTGTGCACTCCATTGGAGTTAAGAATGTTACAGACATAGGGAATCGTGTAGATTGGCTTCCTTCTCATTCTGCTTTTGGACTGAGAAGGATAGAGCATCTGCAAACACCTGCTTAGTCCTGTATCTGCCAATGCAGAGGCTGATCTAAGCACTACCAGGGGATCTCCCGGTGTGAAGGAACAGTCTTTTCATGAGATAATAACAAAGTAAAAAAAAAAAAAGTAGGTAGTTAGTTGATAGAATGATTGATTGATATATAGCCAGACCCTCCAATTATTGCACTAAGACACAAATAGTGTTCCAGAGACCAACAGTAATGCCTGCCTCTGGGCTGAGTGCTCTGAGTGGGCAGAGACTTCTTGCTGAGAATCAGAATGCACCCTCTAGTTCAGGGTCAGGGGAGAGTAATTCTTCATGTAAAACTAGGCAGTACCATTCAAATGTCTTCCAAACAAACCCCAGGAAACCTGAACCTAAATTCCTCCAGACAGAAAGCTAAAAATATCAGCAGAAGTATACTTCTGTCTTGAAGCTTGAAGGCCAAGGAGCCTTAGGACACTGCTGTGGAAGGAAGTCTTCCCCATTACTTTGTGTGTGGTGTGTGGTACTGGGGATGGAACCCAGGGATATTCTACCTACAAGCTACACCCCAGCCCTATTTTTTTATTCATTATTTTGAACCAGGGTCTCACTAAGTTGCAAAGGACCTCACTAAATAATTGAGGCTGTCCACGAACTATGATCCTCTTGTCTCAGCCTCCCGAATGCTGGGATTACAAGCATGCGTCACCACGCCCGGTTTGCATTACTCTTGAAGAATATTAATGGAAGGGAATCAGTAGCAGGTGCCACAGGAGGCCTCCCCGTGGGCAAGCACAGCACAGCAGTGGTGGTGCCAGGAGTGCCCCAGTGGCTACTCTGGGGGAAATGAAGCTTTGCTAACCTGGGGCCTTCTGCAGCCAGGAGTTCTCATTTTGCAAAGTGCCCAAGGGAATCTGGAGTTGGGCATTTTTTAAGGGAAGCAGAGAACACCATACGCTTATCCACAAGCCATACTGCCCAGCTATACAGCCCAGACTTGGTTTACCCTGACTCATCTGGTGTGTGTGCATGGCAGAGAGGTACAGTGGAAGTATTTCCTTTATTACATTTGCTGTGCTGTACCATGATTTGTTGTTTGTGTATCTATCTCAACAGATTGCAAATGAAACACGCATGTATTATTCATCTTTGTGTCTCTGGTACCTAACTCAGAACTGGGATGCTGGTTTATCAGTATATTCTGGTGAATGAGTGAATTCAGGGGTGTATCAGTGGATGAATGGATCAGGAGGTGGTTTGGCACCCTCACCCAAGCCTGACTCTACATGCTACTTTCTAAAAAGTATTTCAGTCATCTCTGGGAAACTTTACTACTAGCATAATCCTCTGTGTCTTTAAGGTTGAGGATTAAGACTAATTGCCTATCTAAACAGGTGGGGCTGTGAAAAAAAATGATTCACAGTTGACAGACCCTTTCAATGGGTATGAGGTGAAGATTGTATTTTTTGTTTTGTTTTGTTTTTATTATTGCCTCCAGAAGTGCTCTTTAGACCTATTTAGACACAGCCCAGCCTCTTGTAGGTCTGACATAGGACCAAAGTGCCACACATTTCCAATTCAATTATCTCATCCCACAGTTCATATGCCTTTCAGGTTCTGGGAGTAGGTGAACCTAAATGAGTGTGAGGGTGGGTGTTCAAAGGCCATGCACCAACTTCTGGTGTGGAATCATGAGCTTCTATAGCAAGTGCAGTGACAGATGAAGCCGGTTACCAGTATATTTGTTTTAAATTTGCCTTATTTTATCATAAACTCTTCTCCTCCTCCTTTTTCTTCTCCTCCATTAAAACACATTTGAGGGCAAATTGGTTCCATACAGGCAGACTTGCAATACCAGGAAATACATGAGTGTATGCAAGAACCAAACATTGGTAGAGATAATTTCCACATTTAGACCTAATCTTTGTGTAGATGAAAGTAAAATGAATTTGCGAGAAGGGTCTTTTCATAATGAGCATCAGTGTTTCTCTTGGGTAAGCTGGAGATAAATTATCCTTATGGATGGATGGACTGTGGAGAATTTCTAAATGAGAATGAGAACCTTCATTAGCAAAAAGCAGACAAACAAACAAAAAACCAAAGAAGCCCAACTCTTATATCTAGGATACTTATAAATTAGTTGACAAGGTTTTTGGATTCCAAAATGATGAGAACATTTTACCATGGTGCTGTTATTTTAGCATGTGCAAGGGTGGAATTGTTTTGGTTCATAGCCTTTTTTCAACACTTCACAATTTTCCCACTGTGCTAAATTGCTTTATAAATAATTACATTTAAATGATTTAATTATAGTGCTTAAGATTTCTGTGAGGTGTGCTAGCTTCTAACATCTTAGCTTCTATAAGACAGTATGGGACTTGCATCTTGTGGAAAGATTTATAGATGTTTAGGTAATTCAGAAACTTCAGACTCCATCTGGCTCAAGACTTGCTTCCCTAGAACTCAAAGGAGGATAGGTGAGGCAAAGGGACTGCTGGGCCCTAACCCGGTGTCCTGTTTGGCCAGCTTTCTTGGGCTCAGAGTCTCTTTGGAGTATAGTGGCCCAAGATGTACGTCCATATCAGGAAGAGAAGATTTGTTGTGCCCGCTTTGCCCAAGTGCATACTGAAATGTCAGGTGTCTGAAGCTTATTCTTAATGGGGGAAGTAAGCCCCAAACAACATATTCCAAGGAAGACTAGAAGCCAGACACTGCAGGCAGCTTTATAAACAAGAGATCCTGATTCATCTGAAGGAGCCTAATCAGTTGGCCCCAATCTAGGAAGCCCACAGGGCTGCCAGGGTTGCAGGAGCTAACTCAAACAAAGCAAGAGGCTAAAGTTACCACCAGGAAATACCCAGCCCCCCCAAATTCTTTCTTCATTTTTGTATTCTCCATAAACATGCTGTTGTCCCTGGGATTGCTTCTGTAAGCTTTTTTTCATTTTCAGTATTAGCGATTGTACACCTGGGTGCTCCACTACCGAGCAGCCCTTTTTATTTTATTTGTATTTATTTGTATTTATTTATTTGTATTTATTTGTATTTATTTGTAAAGTAAATTATTGCCTCCAAAAGTGCTCTTTAGACACTTTTAGACACTGAAGACTAAGACATTATTCTGGTTGGGAGTGAGAGGTCAGGATCTCCACTCTTTGTCTGCTGATATCATGGGGATCCCTGTGGTGTCATGCCAAGCCTGGAGGCATGGAGGAAGGTCCCTAGCTTGTCTGCCTTTTGCTTTCCATCAGAGTTTTATTATGCTTTTTTATATGTAATATACAGGATTTTAAACAATGCTTAATACAAAGAATATGGGGAAATAATATATCTACTCCATCTTTACAGATATGGAAATATTAGAACATATTTTGAACTCAGGGCTGGTGAAAACATCATCTATCAGGATTTATAATATGTAGCTAAAATTATATATATATATATATATATATATATATATATATATTCTAAAAACTTAGAAAAGAAAATGGCCTAAATTGGCAAACTAAACATTCATCTTAGAAATCTCGACAGAGAAAAATAAAGGTAAATTAACCAAAGAGAAAGAAAGACCTAATAGAGTATAACAAAAGAACAGAAAAAAGTCAAAACAATAGATTGTCCTTTGTAAAGCAAATTGATAAACTTAAGTTAGATTAATCAAGAAAAAAGAGTAAATTACCAAACCAATCCATTCTAACATAATATTTATTTTGAAATGCAAATTTCTCCCCAATGTAACTGATATACAAGGAAATCCTTGGAGCATAATGCACTTTCATGCATAATTATGTATGATTTTGTATACAACAAACACTAGACAAGTGAAAATAACTATATCCAAATAAACCAAACTAGTTTGGATACCCAAAATGCACAGGTGTACACACCTCAAACATCTCCCCGCTACTCCATGTCGCTGTTGTTTGGTGAGCTGTACCATTTATATCTGGTGGGGGCTTTCTACCACTGAGCTACATACTTGGCCCCCTTTTCAACAATTTTAAACAGGGTTTCCCTAAGTTGTCTCAGCCTCTCAAGCACTAGGATTTCAGGCATGTACCCCCACACCTGGCTTGTGCTATTATTTTTTGTTTGTTTTTTTGTGTATAATATAATAGTATAACTAGACACTGGGGATTGAACTCAGGAGCATTATACCTTAGTCTTATTTTATTTTTTAAACAGGGGCTCACTAAGTAGTGGAGGGCCTCACTAAATTGGTGAGGCTGACCTTGTACCTATTATCCTCCTATTACAGCCTTCCAAATACTGGTATTACAAGCATGCACCACCATGGCCAGCTCTCAGTGATTTTAAAGAATGTATATGTTCTCTATAGCATAACTGACTGTACTTTTTCAGGTGATCAAATATAGTGGCCTTAAAAGCATAGCAGACATCATCTGTCTACTGATAGGTTGCAGTATGAACTTATGGAATCACATATGAAGATTCTTGTCAATACTCTTGAGCCTGAAGTTTAAGCCTTCTGATCCAACCTCCAGGAAAGAAAAACAGATATGTGTTGGGATTTTTTTTAACATGTCAATTAAAAAGGTTGTGAATATTGTACTACTACCCCCATCTTCCCCATATGCCTTGAGATTTATACTGACAGGAGTGAGATAAGTTAAATACACCAAAGGAAAACAATCAGATAAATACAAAATGTTATAGTTATCTAGGCAATTAACTTGCTTTGATTGAATCCTATTTTGAATAAATCAACTATAAAACAAACATTTAGTACCATAAAAGCAATTGACCAGACACTGGGGTGTTACACATATCATATAATTATTATTAATTTTAAGAGTAATAATGTTTTTACTGTTTTGTTACAAAAATCTCTAAATATTTTTATTTTTATATTATTATTATTATTATTATTATTATTATTATTATTGTTGGTACTGGGGTTCCTGGAAGCCCTTCTACCTCCGTGCTACACTCCCAGACCTATTTTTACATTTTTATTTGGAAACAGGGTCTCCTAAGCCAGCGCACGCGGCTGGATTCAAACCTGCGCTATCCTCCTGTCTCTGCCTCCCAAGCACAGGGATTACAAGCGTGTGCCACCATGCCCGGCTTCTAAATATTTTTAGAAACAAAATTTTAGTATTTAGAAATGAAATATCCATATGTCTATAATTTACTTCAAAATGCTTCAGCAGTATACACATACACATACACACACACAAACACAATCTCTAAGAGCAAATGGAAATACAAGGAAAAATATAAGAAAGAAATTAGGTAAATGCTATGGGTTTTCATTATACTAATCATTTTACTCTTGTGTGTGTTGAGCAGGTACTGGGGATTGAACCCAGAATCATTTTACCTCTGAGCTATATCCCTTCCCTATTTTTTTTTTTTTTTTTTGAAATAGGAACTCATTAAGTTGCTAAGACTGGTCATGAGTCTGCAATCCTCCTGTATCAGCCTCCTCCTAAGTACTGGGATTATAGCCGTGTGTCACCATCTCAAGCATCGTTTTTGCTTTCTGTGTTTGATGTTTTAAAAATTTTTTGTTATTTTACAAAATTCACATTTTAGATGAGTAAAAATATTTTCATCTGCTCTTTTATAGAAACTTCAGAGATCCAGGGGCCTCTTAGCTCCTGAGGTCTGTTAATCCTGCTTGCACCAAGTGGACACAGCCCATTCTCATTGCTTTTGTGTTTTCTGTTATAAACAGGACTGTTAGCTCAGGCGGCCTGTGCCCATCTTTGAAATTCTTTGCATTCCTCCAGGATATAAGACTCCCATTGTATTCCCTTCTCTGGCCCCATAAGGGAAATTGAGCATAACTTTCTCTCACACTTGGATTATTTTTTTTCCTTTGAGAAGAGAAATAATCATATCAAAGAAAATCTGAAAAAGCAAACAGAGTTGTAGTCATCAAGAGATGATGTGTTAGAAATTTGGGTGAAAAGAAAAAGAGCTGAAGTCTTTAGGGTGGATGAGTAGCCCAAAAGAGAAGGAAGAGCCTGAAAAATGATTCCTGAAATATGAATACCAAAGTCCTGCAATCACACAAAACCGAGGCTAGCTCTACCAACTTCTGGATAACTTGGAGTTGCCGAATCTGAGTCAGGACTGAAGGAAATAGACACCTGAGCACACCAGACACCGGCCCAGTTCAGTGGCAGCCTGTCACAGGGAGAGTGGAGAAACCTCAAGCAGTACAGGGCGTGGGGGCCAGGGGTCTAGGAGAAAACGTAGGGCATCTAGGAGTGATTATAGGACTTGCTTTCTTTTGGGAACACTTTTTTTTCTCCTCTAATTTTTCACTAGAAGAAGTGATTAACTGTTATGTATCCAGAAATAGTTTAAGCTAAACATAGCAAAGCTGGCAGGCGTTGTCATGAAATAGAACTTGGGTGTGGGAATGCTGCCTCTTAGCTATAATCCTTCCCTTGGGTGAAGCAATGTCAATGCCATGAACTCAAACCAAGGTCAACAGCATCGAGAATCAAGTGCAGAGGTCTCATCACTTTACTTCAGGAAGAAAAATTGGCTCTCTCGATTATGTGATCTATTTAAAGTGAGAGGAACTTTTCTTTAATAATCATTAGTGTGTTTTAGAGGAGAAAGAGATCCTTATATTATAACGATTGAGAAGACTCAGTAAAGATTTAGGATTTTATGAATGACAAGTATAGAAGTGTGTTACCCAAGCTCACACAGATATTTTGTGGTAGAAGCAAGACTCACAGTTTAGTGCCCTTTCCCCTATAGCACGCAGTTTCTGTTAACTTATCATTCTTTTCGTTCTTTCCCCAATAGATTATGATTGAACATGAACACAAATAGAATATGATTAGTTCCCAGAAGATATTGTGCTTTGGTTTATTGAAACTTTATAAACTTTGGTTAGGTTCATGGCACTTACAAGAAAAGGTGTTAGGGTTTGGGTCTGGAATGTTTCCCAAAAGTATATGTGTCTGCAATGCAGGAAGGTTCAGAGGTGGAGCATGGCTGGAGGAGGCCACTGGGGACATGGCCCTAGGGACTCTATAGGCATCTGGGTCTCTCGCGCTCTGCTTGAGGCCACCATGACTGGGAGCAGCTTTTCTCTGCTATGTGCCCTCTCCTTGCAATTTCTGCCCTAAAGCTGGTCAACCATGGACTGAACCTCTAAAACTGGGAGCCAAGTAAACCTTTCCTTCTTTAAGTTATACTTGTCGAGTATTTTGGTCATGGCAAAAGAAAAGCTGACTGAAACATACTACTTTAAGCCTTACTCCATTGCATCCCGTATGGGATACCATGGATTTTTTTTTTTTTTAGAAAGCTCCTAGGCCAGTCGTGGTGGCGCACGCTTGTAATCCCCGTGCTTGGGAGGCGGAGACAGGAGGATCGCACAGGTTCAAAGCCAGCTGCGCTTGGCTTAAGAGACCCTGTTTCCAAAAATAAAAAAGTATAAAATAGGTCTGGGAGTGTAGCCCGAGGTACAAGGGCTTCCAGGAACCCCAGTACCACCACACACACACAAAAAAGCTCCTGGAATTTTCTATTTCGTATTTATATTTTGAAATAATTTTAGATTTGCATAAAGCTTACAAAAATATTGTGGAAAGTTTCTATGTATTCCTCCTCATTGAGATTTCTAAGATATTAATACTTTGCTCATTTGTCATTCTCTTTTTATTAATCATTAGAAATTACATTTACGATACAATGCCTCTTTATGCCTACGTTCCTCAGTGTGTGTTTATTGAAACAAGTGCATTATTTTACACAACAATAGCACAGTTATCAAAACTAGGAAATTAATATTTATATAGATATTGTTTCAATATATAGGCCTGTTCAACCTATTTAAATATTATCAATTATAACATGAGTGTGTTTTATAGCAAAAAAAAAATATACTTTTCAGGTGTAGGATCCAATCTTGTATGGTTTAATGCAGTTAGTTGTCCTGTCTCTTTGGCCTCCTTTAAGTTTCTCAGTTTTTTTTTCATGGCCAGTTAATTTGTAAAATGCCTTCCATTTGGCGTTTGTCTGATGTTTCTGCATGACTGGATTCAGGTTATGCCTATTTGGAAGCAGTATCACAGAAATAATAATGAGTTTTTTCTCAGTGTATCATTTCAGAAAGCAAATGATATTTGTCGCTCATTATAGGTTATGTCAGCTAAAAACACTTGGGTAAATTGGGGTCATTGCGGTTTTTCTACACTGTAAATTTGCTCTTCTGTTTTTCATTTGTAATACGTAAGAGTCATATGTATGGGTAGACACTTTCAGACTATCTGAAAATCCTAAACTTTCTCCTTAGTTTTTCACTGACTGCTGAGTCCTGCCTACAACAGTCTTTACTATGATTATTGCCAAAGGTGGTGTTTTCCTAATTCCATTGTTATTTTATAAATTTATCTGCCTTGTTTCTTCTATATTGTTTTTTGTTGGTACTGGAGGCTGAACCCAAAAGCATTCGAATTACCTTCAAGCTATATCCTCAGGCCTTTTTTTTTTTTAAATTTTGATTCAGGGTCTATCTCAGTTGCTGAGGCTGGCCTTGAATCTGCAATCCTCTTGCCTCATTCTCCCAAGTACTTGGATTACAGGTATAGGCCACCACACCTGGCTCTTTCTTGTTGATTTTTTTATGTATTTACACAAGTATAGACCAATGGAGTTTCATTTCATTCTGAGTTATTTACCTATACTACCAAAATTTTCCCAGGTTGAGCAACCTCACACTTATCCTTATCCTTTTCCCACCTTCTTTGAGCATGTTTTTACCTTCCATGCAAACTGTCCCAGGCTCACCTTACCCAGATCCAACCTTGAATGTGGCCAGTTCTTCAAGAAACCCTAATTGCTTTTAGTGGAGAATATTATTTTGCATCCAAGATCTGGGTTTCAGGTTTTCTTATTTGGATTGAGAGTCCTCCAATGCCACTTGTACTGTCACTTCTTTTATAGTTTTGCACTGAGGAAACTTTCTGGGCCTTTTTGCTAGGTAAGTCCCAGAGCCCATTTTTCCAACCCCAAACCAATCCCATGTGTTGCTGCTTGTCTTCCCAAAAGAATCTTCTACAAGTTTGTTCTCATCATTATAGAAACATCTCTTTTTTCCCGTGGCTACAAAGTTAGATGCAAACTCCCCAGTAACCTCCTTAACATCCAGTTCCTTCTGGAAACCAAAAAGAACTAGGACGTTGTAACAAGTGACCTCACAGCTTGAATATTTTTTGAGACCAAGGAAAGAAGGTATTTGCAATCAAGACATTTCTAGAAATTACATCAACAAATATGTAAAAACTTTACTCTTCTTTGTTAAACAGAGCAAAATTATGAAGAAACAAAATTGATAAATATGAGTAGAGCTCAGTGTTTCCAAACATTGTGTGTACACCTATGGCTTGTTCCTTGGACTGTATTTTCCAACCTCCCTCCCTTTTTTACTGAGAAGGTTCAGGAAGGGTCCCTGCCTCTTATGCATCTTTAATCCCCAGTAGAAAAACTCATAAATCCTGCCCTCTTTCTCTTCCCGAATATCTCAGGACTGAATTAGTCTGTTGTCAAAGAATTTGCTCTCCATATGAATTCCTCAATGCTCTAACCCTCCAAAGGACAAACTAAATACAGCGGGTAGTAGTGGACAGGAGAAATAACTGACATAACATGTAAGTTTCATTTTCCTCATCCCAAAAGCTTTGCCAATTAAGATCTGGCCTGTTTATTATGTCTTAACATCATGCTTTGTTATTTCATTTGTAAACACATGTCTTTGTTTAAAAATGTGTGTTAGCTGATGCCAGTTGTAAATCCTGAAACATCTTCCTGGAGTGATAGTAGTTTTTATTAGTTGCAGAAACTGTGAACTTTCTCCTAATGCAGAGGAAGCAGAAGGACGAAAGTTTGTCAGAACTGATTCCCAGCTCAGGGCCTGGTTTCACTGGGTGATGTTAGCAAGCCATGCATCTTGTGTGCCATTTCCACTGCTGCATGGTAGGCTGCATGGCAACTTTGCACTAATTAGAATTGTGAGTTTGAGAGGACACAAACTCAAAGGAATTACTTGGCTACCTCCATTCATGATTCATTATCTAGAATTGGTCTCATGACTTTACTCAACCATAAAGTAGTTGGGAAGTGTTCCCCACCAAGTACCCAGTATAGAAGCACCACAGAAAATATTTGTCAACAAGAGTAATAACAACTAAAGGTTTTATAATGGGTTAAAATTTTACAAACAGTAGTAGTATTTTATCATCTTAGTAGTATATAAAATAATAATTTTTATAATTTGTAGTCTCTTAGATGCTACAAAATCTGATAGTTTTTATTAATAGTTTGCGAATATCAGGATGTACACCAGCACTATATTCCCAGATGCCCACTGGACATCTCCTGATATCACAGGCTTGGGGTGTCCAAAGCTGAATTTATTATTGTCCTCTCCACCTCCTGGGCATCATCCTTGGTAAGGGTGCTACCTACCACACACCCAATTGACTGAGCCAGAAATTGGGGTCATTCATGAAACCTCTCATGTTCTTACTTCCCACACCTGACTCACCACCGAGTCCTGTCAGTGTTTTTGCCTGAAACACCTTTGAGTTCTGCTTGTTGAGTGCCTGTTAATCCCATCTTCTCATCTCAACCCCAGTGTCCCCATTCAGGCCACCATCTCCTCCTACACTTCAAACTGACCTTTCTACCATGAGTCCCCACACAGGGCTATTTGTTATTCTCTTATTTCCCTAAATTATGTTAGAAGCTGCTCATTGTCAACAGAATAAAATCTTATTGCTTTAACATAAATTAGAATCACCCTCATGATCTGGCTCCCTCCTCTGTGTCCCGCTTTATCAGTAAAGATTCTTTTAAGCTGCAGACTACAGAATATCCTTCAGAATGCAGACTGCAAAGGACTTAAACCAGTAATCTCCAAACTAGAAGATGCACATCTGAGTGTGTATACGATGACCTGTTAAATCACGAGAAGAAAACATCGAAACTTCTTATTCTTTTGTAATGCTAAGATATCAAAATTTACTAATATTTAACATAAGAATTATATTAGATATAATATAATTATACTTAATATAATTATATTTAATATGATTATCAGCTGGTGGATTCACTCAGTACTTATGCCACAGAGTGACAATTAAATCTCTTATAAGAGATAGCCTCAGGCAAGAGGGAAAATTCCAAACTGGGGAAGAGGTAACATAGTATAATGTTTGGCTAAGTGAATTTATACATCATACATTCTGTTTTGTGTGTTTTTCTTTGCTTATTGGGAAGGGGGAGGATGGTGAAGCTATTGAGATAACTTTCTCTTTTAATTTTTTATTGAAGTATAATTTATAAAACAAACGCATCAATGATTATTTTACCTTTTATAGAACTCCATCAAAACTTTCTATTAGTGAAATAAAATAGAATATACAAATGTATTTTTGTGTTTGGAGTTTCAGGGTTTTTTTGCTTATCATGGTGTATTTGGGGTTCATAAATGATGTCTAAATTTGTATATTCTTGAAATTCTAAGCTGTAGCAAATTTATTTTTATTCATTTGTATTATTTTATACTGTAATAAGTGGCGTAAGAAAGCTCAGGTTGCTCCATACCTTTCCAACATGGGATATTGTTATACTTTTAAATTTTAGTCATTCTAGTAAAATGGCATTTAAAATTGAAGTTTCTTGATTAATGATGTTGAGCATCTTTTCCTATATTTCTTAGACATTTGCATATATCCTTTTATGAGGTGTCTAGGTCGCTTGTCCATTTAAGAAATTTGGTTGATTGTTTGAATTACCTTGTGGGAATTGTATATATAAGTACTCCTACAGATAGTATTTATCCCATATATTTTCTTCTAGTCTGTAACTTGCTTCTTTATTCTGTTAGTCTTTATTCTGGTACTGCATGAACAGATGTTTGTATAATTTTGATTAAATGGAATTTATATATTTCTCCTTGTGGGCTTAGTAGTTTTTATAACCTGTGTAAGACTGCATTGCCTGACTCCGAAGATTGTTTCTTATGCTTTGTTCCAGAATAGAATAAAAATGGAAAAGGCACATAACCTCTCAGCATTATTATAAAATTATTTTAGAATTTACAGACTCCCATGAAAGGGCCTCAGGGTTTCTCCATGATAGCCAGATCATACTTTGGAAATCTGTACTCTATCTGTACTGATTTTTTTTGATCTACTATTATATAAGAAGTATGAACATCTTTAACTCTAATTGTGGAATTTTTTTCCTTTTAGTTTTGGAAAATTTTTGTTGTTGTTTTGGTGACTTCAATCTCCTTTCATGATAAATGGAAAACTAGAGACCCACCCTAATAATTTTTAAAGACATATATTATTCTTCTAGCTTTCAGGGATCAGAAAATAATAACTGTATAACTTAGCCTAGAGTCTGTTTTTTCTCTACCAGTTAGCTAAAAAATCAACAAATATAATATGCATTATAGTCTCAAATCATAATGTAGATCATACTGACAATGGCATACATTCAAATAGTACTTGATTTGTACATTTTTAATGGCTTGGAAGAGGAGACAGAGAAAAACATGGTAGTTTCATCAGGTGTTGCTTCATGTATTTACTTCATGCTATCAGACACATTCACATTTGGAAATGTTATGCTTCCTAATTGACCTGAGTATATATCTTTTTTTTTTATCTCTGATAATGGACTTAGCCTTTAAGTCTGATTTGTCTTATTTTTCAGGTAGCTATTCTAGCTTTTCCTTATATAAATAATAATTACACTGTGTATCTTATCGTTTACATTTACATTTAACCTGTGTTAAAGTACATTTCTTGTATATAGCATATAGTTGTTCTCACTTTTTTTTTTTATCTCAATCAGACTATCACTTTTTAAAGTTAGTGTTTAGTCCATTTATATTTAATGTAATTACTGACATGGTTCAACTGAAGTCCAATCTTCTTGTTTTTATTTTACATATTTATTTTTAGTAGTTGTTTAGAGGTTAAAATATTCATCCCTAACTTATTATTGTCTAATATGAATATTATACCACTTCATATACCACTTAAGTTCTGTTTACTTCTATTTATTCCTGTCTTTTGTGCTAGTCTTATATTTTATTTTTATGTATATTATATCTCATAAAAAGCATTGTTTTTATTTATATTTTATATATAATTATGTATGTAAGCTTTTTTACTTTATCGTCACAGATATATCTTCAACTCAGGAATATTTTCTTCTACAATTTATTCAATTATCTTTAATGGCAGCCTCACCTAGAAAACTTCTTTTATCTCTTTTGGAGATTTATGTATCAAGTTGCCTCAATTAATTTTCTAGGCCTTTTTTTAACCTAATGACTTTTGCCTTTTTGTATTGTTACTCAGTTCTTTAAAATATTTTTACATTTGTCTGCCTTTTGATTTGAATCTCAGTGGTGGTAGTTTTTTCATTATTTCATAATTTAATTAATTAATTCTGAATCATGTTTTCCAGTACTGAGTGGCAATTTTGCATTGTCGTTTAATCACTTTAATAACTGTTTTGCCTGTCCCCTCCAATAGTCCCCTGCTGAGTGCCAGATGCTCTCATGTATAATCATTATTTTGTCTGATTGTCTCCATACTTGGTTCAGCTTTAACTGCTGATGCCTCATAGGTGGGACTGGCCCCAGGAGTGATGGGAAGCTTGGTGATCTCTGTTCCTTTGGGACAATGCTGGAGCAACAGGCATTTTACCATACTCGAATGAAATGTCAGCATCAGAAGGAAGTCTTTCTGTTTCTCAGCTTCCTTGGGTTTTCTCACCTGGCAAGTAGAGAAAAGAAAGTCCCCTTTTCAGTTCCTCATAATCATTTCAGGGATGAGGATACTTATCCAGGCCAATTGCCCTTTCCTTGGTGATGTGCTTGGGGTGAGAGATGGGGATTGTTCATGGATCTCAATGAGCTATGTTCTCCTTTTGGGTCCAGATCTTATAATCCTTGATGGCCAGGTCACTAATACTGTTTCCAGGTTCTTACCCATCCAGGACGAAAACATCCTGTGCTCAGTAACCTTTACATTACTGAAGTGCTTGACTTCAGAGAAATTGCTGGGTTAGAGTAGGAAATTCAGGATGTTAGGATATATCCAAGCTACCCAATTTCCAGAATTCTCTTCTGTAAATCTACTGTTAAGTTAAAGAAGGTAGATCACAGAGATGGCCAAGGTAAAAGTCAGGTTCTCCACTGAATGGTTTATAAAGCAGTAATGTTGGCAAAAAGAGGAGATTTGTTGTCATCCAGACCTGGGATGGAATCTCAGCTTTTTCACATGCTCCTAATAAGCAACTTACTTATGTTTGTGAGCCTCACTTTCCTCCCCTGTAAAATAAAGAAAATGGGATCTCCTTCATAGAGTTTCAAAAATTAAATCAGATAAAGCATATAAATCAGATAAAACACATGCAGGCAGCATCTTGTAGATTTCCTTAAAAAACAAAACAAACAAGAACAACTTTCTGCTAATTTCCCCAATTTTCATGCCTTATTCTCAACTAATAGATACATTTTGTAGCCCAGAACAAAAGCACTCATAGGATCCACAGCTCCAGTCCAAGTTTTCTAATTTCAGCATTTTCCCAGTTGTGTAGCTGTGTAATGCTATAATGTGTTCTTGTATTGTGAATACCAGTGCACCACACCCAGCCTACCCCCAAACAGAAAGAATCGGTGTTGCAAAAGAAGCAGGGTTTGAGGCAGGGAAAGAATATTTCCTCCAGCCCTGGATTTGGTTCTAGATGACGCCTTTTGTAATGTAATTTATAAGAGAAGTTAGGTTTTGGCATAGGGAAAAGAACTAAACAGATGAAGAAGATGGTAGATAAATTAGGGCTAATAAGACAGAGACAAGGGTGCAGACAGAGAGAGGGAGGGACTGGAATCAAGGGAGGGTGTGTGTGTGCAGCTCAGCTGTTCTCCTCTTCACAGGCCCTTAGAATAGGCATGCACTTGGTGTGAAGCGTAGCATCTGTCTCCTGTGGTAGCATACAGGCAGAGCAGGCTTCTGGCTTTCCTGTAATGAATAAGGCCACCAGACCATTCCTGGTGGTGCAACTTGAAGACCAATTGCAAGTATTTTCCACCCAAGACCTCTTTGCTTTGTCGTTAGGCCTCACCTTTGTCTAGACTCCTACAATCAGCTTTGCTCCTGACCTTGGTGCTCACTGAATGAATATAGTTTCCCTGCATTGGCGCTAATGCTTATTACGGAGAGTTAAAGTCACCTCTCTTTGTAGTTCCTGACAGTAAACCCATCTCAGCTTTGCTACTTGTTAATGGAATGGGGTTGTCCATCAACCTGACTAAATTTAGTTTTCCTTTCTGATGTACCTGAGTATATTTCCTCTGCCCTTCCTGATTTGAAAATGGCCTTTTTTAAAAGCCCAATTTAAAAAAAAATACTAACTTTATTACCTATGTTACCACCACAATGACAGGGATAACATTAGTAACTATTTTTTATAGTGCTAGAGATATAATCTAGGGCCTTAATGTAGGCCATGCAAGTACTCAACCACTGAACTGTTCCTTCTGCTCATCAGTTACTGTTTATTGATCATTTAAATGTGACATTCATCATTGTAGCACTTAGCAAAGACAATATTCTTCTGTAATTCTTAGCAATACTTTTTCAATCAGATTAATATCTATTAATATATGTAGTCATATTCATTCATTTATGAATAAATATATGTATTTTTATTAATATATTCATATATAAGTACATTATATATATGTATATATATGAATGAAAAGAGAAACCATAAGTCAGAATGCGGATGGGGAAGACAGGAAAGAAATTTCAAGAAAAGGCTGATTATTCATGTAATTTTATTAAATTTTTTTGGTGCTACTGGGGTTCCTGGAAGTCCTTCTACCTCTGGGTTATACTCCCAGACTTATTTTTTTCTTTTTATTTGGAAACAGGGTCTCTTAAGCAAGCACAGCTGGCTTCCTCCTGTCTCTGCCTCCCAAGTGCGGGAATTACAACTGTGCACCACCACGCCTGGCAATTCATGTAATTTTAAAAAAAGATAGGACCAATAGGTAATAGAAGAAGCTAGAAGGACACATCATAGCTAAATTTTCTTTGCTTAGGAAAGGCAAGATTGAATGCTAAGAAAGAGCTTTAATCATTTTCTGGCTGCTAATATTTATAAAGTTCTTTTGACTAAGATGATAGGTTTTCTAAAATTTAAGTTTTACCAAACATAATTTTTCTTAAAATCATATTGTATGGCCAAAATTATTAATCTAAGTTTTTATCTTAATAATATTAATATTAAAGTTTTACCTTTTATATGGAAAGAAAATCTAGGTATAGTGATGCATATCTATAATCCCAGCTACTTGGGAGAATGAGGCAGAAGGATTGCAAGTCTGGGCCATTATGATATAGTGTTGAAAAATAAAGTAAGATCCACAAAATTAAAACTTTGTCTAGATCAGTGGTTCTCACCCAGAAGTGATTTTCTCCTCCAGAGAACTTATGTCAATGTCTGGAAAAATTTTAATTGCCATACATTGGTGTATTTGTGTGTGTGTGTGTGTGTGTGTGTGTGTGTGTGTGTGTGTGTGTTGTATCTAGAGGGTAGATCTCAGGGATACTGCTAAATATTCTATATTATGGCCTCTTCATAATAAAATATTATTGGGTCCAAATAGCACTGGTACTGATTAGGTGGGAAACCTAATCTAGACTGATAAACAAAAGATGAGAGAACACACAAATTACTAAAATCAGAAAAGAAAGAGGAAACATTATTACTGATCTTAAAAAATGTGAAAGAATTATAAGGGCATACATACTATGAATAAATTTATATTAATAAAGTAGACAATTTAGATAAAATAGGAAGATTCATACACTGAAACAAATTATGAAACTGGAGAAAAGAGAAGGTCTGAACAGGCTCATTATAAGAAAACTATTTGATTAGTAATGGAAAATTTTCTCTCATGGAAAAGACTCAGACCACATGAATTCTATAAAACATCAATTTTTCAAAAGCTCTTCCAGAAAATATAAGAGAGAATACTTCCTAGCTTCTATGAAGCTATTATAATTCAAAACCTAAGCCAAAGACATGAGAAGAAAATAAAACTCTCTCTGTATATATGCATGTATGTATCTCATTAGTCTAAATGCAAAAATCCTAAAGAAAATATTAGCATAATGATTCAGCAACATCTAAAAAGAATTACACATTATGTTAAAGGAGTATTTCTCTAGTAATACAAGGTTGGTTTAATATCTAAAAATCAATCAATGTAATGCCATATTAATATGGTAAAATGGAAGACAAAATGCGAAAGATCTATAAAAATAGATGAACAAAGAGTATCTGACAAGACCTAATACCCATTCATGATTTTAAAATTGGCAATAAGATAAACTGGAAAATAATTTTCTCAACTTGATAGAGGGACCCTATGGCAATACGCAGGTAGCAGATTATTTATTGGTGAAAAATTCTCTTTTCTTCCCTCTAAAGTTGGGGGAATGACTACATTTTGTATGATTTCATTGATATAAAATTTCCTGAGGAATAAATATATAAATATAGTAAGTGAATTAATGTTTGTTGTGGTGGGAATGTAGACTGGCCACAGGAGCCTTCATCAGGTGATGAAAATGTTGTAAGACTAGATGGTGATGATGATTTCATAACTGTAAATTTATTATAAATTTTTATATTATATAATTAAATTTGGTGGAATTTATGGCCTCTAAATTGTAGTCAACAAAGCTATTAAAAACATCAGTGCATGTAAGTGTATGGCTTGTGTGTATCTGTGTGTGTGTGTGTGTGTGTGTGTGTGTGTGTGTGTGTATGACCAGAATTTCTGAAGGCTTGAGCCCTGGTCCTTGCCTGATTTCTAGTTAGCTATCTCTCCTTTGCAAAATTATTTTTCAGAGTCTTGCTCTCTTTACCTATCGACTGAAGGGACAGGACTACTTGATTTCCAGGGTTCCTTCCTACTTTTAACACTCTCTATCTGGCTTTCATGTGAAGTGTGGCTCATAGGACAAATAACTAAAGAATAGATGCTAGGCTTCAGAGAAAGGCATTCTTCTCTGCTTTAGAGAGTAAAAGACTACTGCTTGGAGATAATTAGGGCTATGTTACCCACTTTACCATATGGGTAAGGACATGAATTATGTTATTTAATAAATAATAATCTTAGATAGGATTGGGTCCATCCATCTGGACCCTAAATCAAATACAAAAGTTGGGGTTTTTGTATTTTTTTTTTACTACGAGTTTGGGGAGGATAAGCTTAAAAGAAACCTAGATATAAAAAGTATTTTAGGTATCTGCATATGTGGTTCATGTTTTCATGCATATAGGTGCCTACCTGAGTTGGTGGCAGCTGCTGATGGTTGGTAAGGGTGTTTCCTTTTTCTAGTCATATTTTCCCACTTTTTTTTCATGGAGTAAAGTTATCATAAGCATAATCTCTCAGGGAAACTCCTATTTATCCAACAGATATTTTATTCCTCTAGAAGCCAAACAAAAAAATATAACCATATAAAAGTCAAAGCACAGGGAACTCCCTGTCAATCCCTGGCCTGACACCACAGTCCTACCCTGATTTGTTTCTGGTTATGAGCCTGTGGGTCTAGGATAATTTTTCTTTTTCCTTTCACAGGTTTATTTTTTTATTTTTAAAATTTTTTTGGTGGTACTGGGGTTCCTGGAAGCCATTCTACCTCCGGGATACACTCCCATGGGCTACACTCCCAGACCTATTTTTTAAACTTTTTTTTAATGTGGAAACAGGGTCTCTTAAGCCAGCGAGATCCTCCTGTCTCCGCCTCCCAAGCACGCTTTCACAGGTTTATTGCTTTCTTACTGATTCTTCTCTGTAAGCTAGGTTCCAGAGTATGTTAGGATGACAACCTGTCACCTTGTAGCTAGAAATTTTAGTTTTTAATCGTCTCTTTTTAATCACATTTTAATAGGGAGTTTAATTAACTTATTTGAATGAATAAACTCAAACATTAAAAGAGAAGAAGAATCATGAGTACTAGTAGCTGCAGTTCTTTGAAACTAAAGAATGTGGAAAGTTTACATTGACTGTTAAAGTAATTAAAAACCCTAATATTCATGATTAATGGTAAGAAAATTTGTCATTTATTAAACACTAAAGGCAAAGTAGGGTTGAAGTTCTCTATATGTGTTAACATATTTATTCTTCAGAACACAAGGAGACAGACACTGTTACTTCCATTCCCTGATGAAGCAACTGCAACTCAGTTGAATATTCAGGATCTTATAAAATTGTCTGTTTACAAGCTGAACTCTTAATGTAACCCTTGTACTACTCTCCCTTGCAATCTTTCTCATCCTAGCGCAATTCCATCCAATGTTCAGATCTTTCTACACTACCACTGTCCATGGGCCATGAGTAGTGAGCGGGAAACTCATTACTCCACTCCATACTTGAGTGATTTTCTGCAGCTTTTATCTAGTAACTGATCTAGTAACTGTCCTGGAACTTTTCTACAATCAAATTAAAAATTACATAATTGCCTTAAAAAGAGCATCGCGTCCCTCTGCCACTTGATCTTTTTCCCCACCTAAAGCAACCCCAGTTCTTGAACAGTCTCTATCTGACAGGGTTTTGTATCTCTCTTCCACCTTGGTTTCTATCCTTTAAACATGAGCCAGTTTATCACTACTTTTTCTTAAAATGAAATGTTTGAATCTTACAGCACAGAAGAACAATAGCATCATCCTCCTTGTTCTAGTTTCTGTGCTTTTAATGCTGCTTACATTTTGTTTAAATTTTGGTGGTTATATTATCAGGTTACTTACTATGAGGGATCCATTTTCATCACTATGTGGTTAAGTAAAATTGAGAAATCACAATTGTGTACATAGTTGGGACTTCAACACTTGTTAAGTGGCATTTATATTTATTTCACTTAATCTCAGATTAATTGATCACCTCTATGTCTATTTACACTTAATCTTGCTGGTGATTTTATTCCTTGACCTCATAATTGAAATATGGATAAAGAAAATAAGAATTTTTGCTGTTCCTTTAAAAAATGTCCTTTCCCTTACAGAAAAAAAAATAGCCTCCTTATTGTGAAGAGTATGACTTGGGTGTGTGTTTTTGCTAAAGGGTCCTGAGGTCAGTAAACTTCTAATTGCCATGCTGCATGTCTGACCACAGAAGATGATGAGAAATCTACCCAATCTAAGTCTAGCTTTGATCTTGTTGAGTACCAAGAATTCTCTGTGTAGATGGCTAAAATTACCTAGTCAGTCTCTCCAGACCTAGTCTGCAGTTTCCATCATTTGTTTATTTGTAGTAAGAAAATATCATCTTCCAAAGTGAACCGAAAGCAAACAGATTCAACTCTAACTCCCTTTACCCCCTGTTAAGGCATAATAACTTTTAAGTTGGCTTGGGGTCTCAGATTAGTTCTGGATGCTTTCCTTTCACATGGGTAGAAGGCTCATCCCCAGCATTAATATTGATGGAGATATAAGTTGTTGCTGTCTATCCAGTTTTTAACCAGCCCTTAAAAAGTTGAGTTTTAAAGCCACAAAGATTTTTTAAAAGGCAAAAAAATGCTTTTTAATTTCTTCATTTCTTGGAGCACTCAAGCAAGTAGGTCCTCTTTGATAGTTTACATCCTAAGGATATCTCCCCAGCCAGGCCCTTGTCTGTAATACTACCTGAAAGCAACTTAATCTGTGTTTGAGGTTGTTGTCCCTTCCTTAGGACCGGTATAAAGGCAATTCAGTAAGATGAAATCTGAGCCTGCCTGGCATGCCTGATTTTTAACACATATCTAAAGCACATATTTAGCTGTCATCAAGAGATCTGACAGTTTATGGGAGAGGTGCTATGTACAAAGGACAAGAAGTGGGATTCCCAGCACACACCCACTTAGAGCATGCTGTGATCTGAGCTTCCTCTTTCCCTGGAGCCAAACACAGAATGGAAAGAAGCTTCAACCACTGTAATAAAAAATCCTACTTATAAGTCACCAGAGTAAGCTACAGCCATGGTTTTCCTTTGGGGACACCTTACAAAGACATTGATGCAGGTAGAAACAAGTATCCAAAAGCAAGTTTCTTCATCAAAGGTATGTTTTTCTGTCTTGGCTTAGCATGATGCACAGAATGTTTGATTCCAGTCATCATCAGAGATCTTGAAACTCAAGTTCCTTCTTCCTGGGATTTCTCATTTTGGGGGCTGCATCTAGGCCCAACTCCAGACATTCTGTCTCTTGTCATAATCCAACACTTAACAAGCACCAACTAAACACAAAACATTGCACTTTATTATCTTATTCAGTCTTCACAAATAACCTGCAAAGTGGGCATTATTCGCCCCTTTTCACAGTTAGGAAAAATAAAGATCAAAGGCTATGGATCTTTCCCCAGGCCACACAGCTAGTGAGCATGAGAGCCTAGAAAGTGGCAAAGCGGCCTTGGAGCCCAGGGTCTCCGCTCCAAAGCCCAGATTCCTAACTGTTCCATTCGGCCTTCTCAGGTTTGTGCCCAAACCTACCAAGCCTGGCCCATCCAACTTAAATATTAGGATTATCTTAAATCAGCTAATGCTACCTTCAGCAAAAATGCATTCTCAAGCTTAAAACAAACTCCAAACCTTGTATCTTTTTTGAAACAGTAAAGAGGAGAGAGAAATGCAGATTCGGTTGTCAGCTGGTCCAGCTTTCCCCACTCAGGTACCTGTCCAGCCCTTCAGTGACTCCAGCCCTGGCCCAACATCTAACTACAGCCACAGGGGAGATGCCTTGTGAAAATTGCCCATCTGTGTCCATCCTGCCTGGAACCATGAGAAAGAAAACTGTGTTATTGTTTTAAGCACTTAGTGCTGGGAAATTTGTTATGCAGCAATAGACACCCAGAATGCTATCTTTAGTGAGTTAGTGGTCCATTTCACTCAGTATCTCATAGAACCTAGTGCCCAATGCAGAAATGTCTCCCACCATTCAACACAAATTTAAAACAACAACAACAACAACAACAACAACAACAACAACAACATTGCAAGCCCACAGATGACCAATTAAGCACTGTGACCATCAGACTGAAAGGCAGTAATCAAGGGATTATTTTTTAAAACCAGCCTTTCCTCCCCTATTTTGTATAATGCAACAGAATAGGTTTTGTGGTAGAGATTGGGTGTGGCAGTAAGATGGTGTAGTCAAAATTTGAGGTCATTGTTTGTGTAGTTTATTACATAATATTTACAGTTTTGACATGTCCAGTGTACCTTTTTTTTTTGAAGATTTAAAGAAGTTTATTAGAAAGATAGAAATACAGAAAATAGAAATATAGCCCCATGCCAAAATGGAATGGGGGGTGACTCGAAATGAATACACCCTCCAGTGTACCTTTAAATTTGATTTTCCAAAGGATTTACCAGGACTACTAAAGAAAACTTCACATCATGAAGGTAACGTGTAAACGCTCAGAATAACCAGGTGGGTTAACAGTGGACATAAAAAGGAAGCAGGAACTCATATTTCACAAATGCTTCCTACATGCATACAGTTTCCTGTGTGCCAGGGAACTACCCATAAATTATCTCATTTAAACATTCATGGGGGCTGACTTCTCCCAATTTTATAAAAAGGAAAACTAACTCAGGTTGTAATTTGGGGGTTATTAGAAAATGTTGGAACTTGAAAATCAGTCTGATTCCAAGTCTGTTCTCTTTTCACTCATTAGGATCAAATATTGAGCCAATATGACTCCACTGCAGAAGTCAAAGCCATAGGAAAGGGGTCCTTGCTGCCTCCCTCTGCCCTTTCTCCCTCTCTGAGGCAGTAGCCTTTCTTTGACTTCTCTCCAAAAGTATATGGCGATCATTGAGCAAAATGTGTTCTGCATGAGTGAGAGCTTATGTTCCACTTTGTTCTCTCCTCTCTCTCCAGGGCCAGGATGCCACATTTTTGCTCTTGGGCATAGGCACCTGCTAGTGTTGTTGCTTCTGGGTATGGAGAACATTAGGGTTATGGTTCTTAAACTACTATCACATTTCCCAGTGTTTGGACAATCAGAGCAGAGTCCTAGATGACCTTGCCTCTTTTGATAATAGAGAAAATAGAAGGCTTTACATGTGAAGGTGCAGATCTTTATGATGCCACTAACCTTTGTCCCTTCATGTCATATCACATACTTGCTGTCATAGCAGGAATTTTCCATTCAGCTCTTAGGTGAATGGAAATGAATTATTGTCAATTATATACCTATTATTGTGAATTACATGCCTATTATTCACAATTATTGTGAATTATATACCATCTTTATTACTCCATAGCTCAACTAGAATTTCTCCAAAACTCCCTTCTGATAGTCAATTCTTTTGTCACTTCAAGATAACTTAGTTCTTTATAGTTCTAATTATAGTCAAATTTGAAATTAGTGCTTCCAATTCAACTAAAATTCCAGGTGACTTTTGTGGCCCAGGGGAGATACTTCTGTTCATGTTTGTGGTCCATTGCTTTTTGCTGACTGTATCTAGGCCTTCTCTTCCCTTTAGGCCATGGTTGTGGTCCTCTGAGCTTTCTGCTGAAGTGTCTATAAGTGGGCAGATTGTGACACTTGCTGAGCTTCTGCCTATACCCCTCAGATGTAGGTCCATCTCTGTCCTCAGTAGTGCTGCCCCTGATACTGCACTCTGTCCTTACCCCATCCTTCAAGATTGTCTTGTCTCCCTGAGCCAACACTCTGGCTGGTGTGTTGATTCCTCAGTAGCATGGAACCTGGCAATTTTTAGTGCACTAAATATCTCTTATTATGCTTCCTGGGCTCCTTATGAAAGGCTGTGGCCATGTGACTTGTTTGACTAATTGGCAAAACTGAGATGAGTCAAGCTGAATACCTGATAGTCTGGGCAACATCCTCTAGAAACTTTTTGCCTCTGCCCTTAGCAACTAGCCATATTCAAGATGTTGCTCCCTTAGCCTGGATCTCTGAGTATCAAAGAGGAGCTGAGTTCCCTGCCAGGCTTTCTCTGCTGCCCTGTCCTTCTGCTGCCCTGTCCTTCATGAGGCACCCATGAAGCACTGTAATTTCCTTAAGCCTATCTGGGTATTTCCATCTTGTCTCATCCCATTTTGAGTTTGAGGAGTAAGGCACAGAGAAAGCCCCCTTTGGCTCTTCTCTCTTGATCTTCCCCAGTGAGGGAAGAAATCTTACCAATATGCCACGTGATGGAAAAACTTTGATATCAAATGAAGCCTTCTACCCAATGGCTGCTTTTATAAGCTTGTGCTTTAGCCATCGAGGCCTGGCTTGGATCTTCAATAATCTTCAATAATTTTATTCATAATAATCTAATTATGAATAAAAAATACTAAGGATCATGCCGGGCATGGTGGCGCACACTTGTAATCCCCGCGCTTGGGAGGCGGAGACAGGAGGATCGCGCAGGTTCGAAGCCAGCCGTGCTGGCTTAAGAGACCCTGTTTCCAAAAATAAAAATAGGTTTGGGAGTGTAGCCCAGAGGTAGAAGGGCTTCCAGAAACCCCAGTACCACACACACACACACACACAAAAAAAAAAAATACTAAGGAATCAGATTTTCCTTAGCCAGGGACTTGCAGAACTTTACTGTGAAATTGAAAGCTAAGCATTTCCACTGAGGACAATGAGTATTGAAAGGCATCTTTGCTTTTTGGAAAGTAGAAGGAAAAAATGGGAAGAAATACTCAAAACCAAACATTATTCAGCATTGTAGCCTCCAGCCCTGCTATCTGCATAAGCACCCAGGCCCTACGGCCTTCCCTGTCCTCAGAGCCCTGTCTCAGCCGGCCTTGCCACTCAGCCCCTTTGCTTCTCCTATGTGTGATCTCTCTCTCTTCCCTTCTATCATCTTACATTTAATAATATTTGTGTTTCCCCATCAAAACAATGTACAAGCACTCAACTGAATTCCGTGCTTGATTGCATGCCGATTTCTATCTTGCTTCTCCATGGGTGTTTTTTTAAAGAGGAAAACACCTGCTGTCCTTTTCTCACTCCTCGCCATGTAAGTTTCCAAATCCACGGGCCGTGCCAGCCTCATCTCTTTTGAACCCCAGCCGCATTTGCTCCTGGTGACCATTTGCTTCTTGCAGCCCCCTTCTCCCCTGGTCCTACTTCTTTTGTTTATTCATTACGGACTAATAATTGGTTATCGACAGTTATTCTCACACGAATATGCTACAACAGTGGCACTGAGGGAGACTGATCCTGGTCTGGATGGTGTCATGCTCTCTCTGCTCTTACATGCTTGTAGAGCTTGCTGGCATGGGTATTCTCAGTACTCCAGGGTCTCTCTTTGCCTTAAGGATGCCTTTTCCATCCCATAATTTCTTGTAGAAGTGAATGTAGAGTCTCTTTCTTTGTTCACTTCCTGGTGGTAATAGCCCTGCTCTTTCCAGCAACTTGAGAGTTCTCCTATCTAACAAGCAGAGAACTTTTGCTCTGTGAGGTTGAAAGATAAATTTGGGCACATTGTGATTTCAGAGTTTATTTGAGCTGGTATTTATGAATAGAGCATTTCTCAATTGGAAGTCGTTCTGTGCTCCTCCAAAGGGGCACAGGGAGAATGTGGAAGCAAGGCTGAGAAAATATTTGGCTAGTTAAAATGGAACAGCAGACTTAAGTGGATTATTCCAGTAGGAACTCTCTTGTTAAAGGCTAGTTGGCAATTTCTTATTGGCTAACCTTAGGTTTCATTTTCTTACAATATGAGAATGATATAGTCTTTGGCTTGCTTATGTAGAAAATCATGGCCCTGGAGCTGTCTCAGTCTAATGGCCTCGCAATGAATTATTTTAACTGGTCTCAGGCATTTCTTTGGGAGAGAAATGCAATGCTTGCCTGGGAGGCAGGAAGGGCAGGGCACACCTCAATTGTTCTTGTCATAGGAACACAACACTGCCTTAGGAGAGAGACACACTGCTTTGGGGGAGCTGTTTTTATACAGGTAAGGATTTTTCCTAATGCTGTGTTCCAGTCTCAAAATCTTTATATTAGCAACTGCTCTGGGATACTCTTTTCCTTCACTCCCTATTTTCTGCATGTCTTGGCTGAACTGTCAACCTCCCTGGCCACCTTTTCTTATCTAGCATCCCTCCATCACTCTCCATCCTGTATCCTACCGCCCTCCCTTCTAGGAAAATATCAGCATGTAACACATTTTAATTGATTTTTCTTCTCTGTCTCCACTGGAATGCAAACTCCAGGAAAGCAGACACTTTGCTGCTTTGCCCAGTGACATATCTCCAGGGCGTCAGACAGGGTCTGGCATCCTTAGTTCATATTTACCGAATGGATGAATGAATGAATAAATGACGATATGTCTTCCCATGAGAAGAGGTAGTTCAGTGCAATAGATCTTAAGCTGCCCTAGATAAGCCAAATTGTATATCTGGGATTCACCCTTGGCTTCCTTCTTTAGCACTCAGAATCACTCAGTTCTACCTGTTCAACATCTTAGAACTTAGTCCCAGTCTCTCTGCCTTTGTTTCCAGCTCAGAGGCACATCATGAGTCACTAAGTTGTAGCTTCTGCCTCACACTATTTTTTTTTCTGGTTTTAGTTCCTCAGTCTTCAAATCATCCTTCTCACTACAGCCAGAACATGTTTCCAACACAGAAAGCTGTTAATGGCACTCCCTGGCTTAAAGACTTCAAAGTCTTCCCATTCCCTGAGGGTAAACCCACCCTTTTTTGCATGATGTACATAGCTCCCGACAATCTGGTTTCCACTTAAATCTGCAGCCTCTCCTGTAAGAGCTTTCTGTTTGGACTCAGAGCTGCACCCACCCAACCCCCTTCACCTGGTTCAAGAACCGGGACATTCCAGAAACAGAGAATCTTGGACTGGGGGAAGCATTAGGAGCTGAAAGTCTTCACAGACTCCAGAACAAACAAAACTCATAGCTCTTGCTTCTTCCTGCCCCAACTCCCTTCTGTATTCACAAGGGGCCCTACTCTCCCTTGTCAACTATATAATTATAACACTTTGTTGTAATTGGTCTGGTGGTTACTCTCTCTCACCCTTTGTATTGTAAGCTCCTGTGGACAAGTTATCCTCATATATTGTTTGTTTTGCTCAGGGTCTTCAAAGGACTAGCACATGGCAGACACAGAAGAAATAGTTAAAAGATAAGTGAATATAAGTTTAACAAACACATCGGTTTTATTCACATAAATTAAAAAAATTAATAATCCTTCTAAAAATAGTAAAAACCCAAGTTATTTAAAAACAGCTCATCTTCCTAAAAAAGTTTTATGTTTTACATATAACATTCTCTAGAGTATGCGGTATTATTGAAAGTATTGTTTTGTATTTGTGTACCTTTGTATCTTTGAAAGTGAATGTTTCCAATTCAGAGTCCAATAAAGTATGACTTGAAAGAAACCATTCACATGATGCTCAGGCATTTAATTTTGGTGCTTTGAAAACAAGTGTGTTTAGTGTGTTCCTGAGCAGGTGTGGGGCCTGTGGGGCAGCCCTTTCTCTGGGCCACCTCCCTTATATTCCGCTTTCCTGCCCTAGGGTTGACGGTACTTAGAAATGGAAGTGGTTATGCAGTCTCCAAGGTCTACTTAATCTTTGGCCTTGTTACTGAATTTGCCAAAAAAGGAGGCCAATTAGTTCCAGGTGTGATGCTGGGGTCTCTGATGTGGAACTTCTCTACTGGGAGGTTGGCTTGCACCTGCCTGCAAATGGCTCCAGCACCATTACCAAGCCGCTCTTTTGCCTACGAGTTGGAAGGAAACTGTTCACTTGTTTTATTTCAAAGTCTGTGTCCCATATCTCCTTGAGAATCAAGAATGCATTTGATAATGTTGCTTCCACAATGTGAGAATTCAATGACATTTAGGTCATATAAGTTATAAGTTAAGAAATGACTCTGAAAGATTAGATCGCAAAGCTTAACTTTATTTGTCTTTCCTCACTAGTTCAAAAAAGGCATGCGAGTTGATAAAACTGGTCTTGCTCCTCACTCGTGGTGGGGCTCTTTTTGCCCAAAAGGGGAATTTGTCCTAAGGGAGAATGATGTAACAGTTTCTTTCTCTATGAAGGAACATAAAGAAAAACCACGCTGAATTTCACGTACTGTAAAATCCCCTGCTTAATGCTTTCCAGCATAGAATGCTCATCTTATACACCCTTGAAATGTTCCCAATTACTGTGTTCCTTTTTCCAGCCCCTGGGAAAACCAATTTTACTATTAGTTATACACACTTGTGGATCCATGTTTTCATTCTCCACCAAGAATCATGGCAAATTCTCCGCAGCTGATGTATACATGGGGAACTAACATTGTTCATTCTTTAAAAAGCTCCCTGTAGTATCAGATGTAATACAAAATTCATGGGGGCAAGAAGGCAGCCCCAACTCCCTAAATGCCTATGGCTTACTTCCTTCATCCCCCAACTCCTGCCAGGCCTTCAGTCCCTGTGGTTTAAAGAGAGGCCTGTGACCTCAGACTTGA
Organism: Muscardinus avellanarius; assembly: GCF_963383645.1. Lineage (NCBI taxonomy): Eukaryota > Metazoa > Chordata > Mammalia > Rodentia > Gliridae > Muscardinus > Muscardinus avellanarius. The sequence continues at coordinate 56,166,310 of NC_137799.1, read as the reverse complement.
ACTTTGGGGAGATTGTCCCCACCCAGATATAAAGAACATCTATGAGGAGAACATGAGGATTTGATTAGAAAATGTGTTCAGGAGGTTGGAAGGCTATATACCAAGAAATGTATTCTTATTCTTATATAGTGTATAAAACCAGTGAACAATTTAGGGTTGATTAATAAATACTAGTAGTCTATAGCATATGATATGAATTCCTTTCAAATTAAAACAGAAAGTGCCTTAATTGTAATATAAAAGGCTAACTTAAAAATTAAACACATTTAAAAGTAGAATTAGGGAGGTATGTATTTTCTGTTCCATAAAGGACATCCATCCTTCCTTCCTTCCTTTCCTTATTTCTAACTGGGATTGAACCCTGGGGTATTCTAACTCTGAGTATACCTCTAGACCTATTTTATTTTGAAACAGGGTCTCACTAAGGTCCCACATATTGGCCTCAAACTTGCAATCCTTCTCTCATCCTGCCACATATTAGGATTACATGTGTGCACCACCATACCTGGCTAGGATCACAATTCTTTTTTTGGGGGGGGCATTGGGGATTAAAGTCAGGGGGATTCTACCTTGAGCTACACTCCTAAACCTATTTTATTTTTTATTTTGAAACAAGGTCTCACTAAGTTGCCTAGGGCCTTGCTAAGTTGCTGAGGCTGGCCTCAAACCTGTGATCTTTTAGTCTCAGCTTAATAAACAATGTGATTTAGGTGTGTATCACCATACAACTTAAGATCACAATTCGTAATGAGGTAACAATCTTATATTTATGTTGAGACAAACTCCAAGGACTATAGCCTTCCTGGAGCTTTCAGAAAACTGAAATATTTTCATAGCACCAACAAGGAATAATATATTAAATCATGTTTTTATATTCTATCCAGTGTGCTTATTTTGAGCATCCACTTTTTTTAAATCCCCTAAAATCATTGTATGAAGCATTCTTCCAATAAAGTAGTTCTTAATTTTTAGAATAAAATAGAATATAAAGCATAAAATAGCATGGCAGTGTTTGTGACAGAAAAGAGCCTCCTTTAGAGACAGTGCTTGTCTTAGTCTATTTCAGCTGCTGCAACAAAATACCACATACTGAATATTTAATAAGTGATAGAAATTTTCTCACAGTTCTGGAGGCTGGGGTGTCCAAGAGCAAGGTGCCAGCAGATTCAGTGTCTAGTAAGGTCTCAGTTTCTGCTTCCAAGACAATACCATGTTGCTGCCTACTCTGGAGGGGATGAATGTTGTGTCCTCACAGATGGGGCAAAAGGGCAGAACATGTTCCCTCATGCTATTTATAAGGGCACTAATTCCATTCATGTGGGTGGATTCCACATGGTCAAATCATCTTTGAAAGGCCCTCCTCGTAATATTATCACACTGGGAATTAACTTGCAACAGGAACTATGGAGGGGCACAACAGTCAGACGTCAGGGAAAACAGTGAGACCTATAGTATGGCAAGTTCCCCATTTTTATGCCACAGTTACATTCATTGTGCATATCACATGCATCAGATTCTCTTGTAATGAAGTGTGTGCATAAAAACAGTTTTTTTTGTTGTTGTTGTTGTTGCAGTACTGGGGGTGGAACCCAGGTTTCTACCTCTGGGCTATACTCCCAGGCCTGTTTTTTATACTTTATTTGGAAACAGGGTCTCACTATGTTGCTGAGAGCCTCACTAAGTAGCTGAGGCTGGTTTCAAACCTGTATGATCCTCCTGTCTAAGCCTCCCATTGCGCGGGGATTACAAGCGTGCACCACCACGCCCAGCTATAAAAACAGTTTAATAAAATACTAACACATAATTGAGCCAAGATTTTTTTGTTTCAAATATGCATACTTGACTTTAGGAAAATACTACTTTCTGATAATATTTCTAGATTTTTAACCTGGGTTTTTTTTTTTTTAGCTTTGTTTACCTGTGAGTTTTTTCTTTTCACAACTTTTCCTATCTTAGTTGAATTAACAATAAGAACATTACTTTTGGGGGGAATTTTATAATTTTATATACTAGAGTGATTATGAGAATACAGAAATCATCCCAAGTATTTACGTTGGAAGATGTATCATATGGGGCACTAGCTCTCTGTGAACAATTTTGGATACTCATCTATTTAAGCAGATATACTCTTTATTTTATATGAACCTATGACTAATGTACCAGTAGAAAGCAAAGGTGTTTTCAAAATGTTGTGTACATCAGAAGAGTCACTTTGTGTGCATCATACACATGCACCCACAGGTCTCAGGAAAGACCTGGAAATTATCTGATGTATCCTGCATTGATGTACACATGTTTGTCCAGAAATATTTTCTCAAACTAAGTTCATATCTGTAATTGATGTTTAAATTTATACCCCTTTACTTTTTATTTTCCTTTTGCTGTGTTGTCATTGCTTTTATTTCCTTCCTCTAGCCTTCTCTCTGAATGACAGTCTGGCTGTAGTATGTTAGTAGCCATAAATCCTCTTGTTGGCCTGCCTGAATATCTCACTCACTCCCTCCTCCAATATTTCAGACTCTTCCTCAGCATTATCTTAGTCTGCAGAACACTTGGCCTGTTGGAGTGGAAGACAAAGTGTGCTTCTCTTTGTTTTGGAGGTAAACTAAGAACAGTCTTCCAGCAAATTGCTCACTCTCAACCGCTTCATCATCAACTGTGAGAATTTCCTTTCCAAATCCAAAAATAATAGTTCATGACCTGGCAGGTATACTATCTTCTAGATCAAGAACAGAAATTTTAAATTTAATATAATTATGGTAAAATAATACTTTTGAGTTGCTAACTAATGGGTTTCTTCCGATCTCCCTTTAGGTATTATTTTCCCCTTTCCTTTGGTTCCAGTCAACAGAAGAGAGCCTCAGCAAAGGGATACAATAGGACTTAAAACTTTCCTGCTTTATAATACAAACACTTAAGCACATTAATAAGATTATATTAGGTGCCTAGGGGGAACCCCATGAGAGAAAGAGCATCATTCCGGAGTCTCAAGTGGTAACTTCACTAATATTGCCTTCAAGAAGCAGAATGGTTTCTTTCCCCCAGTGTCCCTAGGAGAATGTTTCCTAGAATTGGAATGGGAGTGGAGACGGATAGATGCTCTTACCAAACTGGGAGTTTTCTTATTTGTTCTCAGGGCTTACAGCAAGAGAAGACTCAGGCCTCACATGACTGTCGGCCTTGTGATTAGCCATGCATCTGTAGATCATGCTGAGGACTTTCCAAGGCTGGCATGGTCTGGTTTCCTGTTCCCAGAGCAGAGTTCATGGGAACTGTTAAGACACCAGGGAGATCATTGCTCCTTGCTGCATTTAGGCAGACAACATAACAGCCAGCTTCATGGAGATCTGATCACCTCAAATGAGGAGTGGAAGAGAGAAAAAACATGAGACCACAGAAACCATGTTGGTGTGATTGAAGGCTGTGGTCTTGGTCCATTTGTTCCACTATAAGAAAATTTAACAGACTTGGAAATTGATAAAGAACAAAAATTTATTTTTTTATAGTTATAAAAGCTGCAAAATCTAAGATCAAGGTGATGGGATTTAGTTTCTGGTGTGGGCTCTGTTTCCAAGATGGTACCTTGTTGGTCTATCTTTATGTGGAAGAAGAGTGAAAAGGGCTATTATTGTGTGAAGCCTCTTGTATGAAACCTTAATTTCATTCACAAGGGCTCTGTCTTCATGACTTAACATCTTCTAACAGTCTCCTGTTAGTACACTAGTGATTAAACTTTAACATAGGAACTTTGGGAGATAGTCAAACCATAACTATGCCAGGACAATCAACACACAGTTGAGACTACGATATTAAATTCCACCACCCAATGCAAATAACTCTCCTATATGGTAGTACATGTTCCTGGAAATTATGGGAATTTGAAAGAGATGTTAAATTTTATTTTAAAAAGAATTTAATATATATTTTTTTGGTGGTACTGGGGTTCCTGGAAGCCCTTCTACCTCTGGGCTACACACCCAGACCCATTTTATATATATATTTTTTAATTTGAAAACAGGGTCTCTTAAGCCAGCGCGGCTGGCTTCGAACGTGCGCGATCCTCCTATCTCTGCCTCTCAAGCACGGGGATTACAAGTGTGCGCCACCACGCCTGGCTAAAAAGAATTTAATTTGTTTTGAATTTTTGAGTAGTAAATGAAATATATACTCACTCATGTCTGGCATTTCACTGAAATATTATAACAGTGAATTAATGTATTAGTAAAGGTGATAAAATTATAATAACAATAATAAAATAAATAAGCAACAAATATCAAATACTACCCCTAAAGGTAACCTATTGGTATAGTTGGAATCTGGAATGTACCCCAAAGGCTTGATTCTTAGTTTAAAGGATTGATTCTTAGTTTAGTGCTATTGGGAGGCAGTGGAACTTTTAGGAGGTAGGTTAGCGAGAGTAAGTTTGGTCATTTGGGATAGGCCTTTGAAATAGATATTGGGAGCCCCAACCCCTTTCTGTCTGAGCCTTTGCTTTCTGGTTGCCATATGGTAAACAGGTCTCCTCTGCAATGTTGTTTCTGCCCTGATGTATGGTGCCACCACAGGTCCAAAGCAAGCAGGCCAGTGGCTGGGACTGAAACCATGAGCTAAAATAAACCCCTTTTATGACTTTTAAAGTTTATTATCAGCCAGGCATTGTGGCACAGGTTTTTAATCCCAGTATTTGGGAGGCTGAGACAGGAGGATTGCAGGTTCAAAGCCAGCCTTGGCAACTTAGGCTCTCAACAACATAGTGAGACCCTGTTTCCAAATAGGAAATTAAAAAAAATCAGGCTTGGAGTATAGCTTGATGGTAGAATGCCTCTGGGTTCCATTCCCAGTGCCTAAATCAATCAGTCAATCAATCAATCAATCAATCAATCAAGTTTATTATCACAGGTATGTTTTCACAGTGATGAAAAGCTAACTAAGAGAGTGGAAAGGAGAATAATTCTGTTAAGCGGATTCAATTACATATTCTATATTTAAATAAATTATAATGCTTAATTGTCCATGAATTAATATTTAATATAGAAAAATGCTATAGTGAAACTAAAGGAATTTCTGTACTTCATAGGCTTGCTTTTTTTTAAACCATAAATAATAGCTTATAAAAGATTCCTTGAAAGTTACAGGAGAAAAATATTAAGAGGTTGAAGCCATTACATTTCGTTTATTATAATACTTTTGAAACTTCCTAAAGCGTAAATTGATTCTCTATAGAAAAGTTGAGATTAATATTTTTGAACTTCCTCCCACCTCACTTTCCCAAAACTCTGGTATTTAGTTAAAGTCCCATCTCAGTGACTAGCTTGATCATATTTCCTACTTTGGCCAATGAATTTTGATTGGACATGATGTTTGCCTCTTGTAAGCAAAAGATTTTAATGTGAATATATTTTTTGGCTTGAGACCAACTGTTTTGGCCTTCCCCAATGAAAATAGCATGTTTTAAAGAGGAGCTATTCTTTCAGTCTGTATTTAGCAAGGAGAAAGTAGGTGGAGAAGAACTCAGCAGAGTCACTGCTGATTTCCTGCCCTATCTAATGTGGGCAAATGTGAATATTTATTATTGTAATTGAGTATGATATAGTTTTGTTTGTTATAGAATCAAAAGCAGTAAAATTTTTAGCTTCATGTATTTATAATCTGTCCTATAAATAAAATATCTCCAATTATTTAGTCTTAGTTTGATATTTAAATGGTTTAGTGTTTAGCCCCAATCTTTTTCTGTGGCTTTTCTAATTCAGAATAATTTATTTTTATTCATCTTTTGATAGGTAACTTTCATCAAGTAAGTTTGTTCAGAGGGTTTGTGGTTGGTTGTTGTATCTAGAATTTTTAAATTGGGAATAATTTTATGTGGTCCATCTCTACTTAAATACCAACTTTTCTTGATAAAGTATTGTCTTGATAAAGTGGTGCTGGGGATGGAACTCAGGAGTATTCTCCCTCCAAGCTACAACCCCAACCCTATTTTTTATTATTTATTTTGAAATAGGGTCTCACTGAGTTACAAAGGGCTTCACTAAGTAGCTGAGGCTGTCCTTGAACCACGATCCTCCTGTCTCAGTTTCCCAAATGCTGGGATTACAAGCATGCACCACCACGCCTGGCTTTAATTTAGAATTTTGAAAAAAAAGTTAAAAGAATTAGAGCAATAAGTTGAATGATGCTATAGAAAAAAAATCAGAGGCCAGGCTGAGTTCCCCCCTTCTGCCTGCCTCTTTTATTTACTCTTTGCTCATTTTTTTGTTTGAAACCCAATAAAGAAATGAAGATATGTCTCTACATAGATCAGTACATATCAAAATCTTAAGTTTCCTTTCAATTTCTAATTTTTACTTCATGAAATTGTAAAATATACTTATTAGTGCAGTGGAATTATATATCATAGTGAGGTTTGATGTGACACAAACATACATGCATATGGCACTTGGTGTGATTCCCTCATGATCCCCAGCTCCCCTTCTACCCACAAACGCTAGCGAGACAGGTAGTAATTATACCTTCATATATGGACACAGCATTAGTTGAACGGTCTCATTCATCAAGCTTTCTTTCCCCCTCCTCACCTCCCTCCTCAGTCCCCTTCTACTATTCTATTGCTATCTCTCCTCATTTATCTGAAGTCTCTTTGGATTCCAAGTTTTTCTCCAGCTTTCATATATGAAAGAAAACATATGACCCCTCACTTTCTGAGGCTGGCTAATCTCACTTAGCATAATATTCCCTAGTTCTAGTCATTTTCCTGCAAATGGCATAATTTTGTTCTTTTTATGTATGTGTAAAATTCCATTGTGCATATTATTATATTTTCTTTATCTGTTTATCTGTGATAGGCATCTAGGTTGGTTCCACAGTTTGGCTATTGTGAATTGTGCTGCTACAAACATGCATATGCGTGTATCAATATAATATTCTGCCTTTAATTCTTTTGTAAAGGTAGTGAGGAGTGCTATAGTGGGTCATATGGTGGGTTCATTCATAGTCTTTTGAGGAACCTCCATACTCATCTCCATAGTGGAATTTAAAAAAATTATAACACTGAATAGCCAAATATCTTTTCTGTCATGTTTATTTGATTATCTGTTTTAAAGATATAATATTGGCTCATTTTGTTTTGAAAAATTTAAACTGTGGTAAAATAAACTGTGGTAAAATAAACTGTTTCATCTCTTTTTAGAGTATATATTTAAGAGTCATTAAATCCATTCACATTGTTGTACAGCCATATCCACTATCCATCTAAAGAACTTTTTCATCTTACAAAGCTAAAACTCTCTGTTAAACAAGTCCCCATTCATCCCTCCACCCACCCATGACAACTATCATTCTACTTTTTTTCTATGAACTTGATTATTTTATGTAACTCATGTAAGTAAAATCATGTAATATCTGCCATTTTTGCTGGATTATTTTATTTATCATGTTTTAAAGGCTCATCCAGGTCATAGTACATGTCATAATTTCCTTACTTAAGGCTGAATGTTAAATTGCATACATATATCACACTTTGTTTATCTATTCATCTGAAATTGGCAATTAGGTTTTTTCCACCTTTTGACTATTGTGAATAATGCTGCTATGAACACAGACACACAAATTTCTATTTGAGTCTCTGCTTTCAATTATTTGAAGTATTTAGCCACAAGTTTAATTGATAGATAATATGGTTTTTCTAACTTTAATTTTTGAGGTATTGCCATGATGTGATACCATTTTACATATCTACCAGCAGTACACAAGGGTTCAAATTTTTCCATATTGTCACTTGTTTTCTATTTTTTAGAAATAATAGCATTCTAATATACCAAATTAATTATTTCTTGATCTAAACCATCTAGCTATATTCTAAGTATATGTGACATCTCTTCTTGTTTATGTTTAGTACACACTGTAGGAAGCTCTAACCAGTCTTCTCTTTACTCTGAGAGATTATGAGTGTGTATTCATTGCCACACTTCTTCTAAACCTACTTTTCTTTCTCTGTCAGCTGCAGTTTGATGGATAAATTTAGATTTCTATCCTCTTTTCTGAAGCCTGAGAGCATTGGAGAAGAAGAAAAGCACTAGCTGGGAACTGGGTTTGATCTTTATCAGAGGACATGCATTCCATTTTAAGAGTCCATTGTATATCCTCTAAGAACTCAAACTTCCCCAGATTCAAACCCCACTCCCATAGCTTTGGGTTTCTCCTGTCAGCCAGAGCCCAAGCAGCATTTTTCTATCTCAGGCTTGGATCCTTTAGTCACATAGGACCTTCTACTTGGTAAAGCTCTCCTCCTTTTCCTTCTTCTTCCCCTTCCTTTCCTCCTTCCCCTTCCCCTTCTCCTCCTTCTTCTTTCCCTTCCTCTTCTCCTTCCTTCTCCTTCTTTTCCTTCTCCTTCTCTACCTTCTCTCCTTCTCTTCCTCCTCCATCTCCTCCTCTCCTCTTCCTCTTCCTTCTCTTTTTTCTCCTTCCTCCTCCCCCTCCTTTCTCCTCCTCTTCCCCCTCCTTTCTCTTCCTCCTCCTCTCCCATCCCTCCTCTTCCTCCTCCTCCTCCTCCCTCTATTTTTCTCTTTTCCCTAAGTGGTCCATTCTTTCTTACAAGCTACCCTTGTTCAAATAGAAAATTATTTCTAAGTACAGATTTTTGTTTCTTCTTTTTTTTAGTATAATTTCTGGAATGGTGGGTTAGAAAGTAAGTCACAAAACAATATTTTGTTATTTTTCTTTTACTGATATTTGCTTAACATGTCATGAGATTTTACCTTCTCCTTGGCTTTTTTCGGTTGTCTATCCATTTATTAATTTTAATGCATTTGTAATCCAGATTTGTTCTGTGCTCTTTACTGAGTAATTCAAGCCATCATTGGTAATATTTCTTATTTTTAACAATTTTTTATTGAACATAAATAGTATACATTTACACTATATTTGGTGCCCTCTCCCCCCCGCCCCCGTTTTCCCTTCCCCCCTCCCACCAATGGTTGTCCAGGTTAACCATGTCTTATTCATAATTTTACACATGTTCAGGTGTAGATCCTCATTAATCAAGATCGGCCTTCCTCCTCTTTTATCTTACCATCCAAACTTAGCTAGTATTTCCCCTTCAATATCTGGAGTCCCACTGGTATCCTTTGTGTTTCCTAGTTTGGGCATATTAGAGGAAACATATGTATCTTCTCCTTCTGTGCTTGGCTGATCTCACTTAACATAATGTTCTCCAGGGCTTTCCATCTTCTTGCAAATGATATAATTTTATTCTTCTTTATGGCTGAATAGAATTCCATTGTGTGTATTTCCCACAGTTTTGCTATCCATTCATCTGTTAATGGTGATCTGGGTTGGTTCCATATTTTGGCTATTACAAATTGTGCTGCTATGAACATAGGTATGCATATGTTGCTGTAGTTCTCTGAATTCAACCTCTTTGGAAAGATACCCAGGAGTGGTATAGCTGGATCATATGGTGGATCTATTCCCACCTTTCTCAGGAATCTCCACACAGATCTCCATAGTGGCTGTACTAGTTTGCATTCCCACCAACATCCCCATATCCTCGCCAGCATTTGTTGTTGTTTGATTTCTTTATGCTTGCCACTCTGACTGGGGTTAGATGGAATCTCAGTGTAGTTTTGATTTCCATCTCCCTGATGGCCAGTAATGAAGAACATCTTTTCATGTATCTATTAGCCCTTTGTATCTTTTCTTTTGTGAAGTGTCTATTTAGTTCATTTGCCCATTTCTTGATTGGGTTGTTTGTTTTGCTAGTGTAGAGTCTTTTGAGCTCTTTGTATACTCTGGATATTAGCCCCCTATCAGAATGGTGGCTGGTAAAGATCCTTTCCCATTCTGTAGGCTTCCTCTTTAGGTTATTGATAGTTTCCTTTGATGAGAAAAAACTTTTTAGTTTGATGTTATCCCACTTGTTTATTCTTGCTTTAATTTCCTAAGCTTTGGAGGTTTTGTTGAGAAAGTTACTGCCTGTGCCAATATGTTGTAGTGTTGAACCTATGCTCTCCTCTACTAACTTCACAGTCTCAGGTCTACTTTCTAAGTCTTTGATCCATCTTGAGTTGATTCCTGTGTTTGGTGAGATATAGGGGTTTAGATTCATCTTTTTACAAATTGTTAGCCAGTTCTCCCAGCACCACTTGTTGAAAAGGCTGTCTTTTCTCCAGCGTATGTGTTTGGCCCCTTTGTCAAAGATTAATTGACTAAAGATGTGTAGGTTTGTTTCTGTATCTTCTATTCTAATCCACTGGTCAGTATATCTGTTTTTGTGCCAGTACCATGCTATTTTTACTACTATTGCTCTATAGTATAGTTTGAAGTCTGGGATTGTAATGCCTCCTGTGTGTTTCTTGTTATTGAGAATTACTTTGGCTATTCTAGGTCTTTTCTTTCTCCATATGAAGTTCATGATTGATTTTTCTAGGTCTCTGAAGAATGTCACTGGTATTTTAATGGGAATTGCATTGAACCTATACATCAGTTTTGGCAGAATGGCCATTTTGATGATATTTATTCTGCCTATCCATGAGCACGGGAGATCTTTCCATCTTCCAAGGTCTTCTTCAATTTCTTTCTTTAATGTTTTATAGTTTTTGTTGTAGAGGTCTTTTACATCTTGGGTTAGGTTTATTCCTAGGTATTTTATTGGTTTTGAGGTTATAGTGAATGGAATTGTTGTTTTTGTTTCTTTCATTGTGGATTCGTTGTTGGCATAAAGAAAAGCCACTGATTTCTTTAGGTTGATTTTGTAACCTGCAACTTTGCTGAATTTGTCAATCAGCTCCAGAAGTCTTTTGGTTGAGTTCTTTGGGTCTTCCAGATAAAGGATCATGTCATCTGCAAATAAGGATAATTTTAATTCCTCTCTTCCTATGTGAATTCCTTTGATTTCCTTCTCTTGTCTGATTGCTGCAGAAAGAGTCTCAAGGACTATATTGAAAAGGAGTGGTGATAGTGGGCATCCTTGTCTTGTTCCTGACTGTAGCGGAAATTCTTGCAGTTTTTCCCCATTCAATATAATGTTGGCTTTGGGTTTGTAGTATATTGCCTTGATGATGTTGAAGTACTTTCCTTCTATCCCAATTTTTTGCAGTGTTTTTAACATAAATGGGTGTTGGATTTTGTCGAATGCTTTTTCAGCATCTATTTCTATGATGATGTGGTTTTTGTTTTTGGTTCTATTTATGTGGTGAATAACATGTATGATTTGTTGAACCAGCCTTGTTTTTCTGGGATGAAACCGACTTGGTCATGATGTATTATTCTCTTGATATAGTTTTGAATGCGTATAGCTAGTATTTTGTTTAGAATTTTTGCATCTATGTTCATTAAGGATATTGGTCTGTAGTTTTCCTTTCTTGAGGTATCTTTATTTGGTTTGGGGATTAATGTGATACTGGCCTCATAGAAGGAATTTGGAAGACTTCCATCTCTTTCAATTTCCCGGAACATGTTATGAAGTATTAGTATTAGTTGTTCACTGAAGGTTTTGTAGAATTCATCTGGGAACCCATCTGGGCCTGGGCTTTTCTTTGGTGGAAGAATTTTTATTGCCATTTCTATTTCATTGGTTGTTATTAGTTGGTTTAGGCTTGCTATGTCCTCTTGGTTGAGTGTAGGAAGGTTAACTGTGCTTAGAAATCTATCAATTTCTTCCAGGTTTTCAAGTCTATTGGAGCATAAATTTTTAAAGTAGTTTCTGATAATATTTTGAATTTCTTCACTATCTGTGGTGATATCTCCTTTTTCAATTCTAATTTTGATAATTTGAGTTGATTCCCTTTTTCTTTTGGTTAGGTTTGCCAGGGGTTTATCAATTCTATTAATCTTTTCAAAGAACCAACTTTTTGTTTTATTGATTCTTTGAATTTTTTTTTGTTCTCTATTTCATTTATTTCTGCTCTAATTTTGATGATTTCTTGTCTTCTGCTGGCTTTGGGAATAGACTGTTGCAGAATTTCTAGATCCTTGAGTTGTGTCATTAGGTTCTTGGTGGTTCTCCGTCCTTTTTATGTGGACACTCAATGCAATAAACTTTCCTCTTAGTACTGCCTTCATGGTGTCCCATAGGTTTTGGTAGGTTGTGTCTCTGTTTTCGTTTGTTTCCATAAATTTCTTTATTTCTTCCCTAATTTCTGCTCTTACCCATTCGTCATTCAATAGTGTATCATTCATTCTCCATGAATTTGAATACTTTCTTTCGAGTTTCCTATTGTTGATTTCTACTTTTATTCTGTTGTGGTCTGAAAAGATGCATGGATTATATTACATTTTTTGAATTTGCTGGTATTTTCTTTGTGTCCCAGGATGTGATGGATTTTGGAGAAGGTTCCATGGGCTGCTGAGAAGAAAGTGTATTCTGTAGTTTCTGGTTGAAATATTCTGAAAACGTCTATTAGGTCCATTTGGTTTATGGTTTCCTTTAGTTCTAAAGTGTCTTTACTCATCTTTTGCCTTGAAGATCTATCCAGTGGTGTGAGAGGCGTATTAAAGTCTCCCAGAATTATTGTATTTGGGTCTACTTGGGATCTTATGTCCAGAAGGGTTTGTTTTACAAATGTGGTTGCACCCATATTTGGGGCATAAATATTTACTATCATTATATCTTCTTGGTGTATTGTTCCTTTTAATAAAAGGAAGTGCCCTGATTTGTCTCTTTTGATGTGTTTTAGTTTAAAGTTTGTTTTGTTGGATATCAGGTTTGCTACCCCTGCTCTTTTTTGGTCACTGGTGGCATGGTATATCTTTTTCCATCCTTTCACGTTCAGCCTGTGAGGTGAATTTCTTGTAGACAGCATATATTTGGATGATGTTTCCTAATCCACATTGCCAGTTTATGTCTTTTGATTGGTGAGTTAAGTCCTTTGACATTAAGAGATATTATTGAAATATGATTTTTGTTTTCTGCCATTTTGTGTTCTGTCTATACTTGGGTAGTGTGATCTTTCTTCTTTACTAAAATGGCCCACTTATTAACTTCCTCTCTTCTCTGATTCTGAAGTCTGCTTCTTTTTTCTTCCTTATGGTTTATTTCTTTAAGAATTTTCTCTAGTGTTGGCTTTGAATTCATGAATTTTTTGAGATTCTGTTTATCCTGAAAGACTTTGGTTTCCCCATTGATCTTGAATAGTAGTTTTGCTGGATAGATGAGCCTTGGTTGGAAGTTATTTTCTTCCAGGGTCTGAATCACGTCGTACCAGTCTCTCCTAGCATTCCTAACCTGGGTTGTATAGTCCGGGGTGATTCTTATTGTTTTGCCTCTATATGTCACCTGTCCTTTTGTTCTCACTGCTTTTAAGATTCCTTCCTTAGCCTCTATATTGGTCATTTTGGTTATTATGTGGCGTGGAGTGGTCTTTGGTCTTGTCTCAGTGGAGTTCTGTATGCCTCCTGGACTTGAAGATTCAAGTCTCTTTCCATATTTGGAAAATTCTCTGAGATTATTTCCTTCAAGATATTACAGATGCCCTTGGTCTGTACCTCTATCCCTTCTTCAATGCCTATTATCCGTAAATTAGGGTGCTTCATATTATCCCATAATTGCTGGATGTTTAGGTTTTGTTGCTGTAAAGATTTCTGTATATCGCTGACTGTGTTTTTGGTTTGGGATGTACTGTCTTCTAATATTGATATTCTGTTTTCCATTTCATCCAATCTTCCAGAATTTCTTTCTATTGCTGTCTTCATTTCACTTATTGCCTCTTTCATTTCATTTCAGACCTCTTTCTGATTCTTTTTTAGTGATTCTAACTCACCTTTAACCTCCTCTATACTTGTTTTAAATCCTTTCATCATATTGAACATCAAGATTCTGAACTCCCCTTCTTGCATTTCTAGTAGGTCAGTATTCGTGATTTCTGCTGTCTCTTCATAATTCCTGGTTCTCATATTTATAGCATTCTCTGTCCTGTTTTTCTGATTTCTATCCATCGTTCGTGAGTATTATGCTTAGTCAAATCTTAATATTAGGAGTTTAGGGGTATTGGCTAGTCAGCAGAGCCTTTCCAGTGTTGAGGGTGGGTGATGTGTGAGGAGCTGGGGTGATTGGTAAAGGAGTCGGATTAGGTAGAGGATATGTTTAGGTTGAGAAAGACTTTAAGTATGATAAGGTAATATCTTACTAGGAATGAGAGAGAGTTAACTACTAGGACTCTTGTCGTTAGTAGAGTAATTATGGATATAAGAAATACTTTGAGTATTAAACCAAGAGGTATATTATGGGGAAAAGTTTTGGGGGAGAAAAGTATGTAGGTTAGTGTGGGAAGGTTTGTAAATAGGGGTGATGGAAGGAGCAGACAGACGTAAAAAAAATTCACACAAGATACCAAGACTATTATGTAATCCAAGAAAAAGGAAGGAAAACCAATCAAAGGAGGAGAATGAAAAAAAAAGGAAGGAAAGAGGAAGAAAGAAGAAAAAAGAACAAGAATAAAATAAAAGGAACTAGCAGCTGTGTGAAATAAAAAAATAAGGCCAACTATCCTATATATATATATATATATATATATATATATATATATATATATATGTATATATATCAACAAGTTAAAGTAAAAGAAGTGTGGGTTAAAAGAAAAAAAATAAAACAGCAATAACCATACCAAAACAAAAGCACTGTAAAAGCAAAATAAAACAAAACATCCACATTAAAAGTAAAACAAACAGTCCTCCTTATTTACGCATATGGGGTCAGGTCCATATAATATGTGCGTATCTGATTGCTTTGGTAGCTTTCAGAATACCATCCAATGTCTCTTAGTTTTCTTTGTACTCTATTTTTATCTTCTTAGGTCACTCTGGGTGTTTGGACACCTTTCTCTCCTTTAGCTGCTTTAGGTTTATGTGTCCGGATGTCTGGTTTCACTGTTATTTGATTCTGTACAATTCACAGGTTCTGCGAAATTCTAACCTGTGGTCAGCACCTCTGCACTCACCACCCTATACTCTAGCCTGTGCTTCCCTACAGCAGGGGTGGAGAATGGCCAAAGTATAATTGGAACCTCCCCCTGAGGTCCTGTGCAGATATTGTGGCCCGATGGATTTTCCTGTGTCTCTCGAAATTCCAGCTGGGCTAGTCGGTGTGGTCCCAAGATGTACCCTGGGTAAATGGATGCTGGTTTCTGGATGCCCACACTTACTGCCAGAGCTCTGCCTATTCCGAGAGTGCAGGCTGGGTGCGCTCCTATTACTGGACCCAGGTGTGAGTGGATGCAGCTGTCTATTGCTGCTGGTATGCTCTTCCAAGGTGTATTGAGCTGTGTTCTCGCTTAGAACTAAGCATCTGGCTACCAGGAGGGTGGGAACACCCAGCGGTGGTCCAGGGGTGCAGGATAGGTGCTCAAGGATCCAGTGCACGGTGTCCAGCAATGGTCTCTGCCTCCCGCGGGATGTAGAAGCTGGGGGTGCCCCAAGGAGATTTCCAGGTCACACAGGGCTTTCACAGCCTGGAAGGCAGGCTCTGGCAAGGTGGCGGGGGTTAGACACACATGCAGGCTCCAATTTAGGGGTGGCAGTGGCACAGGCACTGACTACTAGCTGGGGACCGGGGCGCAGACAAGGTGTGCGAGGAGAGTGTTCGGTTCTGAGGCTTGGGCCCGTGCTGGGGGTTTGGGGCTGCGCATACGCTAGGGCCCCCACTTCCCTGGGCGCCCTCAGGTACCTGACTTCCTTGGTTCAGGATTCTGTGGGAGTCTCTATGCAGTTGTGATCCAGTCGCTGGTGAGCACACAGAATTCTGACATGGGTGCTGCTTGCTGCTTAAGATGAGGTCCTAAGTCCGTTTTCAGTCCCAGATTATCTTGCCGCGGTAATATTGGGCAGGCAGCTCCGCGAGCAGCCGCGAAAGCAGCCCGCCGATCGGCATTCCGATCGGTGTTCCGATTGTATCTGCAGCAGGTCCAGTGTCCGATCTTTGTTCTTCTTCTTCAAGTTCAGGGTTCCGCCAAGGTACCTGGATGTGTTTTGGTTCCTGGTATGTATTTATTTTGTTGTTTAAGACACTGCTTTCTAAGTATTTGAACTTTATTTGCTTCAGCTACTGAGAAGTGCTGTGTCCCTCAGTCGCCATTTTTTTCTCCCCCCCATTGGTAATATTTCTAAGAAAATATATTTTATTTGAAGGGAAGGAGTTGCAATAAGATCAGGCCTGAAGTATGGAGCCATTCTTCCTATAATTCTAATTATTATAGTAATAAAATATCCCAATGAGTAAAGTTGTATGGGGATTGATTAATGTTGTCAAAGCTCATAGCATAGTTCCTGACACATAGTATATGTTCAATAATAAAAATCAACAATTATTCCTAGAAAGTAACTATAATAGATACATATATCTATAATATAGTTATTGGTTATTTGAACCACTTATCAAATTAAGCAACAACAAATATGCAGAGAATATTTCTCAAGCCTACTATGTAGGTTTGTATCTTTCCACAATTGATAAGAAAGAAGTATAACATTATATGGGATAAATTTATTATATATTATATAATTAGGTGCTCATATATAAATGAGAAAAGTTGCATTTACTAATCATTTAAATATTATATCAGATTTATAGAGCTTTAACTATATGCCAGGTATTATGCAAAACACTTTATAAATGTCATCTCATTTAATTCTACATCAACTCTTACTGGTAGGCGCCACTGTTATTTATATAGATGAGTCACTTGGCGCTCTCTGTGTGTGTGTGTGTGTGTGTGTGTGTGTGTGTGTGTGTGCGTGCATGTGTGTGCATGTGGGCACAGAGGCACACATGTACAGTGGTGCCTTCAGAACCTTCCCTGGCCTCATAGATCTTCCAAGTAGAAAGGCCAGGATTTGAACATATGTGTCAGAGACTAGAGCTAGTGTTAGAGTTCTCTGCCACCATTTCTTTCACTAGCTATTTATTTGGTGACCTATTCTCCAGGTTGCCACTCACAAAATCTCCACTTCTTTAAGGAACTTACTCTCGACTCTAACCCTCACTTTTTTCTTTCTGTTATTTACTTCTCTTAGCAATGCTGCAAGGTACCTGCTAATATTCTACTTTAAAGTTAGGGAAGCAGAAGCACAGCTCTTAAATAGCTGATTCCAAAGTCCTTTCTCCTCTTTCTACTTGGTTGTATCCATGACCACCCATGTGCCACCCATCTGCTATCTTGGAAACCTCTCTCCTGTGCAGGCAGAAGGATAGCTGAGCCAGGTAAGGCTGCCTCACCAGCTCCTCTTGGTCATGCTTGTTCTGGAGTTTAACTGAGGAAAAGGGCCAACCAGTCATTCAGTGGTGTGGCTGTCTAGGGCCCCCTGATTTAGGCCCTCCGATCAAGCCCAATCTTACTGTGATCGTTAGGCCTGAAAGTCTCACAGCGGGAGATATAGCCAGATTGCCAGTGGTTTGATTGATGATACTTGTTATGATCCTAACACTGGATGTTATTGTTTTAGATCTTTCTCTGTTTCCCTTTATATGGCTGCTGGTGGAGATGTTCATCGTTGTCGTGTGTGTGTGTGTGCGTGTGTGTGTGTGTGTGTGTGTGTGTGTGTGTGTATGACTGGGGATTGAACCCTACAGGCATTCTACCTCTGAGCTACACCCCCAGCCATATTTTATTTTTTATTTTGAAACAAGATCTCACTAAGTTGTGAAGGGCCTCACTAAGTTGCTGAGGCAGGTGGTAAACCTGCAATACTTCTGTCTCAGCTTCCCAAGTACTGGGATTACAAGTGTTTGCCACCACACCCGGCCTCGTTGTTATTTTGTTTATTAACTTTAATAAAGAAGAAGCTAGTAAGAACCAAATATATTTGGAGGATTTCAACCCCAATTAAGTGTGCACCATTTCCTGATTTGATTTGTGTGAGATGCAAAAAAGAAATTCAGAATAAATCACATCTACATCTAACATTAAACTAGGGAGTAATTTAGGTGCTCAACAACATGGAATGTGTAGTTTTCCAGTCCATAGTAGTTTCAGGCTACTGGTGCCAGCTGACTTTCCAGATGTTCATTGATACTCAATTTTTTTTTTATATTGGACAGTGAAAGAAGGAATCACCTTGGAGCCCTGTCCCACTTACATGCTGAAAATGTAAGGAGGTTCCTTTTTTATTTTTTAATTATCAGTGAATATCAATGTAAAAACTACTAAGTTCATTGTGACATTTTTCTATATACATTTAATGGGTTTGGTTATACCTACTCTTTTTAACTGCCCTTTCTTACCATCTACTCCCTCCTCTAATTCCTTCTCCTTCCTAAAAAGATTTTTTTCTACTTTTACTTCTATTTTTCTTTCTTAATTCCACCTATGAAAAATTTACAATGTATGTCTTTCTGAGTTTGGCTCATTTGATATAACTTGATGATCTCCAGTTCTATCCATTTTCCTGAAAATGATATGATTTATTTCTTCTTTATGGCTGAATAAAACTCGTGTGTGTGTGTGTGTGTGTGTGTGTGTGTGTGTGTGTGTGACACCATTTCCTTTATCTGGTCACCCACTATAGGTATCCAGGCTGATTCCCTATCTTAGATATTGTGAACAATGTCACAGTAAACAGAGCATGCAGATGTCTCCTCTGCATGCTGACTTTGATTCCTTTGGGGATATACCCAGGAGTAGTATAGCTATGTCAAATGGTAGTTCTGTTTAGATATTTGAGAAACTTCCATACTGTTTTCTATGGGGGATACATGCATTTACATTTTCACCAACAGTGTAGAAGAGCTCCATTTTCCCATATCCTTGCCAGCGTTTGTTACTTTTTGTTTCTTTGATAATAGCCAACCTAACAGGGGTGAGATGGAATCCCAACAATTTTTATTTGATTTTCCCTGATTTCTAAAGATGTTGAGCTTTTTTAATATATTTATTGGCCATTTGTTTTCTGGTGAGAAGTGTTTGTTCAGATCATTTGTCCTTTTATTGATTGTATTACTTTTTCCCCAGTTCTTTCAATATCCTGGTTATCAATCCTGTCAGATGAATAGGTGGCAAAAAATTTCTGCCATTCTGTGGACTGTCTCTTTGTTTCTTTGCTAAGAAAAAGCTTTTTGATTTAATTTATTCCTATTTGTCAGACCCTGTTTTCAATTCCTGAGCATACAGAGTCCTACTGGGGAAAGAATTATCTGTGCCAATATCTTGAAGTATTTTCCCTATGTTTCCCTCTAGTAGTTTTAAACTTTCAGGTCTTACACTAAAGTCTTTGATTCATTTTGATATTGTGTTGTCTATTCCTTAATTAAAAAAAAACATGCTTCCTTCATGCAAAACAAGACCCAATTACAGTACAACCTCCTTTCCACCTGACTCTCTGGAAACACAACCAGGTCTCAGATTCCTTAGTTACCCACTAGCTAGAGAGGCAGGTGTCAATTCCAGGCATCCTTTGCAGTCATCAAGTTGTTTCTTTACATTTTCTTTCCTTTATCCTAAGCTTTTTAATGTAAAATTCACAAAAAGGAAATAGCAAGCTCACCAGTTACTGAGGACTTGGTTGTTTTCCATGCATTTCCACTAAACACCCGAGCAGTGTGGGAGTGGCCACAGCACTGTCAGTATTCTTCTCTTAAACACCTATTGAACACCTCTCTTGAACACCTATTATTTGATACTGCCTTATACTAATTTTAATTTTTTGCTTATCATTTTTTTCTTTATTTTTAGTATTGATTGAAATTCTGTATTCAGTGTTGGTTTCTTGGTGGTCCCTGTCTTACCTACTCATTGTTCATTTCTTTCTTACTTGTTTTATCATTTTAGCCTCTTTTCAATATAGTTTTTGTGCTGCTATGTCTTTTTACTGAGGATGAGACATGGTTTTCTAAAATTTCTTTCTGGTGGTTGTAAATCACCTTCAGATTTTGGTTTATTCTACAAACATTTGATGTTAGACTCCCTTTCTTTGCTTTGGCATGTTTATAGGTCTGATCATATCTTCTTGCTTTCTTATTTTTGAAGAAAGAGCAAGATTCAATGAGCAGTTGAACAGTGTAGCAACATGCACAGCTTCTCAATCCATTCTCAACCTCTAGGCTGGGAATCCCAAGTGCACTTGTTAGACTGACAAGTGTCACTCCTGCCTCTTGACACTTTGGCCTGATGGAAACAGAAACCCTAGAAGGCCTTAATCCCTAGTATGTGCTGCTCCCTGCAAAGCAACTCTACCCATTGTGATTCACTTTGGAGGATGGCACCTTCCCCTCAATTCTAGCAATTCCCATCACTGACCAGATATAGAAAAACAAGATATGGGCAGGAGGAAAAAAGAACAAAGGATGGAACTGGTCTTCAAAGTGCATCACACACCAGGAGATGGTGGCAAGGTCTCTTCTCTACCTCCTCTCCATTTGGGGGGTGGCCCTGGGGCCAGCTCTATTTCCAGTGGTTATAACACAAAGGGTCATGAGTTGTGTCTCATTTTCCCAATATTGTATTTAATGAAAATTAATCCTCTATTCTGAAAATAAGTTATTTAGTTCATTTTGGTGGTGGTATAAGTTTTCAATTTTTTGTGTTTCTTTTAGGTATTTTGTTAGGTTATTGGAAGAGATTGAATAAGGGACTCTAAGCCAGATGCCATTTTAAGTCCAACTTTATCTCAGTCTTCATTTCTGAAAAGTAGAAAGCCCTTTATTTCAAAATATGGTTATTCTGATATCCTTGTAGATAATGCATAATGTACATGACAGGAAAGAAAGGCCTATTCAGCTGGGACTAGTTCTCTAAGGCAGAGAGATGTCTAATGAGGAATAGGTTTCATGTAACAAAGTTCCTCATTGTCTGGAGAGACTGCATTGACAGAAAGACTACATTGATGAAACCATCTGATCTTTTAACCCATTCCCCTTATGCAGAGAGATCCTGTAAATTATAATGATCTAATAGCAGAGCTTGGAAACACCTGAATGAAAAAGCCACGCAACCCTGAGAGCAGATCGTGTTTTTCCTGCTCAGGGGTCAGTTACTGTGGGATGCTGACCAATTCCCCAACCCTCCTGAGGACTGGCGCCGCAGCTCATTTCAAGCCTGTGCATTCAGCCCACTATGACTTCATTACCAGGGGACACTTCCCACATGTGGGATGGGAGGAGGAGTGCCTTCCTCCAGTCACAAGGTTGTTGACAGAGCTGAGTCTTTGCTGCAAGGGAACAGCGTGTGGACAAATGTTTGGCACTGGAACAGGGCTGGGGCTCCAACATTTGAGCTGTTGAAGCCCGGCAAAGTCTTTCAGCCAAAACCGCAGAGTCCTCGCAGCTTGCTTTACAGAACCGGAATTTAACAAAGTGTCAATCTATACCCAGCTCGATGGACTGTTCTGCACACTGGAGATTTCATGTCAGGGCTTCAGGACAAGTTTGGTTGGGTAGAATATGAAGGTGTTTATGTGTCTGCACTTTCTGACTTTCTTCTCTCTCACTAGAACTCAAGATTCTGATTCTCCATAGTTTTAGGGGAACAGGATGGATAAGAGGAAAGGTAAATAAATGCAAATATCTTCAAAAGCCTATTTTTCTGGGAGATGTGATGGTACATGACTGTAATTCCAGTACTTGAGAGGCTGAGACAGGAGGATCATAGGTTTGAGGCCACTCTCAGCAATTTAGCAAGATCCTATTTTAAAATAAGAAAATATAATGGGTCTGGGTGAGTACCTCAGAGGTAGACTGCCCCTAGGTTCAATCCCCAGAACCAAGAGAAAAGTCTGTATTGCTGAGGCCATAACTGATTTTTATTATTTATTATTTATTTATTTATTCATTTTTTGATACTAATGATAGAATCCAGGGGCATTCTACCTCCGAGATACACCCCCTAGCCCTATTTTTTATTTTTTAATTTGAAAGAGTGTCTCGCTGAGTTGCAAAGGGCCTTGCAAAGAAGCTGAGGCTATTTAGAACCATGATCCTCTTGTCTCAGCCTCCCTAATTCAGGGATTACAAGTGTGTGTCACCACACCTGGTTTAGTTTTAAAATCTTTAAGGTAATTAGGTGTTGCGGTTGTAGTGCTGAGGAGCCAGTGATAGGCTCTCTTCTTACTCTTACTCCATCATGTATGTGACCCTTGGCTGAGAATTGCAGATGGGAGAATGCTAATTAGCCCTTGTCAGTTTGGGCACTGGGATTTTGTGGCCAATAATTAAAAAGGTATTTACAAATATTGTTTATAGGAGAAAAAAAGGTAGATGCTTGTTAATGTATGTGTGTATTGATTCTAAAAGTACATCATGCTTTTAGCTCTTAGTCTAATTGACCACCCTGAGAGCTCTCTGATAGCTTTACATTTTTTTTTTTTGGTGGTACTGGGGTTCCTGGAAGCCCTTCTACCTCCGGGCTACACTCCCAGACCCATTTTTACATTTTTATTTGGAAACAGGGTCTCCTAAGCCAGCGCACGCGGCTGGCTTCGAACCTGCGCGATCCTCCTGTCTCTGCCTCCCAAGCACGGGGATTACAAGCGTGCGCCACCACGCCTGGCTATATTTTTTAATTTGGAAACAGGGTCTCTTAAGACAGAGAGGCTGGCTTCAAACCTGCGCGATCCTCCTGTCTCCGCCTCCCAAGCGCAGGGATTACAAGTGTGCTCCACCACGCCCGGCTAGCTTTACATTTTATTGTATTTTTCTCCTATATCCATCATGCGTCTCTCCTCCACATTGAAAATGGGGAAAAGAATGGATTCAGAGAAGAATCAGATTCTTAAGTTGATTTCTGGTGACCACCATTTTATCAAGAGTTAAGTCTTCAAATGACATTGAGCTTCCTGCCAACTCCCTGGGGGATTAGCCATATGCTGACAGAATGGAAACAAAAATCCGGTTCCTGATTTAAGGCAACCAGGTTACCTCATGTTGATTCTGAAAGTTTTCCTGATGTAATTTGAGTTTCTCTGGTGAGACTCAGACTTTTTGTTGGTCTCAAATCTTGAGGCTGTTCTTGATAAACTATCACAAGTCAGGATTGGTAACAACCTCAAAATCTTTACCACTTACCAAGATAAACACTTACTTCTCACTCGCAGTTGGGTAAGGGAGATGGAGCTCTCCTGGCTTGACTGGGCTCAGCTGGGATTGCCCTGGCCTATGGTTTGGGTTTCTGCCTGATATATACATGTATTTTTTATTGGTGCATTGAAGTCATATATCTTAATAGGATAAAAGACGTGTGAAGACATACATGCACATATCACCCAATTAGCTCTTACCCAATCCCCACCCCATTCCCTCCCCATCCCTCCTACCCATGCTTGGCTTAGTGATTGACTTTGATATGTTTGTTTAAGTATATCATGTGCTTTAGAGAGTTTCCCTCTTCCCCCCTCCCATCCCCTCCATTAGTCACCTTATTTCTCCTCTATAGGATCTCCTTTTTCATCTAGAGGTCCTGTGTATATTTTTTCATCCTATCAACCAGGCTGACTGGTCAGCCATAGTCTATAGAATATTGCTTTTGTGGAGGAGGGCAGAAGGTCTGGAGGAAAGAGAGAAAAGCCTCTGCTCAAAAATGGCACAGGGACATTTCCAGACACAGTCCTTTTATCAGTGCAATTAACTGGCAGGGCAAAGTTCAAGGTCTATGGGGTGTAGATGTATATTCCACTTACTACAAAGAATGGGCAAGTTACATGAAACTGGAAAGAGATGTATTTTTCTGTTGTAGGGACAGATCAAAGAGTTGAAAATAATTGTCTTGCTTTATCCCACCAACCATATAATGAACTGAAAAAAATCATTTACCATGATTTACACCTGTTTTTATTAGATGTTTTAGTTCTCAGGTTATCCAATAGGTAATATGAGAAAAGAGTGCCTATTTCACTCATAGCCTCATTTAATTTTCCTGACAGCTAATATCTCCATCTGATTATGTATACACACTAGAGGACATATTCATTCCATTGTAAGAGATTTAGTGTTTCTTCTCTTCAGTGCAATATGTGGTGGAAATGGCTTGAGATCTGTTTTCATACAAACATAAGTCTTAATTCAAATAAGAAATTACATAGTTAAAAGTAATCACCTTGGGTAATTTACTAAAACTCCTGTCTCTCCTTCTTCATAAATAGCATGAGAGTCTCAAAAC
This sequence comes from Muscardinus avellanarius, assembly GCF_963383645.1. NCBI lineage: Eukaryota > Metazoa > Chordata > Mammalia > Rodentia > Gliridae > Muscardinus > Muscardinus avellanarius. The sequence continues at coordinate 56,142,236 of NC_137799.1, read as the reverse complement.
CTTCTTTACTGAAGATCACTACAGATTAAATGAAATGATCTATATAAATTATCTAATAGTTTGTTATCACAAACTTAATTTTGTTTCCCTTCTTTTATATCTCCTTCATCATCCAAAGTAAACTTTATATCCAAAGACCTTATTAAATCACCTTTAAAATCCTCCTAAGTTCATTGAGTTCCTTCTCTGACCTTCTACAGTTTTCTAGAGAAAGAATCTGTTAACTGCTCCTGGGTTCATGAATGTTCAGGAAGTTCATGGACTGCCCTTCTCCCCTTTGCTATGAATGTAAAACGTGTATATGACCAATATACATCTTTCTGAACTTAAAAGTGCTGTAGGACCCAGGAAAGGTCTTAAACTATTGATCATAGAGAAACTGGATAGCTTGACCTTTGTCCTATGCCACCCTGTCTGTTGGGTATTGCTCCTCCTATGAGCTCTCTTTCCTCATCTTAATTGTGACTTTCTTGAGGGGAAAAGACACATCTTCCATAACTAATGTATCCACAACTTGTAGCACAGGCTGGACACTTGGCAATAACTCAAAAAATATTACTAGTTACACATATATGTATTTAAAAAGTAATTCACCAGGGCTGAATCCAAAAAGTCAAATATTCAACAACAATGTTGAAAGTACGTAAGGAAAAAAAAATCAGTATTTAAAAAAAAAAAAACAAGCAAAAATTCTGGTGGCAGCAGAGTCAGTCTTTCTATGGCCTCATTCTGTCTTGGCTAAATGGTGCCAGCAGTTCTTTGCGCCTGATCCTACAGTATGCTATGCAAAACATTGCCTGAGCTGTGATAGAATCCTGTTTCCTCACTGATTTAAACCCATATCATAAATTCAGTTCCTAAAAGAAATGTGGACTAGTTTAGTGTTTATTAATATGGTCACAGGTTGAAGTGGGGAGAGCAAGAAAAGATATTTTAATAGTATATTGGAGTATAGGAACATCCTATTAGAGAAATCTTAGTTCTCTTTACAAGAAGAGCATTTCATATCTATGGGTTGATGTTTGTGTGCAAATATAATAGAAAGTTAGATTAAAGAATAATGATAAATGAACTTTGTGCTCTTTCTTCCTTTCTGGGAAGCAAAACAAATACAGGCTTGATATCATTAACTGAAATGATACATCCCACCTAAATATATCTTTTAGAAAATGAATTTTGAAACACATAAGGACCTTTACATTACTATAAATACTAGGTAGGCCTAAAGAAGAAGGAATGATCAGGAAACTATACATGCAAGATGTAAGCATACTTCAAAAATCAAGGAGCTCTTCTTGGTTCTGTGGTTTCTCTTTATCAGCTACAACTTTCATGACTCAAGTCTTCAGTTCCCCAAAGTTTTCAGAATGATTTTAGTGGACATCATCATCAAACTCAGTGTGGCATTAGAATTCACGAGACACATTCTCTACATACAAATCCACATGCATGCATATTCTCAAGTCAATCCTCTAACACTTTCAAAGGGCCAGATTCCTTATGCCTAGCAACAATTCTATTTTTTGTGTGTTTTATCCTCCTTCTCAGCTTCCTTGCTAGGCTTTAGGGAATTAGCAGGATTTACCACCAATTGCATTGCAGAGTTCTTGGCCCAGAGCAAGACTTGCTATCATCAGGTATGTAAAATCTTGCCCAGTATACTCAGAAGTTAAAATCAAACCTTCATAAACCTGCAGGACTTATGACCCTGAGAGCCCCCGGGGGAGTTTCCTGGCTCAGACCTCAGTGGAACTTTGCCCAAAACCCCTAATGGGAAATATATATGAACTGATTCTGTGCAGTGTGAAGGCTGAGGCAGCAGCAGAACCCTTTTATAGACTGATACAATGATAGATTAGCACACATTTAATCCCAGGCTGGGGGTTTAGAGGAGTTGGTTTTACTCAAGACCCTCCTCCCTTTTTGTTAATGTTAATGTTAATAGTCTAGAGTACTGAGTTTAATGGTGATGGGCATTTTTTGTTTCTGACACAATTGTTTTATATTTAAGCCAATTACAAAGTCATTCTATAAAGAAAGGAAGTGCCAGTAGGATGCTAGTTTGCCTGGAATTTGCTATAGGATTTTAGGGTTGGAGAAATAAAAGGAGATTATGAGTAGTTTCATAGTTATTTAGTGACAAAAAATAAACAACTTATCACATTTTAAAGTATCTTGGTATCACTGACTTCAAGAAAGCCTGCACACATAAAAATAGAGCAAATGGACTCAAGGCTATTATTTACATTACAGAAATCCCTTTTTTGGGTAGGGTGGGGTTTCCACAAAGGATATGTCTTCTGGTTACTTTTTTTTCTTTTTTGGTGGTACTGGGGTTCCTGGAAGCCCTTCTACCTCCAGGCTACACTCCCAGACTTATTTTTTATATTTTATTTGGAAACAGGGTCTCCTAAGCCAGAGCGCGCGGCTGGCTTCGAACCTGCGCAATCCTCCTGTCTCTGCCTCCCAAGCGCCTGGATTTTACAAGCGTGCACCACCACACCTGGCTATGGTTACTTTTAATACATATCTGATTTGCAAATATCCAATGGGTTGGCTCCTCAGGAATCAACTTAATGTGAAAAGCAAGTTACTTCACAAATTATCAGAACAACAAAATGCCATGATGAAAACTAGTTAAGACATAAACACAAAGTTTTTGTCACAGTTTACGAGGGAAATAGGAATTATAGGCTCTTGTAAGCAAAGCTAGAAAGGCAGAAACATGCGGCTGAGTCTGTCAAACTGATGTTTGGTGTGTACAGTATATGTATTTAGGTACTTAGATCATGGAAATGACCTAGCCATATACCTTAAGTAGAAAATCCAGAAGATATCAAAGGTGTAGGATTTAGTCCTTTTTGTTAGATTCCATATCAGATTTTATATTCCATAAGTGCCTAAGCATAAAACAAAACAAAGCAATTAAGTTACAAACCTGAAGAAGTATCAAAAACCCCCATTGGCTGAAAAATTTAAATGGAAAGTTCTTTGCAGTTTGATGGCTCTAAGACACCTAATACACATGTACCTTGACTTCTAGATATTTTAAGTGGTCTGGCTTGTAAGAATCTCTAAATATCATCAATTGTACCTGAACTCTTCTACATCCTATTCCCATGCTACTGAAAAATGAAAAGTATAATTACTTACAGAATACATGGGTCTGCTAGAAGACAGAAGCAGTGAACCTTTCTTCCAAAGGCACTGGGAAATTGCCCAGGAATCTCTTTGGTAGTTCTACACCAACGCCTGCAATCTTCCTGCTTTTTTTCTTCTGAAAGCTTTTTTTCCTTCGCTGGGAAATGCGCTGGAGTCATTATGAGGAGTGAAGGAAGCCCTAGATTAGGAGTTGTGTTGCAGTAGAGCAGCAGTGAGAGCTCAGGTGCTCTGCACAGAGAACAAACTCAGACTTCAGTTCCTGCATGGGCTACTTTGCCCTGTAAGATCGGGATATAATCCTGAACACAATCTTAATCCCTTTTTATCCAAAGTACACTGAATGTGTGTAGCAGCTGCACCAAGGATTGGGTCTACAATTGAACAATATAAAAAACTTTGATGGAAAATTGACATCCCTCATCTAAAAGTATTGCATTAATTCAGATAAGGAATTTTTGTTCCCCCATTTTTCTGTCTATCGGCAACTCATTAAACCTTCTTCCTTTGCCTTTATAGCTCATTCACTCCTCTTTCCTCTCACCTCAAATTCCTATTGTTTTATATAGCGATCAATTTACTTAATTTTATGTCTTAATTCAAACCCACCTTAGTTTGTTCTTACATTCTCAGATAAACCCAGTAAGCATAAACACAGATGGCTTTTTGTGCAAAGAAATTCTATTTAGCAAGAGGTATATAACTATGTTAAATGAACTCATTTTCCAGCTTCAGTGCACAGCTATCAGTCAACAGTAAAATTGCTTTCTGAGCACATGTATAAGCCAAGAGCTTGGGGCCTTTGAAACAATTCTTTACTCGCTTTGTGGGCATGTAAGAGCAGAAGCCCTTCTTCATTGAGACATACTAGTCTCACAGGTAAAATTGTAGAGGCCTTAGAATTCCTCCTCTGCTAGTTCCATCCCTTCTGGGGATAAAGGGTAGAAATGAGCAGAATACATAGGTCCTACCTTCCCAATTCTTTTCTAAAATTTCTTTTTAGTTCCAAGAGATTCCTGCTCCCTGTTCTGTCTACCTTTCTCTTCCAAAGCTCCTTCTAAAAATCACTGTTATTCTCATCCAAACCTATACCTCTTTGAAACCTATACCTCTGCAACAGAGCAGCCTCAGTTATGACATCTATATTAGAGCACCTTCAGATGGTTTTAAGTTTACCCTCAACACTTCTATTAAAGCCAAGGGCAGGCTTTAAAAGTCTGTTAGTAGGTCCATTTATTCCTAAATATTTCACGATTAAGGGACTAAAAACTAGGCATGGAGTTTTATTTTGTGCTAATATGTATCCTATTGGGCATCTTTTAAAGAAATTCAGTTTTGCCCATATTGGAATGCTATTGCAGTTGAGTTCTCCTATGTACTCCTGTCTTTTTTTCTGATTTGATAGTAAGCTAATAGCCTTTTGCTATTGAGGATAAGTATTCCATTTCAGCTACCATTTTTCTTTGTCTTTTGCTGATAACCACCCTTTGCTTAGACTCTGAGATTTTCATCTTTACTGTCTGTTCTTTGTCCTTCAAAATCGCTCTTACTGATGAACAACTTGCACAACTGGTCCCATCTGTCTGTGGATCCCTATTATCTTCTTGCCACTTTGATTTTTTTTTTTTTTTTTACTTTGGAATCTCATTTCCATTGCCATCATAACCTTTGAAAAAAACACTTTCAAACTTCTCAGTGCCTTTGTACTCATCAAAAAATTAAATGCTAGGTTGGCATGGTGGCATACTCCTATAATCCCAGTATTTGGGAGGCTGAGATAGGAGTATCACAAGTTTCCAGCAGGCATGATAACTTAGTAAGATCCTATTTCAAAATAAAAACTAAAAAGGGCTAGGGTTATATCTCAGAGGTAGAATGATCCTGAGTTCAATCTCCAGTACCAATGGATAAATAAAAAAATCACTTTGCAGAAAAATTTGAAACAGAACCACTATATAGACTTACAAAGTGGAGCCCAGCACATACCAGTGTTAGTCTGAGCCTAACACCTCCAAGTGCAGCAGTTGTGCAGAGCTCAGTGTATTTTTCTTTGGGATATCACTTAGTTTAGGATTTGAGACTATGCATGCTAAAATTTTGTAAATAGATGGTGCTTATACATCTCTTTTACTATTGAGGAGTTCTTGATAGGCTCACCAGAGGCTGGGTCAGTGTACAGTGTTGGTCTGTTATACATAGTTAGCAATCCTAAACAGACCAAATAATGTTATATTTCTATATGAAGGTATCACTATCAGTCTCACTAGCATATGCAAGGAAGGAGGAGGTGGGGTACACAGGGAAACACATCAAGAAATGTGTGAATATATGAATGTATCATTTTGAATCTCACTCCAATGTGTAATTACAATGCACCAATAGAAATTTTTAAAAAATTAAAAAGAAAAAATTAGCACTCCTAATTGAATCTCTATTCTGAAATGAACTCACTAATACTGTGTGTAAGTATAATTTCTTCCAAGGGGTCTCCTTCCCAGGTGCTGGCCATAATATACTCTGCTTTTCTTTGGTCACTGAATCTCTGATTCAGTAGGGTGTGGGGGAGAGAAGATAGAGTAGATATTTTAATATTTCTGCTGAAATTTCATTTCTCCCTCTTCCAGAAGGCCTAGATGCCTTCATGCACACAACTTTTCTGGTGACCATACTGCTTATCCCAGGTTCCAAGAAAGATTTCCAGATTTGATTTCTCATCATGACCTTTGCTAGAGTGATAAGAATTAATATCAGGACTTACAAAGCTTTTCCTCCATTTCTCTTTAGACTAGACAGTTCCTAACAGTGAACTGCACTTGAAGATTCAATGAAACCTCTGCTCTTCTACTGTCTTACCATCCAAGGGGAATCACAGAGAAACCAGGAGTGGAGAAGACAGATGTAGTCTCAGATGCAACCTTGGCTTAGGCTGCTTGATACACTCACAGACCTCAAAAGAGTTCTGTTCTACTAACTTTATAGGCTTTTGCCCTATAACTTAACCCAAAAGATGCCAAGTCTTTACAATAAATGGTTACCCTGGAAACTCAGGGAAACCCAGGATAAACCCAGAGTATGAAATCATTGTTTAGAATGTTCCTGGCCTGCTCTTTCTAACTCTCAGTTAACTCTTTTTGGACAGGCTCCCTGTTTGCTGAGGAGAAGGCCTAAAATTATACAGGCTTCATAAGCAGGCATGTCGAGCTATTGCAGAGAGGACCCAACTTCCAAACTTCAGTTTGGAAGGTATCACACGCACATTGTGAGACCCATTTTCCTTCTCTTTTCATTTTACAGAATGGTGGGTTTCATTGTGGCATACTTGAATACACATAAAAATGTCATTTGGCCCATCTCCCTCCCCAGTCCCTCCTTCCTCCATCCCTTATCCTCTTCTACTCTAATGCTCTCCCTGTTCTTTTATCACATCCCTTTTTAACCCTGTTTTTTTGTTTTGTTTTGTTTTGTTGTTTTTTTTTGGTGGTACTGGGGTTCCTGGAAGCCCTTCTACTTCCGGGCTACACCCCCAGACCTATTTTTACACTTTTTAAATTTGGAAACAGGGCCTCCTAAGCCAGCGCGCGGGGCTGGCATCGAACCTGCACGATCCTCCTGTCTCTGCCTCCCAAGCGCGGGGATTACAAGCGTGTGCCACCATGCCCGGCTAACCCTGTTTTTTATTCTCTTAGCTTCCACATATGAGAGAAAGCATACAATATTTTTCTCTGAATCTGACTTATTTGGCTAAAAATTATGGTCTGTGAGATCCAATGTTTTTTGAGAAATTATTACACAGCATCAGTTCACATTAAAAGAACAACAACAAAAAACAAGAAAGAACAATAAGACAGATATTTACCACCAGCACTGTGATTGGTGTTTGTATAACATATTTTCCATCGTTCTACATTTAGTCTGTATCTACATTAAGTTCTCTCATAGTTGACCTTGCATTTTTATTTATTCTGAAAGTATCTGCCTTCTTGTAGTTTATATCATTCACAATTAAGGTCATTATTGATCTAATAGGATTTAAGTCAAGCATCTTGATATTTGCTTTTATTTACCAAATCTGTTTTTTTCTTCTTTGTTTTTCTTCATTTTTTGGCTTTCTTTTGGATTAATTGAGAATTTTTAATGAATTTATTTAATGGCAACTACTGGATTAAAGCTTAATAGCTAGACCTTGTTGATTTTGTGTTTGGTATTTTTTAAACTTTTCACTTATTATCTTAAAATGATATGCAATTTTACATAATGAAGAAACCTAACAACAATATATTTTCATTTCTATTGTCTGTAATTTGCCTATCGTGGTTATACATGTCATAAAATCTACAATATCTTGTTCTTATTTTTACTCTAGACATGTGTATGCTATAATTCACACATTTCATTGTTCTTAAATTTGCTTTACCTCTTCAGCAAAATAAAAATGGAAGCATTTAAGTATTTAAAAGCATTTAAAATATTTATCCACATTTCTCCTGTTTGCTATTGTACTATTTTCCTTAGTGTAGATCCAAGTTGCTACCTGCTATTGTTTTTCTTGCTCTTGAGAACTTTTTTTTTTTTTTTTTTTTTTTTTTTGGTGGTACTGGGGGTAGAACCCAGGGGCTTTTCTACCTCCGGGCTATACTCCCAGAACTATTTTATACTTTATTTGGAAACAGGGTCTCACTAAGTTGCTGAGAGCCTCACTAAGTAGCTGAGGCTGGCTTCGAACCTGTGTGATCCTCCTGTCTCAGCCTCCCAAGCGCGGGGATTACAAGCATGCGCTACCATGCCCAGCATTGAAAAAAGTTAACAAATCATGTAATGCAGAGTGTCTGGAAATAAATTCTGTTTTCGATTTATCTGCAATGGTATTTTCTTCAATTTTGAAATATATTTTTGCTGTATTTAGAATTATAGGTTAATACTTTTTTTCAGCTTTCAGCATTTTAAAAAATATTGTTCCATTGTCTTTTGGTTCAAATAATTACTGTCAAGAAACCTATTATATTCTTACCCTAGTTCCACTTAGGAAATGCCTCTTTTCTGGTTATACTTAGGATTGTTCTTCTTAGAACAAAGATTGTCTGCTTTTTAAGAAAATTGCTTATTATGATGTGCCTTGAACAGGTTTTTGGTTTGTTTGGGGTACATGTATTCTTCATTGAGCGTTGTGCTGTCATCAAGTACAGTAAAATTATAGTCATTATATCTTATAAAATTTTTATTCATTCACTCATTTTTCTTCAGAGACCCAAAATAAGCTTTTGTCTCACAGATTGTTGAGATATATTAAATTATTTTCTATGGTACTAGGGATTGAACCTAGGGGCATTCTACCTATGAGCTATCTCCCCAGCTCTCCTCCTCCTCATTATTATTATTATTTGAAAACAGGGTCTGACTAAATTACATAAAGCCTTGCAAAGTTGATGAGGGTGGCCAGGAACCTGCAACCCTCATGTCTTGGCCTCCCAAGTACAGGATTAACAACATCACCACTACACTACACCCAGCTATATTAATTCTCTGAACTTTTCTCCTCATTCCTAGCTTCATGTGGATAATTTTCTTTTACTCTATCTTTGATTTTACTAATTTTGCCTTTGGTATGTATAATCCTTTTCACTTTAGATATTGTGGAATTTTTAAATGGGTCCTTCTTTTGGTTTATTTTAATGTCTCCCATTTACATTCTCACTAGGTTATGTGTTTTGTTAAATATTTGAATGTAAAGTAGCAAATGCTTTTATTGCAATTCCATCATTTTCATAATTTGTTGGTTTTCTTTTATCCTTTTTTTTTGTGGTACTGGGGATGGAACCCAGGGGCCTTCTACCTCTGGGCTACACTCCCAAACCTATTTTATATTTTTTTTATTTGGAAACAGGGTCTCTTAAGCCAGTGGAGGCTGCCTTCGAACCTGCGCAATCTTTCTGTCTCAGCTTCCCAAGTGCGGGGATTGCAAGCGTGCACCAGCACGCCTGGCTTAATTTGTTGGTTTTCTATTGAAAATTTTTTATTTTGGTTATGGGTCACATTCCAGCACGTCTTGCTATTTCCTATAAGTCTTTGTTATAAACCATTGTGATTACTATTTCATCAAATCTCTGGATCTAGCCAGGCGTGGTGGGGCACACTTGTAAGCTCAGCATTCAGGAGACTGAGACTTGAGGATAGTGGTTCGCAGACAGCTTCAGCTACTTAGTGAGGCCATCCACAACTTAGTGAGACCCTATCTTAAAGAATAAAAAATAGGGCAAGGGGTGTAACTCAGAGGTAGAATGCCCCTGGGTTCTAACCCCAGACCCGCAAACAAACAAACAAACAAACAAACAAACAAAATCTCTGGATCCTTTAAAGAGTGCTAGCCTCTCTTGTATTCAGTTTAGTTTGTAGCTCATTTTGTTTCTCTTGAGATTCAAAACGTGTTAGAGTTATTCTAGACTATCCTATACTTCAGGAGCATTTAACTCCTTTTTACAATTTCCCCTTTCTGGGGTTTCTATTAAATTCCTGAAGTGATCAACCCTCCACCTTCTCTGGCTAGGTACAGAACACATTCTAGCTGCAGGTGAGCTCTGTGAACCATAAATTCTATGGTTCCTCAGCTGTTTTTGGTCAAACCTCTTGAATTTTCCCTGTGTGCATGTAGATCTCGGTATTCTGCTGTGACTCAGGGGATCCCTGTGCAGGCTTCTGAAGCTTTTCCTATATAGGTCTTCAATCCCAGAACTTTCCTCTGCAACTTATAATCACCTTAGACTTCCTGAGGTCTGATAAAGTCTTTAGTAAGTCAGCCATGCTCTTCCTGGGATGCTCATCTCCCTCTACTGTCTGCAGTATACCTTCAGGCAGAAAGCAAATGTGCTTGTAGGAATCATCTCTCTTGCTTTCTTTCTCTCAGAGATCAGAATCCCGCTGATCGCTTGAGCCGATGGATTAAAACAGCTATTTCATCCCTTTCCCTTTGAATTATAGTTATCTACTTGGGGTAGGAAAAATCAAATCTTTGCATTTTCTTCATGGCTCAAAGTACACTTTGGAGCTCTGATTAAGTTCAGGCTCTTAATGTACAGAGATTATCCCAGTGGGTTCAATATAATCACAGGTTTGCAAGCGAAAAAGGAGAGCCAGTGTCAGAGAGGGGGATGTGAGGACAGAAGCTGTAACTGGAGTGTGTAGTCATGAGAAAGGAAGTTTTTGCATCTCTAGAAGATAAAAAAGGCAAGAAACAGATTCTTAGAGCCTGAAGAGGTACACAGCTTTGCTAACTACAAGACCTTGACTTGTAAGACACATGTCAGACTTCTGACTTCCAGAACTTTAAGTATTGATTTGCATTACTTTAAGCCACTATTTGTGGGGTCTTTGTTATAGAAGCTATAGGAAAAGAACACCGTTTAAAAAAAGATACAGTCACTGTTTTCAAGGGCACTCATAAATGTTTAAAACATTCTCAATGTCATTATGTTAGCCATTCTCAATTCAGTCCTCTCTTTGTACTTCATTAATATTCATTAATATCCCTGATTGTCAGTCACTGGTGACTCATCATTTACAACTTTCTAAAAAATATAACTTCATATCACCTGATAATAAACTTTTGGGTTAGCATAAAGTGAATCAACCTGGTGCTAAAATCCTCAGTCTCTTCCTAAGCAAGTATATTCGTAAAACTTACGATATTGAAACATACTTTTTGTTTTGCTTTAAACATGGCCATATTTACAAGCAAGTATATTCGTAAAGCTTACGATATTGAAACATACTTTTTGTTTTGCTTTAAACATGGCCATATTTACCAAAATTATTCTTCCACATTTACTCCCAGAAATTACTTAACAAACAAACAGCGATGCACATCAGTATTTGGGGACACTCAGCCTTACTGTGCTCAACATTTAACAAGATTTTCAGAGCCGGGCGTGGTGGTGCACGCTTGTCATCCCAGCATTGGGGAGGCTGAGACTGGAGGATCGCGGTTCGCAGACAGCCTCAACTACTTAGTGAGGCCCTTTGCAACTCAGTGAGACCCAGTTTCAAAATAAAAAATAGGGCAGGGGGTGTAGCTCAGAGGTTGAATGTCCCTGAGTTCCATCCCCAAACCCACAAAAAAAAAAAAAAAAAAGATTTTCATATTAAGGACTGCAGCTTGCTTCAGTAAGGTGCAGGTAAACCAGCATGATGCTTATGTACGATGTTATTAGACATCAGTATTATTTTTCGTGTGTGTGTGTGTGTGTGTGTGTGTGTGTGTGTGTGACTGGGGATTGAACCCAGAAGCATTCTACCTCTAAGCTAAACTCCCACCCTGATTTTATTTATTATTTGGAAACAGGGTATAACTAAGTTGCAGAGAGCCTTGCTAAATTGTTGAGGCTGGTTTCAAACCTGTGATCCTCCTGTCTCAGCCTCCCAAGTACTGAGATTACAAGTGTTCACCACCATGCCTGGCTAGACATCAGTATTCAATCATCTCGATGAAGTTTGTAGATATATGTAATTTGGAATAGGAACACAGCTTTGAACTATTTTAAACAATCCCTCCCACAGGCAGCTTCTCTCAGTCACTTTATGTTGATACTATTTATTTATTTATTTATATATTTATTTTTTGCTGTACTGGGGATGGAACCCAGGGGCATTCTACCTCCAAGCTACACCCCCAACTCTATTTTGTTTTATTCTTTATTTTTGAAACAGGATCTCACTAAGTTGTGGAGGGCTTCACTAAGTAGCTGAGGCTGTTCGTGAACTGCGAGCCTTCCAGTCTCAGCCTCTCAAATGCTGGGATTACTAGCATGAGCCACCACACCAGGCAGTACTGTTTTTTACTGAAGAACAGCGAGAAGGAAATAAAAAACACTTAAAATTGATTTTATATCAGCATTCAAACTCCTGGAATTTTGTGTTGATTTAGATAAACCTTTCAAATTCTAGAATATCCTACATAAAACAGTGTGCTAGGGACAGGTGAAGACACAGCCCAAATGAACAGATGATGTATATCCTCTGCAAATTTTTACATATAAGACTGAGTTGGAACAGCACATAGGAGGCTATAGATTGCAGCTTCACAAATTAAACAGCTGATCAGACCAGGCATAACTGAACTTGGCATAGTTTAAAGGGCTGTGGTTTTTCTAATCCCCCTCCCTCTTGCCCACCATACAGGGTAGACAGCCTTAGGCAATTTCTGAACTACACGTGCCACATTCATTTTTCTACCTCATGACCTGATATATGCCAAAGCAATCAGAGTAATGAAGACATCACTATGTCCCCATCTTGTCCCTCATGGTCTATTTTAGCAGAAAGAAAGCAAGAACCATAATACCTAGATTACTTGTCTAGTTTGGTCACCTACTCACTTTATGAACATAAGCAATGTCCTAAATTTTTGTGAGCCTTTCTTCATTTATCTACAAACTGGCAATTATAGCACCCTCAGTTGTCTGTAGTTCAAATAAAGTTATACTGTGAACAAAGGCAAAAATTCATGGGAAAACTATTGTAGACTGTGAGGTGCTTCTCTTCCCCACTGCTGTTTGAGGCACATTGTTCTCTCATATCGCTTTAGACAAACTTGTGTTTATGTGTTTGTGTGTGTGTGTGTGTGTGTGCGCGCGCGTGCACACACACATGTTTGTCCTACTGGGGATTGATTGAACCAGAAGCATTTTACCTCTGTGCCACACACCCAGCTGCATATTGTTTTTATCTTATTTTTACTTTGAAACAGGGTCTCACTAAGTCACTAAGTTGCGGGGGCTGGCTATGAACCTGTGATCCTTCTTTCTTAGCCTCCCAAGTACTGGGAATACCAGTGTGTGCCATCATGCCTGGCTTAATAAATATTCTAATTAGTAATTTCTTCACTTCCACAAATGTGGAGAAGAATGGAAAAATATCAGCTCAATATCAGAACAACACATCTTAAGACTATCATAAGATAGTTTCACATTTTCATTTTAAATCAAGATCATCTGACCACTGCCTACCTCTCCGACTTTGGTTCCCTTTGACTTGCACCTTTCTAGCCACATTAGTATCTCATATTTCTTCAGACATGCGAAGTCTCCATGTCACAGACTGGGTGGTTTATACTTTGCTTTGACTAGAACGCTCTTTCTCTTTCACAGCTGGCTCACTGTTTCTTCATAAAGCTGAGTGTAAACCTCACCTTCTCAGAGCCCCTTTCCCTAATTGCTTTGTATAAATAGCTCCTCATAGTTCATAATTCTTTATTGCATAATTCTCTATATTTCTTTCATATAGCTGATTATAAACTCTAATCTGTGTTAATTTTTTATTTTTAATTTTTATGTGGAACATATTGAAAATGGCATACATTGACTGTGCTTGCTCCCCTCCCCTCTTCCTCTTCCCCCCCAGCCAACAATGAGTGTCCAGGTTAACCATGCTATATTTGTATTTTTACACAAATTCGGATGTAGCTCCTTCATTAATCAACCTCAGCCTTCTTCCTCTCCTATCCTTCCATTCTGGCTTTGCTAAGATTTCCTCTCCATTATCTGAAGTCCTTCTCATATCCCCAATACTCCCTAGTTTGGGCATATTAGAGAAAACCTAAATCCCTTCTCTTTCTGTGCCTGGCTGATCTCACTTAACATAATGTTCTCCAGGTCTTTCCATCTTCTTGAGAATGACATGATTTTTTTCTTTTTTATAGTAGAGTAGAATTCCATTGTGTGTATTTCCCATAATTTTGCACATCTGTTGATGGAGACCTACTGTGGTTCCATATTTTGGCTATTACGAATTGTGCTGCTATGAACATATGTATGCATATGCTACTGTAGTTCTCTGATTTCAACCCCTTTGAATAGATACCCAGGAGTAGTAAAGCCAGATTTTACAGTGGATCCATTCCCAGTTTTCTAAGGAATCTCCACACTGATCTCCATAATGGCTGAACTAGTTTGCACTCCCACTAACGGTGTAAAAGAGTTCCTCTTTCCCCACATCCTTGCCAGCATTTGTTGTCATTTGAGTTCTTTATGCTTGACACTCTGATTGGGGTTAAATAGAATCTCAGCATAGTTTTGATTTGCATCTCCCCAATGGCTAATGATGTTGAACATCTTTTTATGTATCTATTGGCCATTTGTGTCTCTTCTTTTGTTAAGTGTCTATTCAGTTCAGTTGCCCATTTCTTGATTGGGTTATTTATTTTGCTAGTGTATAGTCTTTTGAGCTCTTTGTATATTCTTGATATTAGCCCTCTATTCATGTGGTGGCTGGTAGGTTTTTGATGTTCCCCATTGATGAGAAGAAGCTTTTTAGTTTGATGCCATCCCACTTGTTAATTATTGCTTTAATTTCCTACGCTTTGGATGTCTTGTTGAGAAAGTTACTGCCTGTGCCCATATGTTGGAGTGTTGAGCCCATGCCCTCCACTAATAACTTCACAGTCTCTTGTCTAATTTCTAAATTTTTGATCCATCTCGAGTTGATTCCTGTGCATGGTGAGAGGTAAGGATTTAGTTCTATCTTTCTACTAATGGATAGCCAATTCTCCCAGCACCATGTGTTATAAAGGCTGTCCTTTCTCCAGCATGCAAATTTGACTCCTTCATCAAAGATCAATTGACTATAGAAGTGTGGATTTATTTCTGTATCTTCTATTCTATTCCACTGGTATGTCTGCCTGTTTTTGTGCCAGTACCATGCTGTTTTTACTACTATTGCTCTATAGTATAATTTGAAGTCTGAAATTGTGATGCCTCCTGCCTAGTTTTTATTGCTGAGGATTGCTTTGGATATTCTGGGTCTTTTCTTTCTCCATTTAAAATTCATGACTGATTTTTCTAGGTCTATGAAGAATGTTGTTGATATTTTAATAGGAATTGCATTAAATATATAGATCACTTTTGGCAGAATGGCCATTTTGATGATATTTATTCTGCCTATCCATGGGCACAGGAGATCTTCCCATCTTCCAAGGTCTTCTTCAATTTCTTTCTTTAATGTTTTATAGTTTTTGTTGTAGAGGTCTTTTACATCTTTGGTTAGGTTTATTCCTAGGTATTTTATTGGTTTTGAGGTTATAGTGAATGTAATTGTTTTCTTTCCTTCTTTCATTGTGGATTCATTGATGGCATAAAGAAAAGCAACTGATTTCTTTAGATTGATTTTGTATCCTGCTACTTTGCTGAATTGGTTAATCAGTTCCTGTAGTCTTTTGGTTGAGTTCATTGGGTCTTCTAGATAAAGGATAATGTCATCTGCAAATAAGGATAGTTTTAATTCTTCTCTTTCTATTTGAATTCCTTTGATTTCCTTCTCTTATTGCTGTGGCAAGAGTCTCAAGGACTATATTGAAAAGGAGTGGAGATAGTGGGCATCCTTGTCTTGTTCCTGATTTTAGTGGAAATTCTTGTAGTTTTTCCCCATTCAATATTATGTTGGCTTTGTTTTATTGTATATTGCCTTAATGATGTTGAAATACATTCCTTTGATTCCAATTTTCTGCAGTGTTTTTAACATAAATGAGTGCTGGGTTTTGTCAATTGCTTTTTCAGCATCTATTGATATGATCAAGTGGTTTTTTTCCCCTCAGTTCTATTTATGGGGTGAATAATGTGTTTTGATTTGCATATGTTGAACCAGCCTTGCTTTTCTGGGATGAAACCAACTTGGTCGTGTTGTACAATTCTCTTGATATGGTTTTGAATGTGTATAGCTAGTATTTTGTTTAGAATTTTTGCATCTATGTTTATCAAGGATATTGGTCTATAGTTTTCCTTTTTGGAGGTATATTCATTTGGTTTGAAGATTAAAATGATACTGGCCTCATAGAAGGAATTTGGGAGACTTCCATCTCTTTCAATTTCCTGGAACAATTTGTGAAGTACTGGGATTAATTCTTCACTGAAGATTTTTAGAATTTGTATGGAAACCCATCTGGGCCTGGGGTTTCTTTGATGACAGAATTTTTATTGTTGTTTCTATTTCTTTGCTTGCTATTGGTTGGTTTAGGTTTGCTATGTCCTCTTGGTTCTGTTTAGGTAGGTTAGATGTGCTTAGAAATCTGTCGATTTCTTCCATTTTTCCAGTCTATTGGAGCATAAATTTTTTAAATAGTTTCTGATCATCCTTTGAATTTCCTCACTGTCTGTGGTGATGTCTCCTTTTTCATTTCTGATTTTAATAATTTGAGTTGATTCTTTCTTTATTTTGATTAGGTTGGCCACGGTTTTGTCAATCTTATTAATCTTTTCAAAATACCTGCCTTTTGTTGTTTTGATTCTTTAAATTGTTGTTTGTTCTCTATTTCATTTATTTCTGCTCTGGTTTTAATAATTTCCTGCCTTCTGCTGGCTTTGGAATTTACACTGTTGCATTATTTCTAGGTCCTTGAGATGTGTCATTAGGTTGTTTACTTGGCTACTCTCTGTTCTTATGTCGGCACTCAATGCAATAAACTTTCCTCTTAACACTGCCTTCAAAGTGTCCCATAAGCTGGGTGTAGTGGTGCCCGCTTGTAATCCCTGCACCTGGGAGGTGGAGACAGGAGGATCACTCAGATTCAAAGACAGCCTCACTGGCTGAAGAGACCCTGTTTCCAAATAAAATATAAACTAGGTCTGGGAGTGTGGCCCGAAGGTAAAAGGGTTCCATCCCCAGTACCACCAAAAAATAAAAAATAAAAAAAGTGTCTTATAAATTTTGGTAAGTTGTTTCTCTATTTTCATTTAATTCTAGAAATTTCTTTGTTTCTCCTCTAATTTCTGATCTTACCCACTCATCATTCAATAGTGTATAATTCAATCTTTATGCATTTAAATAGTTTCTTTTGTGTTTCTGGTTGTTGATTTCTATTTTCATTCCATTATGGTCTGAAGAGATGCAGAGAATTATATTACATCTTTTGAATTTGCAGGTGCTTGCTTTGTGGCCCAGGATGTGATCTATTTTGGAGAAGGTTCCATGGGCTGCTGAGAAAAATGTGTGTTCTGTTGTTCCTGGTTAAAATATTCTGTATATGTCTATTAGGTCCATTTATAATTTTCTTTAATTCTGAAGAGACTTTACTCATCTTTTGCCTTGAAGATCGATCTAGTGATGTGAGAGGTATGTTGAAGTCTCCCAATATTATTGTATTGGGTCTATTTGACATATGATGTCCAGAAGGGTTTTTTTTTTTTTACAAATGTAGCTGCCCTCACATTTGGGGCATAAACATTTACTATCATTATATCTTCTTGATGGATTGTTCCTTTTAATAAAAGGAAGTCACTTCCGGGAAGATGGTGACCGAGAAAAGTGGGGCTTAAGAGCCCCGCTAACAACTAATCTTCATTATCACAAAATCAGCGCCTTTCATAGCCAGAAAACACCATCACCAGAGAAACAAATAAATCACCAGGATCCAGAGAGGAAGGGGACTCAGAACAAAGCTCAGAGCCACAGAGGAGATACACTGGCCTCATGCCCGAGGACCGGCAGCAGTGCCTTACTGCCAGCTGCAGCGGCGAGTTCACGGACGGCTACAGTGAGCTGAGGTGAGCCGCTGCGGAACAGCCAGACAGGATTTTTGGGGAAGGGAGCATCTAAAGCTCCCAGTGGCTGAGCTCAGTACACGCTGCAGGGACTCAGCAAAGCTCAAAACCAGAGAACAAATATGCCAGCCTCATGGCCGAGGGTGTGTCAGCAGCACCATATTGCCACTGGCGGCAGCAGCAGCAAATTCACCGAGTCCACTACAGCTCGATCTGCGTACTCAACAACAGTGAGTCAAATTGCAGGCCCCAGAGGAGAAATCCCAGTACTGCACTCCCAGGGACTTGACCCAGTGGGGGAGTGGCAGTAGCAGAGATATCACACCATAAGAGAACGCCCAACCTGGCACCCCCCATAGTCTAAAGCAGCCTCTATTGACTCCCTGGGTCTGAGACTCTGTGATACAACCCAGTAAAGGAGTAGTGGGGACTGAGATACAACAGACTCGAGATCCAGAGCACCTTAAGTGAAGTCATAGTGACCCAAGGGAAGAACCCAGAGAAGGCACAAACTTCCGAAACCATGGGAAAGAGGAATAACAATGGAGCAATGAATACCCACAACCCCACAACATCAGAACCCGATAAAACAGAAATTCAGAGATTTCTAGAAGATCAAATCAGGAAAATAACTGTAGAAATAATAGAGGTGTTTCAAAAAGAATTCAGAGAGAGACAAAAAGAAATAAAGGATGCAATTAATGAAGTAAAGACCTCAATTCAAAGTACAAACAACCGATTAGACCACATGGAGAATAGTATCTCGCTCTTAGAAGATGATCAATCCAAAAATGAACACATAGTTTCTAATCTAAAAAAAAAATATCCGACAGCAGGAATCTGACATTGAAGAAATATGGACCCATTTTAAGAGAGCTAACCTAAGAATAATTGGAATAGAGGAGGGAAAAGAAGGTGAAACCAAAGGGATCAATAATCTCTTCAAGGAAGTAATAGCAGAAAAATTTCCAAACATAGAGCAAGAGGTCGATACACAGGTCCAGGAAACTTATAGAACTCCCTTTAGACAGGATCAGAGAAGAGGATCCTCACGCCACATAATTGTCAAAATGACCAATGTGGAAGCCAAGCAGAGAATCTTAAAGGCAACAAAAACAAAGGACCAAGTGACATTCAGAGGCAAACCGATTAGAATCACTCCAGACTTCCCAAACCAAGTCATGAGAGCCAGAAGGGCCTGGAGTAACATATTCCAAACTCTGAAAGAAAACAACTTTCAGCCAAAAATTTCCTACCCAGCAAAACTTTCTATCAAATTAGATGGAGAAATAAGAAGCTTCCATGACAAACAGAAACTGAAGGAATTTATGTCTTCAAAACCAGCACTAGAGAAAATACTCAAAGAGATTAACTACAAAGAAGAAATAGGTAACACACACCAGAACCAGAGAAACAAGAGTTTCCATCCAACAGACAACTAAGATTAGTTATCTGTGGAGATTCATTACTTATGTTAGTCTTTTACCTATCTCTAAATTGTATTGTTTGCCTTTATTGTTGTTAATTTTTAGGATTTCTAGTTGGAATATTAATATACCTTCAGATATAGCATTTAGAAATATTTTATCCCGGCCGGGCGTGGTGGCGCATGCTTGTAATCCCCGCGCTTGGGAGGCAGAGACAGGAGGATCGCGCAGGTTCGAAGCCAGCCATGCTGGCTTAGGAGACCCTGTTTCCAAAAATAAAATAGGTCTGGGAGTGTAGTCCGGAGATAGACGGGCTTCCAGGAACCCCAGTACTACCAAAAAAAAAAAAAAAAAGAAAGAAAAAAGAAATATTTTATCCCATTCAATCAGTAACTTTTAACTCTGTTTACATTGTCTTTGGATATACAATATTTTTTTAATTTTTTAGGGAGTTTGTATACTCTTCTGTTGCCTGTGCCATTGAAATCATATCCAAGAAATCACTGCCAATTTCAATGTTGTGAGGTTTTATGACCCAGATTTTCTTCTAAAAGTTCATAGTCTTAAGATTTATATTTAGGTCTTTTATCTATTTTGAGTTAATATTTGTATATGGTGTTAGGTAAGGGTCCAATTTTATTCTTTTTGATGTAATTATTATTTTTCAACAATATTTAGTTAAAAGATTACTATTTCCCCCACCAAATGTTCGTGGAAACATTGTCAAAAATAACTTGACAATATAGGAAAGAATTTAGCTCTAGGCTTTTATTTAACTCCAATGGTTTATGTATCTGCCTTTAGAACAGTACTACGCTGTTTCAATTATTGTAGCTTTATATGGTTTGAAATCAGAAAATATATATCTTCTAGCTTTGTTCTTTTTTGAGATCGTTTTGGGTATCTAGAGTACATATTCTATATTAGGATAGATTTTTTTTCTGAAAAATAAATATATAAATATATGATAGTTTTACCTAAAAAAAAAGAAAAGAAAAAAATATTCTCTGGTAAGAAAGAAAGCAAAAATAAATATTGAAATGTTATCTTTAAGTTATCAAAAGCTTGGTATCAGACAAATGAAACTGTTATGTGAGATTATCATTTTTAATTCTGGATAAATTGCTATAATACTAGATATCAACCACTAAGCCAAGCATGGGAAGGAGGGACGGGGAGGGAATGGAGTGGGGATCGGGTGGGGCCTGACTGGGTGATGTGTGCATGTATGTCTACAAAAGTTTGTATCCCACTATGATGTATGAATAGAGTGCACCAATAAAAAAATTTAAAAAAAGGAAGTGTCCTGCCTTGTCTCTTCTAATGTGTTTTAGCTTAAAGTCTGTTTTGTTGGATATCAGTGTTGCGACCCTGCCTGTTTTTGGTCTCCATTAGCATGGTATATGTTTTTCCACCCTTTCAATTTCTGTCTTTGAATGTCTTTGCCTGTAAGATGAGTTTCTTGCAAACAGCATATGTTTGGATTATGTTTTTTAATCCACATTGCCAGTCTATGTCTTTTGATTGGTGTGTTCAGTCCTTTGATGTTCAGATTTATTATTGAAATATGATTTTTGTTTCCTGTCATTTTGTGTTCTGTCTTCTCTTTGGTATCCTGTCATTTCTTCTTTACTTAGATGCTCCGCTGATCACCTTCATCTCTTCTCTGGTTCAGTAACTTGCTTCTTTTTTTTCTTTATGGTTTATTTCTTTAAGTATTTTCTCTAGTGTTGGCTTTGAATTCATGAATTTCTTGATGTTCTGCTTATCGTGAAACACTTTTGTTTTTCCATCAATTTTGAATCTGTGTTAATTTGTTATCCAGTTTATTGTCTTTTGGCATTAAAATGTAAACTCCATATAGAAAGGGGAAATTTCTTCTTCAGACATGAAAATAAAATTCAACAAAGTAAGCATTTATTATCTGATTATGCCAAAAAACAAATGGGTGCTTTCAGAAAGGCATCAAAATATAGAGGCGTAAGTTTAGTGAAAGATTTGAATTATCTTCTGGATTTCTGGTTAGGAGGATGTGGTCTTCTAGGGAGCTGACAATTATTATCCCTTAACACCCTGGGTATCTGGCACAACATGGCATATAGCTAGACTTCAGTATGATTGGGTTTATATGGAATGAAACTTGCCTGTTGTATGTATTGAACTGCCCAGTGAAGACCTAGCTTTTCCCCGGTTCAAGGAAATGGGTCCTCATCTTGGCCTCCCCACTTGCCTCCGGGACTCATGATCTGATTATGCTCCATACTGGAGGAGACTTTTTTCTCCTCCCACACAATAATCCTGTGTGTAGACAGCAAGGTCTTCCCACCTCCTCTACTTACTGAAAGAGATACTTAGGAGAAGTTGTTAAAAATAAAAATAGTGTGTGATAACACAGTAATATGAGCTAAACATATTGTATAACATGTATCGGGCATTATTCCAAGAGTTTTGCATATATTAACTAATTTAATCCTTAAAATAACCTGCTAAGGTAGGTTACAATTACTTCTCATATTTTATAGCTGAGGAAACTCAGAAATGGAGGGGTTGGTCAAGTAATTTGTCAGTAATGAGACAGGGACAGAAGCCCGGCAGTCAGGCTTAGGGACTCTGGGCTTAGCTGTTCATCTATAAACATTGCAATCCTTCAGCCAGATCTTCTAGGCTTATCATCAGCACTCCTCAGGCCAGATGGTACACTTAGCCTTTAGCTGAAAGCTTGATGTTTCATTTACATAAATAACACATGAAGTAAATTCTCCTGCAAGGCAATTTTCACAGTCAAATAAAGAAAGAGTCCCCTGTGACCATCTTAGCAATCTCAACTGTCCTTTCCTCCTTCAAGGGTAGTCATTGTACCAAATTTTATGTATACCCTTCTTAACTATTATTTATATATTTACATTTGTCTATGTGCCAACAGTAAATACAAAAATTGCTGTGATTCATTTTTAATTGTACATACGTATATAGTAACATGTACAAACAATTTTAATTATATATTGTAAGCCCTTCCACTGATAGCACATATTTAGGTACATTAGAGGGTTAATATTCAGCTAGAACCCAACAGTATGGTCATGCTTATAGTTGAAATTATGAAACAGTTCTGTGTAATTTGGCAAATAAGCCTTGCTCTTCTCTTGTGCTCAGGCCCAACCAATCCATTAGATATACTCAGCACAATACGTAGGGCTCATGATACTCTCTGGAGCTCACAAAACTGTTTGAATTTTAAAAAAAGAAAAATAAATATAATAATGATATAAACATTTAAATATAATAATATGAAATAATGAGCCCAGGAAAGACTTTACTTGTCTTTGTACCAACATAGTCATAAACTATACTTTTTATCGAGAATACAGTCCACAAAGACCAAGGTAAGTAGTACTGTATCTGGGGCCCCATCTCCAGCAAGTACATGGTCAGTTCGTAGCATAATGAGATTAAGCAAAACTAACCATATGGGGACCTGAAGCAGAAGGACAGTCAGGCCTCATGAAGGCCTAGAAAAGTATTAAAAAGTTGCCAGAATCCCATGTGGCCTATCCCTCCTCCCTCTCTCTATCTCTATCTCTCTTTCTCACTCTCTTCTACTCTACTCTTCTATTCTCTTCTTTTTTTCTCTCTTTACTTCCCTCAGACTTTGTTGTTTCAGCCTGTCTTTCTTTTTTTGATTCATTGCTTTGATATTTTATTTATGTATTTATTTTAATTTTTTATTGGTGCATTGTATTTATACATCATGATGAAGCAAAAAACTTAGGTAGACATACATGTGATGTATGCATTTATGTCATCCTGTCTTTCTTTGGACTAGGCTTCCACTTCTCCCTTGAGCTCTGTCATTAATGAGCTTACTTCCCACATAAGAGTCTCTGTTTCTCATTTCAAATTCTTACATGGGACAGAATCTATTTGACCTGGCTTAAGTCAGATATTTTTGCTGATCCAAAAAACTAGGGCCAGAGGCCAAGGACACTGCAGCAGAGGTGGGTCTGGTGGAACTTGCATAGGCACTCCAAGATGTCATCATCCTATCTGCTGATTACCCAGAAACACACCCTTCTGCCAATACACCCACTGCCATTGTTGCCCCTGCCTAATATGGGCCAGCCTTTTCATAAACATCTCCAAACTCTGCATACCCAGGGACAGAAGCTCACAGTCCCTTCCAGCCTGTGCCTGCAGAGATCATGCCAGGGGCAGAGGCTTTCAGAGTTCACAGTCTCCTTGATGATGTTTGCTCCTGAGCCCAAATCAATGACTCAGCAACTCGCTGGCCAAACGATAAATGTGTATTTCAAGAGTGGAAATGTTAAACATATACGCAATCTTTGTATATTTTAGCAGCTAACACAGAAGGACAGGTGGAGATTAAAGTCCTATTTCCCCAACTACTCGAAAGGGTTATTTTCAGTTTAAAGTAAATTATACACGAAAGAACATTATGAAAGTCTGCCCTTAGAAACTTTTCAGGTTTGCAGTGAAAATATTGAGGAATCAATTGCTTTGTCACAGAAGTTGACTTTTTCCTTCAAAGTATTTATCTTCCTTAAAATTAACTTGCTTTAGTTTAGCCTGTCTTAGTACTGTTGTTTGGATTCTGAAGGCTATCATTTTGTCTCAATGGATGGCTTGAAGAGCCACAAATCTTTTTACCACCTTGGGATGGAATCAACAAAGCATCAGTGATTGCTCTGGAGAATCTGTGGTTTTTTTCCCTGACATCAACTCAGAGAGAAGGGAGAACCAGCCCGACCTAGGAGACCTGACCTTCCCTGCCATGAGGGAGACTGAAATGTGAGCTCCAAGCTTACGCACTAATAAATCAAAGATGGGAAGGTAGTCGGCATTGAGTAAGGACAGAGCATGCAGGTTTGGAGGACTTCGTTTCTTATTATAAATGAAAATATGAGAGACTGGCTTACTCTGACTGCATCATGCAGCTGAATGGATTATTTAAAAAATTACCTATATATAGCTAAAAATAATACCATAGGTTTAATGAGAAAGCCACTTGTAAGAGAAAACCTTGGACTTAGAAAATTTATAATAGTCCAGGGGGAAAAAATTCAACAACCAAAAAGATGGTGATAGCACTTGAAAATAATTTTTAAACTTTCATTCAAATAATTTTCCTTCTGATCATGAACTGTTTATATATGCAAGACAAATTACACAAACTAACGAAGAAAAAAAGTCCCAGCGTGTCCCCACAACACAGATGGTACCACATAACTCTGTAATGAAGGTTGATGCTTTAGGATAAAGTCCTGGCGGAAGTATTTCTTTTTTGTTTTCCCATGAGGCCAGAGGAATATGGGAATGTGTGTAATGCTGTTGTAAGGCCACATGTGCTGCAGCGACTTGGCACAAGGCAGCTGGCTTACAGGTGCTCTGGCAAGTGGTGCTGGGAAGGCGTCTTTGCTTTTTCATTTCTAATATCATGTGCACGAAATGATTTTAATGTGTTTTCTGTGCTGGAGCAGATACCACAGGCATTCTCCCTTGGGCTGAGCAGTTTGTCTTTGAATGTGGTTTCCAGAAACAGGTGACAATTCCGTTTCCTTTCTTAAGAAGATCCTTTGTTCTGGGCCATGCCAGGGGTTACTAGTTGCTAGTCTCTTTTCCTTTTTATCAGAATTGAAGGAAGACTTAAAAGACCAAAAAGTAACCTTAGAAAAGACAAATCCAGCAAGGCAGTTCTAGTTAGATGATTCAGGCCAAGGTACTTGGGTCATAAACAACTAGTAAAAACCTTTACAAACCATGAGGCAGTCGTACTTGTTCATCTTTTACCCCCAAACATCTCAATGTTTGTGTTTTAATTGAATGTACACAGATCTTACAGCTGGAATGCAATCAGCCTGCAGGAGGACAGGAAGATGGATGACACATAACACAGCCAAACGTAAGCCAAGGGGTGAGGGAAGGTGTGTGCCTTACCTACATGCTTGTTGCTCTGTCTGAAGCAGATTTGTCTGGAGCATGACCATCTAAGGGCTGACATTTTACCACGTGAAATAAAGAGAAATAAGGAGAAAAAACCAGCTACCTTCAGAACTGTGCTGAGATGAAACTGTTCTTCTTTAGATTCTGACCCTTTCCCACTGTGCATTCTCATCCGATGATGTAAAGTCGCTGGGGTGTGGGAAGCCATACCATGAAGCACAGGAAATGGTTTAAATCTTTGGAAATATTTTCAAGTTAAGTAAATGGAGAAATGACTATAGTTAAAGTTGCCAACCACTTCAGAGTAATTTTTACTGGCATTTAAAATTTTTTTCAGTGTTCTACTGAGTACATACACAACCATGGTGTACTAGGGTGGCCTGCTTCCTGGGTACAGGACAGACTTTTTCAGAGGAGGTTGTACCTTCTTTGATTTCTTTTAGCTCAGGCTTCAGCAGCTTTCTGGGGCATCTGTCACTGAAGTAGGTATATCTGACTGGCCTGAAGGTGTGACTGGGATGTTAAGGTAGATGGTGATAATCAGGTAAGATTTCCAGGGTTTTGGTAAATATCATTACTTTTGATAAATTCAACCTGTCTAAGCTGTGTTGGTGGAATTGTGACACCTGTCTTGTTCACTGTTCAGACATCACAAATGTAAGGAAATCATGGGATTTTTTTTTTTTTTTGCAGTACTGGGGATAGAACCCAGGGACATCCTACCTTCAAGCCATACCTGCAGCCCTATATTTTATTCTTTATTTTTAAACAGAGTCTTTCTGAGTTGAAAAGGGCCTCACTAAGTAGCTGAGGCTGTCTGCGAACATGATCCTCCTGTCTCAGCCTCCTGAATGCTGGGATTACAAGCATGTGCCACCACACCCTGCTGGATGTTGATTTTAATAACAAAATTTGAATCTATATCAAGACCCAAAGAGAAGCTCATTGGCTGAAAGTGCTTGGAAAGTACACTACTCTGTAAGGTAGAAGTGACCAATATGATCATTTGACCTAAAAATGGCAGCATGTATGTGATCTTCATGCCCATCAACTCTTGATGATGTCTTCTTCCTTCTTTCCTTCCTTCCTCCCTCTCTCCCTCTCTGCCTCTTCTCTCCTTTCCCCCTTCCCTTTCTTCCCTCCCTCAGAGCTTGGTGCATGCTAGTCATGCACTCTACCACTGAGCTATATCCTCCAGTCCATTTTATTTTATCATTTATTTTATTTTATGACAAGGTCTCACTAAGTTTCCCAGGCTTGCCTCAAATTTGAGGTCCTCCACTGCTGTGCTCATTCCAAACCCAGTGTCTTCTTGTTCTTCCTTTCCTGAAATATCCTGATATTTGCCTGAAAATTTTATACCTATGTTTTATTTAAGAGTCGTATAGTTTTAGTTCTTAAATGTGTATGTTTGATCTCCATTTTGAGCTAATTTTTTTATTTGTAATGAAGTAGTAAGAAGCATTATTTGGTGGTCCAGTGTCATTCATTTGCGTATGGATATTCAGTTAATTAAGTATATTCTCAATATGGAGTGAATAGATCAACAGAAGTTGAGTGATACTTGATAATATATTAAACCTCAATAATTCACATTCTAATATATTTAAAACTAAATGATAATTTGAATATAGACCTTTGTGTTAATTATAAAAGATACTTTATGAAGATAATTACTAACACATAGAATTAGAAGGAATGTTAGTAGGTAGAGAAAATTCTTCTGAAAATCTATTGACTATACCCATTCAATATAGACTATTATAATATTTTAATTAAAAAAATTTTGAGCACTTCAGTTTACTTGGGTTCTTTATGTTGCATAGAGATGTTCATCATTAACCTTGAAAAAAGGAATTTTCTGGTATGAGTTGAAAGGCCATCAGAATCCAGATCTGGTGCCCACACTTTTGGGAAGGCTTTCCTTAGTTCAAGTTTAAGAAGGAAAGGAGAGTTTTTGGCACATTAAGAAATAAAAACTGAATAGGAAGGGGAGTCCTCATTCTGCCTCGTGTCCTATTTTTTCTTTAGATATGTCATCCTGAGACCAGAGTGTCTTAATGGTTTTCCTCTTCTCCCCATTCTCAGGAATTTAATCATTTCCATCCAATAATGGAAACAGCAGAGAATAGTAGAAATGGAGAACTTAGAAGGCATGTGCTTCGTGGAACAGATAAGTGGTTAAAAAAATGAGGACTATTAAAAGAATCCAAAATAAAGCTCTTTACCCTGCTGAGGGGGTGATTGTGATATACCCCCCAAAGGTTAGAATTAGGGCCCTGTGTTATAGGGAAGACTAGGAGCACAGGACTGACTTTCCCCTACCTTGCCAACTCTGAATGAGTTCAATTTTATTTTATTTTATTTTTTGATGCTTAGAGAGAGAAATCACTGGTGCACATTTGGTGGTTTTTTTATTTATGTCTGCCTGACCATTTCCTTTTCTGCATATACAGATGTGAGCTCTGGACAATCACAGTAGGAGGAGATGCATTTCCCTCTCTCATCAGGCGGTGTCTAACTTCTATCAGTGAGGTATGTAATGAGAGCTGCTAACAAACCAGCCATAGTCAATTTTTCCCCTGACTCTTCTTCTTGCCCTCCATATTTGTCTCTGAGTTAAGAAGCGCTATCCTTGGTTACATCAGTGCATCTGGGAAATTATATTTTTGTGACTTGCACATCTGCTTCTCACTAAGCTGCTTTATTTTCTTCTTGTTCCTGATTTTTTCTATTCACTCTCTTTTCTGTGTAATTTCTCTAAATTATAGATTCTGCATACTTACAGTTGTAAGCTCTCACAACAACGTGGTATAAATCTGGCCATTCTTGGTTCTACTTCAGAGTCCCTGTGCTTTCCTTCTCTTTCAGTTCTCACTGCTCATTGCACATTTCTGTAAGAAGGAATTGGTCTAGTCCAGCTCAGCCTTTTGCACCAGACCTCTTCTTCTTTGCATCATTAGAATTTTTGCAGGGAAAGAGGCATTGGATATTGAGCTTAAGTCCTCATGCATGACCGTATTTTAGATGGCTTGTCCTTGGCTCTCTAGCTTACCCAGCTGTGGCTGCTTATTGGGCTCACGTGGCTTGCAACAGTCCATCTAAAGGCCAATGAGGGAGGGGTTAGCCACTTAGAAGTATCCATGCACATGCAAGCCTTGGTTTACAAATCTAGTAATTACTTGTTATGGGATATAAAATAAACACACTGAAGGTCTGGGTAAGTATGCATAAATCAATGTAGACATTTATTTAATTTAAAATATATAGTAATTTGATCATTCAGATTCACTTAATTCTGCCATTTCACAAATTCTGTAATGAGTTTCAATTAGTGAGGTTTTTATATCTTTAAGCGTATTTTAACCAACCAATTAATACCTTAATATTGCAAACAAATTAGAACTCTGTGTCAACTAATATTAACCAATTAATACCTTTAATATTACAGAAGACTTGGGACTCTGTCTTTGCTACTTTTCTCTAGGGTTCCTTTATAAGGAATCATTCCTCCTCCTCCTCCTTCTCCTCCTCCTCCTCCTCCTCTTCCTCCTCCTCCTTCTCCTCCTCTTCCTCCTTCTCCTCTTCCTCTTCCTCCTTTTCCTCCTCCTTCTCCCCCCCCCCTCCTCCTTTTCCTCCTCCTTCTCCCCCCTCCTCCTTTCCTCCTCCTCCTCCTTCTCCTCCTCCTCCTCCTCCTCCTCCTCCTCCTCCTCCTCCTCCTCCTCCTCCTTTTCCTCCTCCCCCTCCTCCTCTTCCTTTTCCTCCTTCTTCTCCTCTTCCTTCTCCTCTTCCTCTTCCTCCCTCCCCCCCTTCTTCCTTCTTCTTCCTATGTAAGGAAGTTCTTTTAAGGGTGAGCATGTATTATGGACTGAATTGTACCCAACCTCAATTCATGTGTTGAAGTCCTAAGCTCCTAAGTGACCATATTTAGAAATATGGAAGATAGTAAAGATTAATTCAGTTCATAATGGTGGTATCCTAATACTAAGAACTGGGCCTTATAATTAAAAGAGATACCAGTGCTTTCCTCTCCTGTATGAACAGAGAAGAGGCTGTATGAAGACACAGCAAGAGGGCAGCCCTGTATAGGCCAAGAAAAGAGGCCTGCTACAATCTGCATGTTTGTATCCACCTCAATATTAGTATGCTAAAACCTAATCACAATACAAGTGCTAAGAGGAGGCATCTTTAGGAGATAAATAGGTCATGAAGGATCTGTAAGTGCCCTTATAAAAGAGGAATGAGACAGGTTAGTTGACCCTTCTGCCATGTAAGGACATATGGAAGGCATCAGCTATGAAATGGGGAACCGTGACCCCCCACCAGACACTGAATCACTGGTGCGTTGATCTTAGACTTCTAGAACCATGAGTAATAAATTTTTGTTGTTTAATAACAAACCTATCTGAAGGAATTTTGTCACAGTAGTCCAAATGAAATAAGATGCAGTCACATCAGAAAGCAACCTTGATGGCACGTTGATTTTGGACTTCTAGCCTTTTTCAAAAATATGAGAAAATACATTTCTGTCATCTAATCCACCTCCCCTGGAGTATTTTTATTATGGTAGGAAACTAACACAAAAAATGAAACAAAGGTTGATAGGGTCAGTCCTCATTGTCTCTTCAATCTGAAACCAGTTTAATTTTCTTCCTAGCACCATTTATAATCAGGTTTTTGTTGTTATTATTATTATTATTATTTATTATTATTAATTATTTGTGGTACTGGGGATGGAACTCAGGGGCATTATACCTCACAGCTACCCCCCCCAGCCCTATTTTTAAGTCTTCATTTTGAAACAGTGTCTTACTGAGTTGCAAAGGGCTTCACTAAGTAGCTGAGGCTGTCCTTGAACTGCTATACTCCTGTCTCAGGCTCCCAAATGCCAGGATTACAATTTTGCACAACCACGCCTATTATTATTGAACATAGAGGCATTCTACCTGAAAGCTATACCCCCAGACCTTTTTAATTTTTATTTTTTTTGTTTTGAAACAGGGTCTTGTTAGGTTGCTGAGAATATTGCTAAATTGATAAGGCTGCTCTTCAACCTATAATCCTCTTGCCTTGACCTCCCAAGTACTGGGATTATAGGTGTGAACCACCATGCCCAGAAGCTTTTGAAATTATTTATTTGCATTTTTGTCACCATTGTCCTTCCCCAATTTAAGATATAAACTCCTTGCTTATCTTGGCCACTGACATACTCCTAGACATGTATACACAAAATATGTATTTGCTGAGTGAATAAATTAGTGATGGAATTATTTTGGTATGCCATTATGAATACAAACAAAGATATTTCTCCCCAAAATAGTAATGCTTGTCCCAGCTAACCACACACTTCTTTTCATGACTCTTTCTGCATTTGGATCTTGGGAGACCAAATTTAATCCTTTGCCTCAAGGGCTGTTTCTTTACCACCTTCTTTGCCAAATCTTTCTGACATAAAAGAATTGGAATTTCAATATCATCTCTTTCCTACATCTTTTCCTCATTGATGTAATATTAAATATTGATGAAGAGTGCATATTCTGTGACCAAATTTCCTGGGCTCAAATTTTGCCTTTACAACTTAAATAACTACATGAGTCTGGACAAGAGCATTAATTTTTCTGTGCCTTAGTAGCTTTACCTATGAAGTTGGCTGTAGGCACTGCAAAGCAGTGTTGTGAGACTTCAATGAGTGATATGTATAAATCACTTAGAAGGGTGCCTGGCAATACAATGCATTTAGAAAATATTAGATATATTTTCTTTTATATTAATATAATTTTTGGTGGTACTGTGGTTCCTGGAAATCCTTCTACCTCCAGGCTACACTCCCAGACACCTATTTTTCATATTTTTTATTTGGAAACAGGGTCTCCTAAGCCAGCAAGGCTGGCTTTGAACCTCCACAATTCTCCTGTCTCTGCCTCCCAAGCACAGGGATTACAAGCGTATGCCACCATGCCCGGCTATATTAATATCATTTTAATGTATAATTTTTCCTGGCTATTTTATCTAATCATTCAGCCTTGAATTGCCACTGAACTCCAATTTTACATGACCATTATAATAACCAACTACAGTAGGGGGAATGCAAATATGACCTTCAAGATTTCTTTGAAGAGGTGGGTGTGGTGGTGGATGCTTGTAATCCCAGTACTTGGGAGGCTGAGACAGGAGGATCACAGGTTTGTGGTCAGCCTCAGCTACTTAGTGAGGCTCTCCACAGCTTAGTGAGAACCTGTTTCAAAGTAGTTAAAAATGGGGTTGGGGTTGTAGCTTGGAGGTAGAATGCCCTGGGTTCAAGTACTAGTAGCACACACACACACACACACACACACACACAGAGAGAGAGAGAGAGAGAGAGAGAGAGAGAGAGAGAGAGAGAGAGAGTGGGAGAGATTTCTGTTGAAGGTGTATATACCCTTTATGATCTCCTCGCTTAATTATGTGTGGAACTTTTGGGCATAATGCAATGTTACTCCTATTTTTAAAATACTAGTTAGTTGACTAAGATAATCAAGAGCCAGGTGTGGTGGCATAAACCGATAATCTTAGTACTTGGGAGGCCGAGACAGGAGGATCGAAGGTGGCCAGCCTCAGCAATTTAGTGAGACCCTGTTTAAAAATAAAATAAAGTAGTGCTGGGTGTAGCTTACAGATATACGGCCCTTACGTTCAATCCCCAGTAACACACACACACACACAAACACACACACACACACGATTATTCTGAGTGAGCCTAACAATCTGGTGAGGCTTTAAAAGAAGATAAGGAGGTAAAATACCAGAGAGATGTACTCCTGCTGGTCTGGAAGAAATCCAGTAGTTCTGGTATGAACTGCTCATGGCAAAGAGCAAAGAATAGCCGCTAGAGTCAGAGCAATCCCTGTACGACAGCCAGCAGGAAAAACGGGAACCTCAGTCACACAGCTGCAAGGAATTGAATTCTGCCAGCAACCAGTGAGTCTGGAAGAGGATCCCACTCCTAAGAGGAGAATTGTAGAATTGTTTTCTGCCTGGTGTGACCTTAAGCAAGTGACCCAGCTATCTTGTTTTTGGAATTCTAACTTACTCAAACTGTGAGATAATAAGCAAGTGCCGTTTTTAAACTGTTAAGTTTTTGATAATTTGTTACACAGCAATAGAAAGTACATAAACTAGAGGCCAAGTTTACTTCTCTGTACCAATGTCTAAAATAGTAATATTACTCTTTGAATATCCAAAGGAACTCTTAAGTTTTCTCTGCTGTCCTGCATTTCCCTTTTCTCCTCTTAGTAATTTATTTTATTTATTTATTTATTTTTGGTGGTACTGGGGTTCCTGGAAGCCCCTCTATCTCCGGGCTGCACTCCCAGACCTATTTTTACATTTTTATTTGGAAACAGGGTCTCGTAAGCCAGCGCGCGCGGCTGGCTTCGAACCTGCGCGTTCCTCCTGTCTCTGCCTCCCAAGCGCGGGGATTACAAGCGTGCGCCACCACGCCCGGCTCCTCTTAGTAATTTAGAACTAAAAAATAGAATCACTCTTGATACGTCTCCTTCCTCCTGGACCTGCAGATAATTCATCAGAGATTTCTATAGTCTCTGTCATCAAAATATACTCCGTATCCATTAACTTTTCACCAGCTTCCCTACTGATACCTGGTCCAACCCACCTCCCTCTCTTGGTTGGACTCCCTACAATAGCCTTCTGTATGTTCTCCCCATTCCATGTTGGTGACTCTCCTTCATACAGTAAGAGCAAATTGTTAAAAAGACAAATTAGTCCGTGATACTCTTTACTTTTCATAGGATCCATAATGACCTCACATGGCACTGAAAAAAAAATCTAGACTCCTTGCCATGACCTCAGGATCCCAGACAATGTAGGCTCTGGTGTCTTAGTCCCTTCTGTGCTAGTGTAACAGACTGGGTAATGTACAAATAATACAAATGTATTTCTCACAGTTCTGGAGGCTGGGAAGTCCCAGATTAAGGCACCAGTAGGTTGGTGTCTGGTGAGGGCTCGGTTGCCACTTCCAAAATGGTGCCATGGGTGCTGCATCTCTGGGAGGAGAGGAATGCTGCTTCAAACTCCACAGAAGAACAGAAAAGCTGAGAGAGAGAAGGAGAGGGAGGGAGGGAAAGAAGGGAAGAGAGAGAATATGAATCAGAGGCAAAACTCACCTTAACAACTCAACAAGGACAGAGCCCCTTAAGGCCTAATCATCTCTTACCAGTGCCACGTCTTCATATGGTTTCAATGGCAATTACATTTCAACACGGGTTTTGGAGGGGCCAAACATCCAAACTGCCACACCTGGCTACCTCTTTGACTTCAGTTAAGACAACTGTTCTCTTTCTTCAGCATGTTTTAGCTACCTGGGCCTTTCTGCATTCCCATTATGATGCAAGGTAGCATTTCAGGATCTTTGTACTTGCTTTGGCCTTTGTCTGGTACATTCCATCCCATATTTTGTTTCTGACTCCTTCCCTCACTTCATGAAGGTTTTCCCCACATGTTCCCTTCTCTGGTAGACTCCCTCAATTACTCTATGTAAAATAACCAACCTCTCCCTCCCTGGGCAAGGCCCATTTGTCTCCATTGCAGTTTGTACTCCGTTATAGGTATTATGTTTTCTCTGTTTGTTGCCTGTCTGCAGTGTTAGAATATAGTTTTCATCAGGACAAGGACTTTCGCTTGATCATCATTCAGTCCTCAGGCTTTAGACCACTCTCTGGAACACGTAAGCAGTCATCTAAACAGCCTAATTGAATGAAAAGCCTAGAGGAATATTTGATAAGTTTGCATTAAAAGCAGAATTGTAAACTCTATCTTTTCAAAGAAGGTCCTGATCATGGCATCAGTTAAAAGCAGAAATTTAGAGACACACTATACTGCACTGAGAAATATTTGGACTATCAGGTTACACAGTGGATAGAGAAGTTTAATGCTATTGAAACAGTACTAATGGTATTGATGATGTAAGGTTAGGAGGGTTGAACCCCAAGGCATAAGATTGTTCTCACGGATTTTTTGTTGTTGTTTTTATTATTTTGTTTTTGAAATTAAGAGGGAATTTTAGTAATCCAAATGCTGAAATATAAATTCTAGTCCTTATCGAGACATATGAAAATGAAGCTGTGGTGGGACCACTTCCTTGGCCAAATAAATTCTTACTAATTGATAGCAAATAGAACTAGAAAACTTATAAAATATGTGTGACATGCAAAGTGGAGTATTGAGTTCATTTCATATTTTAAATATCTGGATAGATCACAAGTTCAACATTTCCGCACAACAACTAGATGCCATTACAATGAAGTTTGAAATATTGGAAAGTTTTCTCCAGTATACACAGGACTAAAGTGATCCAAGACGTATCAGTTTTTAAGACCAAATTTTCAGGTTTACAATTACCAGTTCATATGTAGAGATTTATCTAGATTTTCCTCCTCATAATGGGGAGTATCTTTTTTGTGTGTATGTGGTACTGGAGATGGAACCCAGGGAA
The DNA here is from genome assembly GCF_963383645.1 of Muscardinus avellanarius. Taxonomy (NCBI): domain Eukaryota; kingdom Metazoa; phylum Chordata; class Mammalia; order Rodentia; family Gliridae; genus Muscardinus; species Muscardinus avellanarius. Next base: position 56,107,683 of record NC_137799.1, on the reverse strand, counting down.
ATTCTACCTCTGAGATACACCCCCCTATCCTATTTTTATTCTTTATTTTGAAACAAGGTCTCAATGAATTGTAAAGTGGCCTCACTAAATATCTGAGGCTGTCCTCAAGCCGCAATCTTCCTATCTCAGCCTCCCAAATGCTAGGATTACAAGTATGTGCCACCACGCATGGCTTGAGAGCATCTTTAAAAACATTAAGTGGACAGCCGGGTGTGGTGGCACATGCTTGTAACCCCAGCACTTGGGAGGCTGAAACAGGAGGATCACACAGGTTCAAAGCCAGCTTCAGCTACTGAGTGAGGCTCTCAGCAACTTAGTGAGACCCTGTTTCCAAATAAAGTATGAAATAATTTTGGGAGTATAGCCCAGAGGTATAAAAGCCCCTGGGTTCCACCCCCAGTACCATAAATAAAAACATAAAATGGATTCACCCAGACCAATAATGAATTTGCTTCTCTGCACTATAAAACATGGCATGTTGATGATAAAAAAAAAATAAAGCTGGTATAGCATGGTGTGCTCCTTTCCCTGTCAGAACTTAGATTTTTACTATTTATTTATTTTATTTTTATTTTATTTTATTTTTTTGCGGGTCTGGAACCCAGGGACATTTGACCTCTGAGATACACCCCCTGGCCTATTTTTTATTCTTTATTTTGAAACCGAGTCTCACTGAGTTGCAGAGGGCCTCACTAAGTAGCTGAGGCTATCCAGGAACTGCAATCTTCCGGTCTCAGCCTCCCGAATGCTGGGATATCAAGCGTGCACCACCACACCTGGCAGATTTTTACTCTTTTGAAACCATTATATTAGCTCAAGTAATATACTAATATATTTTTTTCTTTAACAGGTTATCTCTTTGCCAACCTGAGACTTTCCCTGGTGCTAGGGATGAAACCCAGGGTCTCACACATGCTTGGCAAGCACTCTACTACTGAACTATACCCCACCTCAAACCCACTTGAGACTTTTAAAACAATGTAAATAGCCCTTATTTCTGAAAGAAATGCTTATTCTAATTTAGAATGGTTTAATCAAGCAAATCAAATCCTTCTTTCTACATTTTCCTCAGAAGAAAGAAAACTAAATGCAGCTTTTTTTTAAACTTTCAGATAAGAAAATATTTACTGCTTAATCAAAAGGGCCTATTTGAACTTTAGCCAAATATGGAACAATGCTGTGACTTAAAAATCTGATCTGATAAAATGACACATACATATTTTAGCAGGAATTTTGGCCTTAATGCCCAGGAGATGGCTGTAAATCTGCCTGTAATACAAAGCTCTCTTTGGTTCGACAACCTCAGAGAGCCAACTATTTGGGTATTAAAAACTTCTGTCCAGATTACTATTAATGCTAATCCTGATGGAATTACTTAATAATCATGATTCTTATTCCTTTTAGAATGTCGTAGCTATATCACTATTACATTGCATGTCTCCAATCTGACTGAATTCTGGCATCTTCCTGGTACACATGGATAGAAATCATGGTCTATTTCTCATGAAGGTGGGTTTAGTTGTGGTTGGATGAACATTCCAAAAATATTTGTCTTTAGTGAATGTCAGTGTCATGCCCATGACTTAAAAACAGTTCCTATATTTTATTTAGACATAGACATAAGGGACTATTTTTATGATAAAAAGAATTTGTGTTGACCAGAAATGATTTAGTGCAAATAATCAAAGCTTGGTTAACAAAGTGGTTAAAGAGCATTCTGTTTAAGAGCATTCTGTATGTTTAAGAGCATTCTGTATTGTATTCCCACTCCAAATAGCAGTTACTCTTGGAGACATGGGAGCAATACAGACTTCCAGGAAGTAGCAGTCTACAGTGAAATCTTCACAAACCCAACACAAGATTACCAGGGATTATCTTCCAACTCCTTCCTGGTCCCACACATTTTGTGTAGGAATAAAGAGCTAGTCTTCATTATGTTCTGCTATTTGTTAAGAAGATATTCCTTGTGTCTCTTATGTAGGCTTTAGTTTACCCTGTGGGCTAATTACTCACATTAAATATATTCAGATATAATAGTGTTCAAATGGAATTCACTGGATCCAAGTGATTAAAACAAGCCTCTGTGCTTCACTGTTATTTTTTCATTGATCTTCAAACTTCTGAAACAGGAGTGAACCTGTGATTTCCATTTGATTCATAAAGATATGGGTGCAAGAAAAAAGCTGAAGATTTTCAAAATGTTACAAAAACAGTTCAGGTAGAAATTTTGGCAACATAATTCAGGTTAACAGACTCCCTGAATATTGCTAGATCCACGACTGGACAATCCATTGAACTTCACATTTAAAAGAAAATCTACTTTGCCGGGCGTGGTGGCGCACGCTTGTAATCCCTGCTCTTGGGAGGCAGAGACAGGAGGATCGCGCAGGTTCGAAGCCAGCCATGTGCGCTGGCTTAGGAGACCCTGTTTCCAAATAAAAATGTAAAAATAGGTTCTGGGAGTGTAGCCCGGAGGTAGAAGGGCTTCCAGGAACCCCAGTACCACCAAAATAAATAAATAAATAAATAAATAAATAAATAAATAAATAAATGAAAATCTTCATATAAGTGGAACAGAACAGCACCCTGGGCTTTTGTCATCCTCTTTAATGAAAGATAACGTTTTACTCTCTTGGTCTTAGAAGGTTTTCTTTCTTTCTTTCTTTCGTTCTTTTTTTTTTTTTGTGGGTCTGGGGATGGAACCCAGGGGCATTCAATCTCTGAGCTACACCTCCTGCCCTATTTTTTTTAGTCTTTATTTTGAAACTGAGTCTCACTGAGTTGCAGAGGGCCTCACTAAATAGCTGAGGCTGTCTGTGAACCGCGATCCTCCGGTCTCCGCCTCCCGAATGCTGGGATTACAAGTATACACCACCATGCCCGACTTGGAAGGTTTTCTTATGTAGTGTGTGTGTGTGTGTGTGTGTGTGTGTGTGATGTGTTACTGAAGATTGAACCCAGGACTGCTCTACCTCTGAGCTATATCCCCAGCCCTATTTCATTTTTTTTTAAATTTTGAAACAGGGTTTCACTAAATTGCAGAGGGCCTGGATAAGTAGCTGAGACTGGCTGGTTAATCTACAATCCTCCTGACTCAGCATCTGGAGTACTGGGATTATAGGTGTGCACCACCATGCCTGGTTAATTTAGTTTTTAGCTATATAAAAATATTCATTTTTAATTAAAATTGGCACAGTTGGGTAAGTTACCAGACAATTCTGATTGCTGAACTGCTGTTGTATATACATATGTTTACCTGGGCCCTTGTCCTCCCACCTGGTGATCACTTACCCTGGCGTCAGCACACCACATTAACAGGTTTTTCAATCATTCTTTTAAAACTGTTTTAAGCTCAAGACCATTTTGCTATATAGTAAAAATACCAAGTTTTAACTAACAGAGTTGGCTATCGAGGCTCCCTACTAACTCTTCTTCACCCAGTCTACTCTGCATCCTTTTATTCATTCAGTGAGTACTGGGTTTCCTATATATATCAGGCTCTATTTTAGTCTCTCTTCACTCAAAGTCTTGCCTAACACCCTTCTTTCATCCCTCAAGCAACTCATACATTAGTAAAGGGAGACACACATGAAGACACCTGAAATAATGTACTGGGAGTTGTAATAAGAGGAGTGAGCCTATGTAGGAGGGGAAAAAATGAATGAAATAGAGAATTATTTTGAAAGAAATTTATAATATTGAAGAAAAAGGATTTAGAAAAAGATTTCACTGTAAAGATACCCATCACAGACTTTTTATCATCAAATTATTAGAAACCACTATCCTAGAATAGGAAATAAGTTATGTAGCTATGGTACATTCTTGGATTGAAATATTAGGCAATTTGAAATGCATTGCTCCTAATGATTTTACAGCCACTCTAGGAGTGAGATGGATCTTCACCAGTACTGCCTGGTTCTCCACCAAGCACAACACACAGTGTTTGAGGGTGAATGTCTATGGGGGCTCATCTTGGCAGGGTATAGAGCTCCTCACAATTTCCCTTCCTGCTTAACTGCTTTCTGAGAGTTGTAGACTTTGGTTGAGAAAGACGTTGTTAAGGTGAATCAGAAGAGGACTGTTCTTTTTCCTAGTAAAATAGCAGTCACTTGTAACAGGATGATTCTTTGGGTTTTGCATTAGGAATAGGCTTTCCAATCACTTCAAGGCCTGACCGTGGAAAATAGAAAAAGCATCTCCTGTGGACTCCCAGGCAGGCATGGCATGACAGTTCTTCTATCTTGCTCCTATTATATTTAGTAGGTTATAGTTGTTGGTTCTTATCTTTTTTGTCCCCTTCTGAATCTTTGTAGATGTTTTGAAAGGAAGTTTGGAAAAGCTTTTCCAGGGACTCATATTAGCAATATTAAAAACTCAGTATCTGGCTTATATAATTTTAAAAAATTCCTTCAGATTGGGCATTGATTGTCCACTTGCTGTAGTCTTTACTATCTCTGTGCTCTTATATGTGACATATTCACCTATTTATCTGGCTAACTATTGAGGATATTAATATATACCCTCTCTCTTTTATAAGGACAACAGAAGTAGAAAAATGTGTCACAAAGACAGCTGGGTATTAAACTATTAGGGATTTTTTTAACAAAAAAAAAGATTACCAGGTAGTATCTCCTATCACCTTCTAGGTCCTACACATTTCATGAATTAATAAAGTGCTAGTCTTTATTTTATTTTGCTGTTTCTAAGATGTTGTAGGGACCAACAGCAAATTAATAGATGATCTCTTAATGGATCCTAGCATTTTCTATTTATTCCTGGATATAGGGAGGTAATTTCCTTACTGCCTGTAAAGTCCTTGGCTAGAAGAAAGGAATGTGAGGCCTTACAGAACTGATGTATAGGAAGGATTAAGAAGTGCAAGCCATCAGGAGCGACACGTGGTGGCAATCTTGCCAAACAGTAAACATGTGCCTTTCAAGCCAGGCACTGGCCTGACCTTTCATGGTTCACATCCTTCTTGTCGACTCTCTTCCATCTTGCTAGTCGACTCTGGTGTTTTCTGAGCATCTAGACACTAGAATGCACTTCCCCAAAGTTAGGAATTTCCTATGGGTAACTACTCTTATCTTGGAAATGAATAGAATTTCAGATTCCATATCCTGCTCCTGGAAAGTCCACTTCAGATTTTTTAATTTTATTTTTTTGATATTTGAGAGAAATGCAAATGAATTAGGAAAGACCTAAACTTTCCTATCATTCAGTGAAATCCAACAGTATGAACCCTGCTATTTTCTTTTGGGAGAGTTCATGTTGAATTAAAATATTTTGGGAAGCAGGGTGTGGTGGCGCACGCTTGTAATCTCTGCCCTTGGGAGGCTGAGACAGGAGGATTGTGCAGGTTCAAAGCCAGCCTCAGCTACGTAGTGAGCCTCTCAGCAACTTAGTGAGACCCTGTTTCCAAATTTTAAAAAATGTATAAAATAGGTCTGGGAGTATAGCTGGGAGGTAGAAAGCCTCTGGGTTCCACCCCCAGTACCACACACACACACACACACACACACACACACACTAAAAAAAAAAAAAAAAAATATATATATATATATATATATATATATTGGGAGGTATAAAAGAATCTATGATCTATATTGATCACATAATCTGTTTTTAATTCAGATTATTTATCCCATTTGTTTTAAAAATATTAAAACAGGGAAAAGGGATGCTTAGATGTTGTTTAAAAGCACAAAGATTGGGATTTTTAGGTAGTATGTAGGGCCTGGACTTGGCACTTTTTACAAGCAGGTCAGGAGATTCTGATGCAGATGATGTGACGATCATACCTTGACAGGAACTGATGCTTCATGCCTGATATCCATCAGTAGCCTTTCTACTGATAAGTTTCAATTATTCTGTGTACAAGGAAATTGAGTAATAAAAATCCTCTAATAATTTAGAACTCTTACCTTAGCCATTGATTTTGATTTCCATTTTTTCAAACTCTGTATCCTGACCAAAAAAAAAAAAAAAAAAACTTTTCCAGAGCAAAAAAGAGAAGCATTTGCCACTGATGATCAAAGCGTCAAAAGAATAATAAAATTTCACAGTTGAGATCAAGTCAGAACTTATCTTTAGGTGTTAAAGTTTAAAAGGCATGAAATCTCATGAAAGTAAAATAAGTTGCTGGGCCTGGCAGCACATGGTTGCAACCCCAGTACTTGGGAGGATAAGACAGGAGAATCACAGGTTCATGGCCAGCCTCAGTACTTAGTGAGGCCTTCTGCACCGTAGTGATATTGTGTTTTAAAATAAAACAGTACTGGGGGTTTAGCTTGGAGGTAAAATGACCCTGGGTTCAATCCTCAGTACTGCAAAAAAAAAAAAAAAAAAAAAAAAAAAAAAAAAAAGAAAAGAAAAGAAAAAAGAAAGAAAAAGAAAAAAATTGAAATGTGACTAAATTCAGGATTTTCTCAATAGAAAAGAAACACAAGAATATAATTGAAAATGTAAGCTTATTTTCTATAAAATTAGGATAATAACAGCAAGAAATGCTACCTGTAATGAAACTTGAGGGACATGGTGATTATGTAAAATTATTTACAAAAATGTTAATGTACAAGTGCCTAATTGGCAAGATAATGAGGACTGGGATTTTAAATGTAGATGATGTTATTATGGTATGGGTTATAATTAATAAGCACTTTGGAAATTTTGCTCACTTTGTGTGTTGATTTCATTTGAGGTTTGTTTGTTTGTTTGTTAGTTTTGGTGGTACTGGGGGGTTCCTGGAAACCCTTCTACCTCTGGGCTGCACTCTCAGACCTATTTTTTATATTTTTATTTGGAAACAGGGTCTCCTAAACCAGCAAGGCTGGCTTTGAACCTGTGCAGTCCTCCTGTCTCCTCCTCCCAAGCGTGGGGATTACAAGCATGAGCCACCACGCCTGGCTTTCATTTGAGGTTTTAGGGACAGAGGTTAAATGCAAAATTGAGTCCTTAAAGGAAAATATATGTGGAAATCTTTAGGAAAGTGTAAATGTTGCACAAATCATCAAATTCCTGAAATAACTAATAAGTTTGTCCTTTTATAAAGCATTTATGTAAGCCACATACCTTATTTTCTCAAGTTAAGTCTAGAATTCACTTCAGGTGATGTTAAGGAACTTTATAATCTCTGATAAGACTGCTTTAGACTTTGAAAAGAATCCAAATGTGGTTCCATCAATGACTAAAATAATACTCCCTGTTTGCATGGCCAACAGCATAATCTGCACATGCTGTTGACAAATATATCCATGTCCTCTCCAGGGCAGCGCTTGAGGCCCAAGGATTTCAGGGGCTGTTTGCACTGTATGTTTGCTCACAAATTTCCTTTTTTTTTTTTTTTTTACTCATTTGAAAGAGGAGGGAATTAGGCACAAATAACATTTGTTCCCAAGTAAAATTTTTACACATTATAGTTAAATAAATGAAGATTAGTAGGTAGGTGATTTCCCCCCCATGATTTAAATGTATGTTCACATAGTGGCACATAATGTAAAAGCTTAAATTTAGGCTATGTTTTTTTTTCTTTCTATTTTTCTCCCCAGCATTAAGATATTTATTTATTTTTTTTCTTTTAACAATTTTTTATTGAACATAGTTTACATTTAAACTATATTTGGTGCCCTCTCCTCCCGCCCCCATTTTCCCTTACCCCCTCCCACCAATGGTTGTCCAGGTTAACCATGTCATATTCATAATTTTACACATATTCAGATGTAGACCCTCATTAATCAAGAGGAATTAATTAATTCCTCCTCTCCTATCTTTCCATTCAAACTTTGCTGATATTTCCCCTCCATTATCTGGAGTCCCACTGGTATCCTCTGTGTTTCCTAGTTTGGGCATATTAGAGGAAACATATGTACCTTCTCCTTCTGTGCTTGGCTGATCTCACTTAACATAATGTTCTCCAGGGCTTTCCATCTTCTTGCAAATGATATAATTTTGTTCTTCTTTATGGCTGAATAGAATTCCATTGTGTGTATTTCCCAAAGTTTTGCTATCCATTCATCTGTTGATGGAGATCTGGGTTGGCCCAAAGCTCAGGAAATTAAAGCAAGAATAAACAAGTGGGATAGCATCAAACTAAAAAGTTTCTTCTCATCAAAGGAAACTATCAATAACCTAAAGAGGAAGCCTACAGAATGGGAAAAGATCTTTACCAACCACCATTCTGATAGGGGGCTAATATCCAGAGTATACAAAGAGCTCAAAAGACTCTACACTAGCAACACAAACAACCCAATCAAGAAATGGGCAAATGAACTAAATAGACACTTCACAAAAGAAGAGATACAAAGGGCCAATAGATACATGAAAAGATGTTCTTCATCATTGGCCATCAGGGAGATGCAAATCAAAACTACACTGAGATTCCATCTAACCCCAGTCAGAGTAGCAAGCATAAAGAAATCAAACAACAACAAATGCTGGCGAGGATGTGGGGAAAGAGGAACTCTTTTACACTGTTGGTGGGAGTGCAAACTAGTACAGCCACTATGGAGATCTGTGTGGAGATTCCTAAGAAAGGTGGGAATAGATCCACCATATGATCCAGCTCTACCACTCCTGGGTATCTTTCCAAAGGGGTTGAATTCAGAGAACTACAGCAACATATGCATACCTATGTTCATAGCAGCACAATTTGTAATAGCATTAAGATATTTTAAAATGTTAATTTATAACATTTCTGTGATTCGGTTTCCATTGAATATACTTTTCTTATAAAGTAAAAGATTACAGCCATTCTTGTCTTCTAAGGCTTAACAATTTCCTGAGTCCTTGGGTTTTTCCTCTTTCTTCATTTTTCCCCTCCCTCTTTTACTCTCTTCCTTTAATGAGTGATAAAAGAAACCAATATATGCCACGCACTATACTAAAAAATCAAGATACAAAGGTGAGATGATATAATTCCTGCTGTTGTGGGAACTTACAGCCTAGAAGGGAGTACAAGGAAGTAAACAATTGTATTATAGTATGAGATGAAGACAGTTTAGAGTCCTGTTAATAGTGATCATTTATTAGTAGTCTTCTATTGAGACTATTAAGGGTAGTCTAAAAGGGTAAGTACAAGTTGAGGGGAACTTCTCCTGAGACGATGCCTATTCTAGTTTTGTGGGGGAAGAAATAAAGTTTCCTGGAGAATATTCCTTAGGCTCTTGTTAATTTATGACCATTTCTATTATTTATTTATTTATTTATTTATTTATTTATTTATTTATTTACTGCAGTACTAGGGATTGAACCTGGGACATTCTCTCTCCAAGATATACCCCCTAGCCCTATTTTTTATTCTTTAATTTGAAATAGGGTCTCATTAAATTGCAAAGGGCCTCACTAAGTAGCTGAGGCTGGCCAGGTACTTGTGATCCTTCTGTCTCAGCGTCCCAAGTACTGGGATTATAAGTGTGCACCACCACACCTGGTTTCATTTTTATTTTTTAACTACAAATTACTCTTTATGGAAATATTCAATTTTCTGATGTTCCCTTGACTTTTGGAAACCATTTTTCTTATATTTTCAGTCACCATACTGGTAGTCAACATTTATCTATTTACCTTAAACAGCTATTATTTTATGCTATTGAAATGATAAGATTTATCTATCAATAGCTATTACTACTACCCGACTTGAATCCTTAGCTGATTCAGGCCAGCTGTGGGGTCCCAGGGGAAATATCAGATGAGCCTGAGATGTGGCCCTTATTTTTTCCTGCTATTTGGACCTTGGTCCAGGTAGAGATTTGCATTTTTTACTTATACATATCTTCTCCCAACTTCAATTCTGAATTTTTTCCTGTGTTTCCTTTCACATATTTCTTCCCTTTGAAAAGTTCAAATGTGCAGTTTAAAGAGGAAAGGAGTTTTATAACCAAGAAATTTTGAATGACAATTATAGTTTCCTTGATCAATTACCGTATTATTTCTATTAGTCATTATATGCTAATAACTTTAAATGCATATATGATAAAATCTCTATAAGGCAAGATAAAAAGACAACTATGAATCTTTTCTGAATTTTGACAGGGTCCATAAAGCTTTGTGCATGGAACTATTCTGATCAACCCCCATCATGGGCACTGCAACTTATTAGGTTTCATGACTCTTTGAGTATTAAGAGCAAAATCCCTGGCTATCGTTCTTTCTAAAATGTGCATTTGTGTTAAATTCATCCCTAACTCAAATTTAAGAGCATATTCTTGTTTCTCTTTATCATCCAATGTTTTTTCAAAATGGTAATATCTTCTTCACTGCTTTATTTGATTGTGAACTCAGCTCATGGTCCAGTACCAATGTTTAAGCAATTTCAAAAAGAACCATAAATAGCTCAACAGTCTGTCACTGACCCCTACACCTAGAGAATGTCAATGTTCTCACCTAGGTTTTTTTCTCATTGAGCCCCTCCCCAACTCCCCCCACACTGCCACTCCCTCCTTCTCATGTTTGACTTAGTGACTGACTTTGATATGTTTGTGAATGTACATCGTGTACATTAGTAAACTTCCCTCTTCCTCCCTCCCACCCCCCCAGTTGGGCTTCCTTATTTGCTCATTTAGAGTTTCTACTCTAGTGTTCTTCCTATGTTCTTTCTACTCTATGTTCTTCCTAGCATTCGATTTCATATTTTTTGTGACTGACTAATCTCACTTAGCATAATATTCTCCAGTTTCATCTATTTCCCTGTAAATTTTATTCTTCTTTATGGCTGAGTAAAATTCCATTATGTACATATCTCATAGTTTTGTAATCCATTCATCTGTTGTTGGTATTTTGATTGGTTCCTATGAGCAAAGATAAGTAACCATTAGTTTGGTAGTTTGGTTTCCATTCTTTTGGGTAGAAACCCTGAAGTTCTATTGCTAGATCATATGGTAGGTTTGTTCCCATTCTTCTGATGATCCTCCATACTGTTTTCAAAAAGGTTGCACTAATTTGCAATCCCACCAACAGTGTATTAAGAGTTCCCACTTCTCCACATCCTCACCAGGATTTGTTATTATTTGTGCTTTTAATGATTGCCATTCTAGTTGGTGTTAGGTGAAATCTCAGGGTAATTTTGATTTGCATCTCTCTGATTGTTAATAATGTTGTATTTTTTCTTATATCTATTGCCCTTTTGAATTTCTTCTTTTGTGAAGTGTCTATTTAGTTCACTTGCCCATTTTTGATTGGGTTGTTTTCTTAGTGATGAGTTTCTTGAGTTCTCTGTATATTCTAGATATTGATCCTCTATCGGAGGAGTAGATGGCAAGAATTTTCTTCTATTCTGTTGGCTCTTTATTGAGGTTCTTCATAGTTTCCTTTGCTGTATATAAGCTCTTCAGTTTAATGCATATTGGGCATATTTACTATGCCCATATATTGATCTGCCTTTTAGTTTCTTATGTGTTTGGGGACTTTTTACTATGCCTGTGTGTTCAAGTATTGGACCTATGCCCTCTTCCAACAAGCTGCAAGGTCTCTGGACTGATTTCCAAGTCTTTGATCCATCTTGAATTGACTCTTGTGCCTGGTGAGGAAGTGGGGTTTATTTCCATTTTTCTGCATATGGTTAACTAGTTTTGCTAACACCATTTGTTGAAGAGGCTATCTTTTTTCCAGTGTATGTTGTTGGCCCCTTTGTCAAAAATCAATCTCTCCTACTTTTAATTAGATGTCTTGGTGTGTATTTTTAAGCATATGTTTATTAGTTACCTTGAATTCTTCTGGCACATAGCAATGTATCACTGAATAATGGATGCAAGTGTTTTTAATTGTGCTTCACTATTTTCAAAGCACTTTTCATGTTTTAGTTTATTTAATCTTATAAGCAAAGATCAGTATCTTCTAAAACATGGTCATTTTTATTGTTGTCAAAAATCTTGTTGATTGGCCAAATTTCATGTTTTTGTCAGTTATTTTTGTTGTTGTTATGTGTTTTTAATGCTCTGGTGCACCCAGGTAGGAAAAACTGTAAGCAATGCCTCAAACTTTACATTTACATTCTTCTCCTAGATTTGCGATCACCAGTAGTTGCATTGGAACAGGAAGGACAATATATAAGGATACATAAAGCAAAAGAACAGGTAAAGATATTACTAGTCATTAATTGAGAGTCAAAAGTAACCATTGATTTCAAATTATATCTCATATCACAATTTGTTTTCATTTTGATTCTATGTGATTTACTAAGTTGTTTATGAGAAGCAAACCAAGTAAACAAAACTCTGTGTTCTCATGTGTTTATCCTCATTGTATGATTTCCCAGAACAATCCAGAGACTCAGTATTAAAACTTCTGAGTGTTCTAGCAAAACTGTATGCACATATACAAGCTGATACTTTTTTCAGAGTAAACAAACAGCAGTGTAATTTATGTCACTGCTTTCTATAGTGGCCTCCATGGAAACTTGAGGCTGTTTACTTAGTTTAAAAGAAGTCTTTCCCTTTTGTTTGGACACTGATTTTACATAAAAAACAAAAGATTATTATGATAAGCAGAAACTCTTGCTCTAGCCATAGGTGACAACTGAGAAGTAGAACATTGCTTAGAAAATAGATGACAGTAATTTGCTTTTGTTGTATTTGCTAACGTGATTTTATGAGACATGGAAAGCCAGGACCGAGGATATACCCTGGAGGCCTTAAAACACATTCGAGGAACTTGAGGTGCTTGGAATAATACTGCATTTATGCACCAGCTTCTTGGGGATGCCTGGGTAAACTACTATGCCAAATGATGTGGCAAAGCAAAACATACCAAAGCACCAAAGTATCCGGATGATGCCACTCTCCTATGTAAGAAAAGACCCTTAAAATAAGTTCTGAAATAACTCACTCTGATTTACCTACTTTGCTTCATTGAAAAATACTATAGCACTAGTACATTTTTTAAAATAATATCTTAGGCCATGTCCTTCAGCACATTAGAGAAGTAAGGATTCTGATCATGGGAATAGTCCTACATCAGCTTTAGGAAGCAGGGCATAAATAGAGAATCGGAGTTTGCTTCTCACAAAGTTCATCAATGTGATTTGTGTTAGAACAAATGTTCAGGGTGGTTCACCAAACATCCATTGAGCACCCATCAGTGGTAGGTATTGAGGATACAAAATACTACTGCAACAACATACTATGCTCTCTAAAGGCTTATGCAGTGATGGAGAACACATATTTCAGAGATAAATATTTCCTTCGTAAATGTTTTTCTGTGAAAACTGTGCATTTTGAAAGAACAAGAATCATATCTTTGACTTCTTTTCCATAGTTGCATAATCACTAACAGAATATAGAAACTGGATATTGTTGTAGACAGACTAACTGAATAATAGACAATTATTGTCAAGTTCAGGTAAATAGCTTCTGAGGTCTCCAGAATTAATATGCCTGCTTTAAATGTAATTTTTATTCCTTTATAATCTCTGCTGTCTTATGCTGTATTATTTACACAAATCCTTCAACAGATGGAGAAAGAATGACATTTTTTTGAAAAGGTTATTATTATATAAGATTTTCTATGATAAAACCCCACCCAATGGGCCTCACCCAGAGGAGCTTATATATGTTATTAGACTCAGGAATGTTAAGTGTGTTAGATTCCATCCCTGCTGGGCAGTCACATGACGCAAACGGTGATTCTGAAATGAAGCCATAATATATGGTTTAACCTTTTAACAGTTTGTGATGTCATTTTTTATGTGGTAAGAAAAACAAATGCTGTCACATTTTATACTTGAGACTCCCCCAAGCCAACATCAAGAGATTAAGTATGCGCATTACTAACACTATCATCAACACATTAGATGGATGCCAGGAAATCACTGTGAGCTCAAACACTCCTCAGTAACTCAGTGTTAAAGAATAGAAAGATAAGTCTGCTGATAAGTTATAGCCCTCGGGAGACACTGTTGTTTTCCCTTTAGAAGGAAGCAGAGGTAATTTAAAATATCTTGATCTGAATGTTAATGCATATTACTAATATTAGCTAATCTTTATACTGAACAATTTTTAAAAATCAAGAAATACAGTAGCTAAGGCTAAAGAAAAGTCTGCATGTTTGTATGAAAAACAGAATAAGAACAGAGATTAAATTGGGGTAGAATGCAAGTAAAACTGCTGGTTTCCAGTGTTTACTTTTTTGAAATATGAATTTGAGTCATTTCTGTGAGATATAAACATACTACTTTATGTTTCCTATCAATTTTTTTATTATGCACATAATTTAACAGTTTGTAATAGTTGAAGCCACATGTCTCTGTGGACTGGTATATTGTTGAAATGGCTTCACTCAAGGGAGGAGACATTTTAACTGTAAAATTCAGGTATGTATATATTCTTTGAACAAAGTTTGTAACATTCAACTTGTCAAAAATGAACACTGTGCTTCACTGAACAGCTTTGCTCTGTGTTTTGCTTGTCTACTGAGGCAAATAAAGGCTGACAAGAAAGGCTTTTCCAGCTAGTTAAAGTCCAAGAGGGGACTAAAGCAGGATTTGAGCCAGTTATCAGAAAATTCCTTTCTTGCCAAACATTTCATGATGTGTATGATATACTCATTAGAAATAATTTAAGTGGATCTTAACTCTGGATCACAGAATGTGGATCTCCTCCCTTCCTATGCTTCTAAATATTTAGGAAAAAGGAAAATTTTTGTATTATGGCAGAGTTTCTAGATATATAATCTATATTCTTATTTTCATTCCTTACTTATTAGGGACATAGAGTGATGATGAGGAACATAATTGGTTCTATAACAAACATTTTTTAGAAGATTAAAGTTTGTTGGTATGTTTTATTATCAATTAAAGAACTATATATGGGTATATGAATTTTTATTGGGAGTTTGCCTTAGAATTTATGTGGTTAGCAGCCAGGTATGGTGGCATACGCTTGTAATCCCAGTACTTGGAAGGCTGAGACAGGAGGATTTCAGTTCAAGGACAGCCTCAGCTACTTAGCGAGGCCCTCTGCAATTTAGTGAGACCCTGTTTCAAAATAAAGAATAAAGCCGGGTGTGGTGGTGCACGCTTGTAATCCCCGTGCTTGGGAGGTGGAGACGGGAGTATCACGCAGGTTCGAAGCCAGCCTTGCTGGCTTAAGAGACCCTGTTTCCAAATAAAAATATAAAAATAGGAAACCAGAATAAAAATAGGGCAGGGGGTGTATCTCAGAGGTAGAATGTCCCTGGGTTCTAACCTCATTACCACAAAAGAAAGAAAGGATAGAAAGAAAGAAAGAAAGAAAGAAAGAAATAGATAGATAGATAGATATGGCTGAGGGTATAGCTCAAAGGTAAAATGTTCTTGAGTTCAATCCTCAGTACTGCAAAAAAAAAAAAATTACATGCTTAGGTAGTCTCCCACTCTGCTAATGAATTCTATTCATTCATTTAATGTTGTAAATTTTTTGAGTACCTACTATGTTCCTATGATTGTCAGTAGTACTGGACTAACAGGCCATGGAATACAATGGCTGTCCTTAAGGAGCTTGCTTCTTAATTTAAGTTCCCATATCAGACCTCTGAAAGATGTGAAATACTAATTCATCCACTTATTAATTCAACAAATGTCATTTCTTTTCAAACATGTGCTAGGAATTTGGGCTGGTAGGCATTAGGAACATACTGCTGAATTGTTCTCACAGAAAGTCACAGCCTAGTTGAGAAAGGAGAGGATGCACTGTGGTTAATCACATTAGTAAAAGCATAAACACAAATTAGGATATATTCTCTGAAGGAAAAGAATACAGACATATCACTGCATATAAATAAGAAATTGACCCCAGATATGGGAGTGGATCAGTAATGAGTTAAATACATCAGGGAAACAGAAAGAAAAGGGATAGTACCTTCAAAAGTTACTAAACAGCCAAGAGAGGAGAACATTTCCAGAAGGAACCAGTAACCAACTAAGTCAGGTGGTTTTGTGATACCAAGGAGTAGGGGACTGGCCAATGTTCCTTGGGGCTGAGAGCGAGAAGCTCACTGGTGAACAGTGTGGGTTCTGCTTGTGTGTAGTGATGGTGGTCAAATTCTGACCGGACTGAGGATTCAATCAGAAGGAAGGAAACAGGGAGTATAAACAAAACCTTCCAAAAGTGTGGCTCTGATGGAAAGGAGATGTATGTTCGCTGAAGGAAGTTTAATTACTTTGTTATTTTTTTAAGTATATGCGAGGCTTGGGTATGTTTGAATATTCACAGGTGATATTCACTTTGTTGGAAGTTGTTGTTGAATATATTCTATAAGGAAGAGAAAACTTGCCGTGTGTTTCATTAGGAGTTGAAGGCAAGAGACGATCAGACTGGGAACTCTATAGAGACAGAGGAAAGAGAAGGCAGGTTGGTGGTAAACTTGGTAGAAAAAGAGAGAAGTAGAAATTGTTCCATTCCACTGATTTGGCTTTCTCTAAAAGATGGAGCTCTGAAGTGTGAAATTGGGCTGGGTGGGGGAAGAAAGGCGGGAGGTCTGGAGAAGGCGGCAAAGGTCTGACATCGTCATGGCGGTGGCAGGATGACGTGAGTGGATGGATTGCTGGAGTGCGAGCATTGCTGGGAGGACGATGCTGTGGCTTCCCTCTGTAGTGCTTGCCCCCAAAGGGCAGGCACTGAGAAATAGGCACGTGCGTACATTTTAGGTTGAGATATGAAGGAAGAACAAGCAATAAGGGGGTGCAGGGGATTGAAAAGAGTGTTACTGAAATGATGGCCTCTTGGGGAAAAGATGCTAGGAAAAGAGGGACAAGAAAGCAAGTGAGGGCTGCGAGAAGGGCTGGAACGTAGAGAAGGGTCAGTGGGGTGGACGTGCCACTGAGACCAGCAGGGAGTGTCAGAGTCGGGTAGCCTCACAAGTGGCCATGTTCAGCGGGGACAGTCCTTCCAGAGGTCTGACTTGTGATGGGCCACTTTCCTGCTTCCAGACTCAGGTGGAAGGTCTGTGGTCTAGAGCGGAGGCTGTGGCAAGTTTGGCACTGGGGTGAGACAGAGAGGTACTAGAGGCGGCAGTCTGCTGATACTCCATTTGATTCCAGGACCTGAACAATGCGACGTTTCTCAGTCCACATGTCACAGTGAGCTTAATAAGTGGTTAAGTAAAGACCTCTGTTTTAGGGGTTCTTTCCTACATTTTATCAAGTAAACTGATCTTCAGTGGACAACGAGAAGATTTCCTTCTCACATGGTTATTCTTTGAATTACTGATAATATTTTATTGAAAGGAGTTTAACAGGCTACAGGGGTATATGTGTGTGTTACTGGGAATTTAACCCAGAGGCATTTTACCTCTAAACCTCTAACCCACCTTTTTAGCTAGCTAAACCACCAACCCCTTTTTTAATTTTGAAAGAGGGTCTCACTAAGTTGTTGAGGGTCTCACGAAATTGTCCAGTCTCATCTGGAACCCCTCATCCTCCTATCTTGACCTCCCAAGTGCTGGGCAGGTGTGTACCACCATGCCTCGGTAAAAACCTACAGATTTTAGCCGGGCGTGGTGGCGCACGCTTGTAATCCCCGTGCTTGGGAGGCAGAGACAGGAGGATCGCGCAGGTTCGAAGCCAGCCGCGCGCGCTGGCTTAGGAGACCCTGTTTCCAAATTGAAAAAAATGTAAAAATAGGTCTGGGAGTGTAGCCCAGAGGTAGAAGGGCTCCCAGGAACCCCAGTACCACCAAAAAAAAAATAAAAATAAAAATAAAAATAAAATAAAACCTACAGATTTTAAGGCAGTCAACAACCAACACAATTAGACTATTTGCTAGCCTTTGGTTCTGATGTCTGACACAGGATCTGCCATGAGAGATGCTTTCCTTCTCTTTCTCCTTTTTTCCAACATGAACTTTATTCTCCACTGGCCAGAGTGCTCCAGTGGAGAACAAATACTGTGCTCTTGGAGAAAGAAGGCTTTATCATCCCATGGACAGCATCTTCCTGGATAGTCTACCTCCTTTTGGACTTTCTACTATTTTTTAAAATCCTATAATTAACTGCTTTAGTAATTAGCTTTACATCTCCGCTTTATTTTTTGCCTATTGCTTAAGGAACAGAAAAGGGGGCTTCCTTTTTCCTAACCACACTGAGGTCGGATCAAATTTATCTCTCACTTAAGTGAGACACAAGACATGACACTTAATTCCCTGGAACTTTTTTTCCATCCATTTAAAAATAAAAGTATGGCTATTGGATTCAATGACTAACTTCTTTGGGTTTTGGAGTATGTGGGTGGGTTGGGCTACAGCTTCCTCCCAGTCTTGTTCTTGTCCCTGTATTCCCCTCCAGGGCCTGATGCCAGTCCCAGCAGCTCCATGGCACCCACTTGAGTGTTCTTGCTTGTCAAGTGGGATAATCTACATCTATCTTGAGGGTTGAAGACTTCATGCAGTTAATGTTGCCTAGCACTGCTATGGGGCACCAAATTCCCTTCTTTATTTCCACCTGTAGGTACCCCCCACTCTCCATCCTGTTAGGACTCCTCCCCCCAAACCTGGCCTGGTATTTTCTGCTGAGACCTGGCAAGATCATCCTAGCAAGACCCTGAGCAACATTCCACAGGTGACCTTTGCGCTTTCCTGTTTCTAGCCTCTGTGGTGTGTGTGTGTGTGTGTGTGTGTGTGTGTGTGTGTGTGTGTTTGGGTTTGTTGTTATTGTTTATTTTTATTTTTTTATTTTTGGTGGTACTGAGGGTGGAACCCAGAGGCTTTCTACCTACGGGCTATACTCCCAGACCTATTTTGTTTATTTTTAAGTGCCGACTGGCCCTTTCCTCTTTACCGTTTTTAACTGAAAAAAAAAAAAAAAGCCCTAAAACCCTTTCAAAAAGCTAAAAATTTTGACCTTTAACTTCCTGAGATACTATGCTCAAAAGTTGATTTGATTTTCACTTCTGATTTTTCTCTTTCACATTCTAGGAACTCGATAAATATGCACATTATGGGTAAATAGGTGAATTCTGAAAAGCCTCCTTTATCACAACCAAGTTTAAAAAACAAGAAAAAAAAAAACTTCATTTACCACACCCAAGTAAAAAACTAGATAGAAAGAACCACCCTGGCGCGTGCAGCCCTCACTCCCCATGGGCGCCTCTGCCCGGACTCTGCCTCCCATTCCGTCAGCAGTTGGGTCTGTTTACCCAATTAAAATGGGCAGGATCCGACTTGGTTTGAGCCGCTGGTGCGCTCCAAGGTTTGAGCAGAGCGCCTGGCCCGCAGTAGGTACAGGCGTGTGTACACTGATGGAATGGTTGCTAGGGAGTGCGGTGGCGTCTTAACTCCACCCTGGGCTCAGCCCAAGGAGCGCACTTGGGAACCTTGCAGAAGTGATTTCGCGGGCGCGAGGCTGAATCCCCTTATCGTAGTTTACTGAAGTGGGGCCAGCTGCCCGCCTTTTCTCGATTTACTGCCAAGGTTGGAGCGGGGTGGAGTGGCCTGGAAAGCGCTTCGGAGGAGGGCGGGGGAATTTGCTTTCTTATAAAGATGCTTTGGGAAACTGGCTCCAGGGTGCCAGGTTTTGAGGAAGATATGAGCCTGAGTCCCCATGGCAAAGACCTGCCACGGGGCGCGAATTTTTATTTTCTGCTCTAGAGAAAATTTGAAAGCCCCGAGTGTAATAAAAGCGTGGCCCACAAAGGAGGCGCCCCGGCTTGCCCCACCAACTCCTTGGTACGGAAGACAACCAGCGAAGTGGGTCTCGCTGGGTCCAAGGCTGGGGCTCCCTAGGGTGCTGCCGCGCGGGATCTGGAGTCACCGCGCCCCTCCTTGGCCGTCAGGGGTCCCCTCCGCGCGCCAGCGCAGCTCCCTTTACAAACCCAGGTTGCAAAACAAATCAACTCCCGGGGAGACTCTGTGAGCGCCCTGGGGACAGCTCCCCAGGAACAAACCCATCAGAACGTTTACTCGCATCTCATAGGTGGCGTCGTGAGTTTCTGCATCGTCGCCCCAGGCCCAGGAGGGTCTTGGGCAGGTCCCAGGCTGGGGTCCGCGGGCAGAGCGCCCAGCTGCAGGGAGAGCGCTCTGGAGAAGACCCCGGGATTCGTTCCCGAGAAAACTCCAGGTCCTGGGAGAACTTTTCCTGTTCCCAGGGCCAGCGGGGTGGCATTCCAAACTCCAGCAAGGTGGAAAGCGCGCGACCGTCCCTTAAAAAAAAAAAAAAAAAAGTAGATAAATAAAAGCCACTGCGCAGTCCTGCTCTGGTTTCCCGAGGCGCGCGCGGCTGCCCGGGCGGCTGGGTGTCTGCGCTCCCGCCTCGCAGGGCGACACCGGAGGGGAGGAGCAGGAGCCCGAGCCTGCCCCAGCTGAGACAGGCAGCACATTCACAAATAACGCCCCCACCCCGGTGCACGCGCTCCCATTCAAAGCTGCCGGGCTCGGCTGCTGCACCGCTGCTCCGCCCGCTCCGCCGCCGCGGTCCGCGCAGGCGGCGGACTCCAGCCGGGGTCTCGCTCCGGACCCCCGAGGTCTCTGCCCGGGACTATGGCCCGGCCCGCGGCGCCCCCGGCTCCCGGGCTCCTGGCCCGCCTCCTCGGTGCCACCTGGTGCCTGCTCCACGTCGCGGGACAGGTAAGGCAGACTGCGTTGCCTGCGTCCCCCGAACTTTCCTTCTAGTCTAGCTTTAGCGCTGAGAGTTACAGTTTGGGGCGCGCTCTTTTCTCCCCAAGGTCCATCCCGGCGCTGCGCTGTCACTGGAGCTGGGACAGGTGGCGCAGGGGTGAAGCTAAGGAGCTTCTGGCCCAAGCTTTGGGCTGCAGGGCCAGGCTCCGCTTGGAGTCCCGGGACCTTGCCCGGCTTCTCGCCCCCGCCCAGGTTTTTGCTTGAGCTGAGTCAAGTCAGGGTGTGTGACTCGCCTTAGCAGGGCTGTCATCTCGTGGAGCCGGCGACCTCCACCCTTCCGCCAGCCTGCGAGTTCCCCCTTGGGCTCTTGGGGGAGGCTTGAGTGCAGGGACACTCTTCTGGAGACCTGACACTGTCACCCTAAGGCCACCGGGGTCGCGGTGCGGGGATGCCCTGTTGTAAGGTGTGCAGGTGTGCGGAGTAGCAGGTGGCGCCCAGGTGCCTCTGGATGAAGAAGTGGCTGGGTCTGTGCACTAGGCGGGGGCCTGACCACACCCCCTCCATGCTCCCAGGCCGTGTGCATTTCTCCTTGGCCAGACCAGGTGTAGCCCTTGGGGAATTCTCTGGAGTGGGTGGTTCTAGCCCAAGGAAGAGTTAAGGATGTGCTAATTCACTGTGGTGCTTAGGAAGGGGGCAGGAGGTACAGGCATCCAGGGTCAAGTCAAAGCCAAGATGTGCTGCCCCTGGCTTGCTTTCTAGTCAGGTATCTTTTGATTCATGAACAATTTTAGATTTGCTTTTTACAGGGTTACTTGGGTAATTCTGGGACAATGCCCAAATACTGTTGGCCAGAATTATCTCTAGATATCCTCCCTTTCCTCTGTTTTGCTTACGGAGATTTGCCCAATTAAGAATTTCCTTCCTTTGCTTTTACTTAATGTGTTGGGACTTGTCTTCCTATCTCTGTTGTAATGGTCATTTTGACTGCAGTGGCATACCTCGACAGGCGGATCCTGAGGAGGATCCCAAACAAACAAACAAACAAACAAACAAACAAACAAACAAACTCAGAAGGGCCTAGAGCAGGCTAGGATTGGAGGGGTCACAGTGTCAGCAAGCAACACCTGCTTAGACTGAGTATGACAGACAGTTGGAAAAGCTTGTCTTATTTACCAGCAGATTTTATTCCCACCATGCCTTGTTCCATGGCAGGGCTTCTCAGCTATGGCCGCATGGCAGGGTCACCTAAGGGAGCTCTTGAAACTCCCTGTGCTAGGTGCACACCCAGGTGGATTACATCAGAAGCCTGGGAAAGGGCAGAGGAGGAAGGTCGGGGCATCAGAACTTCTATAGTTCCAGGTAATTCCGTTGTGTGACTAGGTTGAAAACCACTGTACAGAAGCAGCCTGTCTAAAGGTGGCCTGTTTTTCTAGAATCATGAGGCCAAATATAAAATCACAGGACAACAGTAAAGAGACTCAGCAGTTTTGACATG
Organism: Muscardinus avellanarius; assembly: GCF_963383645.1. Classification (NCBI taxonomy): domain Eukaryota; kingdom Metazoa; phylum Chordata; class Mammalia; order Rodentia; family Gliridae; genus Muscardinus; species Muscardinus avellanarius. The sequence goes on along the minus strand of NC_137799.1, from coordinate 56,085,672 downwards.
TAGCTGCTAGTCCTGGCTCTGTCCTTAACTATTTGTGTCAGTTTGGTCAAGGTCCTTAACCTTCCATTTCCTCTTCTTTAAAATGAGGGTGTTGGCCTGTGTTCTAGGAGGCCTTGCCAGCTCCAACCACACTCAGCAGGTCTGCATCAAAATGAAGCAAGGCAAGGACTCCTGTCTTATTTTCTAATACCTAGCGGAGTAGAAATTATACCGTATGCTTGAGATTTTGCTAAACTACTTAATATTGGACCCAGTAAAGATGTGAAAAAGGAACTTAATGCAGTTTCTAAGACTTATGGCTTTTTTTTTTTTTTATATGCATTCCCCCATTGCCTGCTCAAATCTACTTCAAGTCATTCCAGGCCTTCTTGGCCTCCGGGACCAATGCTTTGCTAACATCACAGGTCTGCTCTTTTTTGGTCCTTGTCGCTACTATTTCTTGGTGAGGGTGATGGAAGCAGGCCTTGGCCTCCTGTGTGTGTTGGAAGTGGCATACTGTTTTCTTGTAAATGAGTCTGTCTTGTCTCACTCTCAAGGGCTGATCTCACATGTAGGAAGCATGATTGAACATCAGGTAAGAGTAACAAGAGTTTCAAATGGGAGAAGGGTTCCAAATTATGGTAGAATGCAAGGTGCCTTTGACGACCAACTTGGTCAGGTGTTTTTCAAAGTAGCTGATCCTGCAACACTGCTTATTGTCTTAATGTTTTTCCCTACAAGGCAATTATCTAGTTATTAAATTAAGTAGATCCTATATGCCAGTATACCTAATATCAAATCAAGAAGAAATCATTCTGTGATCGATAGTTCCAGATGATTCAAGCATTGTTTGGAATTTATAATTCTTTAAACTGTTTTTTTAATAGTTTTATTTTTGGTGGTGCTAACGATGGAACCCAGAGGCATCCTACCTCTGAGCTGCACTCCCAGCCCCATTTGATTCTTTATTTTGAAAACAGGGTCTAACTATGTTGCCGAGACTGCCCTCACCCCTAGCATCCTCCAGTCTCAGCCTCCCAAGTACTGGGATTACAAGCGTGCACCACCATGTGCAGCTAAATTGTTTTTCAAATCAAGACCCTCAATGTAGAAAGGCATAAATTACAGTACTATCAGACCTCTCTTGCATACATTGGAGCAGTAGTAGAAGGAGGGTCTGAGCTTTAGCTCTTCTACTTAACCGGGACTATACCAATAGTTCAAAAACACTTTTAATGCCAAGGAAAATTATTTAGAAATCACTGCATTTCTTCTCACTAATGTTTCTGCTTTCAAGTGTTGTTTCCTTTTCCATCTATTCTAACTGAATTTCTCTACAGACTTGTAAGATTTTTGTCCTGTCAACTAATGCCTTACTTGGGTTCTTATATAGCAGATCATTTTACAGATTAATTTCATTTCATAAGATGGACCTCATAACCCAAACTGCCCCCATATAAGAAACCATGTAACTAATGATCAGTGGATTTTATCAACTACTTAATGCTTTCTACAAACCCAGTTGTAGCAATATACTGTACAATGAAAAGAGTTGATCAAGAGTGGGAGGTTTGCTAGATCAGCACAAATCCATTACTGTTACTCACACATACCATTTATTGGCAATTTGTATCCTTTTGGTGACCTATCAGTGATGATTCATTCAAACATGAAGACTGAATGTTCTTATTTCCCGTAGTATTCTTTTTATTTATTTATTTATTTATTTATTCATTTATTTATTTATTTATAAATAATAAATAGGCCGGTGCTGGGGCCACCGAGGCCGGGGTCGGAGCCAGCTGAGGGGTTAGGCTGGTGTCGGGGCCAGCGAGACCAGAATCGGGGCCTCCTATGAGGCAAGGCTGCTGCTTGAACCAACGAGGTCTGGATCAGTCCACAGGGTAGCCAGGCCACTACTGTGGCCGTCAAGAGTGGGGTCAGAAGCCAGGCGTGGTGGGCAATGCTTGTAATCCCCGCGCTTGGGAGGCGGAGACAGGAAGGATCGCGCAGGTTCAAAGCCAGCCGTGCTGGCGTAAGAGACCCTGTTTCAAAAATATAAAAAATAGGTCTGGGAGTGTAGCCCAGAGGTAGAAGGGCTTTCAGGAACCCCAGTACCACAAAAAAAAAAAAAAGGTGGGATCGGTACTTGCAACACGGCATGCACAGAGAAATATCGCAGGAAAAAATAAACCAGATGCTTCCCCTAATCAGCAATAACTAGGAGGAAAGGGGCAACATGAAGAGGTCGAGCTATAGAAAGGGCCCTATAGTGAAGCAACTAAGGTGACCAATCAGAGGGTATGGGATAGGGGAGGATGGAGCCTCTTTAAAACGTAGGAGGTACATAAACAAATGTATCAAAGTTAATCACCAAACAAGCAGTATTCTAATAGTGAAAATAGTTCTAGTAGTGAAAATAGTTCCAGAAAAACTGGGAAGAATTTGTGCCTTTGTGGATAGGTTTTCCAACTAAGGACTTTAAAGACTTGTCTTTTTTGTTAACCTGTTTATGCCCTTGCTGTTGTTTTATTTAAGGTTTTTTTTTTTTGTTTTGTTTTTTTGTTTTTTTTTTTGTTTTGTTTTTGTGTGTCTGGGGATGGAACCCATGGGCGTTTGACACCCTCTGCCCTATTTTTTATTCTTTATTTCGAAACAGGGTCTCACTGAGTTGCAAAGGGCCTCACTAAGTAGCTGAGGCTGTCTGCAGCCATGATCCTGTGGTCTCAGCCTCCTGAATGCTGGGATTACAAGCGTGCACCACCATGCCTGGCTTAAGTTTTTACTATAATAACTTTTATGGTTAAAAAGTATACTACTAGCCAGGCTTGTAATCTCCATGCTTGGGAGGTGGAGACAGGAGGATTACACAGGTTCAAATCCAGCCGTACTGGCTTAAGAGACCCTGTTTCCAAAAATAAAAAAAAAGTAAAATATAGGTCTGTGAGTGTAGCCTGGAGGTAGAAGGACTTCCAGGAAACCCAGAAAAAAAGAAAAGTATACTACTAAGGGATTAGAAAGAATGACAGCAACTTCTTTTCCCACTATTACCTAAGCTCAGATGCTACACCCAGAAAAAATAATTCACTTCTGTTTTTATTATTTTGAGACATATTTTGCACACCATAAACTGCACATGTGTAAGGTGTATAATTTGTTCCCTTTTGACATGTGTCTATACCCATGACAACATTATCTCCAAATTTCTTACATAACCTTTTGTAATATCTTATCCTTCTTTGAAACTAGCATCATGGGGAAAATAATGAGCTTTCTGTTAGTATAAATTGGTTTTCAGTTTTTAGAATTTTATGTAAATAGAATCAGTCTCCCCACCTCTTTTATTGGTTGGGCTTTTGTTTTTTCTCAGCTTAAGTATTTTGACATCATCCATGCTATAGCATGTATTAACAATTCATTGCTTTTTTTCCCCTACTGAGTGCTATTACACTGTATGGATATTCCAGTTTTTCATATGTCAACTTCTACCTATTGATGGATAGTGTGTTTCTTTCCAGTTTGTGGCTATTTCAAATAAAATTGCTAAAACAATCTGTGTACCAGTGTTTGTATGGACACACGATTTTACTTGTATTAGAGAAATATCTAGGTGTTTAATGGCTGAATCATACAGTAAGTATATGTTTAACTCCTGATACAGGAATACTTCAAGTTCAAGGCCAGCCTCTGCAACTTAGCGAGATTCTGTTTCAAAGTAAAAAAATAGAAGAGATGGGTGTGTAGCTTGTAGATAGAATGCCCTTTGGCTCAATTTCCAGTACCCACCCCCCAAAAAAAGGAAAAACAAAAAACAATTGTCTATACATTTGTGGGACTACTCATTGATTCTCCATTGTATTCCAGTGAACTATGTCTGTCTGTGGCTATGCTTGTAGCATGCTGTCTTGAGTACCATAGTTTTATAAAAATTCCTAATATCAGAAAGTGTGGTTCTTTCATCTTTTCCTTCATTTTAAGAGCATTAATTATATTATCTCATGTGAATTTCACTATAATTTTTCCAGTTTTAAAAATGCATGCAAGGTCAGGCATGGTGGTGTATGCATGTAATCCCAGGATTTAGGAAGCTGAAACAGAAGAATTGCAGGTTTGTGGCCAGCTTCACCTACTTAGTGAGGCCTTCTGCGACTTAGTGAGACCCTGTTTCATAATAAAGAATAGGATTAGGTTGTAGCTTGGAGGTAAAGCGCCCCTGAATTCTATCCTCAGTATCACACACACACACACACACACACACACGCACGCATGAACGCACACATGCAGGCAGGGATTCATTTGGGGGTATTTTAATTTATAAACATATTTTGAGAGAATTACCCTCTTAACAATATCAACTTTCATGACCCACAAATTTGTTATATTTCTATTTAGATCTTCTAAGCAGTATTAGTTTTCAGCATAAGTCTTACACATTATTTTTCCGATTTATCACTAAGTATTTATTATTTGTATTACTTTGTAGTTGTTTTATTTTCCTTTATATTTGTGCTGGGGCTCAGATTTAGGGCTGCATGCATGCCAGGCAAGTGCTTTACCACTGAACTACAACCCTAGCCCAAAGACTTAAATTGTTATGCTATTTTAAATGGCACGTTAAAAAAAAAAACTATTTGTTTCTTGTTAGTATATAAAAACATATTCACTTTGTATATTGCTCTTCTATTCTGCAACTTACTCAGCCCATGTACTAGTTGGAGTAACACTGGCTAGAACTGCACATTGGAGGTTGAATGGAAGTGGTATGGACAAATAGCCTTTCTTGCTCTTGATCTGGCGAAAATAATTGTTTCACTGTTAAGTATGTGACGTTAGGCTAGGGTTCTGTGGGTACCCTTCATCAGGTTGAAGAAATTCCTCTTATTCTTCATTTGCTGACAGTTTTAATATGAACTGGAGGCTTGACTTTGTCTAATGCATTTTCTGCATCTAATCATCAAATATGTCATTTTTAGGTCATTAATATGATGAATTGCTTTCACTTAGTTTTGAGTGTTAAACTGACTTTGCATTCCAAGAATATATTCAATTTTATCTTTCTATTTTATCATTTTTATATATTATTGGATTCTATTTACCTTATTTTATTTAGAATTTTTGCATGTTTCCATGAGGATTATCACTGTATTTTTTTTTTTGAAATGTTTTTGGTTTGCTATCAGAATCATTCTGGCCTCACTAATTTTTCTGGAAATATTTCCTCCTTTTTAATTTTCTAGATGAGTTTATATATGAGGTTTTTCAATGAATGTTTGAGAATTCACCAGTGAAACCATCTCGTCCTGAAGTTTGCTTTGGGGTAAAGGTTTTAAGTACACATTTACTTTCTTTTTGTGTCTGTGTGTGGTACTGGGGATGGAACTCAGGGGCATTCTAACATAGGCTACACCCCCAGCCCTATTTTTATTCTTTATTTTGAAACAGGGTCTCACTGAGTTGCAAAGGGCCTCACTAAGTAGCTGAGGCTGACCACAAACCAGGGTCCTCCTGTTTCGGCCTCCCAAATGCTGGTATTACAAGCGTGTGCCACCACGCCTGGCTCATGCATTTACTTTCTTGAAGACATATGGGGCTACTCAGGGTATCTATTTCATCTTCAGTAAGCTTTGGTAGTTTGCATTTTTCACAAATTCATCAGTTTCATCTAAGTTGTTGAATATATTGGCATAAAGTAGCCTATGATTCTCCTTTACTATTTAATTCAGAACTATTAGAACAAGTATTTATGTCACCTGTATTATTCTTGATACTACTTATTTCTTTTCTCTTTTTTCCTGATCAATCTATGAGGTAGTTCTTTTTTTAAATCAATCTTTTCAAGGAAGTTGGTTTCACGGATTTTTCTTTGTTGTTCTTGATTTCTATTTCACTCTTTCCTCTCTTTATTATTTTTCTTATACTATTTTGAGCTTGATTTATCTTAAATGCTGCTTTACTGGTATACTATGGATTTTTACATTTTGTTTTACATTTTGTGTTTTCATTTTTGTTAAATTCAAAATACTTTATAACTTCCCTTTAATTTCTCTTTTGACCCATGGTTGTTTAGAAGTATATTGTTTAGTTTCTAAACATTTGGAGATTTTCCAGATATTTTTGTGTTATTGATTTCTAATTTAACTCTGATCAGAGAAGGCACTATATGGAACTTGAATTCTTTTAAATTTATTGATGCTTGTTTATGACCTTGAGTATGTGTGTTTAAAGAGAACCAAACGGCCATGCTTGGTGGCACACCCTTGTAATTCCAGTACTTGGGAGGCTGAGACAGGAGAATTCAGGTTAGTGGCTGTCCTCAGCTACTTAATGAGGCACTCTGCAACTTAGTTAGACACTGTTTCAAAATAAAGAATAAAATATCAGGCTGGGGATGTACCTCAAAGGTAGAATGCCCCTGGGTTTAATCCCCAGCATCACCCCCTCCCCTCAAAAAAAAAAGGAACAAAAAACAACTAGATGAGTCAGGCATGGTGGCACACTTTTATAATCCCAGTACTTGCGAGGCTGAGATAGGATGATTGCAGGTTTGAAGTCAGCTTCAGCAATTTTAGTGAGGCTCTCTGCAACCTAGAGAAACCCTGTTTTGAAATTAGAAATAAAACTGGTCTGGAAGTATAGCTTTGAGGTAAAATGCCTCTGGGTTCAATCCTTTATACCACAAAAACAAAACAAAACAATCAACCCTAAATGAGCTGGGTGTGGTGGCCCACACTTGTAATCTCAGTAGCTGAGACAAGGAAGATGGCAGGTTTGAGACCAGCCTCAGTGATTTAGCCAGATGCTGTTTCAACATAAAAACTAAAAAGGGCCAGGGATGTAGCCCAGAGGGAGAATCCTCCAGGATTCAACCCACAGTACAAAAGCAACAAAACAAGCTGGGCATGGTTATCCAAGCTTGTAATCCCAGCAGCTGGGAGGCTGAGTCAGGATTGTCACAGTTCAAGGACAGCCTCAGCTACTTAGTGAGGCTCTTTGCAACTCAGTGAAACCTGTTTCAAAATAAAGGATTAAAAAATAGGGCTGAGGATGGAGCTTCGAGATAGAATGCCCCTGGATTCTATCCCCAGTGCTGAAAAGAAAGAAAAGAAAGAAAGAAAGAAAGAAAGAAAGAAAGAAAGAAAGAAAAGAGCTAAATGTCTTCTGCCTTATTCTTTTTTCCCTGATAAATATGGATGTCGTTTGGTGGAATATTCATTGAATGTCAGGTAAAGTGATTTGGTAGATAACATTATCCAAATTTTCTATATACTTACTGATTTCCTATATGTTTATTGCATCAATTATTGAAAAAAAGATATGAAATCTCCATCTACCACTGTGGATTTGTATATTTCTCATTGAAGTTCTGTTTGTTTTTGCTTTATTTATATTGAAGCTTTGTTGTTGGATGCATGAATGTTTAGAATTGTTACGTCACCTTGGTGAATCAAGCCACTTCTTAAATGACCTTCTTTATCCCTGATTATATTCTGTGCTTTAAAATCTAATTTGCCTTTGTTTATATTAACATTAGATAACTATTTGAAAGTCTTTTTGAGTTTTTACATGCTAGTTCAAGTCATAGTTCTTACAGTATCCTTTTAATGTGGCTGATTGATACATTTTATTAAATTCCAATTACTATGTAATATCCTAAAGTTCTTTCTTACTCTCTTAATCTTTTTATTATCTTCTATCACATTAAATAACAATGGTTAGATTATAATGGCTACACTCTGCTAAGTAGTATAGGATTATTCTATTTTTTCTAGTACATTGTGTGTTTGTGTGTGTGTGTGTGTGTGTGTGTGTGTGTGTGTGTGTGTGTGTGTGTAACTGGGGATTAAACCCAGGGGCAGTCTACATCTGACCTATACCCTCAACCCTTTTATTTTTATTTTGAAACAAGGTCTTGCTAAACTGCAGAAGGCCTAAGTAGCTGAATTTGGCTGCAAACCTGTGGTCCTCCTGCCTCCGCCTCCCAAGTACTGGGATTACAAACGTGCCACCATGCTGGGTCTCTTGCTAAATTATCGAGGCTGACCTTGAAACTTTGATGAATCCTTCTGTCCTAGCCTCCCAAGACTAGGATTACAGGCATATTCCATCATGTCTGGCTTCTAGTACCTTTTTTTTTTCTTAGAAAAGACTTTATTGAATTTCAAATTCACCCATCATAAGATGTACCCATTAAAAGTGTGCCATTCAGTGGCAATCATTAAAGACACAACAACAAAGGCTGGAGAGGATGTGGAGAAGTGGGAACTCTACTACATTGTTGGTGGGACTGAAAATTAGTGCAGTCCCTTTGGAAAACAGTATGGAGGATCCTCAGAAGAATTGGAATGAACTTACCATATGATACGGTAATAGCACTTCTGGGTTTCTACCAAAAGAATGAAACCAAACTACCAAACTAATGCATGTGTATCTGTGTTCATAGCCATACAGGTCACAATTTCCAAACTGTGGAACCAGCCGAGATGTTCATTAACAGATAAATAGATTACAAAAGTATGAGATATGTACACAAAGGAATTTTACTCAGCCATAAAGAAAAATACAATTGCATCATTTACAGGGAAATGGATGGAGCTGGAGGACATTATGCTAAGTGAGATTAGTCAGTCACAAAAGTAAAAATCAGATGCTCTCCCTAAAATGCAGAAGCTGGGGAGAAAAGCAAGAGAAAAAAGGGGTCATAGGAGGAACTCTAGATGAAGAAGGAGAAACCTTAGATGAGCAAATAAGGTGACCTAACTGAGGGGAATGGGAGAAGAGGGAAATTCTCTAATGTATATGATGTACATTCACAAACATATCAATGTCAATCACTAAGCTAAACATGAGAAGGAGGGAGGGAAGGGGGTGCGAACGGGGTGGGAATTGGGGAAGGGCTAAATGAGTGATGTGCATGTATGCCTCTACTATCTTGTACTCCATTAAGATGTATGACTACAATGCACCAATAAAAAAAATAAAGCAAGGGTTGGAAAACTTTTCTATAAAGGGTACTATAGTAAATGTTTTAGGCTTTCTTACCATACTGTGTCCCAGCTACTCAACTGTTCCATTGTAGAGGAGAGCAGCCATTGGAAGTATGTAACCGCATGAATATGAAAATGGTTCAAGGTCATGCTCCAATGACTACAAAAATAGGATGGGCCAGATTTGGCCTAAGAGCCATAGATTGCTGGCCCCTATTCTAAAGTTTCATGATACTATGCCTAGGTGTGGGGTTATTTAAATCCATAGTTCAAGGTTATTTGTAGGCCTTCATTAGGTCTGTGTTTGTGAAATATTTACTTCCATATGTCTTTGTTTCTTTCCCAATATTTTATGTGTTTGCTTTCTGTGAAACTTCTATTAGTTATGGTCTTCTGGACTGAACATCTATCTTTTAAAATATTTTCTTTATTTTACTCAGCCATAAATAAGGGATAAGAAAATCATGTTATGATTTTCTTATCCCTTTTAAAAGATTTTCTAAGTTATTTTTTTAATAGTCTTCCTTTCATAGGTTTTCAACCAAAGCTCCTCATTGTGGACACACTTCCCCTTCCCCCTCTCCCCGGCACTGGAGGCCTCCAAGTCAGAAGCCTTTCTGAGGTTTTTATAGGCCAAATGGTCTTGCTTCTCATCATCATATTTCTCTGCAAGCACAATTCTGCTCAGTCAGTTACAATTCCTCCACCAGTTTTTCCATATTCCAAGAATTTATTGGCATCTTTTGTCTGTTGTTGTCTCCCTTCCAGTTCTCTTGTCATCTTTATTTATTTACTGTTATTTTAGTAGACATTTGGGAGAGAATGGAGAAAATACGGTGTTTAGTCTGCCATGTTTAGCTGGAAGTTAGCACTATTTATTCTCTCTCGTTATTTCTATCTTCTCATTCTCTTCCATCCCCAGATCTCATTAAAACTCATTCTGATTATGATACATACTTTTAAAAGACTGATAGTTTTTTTTTATTTTCCAGTGTAAACCTCCAGTAAATATTATATAAAGACACTGGACTGGAGGCCAAGAGGTTTAGGACCTGGTTTTGGATTAACTGACCCTCTCAGAGACTAAGAGAGTCAGAATTACTTTGAGGAAACAGAATCATTGCTTACTGATTGTTTTTTGATGGCCAAACACAATAATACTTTCTCCATTCTCAATTTTGTTTCAGTTTTCATTTTTCAGTCACTATTTGCTTTGCATTTTCTGCTTAACAGAGCCTGACCTATTTGCTGAGAGATGCAGCATAGAAATCTTTTATTGTTTTACACATTTTGATGTCCGTATTTGGATACAGTTTTATGAGGGAACATGGAGTTGACATGATGTAAAAATCTGGCCTTGAAATATAATATGTTGTATTAAAAATTATTCTCCAAGGTGTGATTGACATTCAGGCTTTTTTTGTGGTGGAGAACGAAGATGAAGTGAAATGAATGGGGAAATAGTTTTGAATAGTTATGAATTCCATATCAATTTGAATATGTTGTTTTGCACTAGGATGATCTCTTAAGTAGAGAACTGTGCATATTTGGATGGTGGGGTGCATGGTACTGGAGCGACACATTTTATTTCTGCTTTGCTCATAACCATGGGACTCTACAGCTGGAAGAAGTCTTAATTATTCTTTAATCTTGTGGTCCACAAAGTTCAGTGTGTATATGCCATTGTTGTATTATATAGTTGCAGAGGTCACCAAAGACTAAAACTCTTCATTGCAGATACTCTGGCCTTACTCTCAGAAATTCTGATTCAGAGGACTCAGATAAGCCTAAGAATCTGCATTTGTTATAGGTTCTCTATTCCATCCCCTCACCCACACAGCCCACAAAGGATTCAGACACACTTGGACTAAGACATTTGGGGAAACACTGATCTGATCTGTCTTGTTTACAGATGAGAGAAATAAGGTCCTGGGCGGTGGAGTGTCTTGTCCTAGTTTAATAGTGGGAGAGGTGGGAGTGGACCACACGTCTCACAACACCGCTCAATGAATTTTCCCACTAGAGCATACACTATTATTTTAGTGTCTAGTTACATCATGAACTAAAGATATGAACCACCAGCTTAGAGTGTCTTTATTTGTAGTAACCTCAGTTTTTTTATAAATGGTTTTCAGATGTTTGGGAATAGCTTCAGCTCACAGTCACTCTGCAGCAGAGGAATGATCAGGAAAGGAGAGGACAGATCCCCCCACAGAACCTGCTGGAAACCGGCTTCTGTGTGTTTTCTCCTCGAGTCATCATGCCCTGAAAGATTAACAGATGCTTATTCAGAAAACTGTCCAAAGCATCCAGGAACCTGATGCTTGGTAAAAGGAGACTACGTGCCACTGAGCGCCGCCTCAAGTGTGCAGCAGCAACTGCTGATCCATTCTTGAGGCAAAGAAGGAAATTTTTCTTATGTCTACTGTTTAGTATGTTCTCCCCATCTCTACCACAGACCATCCAAGTAAAATACACACTTATACCTTTCACTGAGTCATGCCCAACCGTGACGTTGAACTACCTGTGGAGAGACATGCTAATAGTCTCTGTTATAACCGTGTACGTTTTGTGAAGAATGACCATTGAATTTTCCTTTAAAAATCAGTTGGCCAGAAAAAGGTTGCTTATCGTTAAACAGTGCCTTTTACTGATATAAGCTGAGATTCAGATTCTCATGTTCTAATGCTCCTTTTAAAGCTCCATTTTGTTGGGATGGTCTAGGCTACGTGCTAATGAACAATCCCAAATCCTGATGGCTTAACGCCACACAGGACTGTTTCCCCATGGTCAACCTCTGGTGCAGGTTATCAGGGCACTTGGACTGCCTGCACCCTTAGGAGCCCATGCTGATCACACCCTGCACTTCATAGCCCCCAGGGCAGGAGAGGATGTGCTGCTCTAAATAAGTCTACTCTCAGGTCATAGATATTGCTTCTGCTCATATTTCATTGGCCAAATCAAATTTGAGAGGGTGCTAAGTGTAATGTTATCATGAATCCAGAGTGTTCACTTTCTTTCTTTGGTTTCAACCTTATTAACTCTTCCAAACTTTTAGACTTCTAAGATAGGGTCTAGATGTTTAGGTTTTCTGGCTGCATATACTTGTGAACAGAAGTTCTCAGACATTGCCAGGACACTGCTTAAGCTTATCTTTGACTTATTTAAAAATTTTTTAAAATTTATACTTGTGGCAAATTATATGTAGCATTAAATTTACGCTATTAATTTTATTTTATTTTAGTACTGTGGATTGAGCCCAGGGATGTTCTACCTTTAAGCTACTTCCCCCACCCTATTTTATGTTTTATTTTAAAACAGGGTCTCATTAAGTTGCTGAGGGCCTTACCATGTTGCTGAGGCTGGCTTTGAACCTGCGATCCTCGAGTCTTACCTCCTAAGTACTGGGATCACAGGAGTGTGCCACCATGCCCAGTCCTCTTAACCATTTTTAAGTACACAGTTCAGCTGTATGAAGTACATTGCTATGCAACCACCACCACCAGCTATCTCCAGAACATTATTCATCTTGCGAAATTAACACTGTGTCCACCAAACAACTCTCTTCTTTTCTCCCATTCCCTGGAAACTGCCATTCTATTTTCTCTATCTATGAACTATACTAGGAACCTCATACAAGTTGAATGTTTTTTCTTTTTCTGTGACTGGCATATTTTGTTTAAAATATAATAAAAGGTGTATTCCACGTTATAACATGCATCAGAATTTTCTTCCTTGGATGAATTTCCTATTCAGATCATGAATTGTTTTCTAATTTCACTGAACATTCTTTCTACATGCTCTTAAAATTCATTGTGTCCTTGAAAAATCATTGTTTTGAATTTTATGTCAAGGCAGTTCATTGGTGTCCTTTTCCGTAGTGTTTCTTGGCAGAATCTAGTTCTGTTCTTTTGGAGGTATCCCGCGACCTGGTCTCTGCTTCTTGTGTCCCTATACTGCTATTTTTGTCTCTGGTGGGGACAGTTTGCCTCCACCAGTTTGACAGGGGAGTTTCCATAGGACAGACTTCCTGCAGGCAGTGCATCCTAGGGCTTTGCTTGCTGTGCTACACTGGCCTAGGTTCCAGGTGGATATGTTAGTATTCACGTAGCTTCCTTAGCTGGAATCAACATTGGTGATGTTTGCTAGTGGAGTAGGCAGTGTGGATTTGTGGACTGTGCCATCAGCTGGGATACAGCCGCCTTAGGTGGGGCTGGTTTGCTGGCAGTTCTGTGTGCAGTACGCTGACACCTGGCTTTGGGTACGTTGTGGGTCTCAGTTTCGATAGGCTGTGTGAGGGTGGGGCCTCCCTGTGGGGCCAGGTGGATGTGGCGCAGCATGGCTACTGGGTGTGGTGCTTGTTAGTATCTGAGGGCTACATGGTTGCCTGGTGGGGCCTCTGGGAGCTAACCGGCTGATGGATTTCTACCCAGCTGTTTCCTAGACTGAAGGGTAGGTGGGCAGGGCCAAAGACCTGCTTCTCAGTGCCTCATGGGCTGAGCTTCTGAGAATGGGGCTGCATTACTTTTGGGGGCGGGGCACAGGAGGAGGCAGGATTAGCTAGGGCCTTGCTTCCCTGGGGTCTTGGCAGGCCGAGCTCCTCAGGAGAGGCTGGCGGTACACGTCAGGTACCTCTAGTCGGCCATCTTGGACAATTAACTCATAAAATCTTTTGACACAGAAAAGTAGGAATAACTCCCGTTGGATAGATGTTTGTGAAGTTAGCATGGAATCACGACACCCTGGTGTGTCAGGACTTCATTGGCTTTCCTCTGCCGTCGCACCAGTGTCCTCGGCCTGGTTCCTCACTATTCTCTCACTGAAAAGTTGCAAGATATTACTCCCTAATCTATTCCAAGCCACAGGACATTGTAATTCCATAAATATATCATCTGTTTATTTTTTACAGTGGTTCTTTGGAGGCCACAAGCCATTGTATTATGTAAATTCTCCTTTCTTCGGCCCAGAGAACCAATGCTTTACTCCCTTGGAGGCACTTATCAGCCCCACACACATACTTTAGAATGGGATTCAGAGTCGTCACTGTGGTCCTCAAGGCCCAGGCTCACCTCATTCCCTCCCTTACTTCCTCCCTTCTCTTCTCTTCTCCTTCCCCTGGCTCATGCTCACTGCTCTCCAGCTTGCCTTCTTTGCTTTGAGTTCCATAAAGGCATCAAGTTCCTGCCTCAGGAACTTGGCACAATTTCTTCTCTCCCTGGAGGTTCTTTCCCTTAGTCATCTTTTTGTGGTACTAGGGATTGAGCCCATTGGCATTCTACCTCTCAGCTAGACCCCCAGACTTATTTTTTTATTTTTCTTTTGAAATTGGATCTCATTAGGTTGCTGAGAGTTTTGCTACGTTGCTGAGGCTGGCTTTGGGTCTGGGATCCTCCTGTTTCAGCCTCCCAAGTATTAGAACTACAGGCATGTTCCACCATGCCTGTCTCCTTTTACTTTTGTGTGTTTGTGTGTGTGGTACTGGGGGTTGAACCCAGGAGCATTCTACCTCTAAGCTATGTACCCAGCCCTATTTTATTTTTATTTTGAAACAGGGTCTCACTAGGTTGATGAGTCTCACTACTTGCTGAGGCTATCCTCAAACTTTTGATCCTCCTGTTTAAGCCTCCTAAGTACTAGGATTACAAGTGTGTACCACCATGCCTGGCTCCAGATCCTTTATTTTAATTGACTCTATACGTTCATCTTTCTGGCCTGCAGCTTAATTATCACTTCCCCAGAAAATTCAGTTCCTTCACTTCTATCCTAGTCTACATTACATCCATCTATCACGTCCTCCTGCAATGCCTTGTTTCCTTAAAACATTTGCAGTTTGTAATGATACGCTTGTTGTATCATTGTCTGTCAGTCATACCCAATACATTGTTAAGTTAGGGCCAGGGATGGACTTCCTCCCTACTCTCTATATGTTACATCTCGTTCAGTGCCTAGAATTGTTGATAAAAGGTAATGTGGTATTTTTGAGAATATATGCAGTGACAAAAATTTCCTTGAATTTGATATTTCTTATAAAGTGAATGCCTACATTACCAGTCACAATTGTACCAATGTTAATGTGTTACGTAAGGAATCATAAAATACTATGGCAAGAAAAATCCCGAAATCTAAAAGCTTTAAGAGAACAACTTGTTCACATAACATCCAGTTAGCAAAAACTCAAGCAGAAGTTATACAGGGATCTGACTGGAGGTTCTGTCATCTTTAATTCTTGGCTTCCAAGGTCACTCTGGTACCTCGATGTGGATGACAGGAGGAAGGAGAATGTTGAGAATTGGATGTGGGGTAGCCCTTGAGTGGAATGCACCATTCTGCCCACAATTGTTTTTCCTTCCTGAATAGAGAGGGTTGTAATCCTACTGTCCCACCACAAAAACTCACTCTATGGCCATATTTTCTACCAAGTGGGTCTCTGTGAGGATATCTGTGAATTCAGGAGGTCAAACGAACAGGCCTCTGCTATAATACACTTCAAAGGGCATACAAACGTGTAATCATGTAGTTATTGTCTGTATGTATACAGATTTATAAATAAATTTGAAGAACTTAGAAGCTCTTGAGTAGTCCAAGATTCAGAGAATGGGTACCACTGAATATAGGAGCATGTAAGTTTTATTTTAGATGAGGTTTCCCTGCTTCATCATATTTTAAATTATTAATGAGGTACGGTGGTGTGGAGTAGGGGGGATGAGTTAGAAAAGCACTCTGTATACCTAAATGAACATGAGAATTTGTTGCTATGCAATAATTAATCTGCCCAGGCTTTTCTTGTGTAGCTGTATTCATTATATGAACAGATCAGCATCTTCTTAGCTGAACGTAAGCCCAGGTGTGGTTCTGGTTGGGCTGCTGGCAGCATGGTCCTTAATAAAATGGGGCCCTTTTTTTAAACCCATGGACTATTTTCAGTTCCTCAATCACCTGATAAGTTCTGGTCTTTTGATGAACTACAAATAAAGACCAGTGCTCCAGTGTCTGTTTGTTTAAAGAAGAAAAAAGAAACCTATTGCATGTCTGGTTCAGTTCATAATACAACAAGGCAATTGTAAGTGATCTATGAGCTAGATCAGTTACAGGATACTGTACTTTCATTTAAGCCATCCTTCAGGTTTGTCATTCTTCCTATGCCAGGGGATGGAAGCAGAAATAGGACCCTGGGTGTTCCTTTTGTGCAGCTCCTGAGCCTCTCTGAACTCTTTTCCTTAGCAGAAAGAAAGAAATAATTCAGAGCCTGGTGGAGTAGGTGGTGTTGTAACATATATTATTTCTATTTCAGTTGTATTGAGGAAACTTTGAGACTCGCCCCTTTATTTTCCTTGTTATTATCCATCAAACTCTATCCCTAGCTACTCCTTTTGAAAAGATGGGAAGGGGGGGCACCCATTTGGAGACATGTCTCCAAAGAGAGAGGGATTGCACATTTTAAATTCTAAAATTTCCAAGCAGATAATTCGCAAACTGGGTGTTTTTCAAAAAGTGTAAATAGTGTCCCTATCCTGCTTCGTTCAGCTGTCATTTTGTCTCTGAACGTAGGTTTGGAATCATCTCACAAAATGGAGAAACCAATGTCTGAGAGGCAAGTGTTTGGAGAGAAAGAAAGGCTTTATTCAATGACCATAGAATGAGGAGGGGATTTTGCCCACAAATTGGCTTTTCCACTCCAGAGGGTTGAAGGGTTAGAGATACAGGGGAGGAGTAATGAGCAAGAGGGCTAGGCTAATTGAGGAGAGGGATAGTCGTGACTTTTCTGGGAATAGGCAGAGATCTTTCAGGAACTCACATGGCAGCTCTTTCCACTCCATTCTGGCATTCCTGGTCATAGCAGCCCACAGGTATCATCACCTCTGATGGGGGCAGCGGGAGGACACTAGGCAAATCTAGGTACAGCTAACCCTATATTATAGTTGTGGACAAAACATTTCTCAAATGTTCAACAGGTCTGCATGTAGAGCCGATTACAATCTGGCCCAAAAATTAAGGCAAGAAAGGAGGCAAACACAGTTCAGAGGCAGAGGTGCCAAGCCTCTTCATCCTATTCTAATCACCCATGGGGCATCTGTTGGCCCAAGTGAAGAGTCAGTGTTTGAGCAAAAGCTGCCCTCATGTCCCTGAAGAGGAACCCAGGCAACCGTTACCATACTCCACACACCAGAGACATCATCTCCAGCAAAGCCAGTGGGACACTGCTAATGTATTGCCTAGCTCGGGGGCTTCCAAAACCAATGATTTTTAAGTTAAGATTTTTAAGAGCAGGTGAAACCAGCTTTAGGTATAGGGCCGATTTAGGTTTTTCCTCAGGAACAGTTGGTTATCCACTTTACATAAAGTACAGTTTTAGATTACTTTTGTCCTGCCTTCTGAGCCTCTGATGAAGCTTAAAAGTATTTTTTCAACTTAATGAGTTAATTTTTTTTGTGTGTGGTGCTGGGCACCATCCAGAGGCAATCTACCTCCAAGCTGTACACCCATCCCTATTTTATTTTGAAACAGGGTCTCTTTCTAAGGTTCTGAGGCTGGTTGCTAACCTGCAATCCTCCTGTCTCAGCTTCCCAAGTACTGGGATTACAGGTAACACCACTGTGTTTGGCTTAAAAGCATTTGATTGACATTTATCAGAAAGTTATGGCAGCTATGACTATAACCATGAAAGCAGGTTGGTGAGGTCAGGCTGGTATCTTCCTTGATGCCTTCAAAGAATCAAAATAGAGATTTTTTAATCTCTTTTTTTTGAGGGCTGGAACTAGACAATAAGGGAGCTCCCATATCCAGTGATGAATAGCTTGGCAAAACCTTTGCAGAATTGCCCATCTGCAACCAGTTGGCTGGCAGATAATCATCTTCCCCTGTGTAGTATGAAAAGCTATCTCTTAGAGCAAGACCATACTATAAAGGCTCAGTGGGAAGGGCTTGGTGAGATTCCTGGTCTTTATAATAGTTGAGCTACATTTATTCAGATCCACTTGCGTGTAGCTTTGATTGTTCCTGGGATTGGCCACATACCATTTCCTACTGGATTTGATTCTAGGTCTCTCCCAGGGAGAAATGGCCATTCAGAGGTATGCTAATTTGGTGTGACTAAGTTGGAGGTGTGGCTCAGTGGTGCAGGACTTGCCTAGCATGCAGAGGACCCACAGCAACACCATCACCACCACCACAACAAAAAGTCTAATTGGTTGGGACTTTGGGAGCCTGTCAGCCAACCAGGAGCTCAGGTAGTTCTCCTCTGAAGCTAGACTCCATGATGTTTGTAGCTGCGAGTATTAATGAGTCAAGAGTCACACCTGCCAAGAGCAGGGTCTGCACCCCCCAGGGCCACTGGCCACCTTTCCATGGGCTACTCTAAAGAAGGCCCAGGGCATGGGCAAGATAAAACTGGACATTTCACATGTGGTCCCTTGAGGCTGTTTTTGAGAAACAACAGGAAATTATTAGATTTGAACCCAGTTACAGTTTATACTTATGCGTTCTGATTTTAATTCATTTTTGTTGTTGTGAAGATGCAGTAGAATTCTTTAATGCAGAATTTTAAAGGCTTCTGCCATCGGATCTTGGGTGATTTCTGAAAATGGGACTTTGGAATAGGTGATAGGAAGCTCTTCCATCAAGTTTATTTTGTTAATTTTTAAGTATTCTGTATGTTGGGCAGAGTCCATTTAGTGCAGGCCATCTTGAAAAATGTTTCTGTTTTGAATACAGTGATCAAAGTAATAGGACTGCTATTCTCCACGTTGTCCTTTTTGAAACAAATACAAATAAGTTTCAAGCTCCTTGTAATTCCTTTAGGGATACATAAACTGGATGCTTCCTCTTCTATAGCCACCTGATATATGACCATTTCTCCACATACATTTCTTTAAGTAGTTTGTTTTTTCTGGGTTTGATCAATCACATCTGTCAGATCAATTAAACTTTTGAGGGAGTTAAGCTTTCGAGGGAAAAGACTGAATCCTATCCATCCTGGATGTGAAGTGTTTGTCCTAGCACTGCGCATGTGACACACACCTTAGAAAAGTAGTTATATGCTTCTTATGGATACTGTAATGAATTACCAAAATCCAAGTGGCTTAAAACAAGAAAAGAGTCCTTCCATGGTTCTGGAGGGTGAAAGTTTGCATTCCAGATGTCAACAGATGCCACGCGCCCTCCCAAGGCCCTGGTGGGGAGTAGGCTCTCTGTCCCTTCTAGGTGTGGTGGCTCTCAGCATTCCTTAGCCGCCTCAGCTTGCGGCCTGCAGCCACATCACTCCAGTCTCTGTCTGCATTTCACCTTCTCTTTGTGTGCTGGGTCTCTGTCTGCCTCTCTTTCCTGATGGCATTTAGAATTTACCGAGATAACCCAAGATAATCCACAGAGGGAAGGTGTAACATATTTTTGGGAGCCACTGTCAGTCCATTCAGGTGTGATTTCTGCATAATCGGCCAGTCATGGGGTCCTCAGCTGAAGCACTCCCTCCAGCGTGCTTGCTTCTGCTTTATTTTTGGTAGGTTGTTTGCTCCATGTCATTTCTGTTTCAATATCCACTCTTTGTTCTTTATTCTCTTGTGTTTGCAGTATCAAGTTATGGCTTTGATCCTGGAAGTCTGTGCCATTAACAGCGGATTTTACATGCTATTTGGGACTGAGGGTGAGGCATTATCGTTTTCACCCTTAGAAACTATTGTTCACATCTCATTGCAAAGCAAATTAGTTATCCTCTTGCAAAGGCCAAAGACATTACAGTTGTTTTTAACTCCTATTTCTCCTACATTCCACCCTTGATTCACTAGCAGTGAATCAATGGCCCTCCCATTTATAAGTGGAAATCACTTCTTATATCTCCAGTGCCACCTACTTAATTCAAATGATCTATGAAAAGTGTCTTCCAACTGGTTTTCTGATCTACCTTCAGTCTCCTCAGCACCGTCCCCTAAGACTCCGACCCGCAGGGGCTTAGAGAACGACACAGACACCTCTTCAGCTGAAACATGAATTCTTCTTTAATGGATCTTTAATATGTCTCTTCTTCTTCTCAATATCTCCCAATATGTCTGTCAATATGTCTCACAATGCGTACAACAAGCACAATATATATCAGCATCATAATCCCTCCCTCTATTCCCTACCAACCCCAAGCTTCCCACAGCTAGGGCATGCACATTTCTGACTCTCTCATAGGCAGGCTGGTGGTAGCACGAGGTGCTGCGTCACTGATCATTCTGCAGGCACGTAGCATGGCACACTGCGCATGCTCAAGGAGACGTCCATCTTGTGAGTCTCATGACTTGGCTGCAAGCCTAGGCGCCATCTTGAGTCCACGCTGGCAACAAGCCTGGGTGCCATCTCGGTCCAGCCGAGTGGGCCCCGACACAGAATCCAGGTGATCTTGTTCAGCATCAATCAGGTGATGTCTCTCTTCTACTCAATAGCCTTTGGTGCTTTCCTTCTCCCACGTGGCTTACTGTACCAACTTCTTTAGGTCTCCTCTGTTACCTTCTCTTAATCTTTCTCCTTTGCCCACAGTGGCTTTCATGCTGTTCATTGAACACAGCAGTTATGTGCCTACCTCAAGCCTTGGAATTTAGTATTTAATTCTTTCTTAAACCAAAACAAAATTCATGCCTTTATTTGCTTTCATTTCTAAGGAAAAATGTATGCACAATCTCCTTGCTATTTGCTAAGTAAAAACAACTCCTCTTTAAACTGACTTTAGGCATAAGACCCCAGTGTCTTATCTCATTTTTTAGACTTGCTATATTGCTTTACCATTTCACAGAATAGTTGAAACCTTCATTTTCTTATTTTTGTCTTTTTAAAATTTCATTGTATATCATATTGCGTCATGTGTTTTAGTTATTGGAGATTGAACCCAGAGGCATTCTACCTCTGAGATACACCCCTAGTCCTATAGTATATTTTTAGTTTAAAACAGGGTCTCACTAAGTTGCTGAGGTTGATCTCAAACTTGCTGTCCTCCTTTTTTAGCCTCCAAAGGACTGGGATTACAGGTATGTGCCACCACACCCAGCTACTACTAGCAATTTATTTATCAATTTATTTATCTATCCATTATTTTGAAACAAGGCCTCTTTACATCCTGAAGCTGGCCTTGAACCTGCAGTCTTCCTGTCTCAACATCCAAGTACTAGGATTACAGGTATGCGCCTCCGTGCCTGGCTGCATCTGATTTCTTGATTATGATTATTCTGCCTTCACCTGTTGGGTAGACTCTGTATTCATTGGCATCCTTGACCTCAAAGAGATTTAAGTTTCCCCTCACATCAGTGGAAGCTCCCAGATCTCTGGGGCCATTAGATGACCAGGTCTTTTCTTATCCAGCGTCAGTGAGGGGGAGAATGAAGGCTGAGTACTGCAGCCACACACAAGGCAGCCTTGGGCAAGCCCCATGACCTCTGTGAGCCTTGCTTGCCATGTGTAAGGGGCAGGGGGCTGAACAGTCCGCCTCTGTGGCGTGTTCCATTCTTAACAATCCATGAGGGTAAGCAGGGGCACTGTTCAGGTCATAAATACCTGGTGGATTATATCGTGGTCTCTCATTTTTCTTACCTGCTCATTGCCAGCTTTTATGTTAAAGTTTTCTACCCACCAGCAACACCAGAGGCAAGAGGCTTGCAGCAGGTACCACCCCTGCTTACTGCCAGATACCTCCCAAACGAGCCATTGCCTACACCAAGGGGCTTTTGCTAGAATTTGGCCTGCTTTAGTCCCCTTCTGCAAATAAACTTTAAAGTACTCCCTCAAACAGTGAGAAGTTGCCAGTGGTACTGGCAGTGCATTTTATAATTACTTTTTGATGCTTTCCATGTGACTTTTGGTCCGAGGGCAGTTGGTTAGGGTTGGTTAGTTGGGGGTTTTCCCATGATCGTGGTCTATACTGCTGGCCATGGAGGACATCGCAGGTCGTGGGAAGCCCCTTGGTTCTCTGGGTATCTTCTAGCTCCTGCCTCTGAGCTCTAACCACCACCAGCCCATCTTCTAATAGTTGTACCACACTCATGGCTGTTGCTGAGGACCTCAGACTACTCTGCTTGGACCTGCTGTTTACACCCTGCAAGTATTGCCTGCATTGATGCTGCAGACAGTAGTGAGGGATAATCAAGACAGCACAGTGCTCTGGGCAGGGCTCTGTGCTGGCCGTATCTCTCATCCTGGCAGTAGCCTTCCTGGGGAGGTTTTGGAATGAGGAGAATGATCTAGAGGTTGAATAGCAGCCAATAAGGAGTTGAGCTGAATTTGAACCCAGACCTTTTCTGCCTTCACAGTGCACGTTTGCTCTTTTACTGCCTACTGCTTCTCCTCACAGCCAGTGCCAGACTGGGGTCCTTTATGATTAATTTTATTTTGATGGCTTGATCAGGAGGTTAGGTCTTAATTCTATAACATCATTTCTAGGGAAAACATGGATTTTTACTTTTAAAAAATCATAAATTTTGGTAATAATAATCTTTTGTAGGTTAAGGGGAGCTTGATGTACTTGTTGATTTAAGTTACATTTCTTAATAATCACTTGGGACCACTTATGCTAAAAATTGAGATAATTGAGCCAGGTGTGGTGGTGCACGCTTGTATCACAGTACTTGGAAGACTGAGACAGGAGGGTCAGAGTTTGCAGTCAGCCTCAGCTACTTAGTGAGGCCCTTCACAACTTGGTGAGACCTTGTTTCAAAATAAAGAATAAAATAATCGGGCTGGGGATGTAGCTCGAAGGTAGAATGCCCCTGGGTTCAATCCTCAGTCCCAAGAAAAAAAATTGAGATAAGTTGAAAATTGGCCTGCTGTATATTATTGGTCATTTTATGCCAGCTCATCTCTCTCATGCTTAAAATGAAAAGCAAATCATTGCACCACCAACAGAATTACACAACTATAAATTAGGAAAAGAGGAAGACTCTAAGACCCTAATGCTGTCTTTCAAAGCTCATAGCACTTGAGGTTTGATTCAAAATGATAATGCTTTATAATTAATGCCTGTTTGTGACGTGGTATACCTGCTTGCTTTTAAGAAGAAATGGAAGTAATGGAAGTAATGGAAGAAGAAGGAAAAGTGACATGGACACTCAATAATTCTTCTTTAGTGATATCCTGATGAGTTAAGCATAAATCAATCAGAACCAGATGGATTTTTCCCTCCTTGAAATACACATGGGTTTCAAAAGCAAGAGAAAACATGCTCAGAAAAAAAATGTTCTTTGTTACAATCAAAATGTTTGAATTACAGCTTCAGATTTCCATAGGTCCCAGCAAGTAGTTGTGTACCCTCATCTCTAATTTAGAAGGGGTGTGTGCTTGAGTTGAGCACTTAAGCTATTCAGTGGAACTGTTGTCAGGGAGGTGTAGCAGTCCTGTAAAATGACATAAGGCACAAGGGCCTTATGTGCAAACTCGTTTCACATGGGTTCTTGGGTATTGAGTAACATGTTTCGTGTAATTTGACTCTTGAACATTTCATAAGGTTTTACCTCAATCTTTGTGTATGAAAGTGGAAACAGTTTCACAGGGACACCTCCAGGCGCTGCGGCTCTCTGTCCTTCTGCCAAGGGTGGGGTGCCCAGGTTCTTCACAATTTGTCCCACCAGCTGCAGGTGTTCCTAGAAACTTTGCTCTCACCATCAGGTAGAAAGCTGCAGAGAGATGTCAAGTCAGCTTTCAGGAAAGCCCCCATCTAACCACTAGTTAGGCACCAGGAGGGGTTCCCAGCCATCCTGCTCTGAAAAGTCCTTCAGTGTTTCGTTGGATTATCTCATCCTGTAATCTTTGAGGAACTGGGGGAATGGTGATCTTTCGAAGCACTTTTTAAAAAATTATAAAGCTATTAACTCCGAGCACATCTATAATGTGTCCCTTAATTTTCCATTGCTTTTCCATGATACTTCTGGTAGAGTCTCTTGTTACCATTTTAAGTTCTACAAAGAGAAGGCTTTGTAATAATCATTAAACATCTTCTCTACCTAGTGGCTCTGTCCTGTCCCTATTAGAAGAAGAAATAACCCCTTCTCACATTTATAATACCTTCACACTGAACTATCCTCCCATGTCTTTCTTTCAAATATCCATTAGTTCCATTTTTATTTTCTACATGTGTTACAGTTTGGTACCTTTTTATTTTTTCATTTTTAATTCTTTTTGGTGTACTGAGGGGTGCAACCTAGGGGCTTTCTACCTCTGGGTTATACCCCCAATCCTATTTTATAATTTATGTGGAAACAGGGTCTCACTAAATAGCTGAGGCTGGCTTTGAACCTGTGTGATCCTCCTGTCTCAGCCTCCCAAATGCTGAGATTACAAGTGTGCGCCACCATGCCCAGCCAGTTTGGTACCGTTTTTTACATAGCTTACCTACTTGACTAATTTAGTCACAACGATTGCCTTACTTTCTTTCAATCTCTGTAAAATTCTATAGGAACACATTATTTTTATCTTGTTTCTTACTTGAAACTTCTGTTCCTCTGGTGAAGTAGTTTTTCAGTATAAACATGGTGCTACTTAGAGCACCTATACAGCCTCTTTATTGAATGAATTTTCATATATATTTCTATATCCATTTATATTTGTATGCATATATAAATGTAAGTGTATATGTATATATACATATGTATCTATTTAAACACATTAGTACCACAAATCATATAGATAATATTAACACTAAACCTTATAAGACTATTATAGTCTTCATCTTTTAAAAATTATTGTATTAGTATATTACAATAATGTATCATACAAGGTTCATGTATTAAAAAGATATGTGCACATAACTCTTTCTCTCTGATAACCACCATCTGGTTTCCAGTTGGCTTCTAACTAAAATTTGTCTCCTTTAGATTCTCTCTTTTTTCTGATTCATGAATTGTGTTCTATCCACTCTTAATGTCTAAAGTAATGACTTTCAAATTCTTCATCAATACCTTTACATGTCATGAAAAAAGTCTTTAAAATTAGCTAAGCATGGTGGTTCATACCTATTAACCTAGTCCTTGGGAGGCTGAGACAAGAGGATTGTAGGTTTGAGGCCAGACAGAAATTAAGCAAGACCTTTAGCAACTCAGACTTGTTTCAAAATAAAAAATAAAAAAGGGCTGGGCATGTAGCTCAGAGGTACAATGCTTTCAGGGTCAATCCCCAGTAACCCCACTTGGCACCACCAAATTCAAGATTCTTTTTAAAAATGATGTATACTTGCTTGATAACAATGATGTATGATGATTGGTATATGAAAGTCCACCTCAAGGCAAGCTGTAGTGCATTTAATGAGAAAACGATGATAATGATTCTTCCTAGGGTTTTGCTTTTATTCAGCAAGGTTTCAATGTTGTGTCTCTTACACTTTATTCACCTACTTAGAGAACATATTTTGAACACCACTATAGCCCCACAATATAAATTAAGCACTAAGGACCAAAATATGAATAATAGGTGACTTCCGCTTTTAGAAAGTATCTAAGTAAGATAGTCATGCAGTCCTGTGGATACGTGGGGGGAGAAGTGAGTGATAATGCCAGCTCCTGAGGAGGAGGACGTCACTAACGAGCTGGCCTTGCACTTGAGTCTTCTTGGCTGAGTAAGGAAGTGGGGAAAACAAGGTTTAGGCAGAGGACAACAGTGCTGGGGCAGGGAAGTGTGAAAGAGGATGTGTTAGGGAAACCAAGTAATAGGCATGTTTAGCATGTAAGAATGTCAAGGTGGTAGGGCAAGAATAGGACATAAGGTGGGTTAGAGCAGACTTGGGAAGCTCTTTGAACCTTGGTGGTGTTTGAATGTTATCAGCTACTGGAGATTGTTGTTGTTGTTTTGTGTGTGTGTGTGTGTGTGTGTGTGTGTGTGTGTGTGTGTGTGTGTGTATGTGTGTGTGTGTATGCGTTTTAGCATAAATAGATGTGTATTTGGATTTCAAGGTGATAACCTCATATGATTGAGGAGGATGGTTTGAAGAAAAGACTCTGATTGGGGAGATGAATTGGGAGAGTATTACAGAGAACTGGAGGAAGGCTTGAAGTAGGCTGTGGCTGTCAGGATGGAAAGACGGATTTATTCCTGCAACAGAATTTGGTAAACATATTGGATTTACAGGCCAAGTAATTTAGTAAATATATTGGAGTTAGGAGCCAAGTAGAGAGAAGCAACTAATGACTCAGAGACAGCATGTGTCAATGGAAATGCAGTGTGATGTGCTAGAAATACAGAAAGAATTGCTAACCTTTTGAGTTGGAGTTGGCTGGGAAGCAAGCAAAGTTGCCTGGCTGGCCGTTATACATGTAAGATGGAGGAAAGAAGGAGGGAGTGTTCATTAGACATAGCAAACTCTCTGTCCTTAGACTTCCATGACACGAGTATGGTGCTATTTACATACACTTACAGAAAGTTCTTGGGGACAAATACTGCTTATGTCCATGTCCATCTTATCTCTTTCAGTCTTTTTCAAAATTTCTTGACAATTGTTTCATGAACATTTCATGAAAAAATAAAAACATGAACTTTGACTCCATGTTTTGATGCTAATCCTTTTCTTCTTAATTTATTTTTAAAATAAAAGTTGTGACTTTTGGCCTCAATTTTATACCTTTTAGAGATCTAACAATTTTATTTCTTCATGGCATTTTGAGGTTGTAGGATTTTTTTTAATAATCATGCTTTTTATGTATTGTAAAGGTGAGAAACCAGGCATATTTCTTTTGGTTTAAACACTCAGGCAGGTGATTTACAGCTGTGGTCTTTTGGACATCTTTCCATCCTTCTTCTTATCTCACTGGAAAATTAGCAGAATACAAGGTCTGTTATTTTCAATTTGTAGTTGTAGAAATTTGTGGTTCAGTTGCCAGCCAAAGCAACCAGTGTTAGCCAGAGTTACTTAAAAAGATTTCAAGCATCAATCTAGTTTTTAATACTTGTAGCTTATTTCCTATTTGACAAGACCACCTTTTATACATTTCATTACATAATTTATAATTTTTCTTAGTTGGTATGATCCCCAAAATTTATACATCAAATCTGTGGGGAGAAATACCCTGTATGCTGTACTTTGTATGTATATATAGGTGTTCACATGTGTGTATATATATGTATATATGCTTTATATATATATGAGCTATATATATATGTCAATCCACAGTTTTTCAAAGAGCTTTGAATATAGAGTCAGGGATAATATTAAATACTTAACTAGAATAGTGGTATGTACAGGTAAGTGTGTGTTTACTTAAAACTATATTGCAGTCTTGGTTTGGTTGGGTTGTTATGACAAACTACCATGGAGTGGTTGCCTTATGAACAGTAAGAATTTCCTTCCAGGAGTTATGGAGTCTGGGAAGTCAAGGTGCTAGTAGATCTGGTGTTTGTGAGGGCCAGCTTCCTGGTCCTTATACGGTTGACTTCACTCCGTGTCTTCACATGGTGGCAGGGTGAGGGATTTCTAATCTCTTTTCTAATGACACCAATTGCCTGCCAAAGAGCCCACCTCTTTATTACCATCACAGTGGAGGTTAGGATTCCAACATATGAATTTTGAGGGGCCACAGTAATTCAATCTACCTCAATTACCTTACAAATATTGCATGACTCTACCCACCTATATGAAGTATAGAATAGGCAAATTCATAGAAACAGGGGATAGAACAGTGTTTACCTAGGAGCTGGGGAAATAGAGAGCTATTGCTTGATAGGAACTGAGTTTTTGTTTAAGATGATGAAAGCTTCCTGGAAATGAATAGTGATATGATGATTTTGCAGTATGTGAACGTGCTTAATGCCACTGAATTGTATATTTAAAAATGTTGCTTAGCCTGGCATGGTAGCATATGCCTTTGATCCCAGTTACGTGGAAGCCTGAGTCAGGAGGAGCACAGATTTGAGGCTAGCATCAGCAACTTAGTGAGACCTTTAGCAACCTAGCTAGACACAGCCTCAAAATTAAACACACACACACACACACACACACACACACACACACACACACACACACATACACACACAGAGAGATGCAAATCAAAACTACCCCTAGGTGTCACCTAACTCCAACTAGAATGGCAATCATTCAAAACACAACAACAAATTCTGACAAGGATGTGGAGAAATGGGAACTCTAACACATTGTTGGTGGCCTTGCAAATTAGTGCAACCACTTTGGAAAACAGTATGGAAGATTCTCAGGAGAACAGAAACAAACTTACTATATGATCCCAGCAGTAGCATTTTTGGGTGTCTACCCAAAAGAAAGGAAACCAAACTACCCAACTAATACATGCATATCTAAGTCCATAGCTGCACAATTCACCATTGCCAAATTATGGAATCAGCCAAAATATCCATCAACAGATGACTGGATTACAAAACTATGAGATATGTATGCAATGGAATTTTACTCAGCCATAAAGAAGAACAAAATCATGTCATTTAGCCGGGCGTGGTAGTACACGCTTGTAATCCCCGCGCTTGGCAGGTGGAGACAGGAGACAGAAGGATCGCGCAGGTTTGAAGCCAGCCGTGCTGATTTAAGAGACCCTGTTTCCAAATAAAAATATAAAAAAATAGGTCTGGGAGTGGGAGTGTAGCCCTGAGGTAGAAGGGCTTCCAGGAACCCCAGTACCACCACAAAAAAAAAAATTATGTCATTTACAGGGAAATGGATAAAACTGGGGAACATTATTCCACGTGAGATTAATCAGTCAAAAAATAAGAAATCAGATGCTTTCCCTAATATGTGGAAGCTAGGGAGAAAATGGGTCATAGGAGGAACTCTAGATAAAGAAGGAGCAATAGTGTGACCTATAGATGTGCAAATAAGGTGACCTAACTGGGGAGGATGGGAAGGGGGAGGAGAGAAATTCCCTAATGTACAGGATGTACATTCACAAACATATCAAAGTCAATCACTAAGCCAAACATGAGGAGGAAGGGGAAGGAAATGGAGTGAAAATCGAGTAAGGGCTAATTGGGTAATGTGTGCATGTATGACTCTACCATCTTGCACTCCATTAAGATGTACAACTATGATGTACCAATAAAAAATTAAAAAATAAATGCAAAAAAAATTAAAAGGCTGAGGTAGAATGCCCCTGAAAAACAAACAAAACAAAACAAAACAAAAAAAACAACAAAAAAGAAGTATAGAATTTCTCTGAAAAAAAGTATTGAAATTTACTGAATTGAAAACTTTTTGACATAACCTATATATATTAAATTTAAAAGTTTAAATTTATTTATATTGACTGAACATTAAACAGAAATAGAATAATTATTCTTAAGTTATATGCACATAATTTAATCAGTTACATTGCCATTTCTATATGTAATATATTCTCATAGTCTTCAGAAGATTGTCTTTTAAAAATATGGATATATACTTGCCTATATATATATATATATATATATATTTATATATATATATATATATATAGTTGCCTACAAATTTCTTTCTTTTGCATTTTTTAATTTTTTATTTTTTTTTGGTGGTACTGAGGTTCCTGGAAACCCTTCTACCTCCGGCCTACAGGGTCTCTTAAGCCAGCAAGGCTAGCTTTTTTTTTTTTTTTTTTTTTTTGGTGGTACTGGGGTTCCTGGACGCCCTTTTACCTCCAGGCTACACTCCAAGACCTATTTTTACATTTTTATTTGGAAACAGGGTCTCCTAAGCCAGCGCGCACGGCTGGCTTTGAATCTGCGCGATCCTCCTGTCCCTGCCTACCAAGTGCGGGGATTACAAGCGTGTGCCACCACGCCCGGCTTCTTTTACATTTTATAGTTAATAATTTTGGAATTATTGACTTCTAAATGTATCTACTCTGTGGAATTTACAGTTTTGATAGTATTGTGTCAGTTGGTACTGAGCTACTCAAGTCAGAGAACATTCTGATAAATGGAAAATATTTTCAATTTCAGTTTTTCACAACTAATTGTAAATTATTTCAGCCACAATGAGCTTTTTGTCTTGGCCCTTCATTTATAAGACCTTTCTTTTACAAAATTTTTACACGGAAAATTTCATTTAAAAAAATTGCCCCTATATATGCTGTAAAGTTTTAGATCTTCTGAACATTTTTCATTCTGATACTGAATATAAAATTTTCAATTAAAGATAGGATTCTGGAGTCCAATCAAGATATTATTCTCACCAATAGAGATATTCCAAAGTGAAACTAGGGAATTTCAAATTAAATCTTGTAAACTATTTTTTATACTTTTATTGGTATGTTATAATTAAGCATTATAGTGAGGTTCAAAGTCATATAAACAAGCATGCACATAGGTCTTGGTGTGTTTCCCTTCAGGTTCCACCCTGCTACCCTCCCCTCCCCTGGGCCTAATAGTGAGATTTGAAGTGATGTCTTCATGCATGGGCACAGCATAAATCTGAGCTCTTTCATCAGTTCTTCCTTTTCCCCTCCTCTCTTTCCAGGATCCTTCTCTCTCCTTCCACTATTCTACTGGTCTCTCTCCTCAATTATCTAAAGTTCCTTTTATTTCCTGTTTATATTTCTAGTTTTTACATAGGAGAGAAAACATTTGACCCTGGACTTTTTGAGTTTGGCTGACCTCACTGCATAATATACTCTAGTTCCATGTATTTTTTGCTGCAAGTGACATGATTTTGTTGTTGTTTATGGTTGCTCTCAACTTTCATTCTTTCAGTTGCTCCCTCCTATTTGTAGGATTAATTTCAACGCCCACTGTTTACGACTTTGATTTCACAATTGCCATTTGTTAAAATGTTCAAAAGCTTAGGTTGTTTAGGCATTTCATTGATTGACACTTTGATTATTGAAGATTTTTAATTGATCTTGAGCAGAATGCAATACAATTTTAGAGGGTTTTTTATTTTTTACAAAAATAGGTCAATATAATTGTAGAACACTCGAATGGATTTACAAAATAGTCCTACAAGTTTCTAAAGTCCTACTGATGGCAAGGAGAAAGGAGGGAACACACTGTGCTCTGTAGAAGCATATGTGAGCAGCGTCAGCTGTGCCGCCAAAATGTTTTCATGTGCTTAACTGGGTACTATATCAACTAGGTAACTATGTGTAGTTAGAGTTACTTAACTATATAGCTATACAGATACAGTGATATGTATTATTTATATTTATACTTACATGTAGAAAATAATAAAAGAAAAATCTGCAAAGCTATGTAATTATGTATATATACACATACATATTTGTGAGTGCATAAAGTCACTAGATAACTAAAAATGAAAGGGCACTAATTTTATAATACGTGCACACACACATACACTATAACACTGGTAATTTTGTGTACTACAGGTATTTTGATGGGTAGACTATCACACTTTGGACACAGTTTTGAATTATTTCAAGTATATGTCTGTGCTATGCATTTCTTAATTTAGTAAAGACATTGTCTTTACCAGGATGCCATGTTTTACTAAATTTGTCTTTATGCTTACACCACAAGTGCTTTTTCCCTTCAGTAATAGAGTTCTAAACTGAATGAGAGTAGCAGTCTCCATGTATCAGCTCTTTCCCTTAAGACAGAGTAAACTTCCCAACAGTTTTTTTCTACGAAGCTCACGAGGAACCAAATGATTATTTGCATTTATTTAACTTATTTCTCTTTGGAACATCTGATGACAATGATCACTTAACTGTTTGAAAATCTATGCTTTTGAGCCAAAGCATTTAGGTAATTGTATTGCTTCATTTTTCTTTGCTCATGAGAAAACTTGGAATTGAAATAAATGAGAGTAGTTTAGAGGAACAGCTTTACCTAAGTGAAATGTCATGCATCACACAACAGTCCATAAAACACATTCTGTGGCTTCATGTGCGGTGCTACACCATCGGTGCCCCCTTTTCAAAGAAACTACTCGTTTTTGAAGTTGATGTTGATATTTTTTGGCAGATTGGTGTTGTCTGATCTTCCTATGGGCTGTGACTCACCACGGTTTTAGTGCTGGGTGGCAGATGTTCACAAACATTCTGTTCATGTTACATGTTCACCATCAATTTTCTTTTGAAATAGAAACTCGGTATTTAATTTTTTACTAAATGCGTGTTTCTATTTTTTTAGCTTATTGCTGCCCAGAGGTTCATTGCAATATTGCATGCAGTATTACAACACATCACTAAATAAATAATTATAGCTTTCTATCACAATAATTGATTAAAACCGCTGTCTAATGTATGTATGTTCAGCTTTTATTTCCTAAACACATTTCATAAATACCTAATTTGTACTTCTCCCTGCTTTCCATTGCTTCAGCTGACTGGCAAGCTAGCAGCTATGTGCCTTTTGCATCAAGGTATGGACCACGGCCCGACTGGCTGGCAAGCCAAGTGGCTGGCTGGGGAAGAAGCTTAGCCGGCCTGCCACTATTTGAGACCAGGAGGAGCTCTCTGATGCCACTGGTATCAAAGTGCTCTTTATTAGTATATATTGTTTTTGCATCTGAAGTGTTCTTTGTAGCAAGATGGAAAGAGAGCATCAGTCAA
Source organism: Muscardinus avellanarius (assembly GCF_963383645.1). Lineage (NCBI taxonomy): Eukaryota > Metazoa > Chordata > Mammalia > Rodentia > Gliridae > Muscardinus > Muscardinus avellanarius. The sequence continues at coordinate 56,053,259 of NC_137799.1, read as the reverse complement.
ATACGGTTGTCTTTAGATTTAACTCTATAACAGTGAGAACTCTGTTGGCTACATTAATTTCTCACCATACTGGATAAAATTGTGGTAGAAACTTGAAATACAAAATAGCTTATCGCAATATTAGAAGAAACCGGACACTTCTGAAGATGGCCTGATTTAACTACATGCAAATATTAATAAAAAAAACTTTAAAAATTAAAATAGCCACACCAATAAGAGGAGTGTTATATTAGAAAGGATACCAGGAAAATAGGTGTGAACCATGATGTCCATACCAACTAGGACAATTTGATGATGCTAGTTATCAGTAATTGTCTTTACAAAGTCAAATTTTTAATGGTACTAGGAATTTAATCCAGGGGTATTTTTACCTTTGAGCAACATCCCTACCCCTATTTTTATGTATATTTTGAAATAGGGTCTCACTAAGTTGCGGAGGGCCTTGATAAGTTGCTGAGGCTGGTCATGAATCTCCAGTCCTCTGTCTCAGCCTCCCAAGTACTGTGATTACAAGTATATGCCACCATGCCTGGCTCCAATTTTATTTTATTTTTCTGTTTGGAAACAGAATCTTACTAAACTGCTGAGAGCCTTGCTAAGAGGCTGTCCTCAAACCTGTGATCCTACCTGTCTCAGCCTCCCAAGTGTCGGTATTATAGGTGTGTTCCACCAGGCCTCGCTCAAGGTCAATATTGTTATTCTATTCAATGGGACTAAACTGAGGCTCAGGCAGTTTACTACCTTATTAAGGATACAATAGCCAGTGTAAAGTCATCGGTATGATTCTAAACTCTTATCCCACTCTAAATCACAGATATCCCAGTATTTGATGAATCATCGAAGGCATAATGTATAAAATAAAGTATAATGTTAAAGATTACATGGATCCTCAATACACATTGTACTTAAAATACATTTAAAATATACTTACTAGCCGGGCGTGGTGGCGCACACTTGTAATCTCAGCATTCGGGAGGCTGATACCGGAGGATCGTGGCTCGCGGACAGCCTCAGCTACTTAGTGAGGCCCTCTGCAACTCAGTGAGACCCAGTTCCAAAATAAAGAATAAAAAATAGGGCAGGGGTGTAGCTTGGAGGTCGAATGCCTCTGGCTTCCCCAAACCCACAAAAATAAAAAAATAAAATACGCTTACTTAGGGAACGTTTATATTGTGTGCAAGAGAGTTACAGAAGAGGTTGAATTATGATTTCTTTTCTTTTCTTTTTTTTTGTGGTACTGGGGTTTCTGGAAACCTTTCTACCTCCGGGCTACACTCCCAGACCTATTTTTATACTTTTTTAAATTTGGAAACAGGGTCTCTTAAGCCAGTGCGGCTGGCTTCAGACCTGCGCGATCCTCCTGTCTCTGCTTCCCAAGCGTGGGGATTATAAGTCTGTGCCACCACACCCGGCCTGAATTATGATTACTTTTCTACTGAGGGCTTCCTGAAGCCCTCTCCATGAAGTGTGGTCTACCTGGGACAGAGACAGAAGGTTGTTACCATGTCTGAGTATGTAAAAGGTAAATAAGCTACATTAGTTTACCCAGCATGCAGCAAAAAAAGAGGTCAGATGAAAACCAAACTATTTCTAATATAAGCAGGGCTTTGGTAGGAGAGTAGAGACCTTGTATTCAATGGGAAGATATTCCTGAGGTCTGCTGCTGGGTTTTTTTTTTTTTTTTTTTTTTTTTTTTTTTATTAATCAACATGCTGTAACAGCTTAAGTCCTTCATTTGTTTTATTTTAATTTTTAAGAATCATGGCCTCTCCAGCCTAGTTATCAGTAGCACGCAATGGCATGTTTTTTACTTGCCCCAGAGATGGTGTCAGCCCTGGAGCACCCTTCTCCTTTCCAGGACTGACACCATCAGTCCCCTGATGCATCTCATGTGTTTCCCATGGTAACAACACCCAGCTGGTGGTGAGGAGTCAGTTCCCTTGTAAAGATGGCCCCATGGATTTCTAAGTTTTTGAGGGGTGTGATTCCCTGAAATGCTTATGGACATGTAAAGACTTTTTGATCCTAAAAGATGGAAAGTTAGCTCCCACCCCAAATTTTTTTACATGCTGTTAATGTAATGTTTTGTGTTCTTGGTCATTTTTTAAGAGAGAATTTAAAATTATATCTAAAAATAGAAAAGAAAAACAGTGCGGAGAATTCTGTAACCCTTCTTATGTACTAGCTACCTATAATTAATGTGAACTACATTTTGTATATATTTCTTACTACTTTATTTTACTGAAGAATTAATGTTATCAGTAAAGTTCTCTTTGAATTTTTTACCTAAACCATTTTTTCCATGAAGCACCTATTACCACAAATTTCATGAGGGTTCTTCCATCTCTATTTTTTAAAAAAATCTTTGACACACATATATATATGGACATATTTTTAAATTCTAAACATTTGTATACTTTTATATATTATACCACATGAAGCAATCTGCAAATATTTTAGGTCACACTATGTTTTGTGATCTAGTCATATTGATACAAAAGAGATCTAGTTCATAAATTTTAATGACTAGGTAATATTTTCATTACATAAATATGAGCTTATACATTTATCTACTGATAAACAGAAAGCTTTATATTGGAGTCACAATTGCAAGCACATGGCATACTCTGGCTACTTGGAGAGAGTTTAATAAAGGGACCATTTACAACTATGTGGGTAATATTTCAGAATACAACAAAAGAAGGTACAATCTAGCATGAAAACAAAAGTGTACCCATTACCACTTCTATCCCTTACCCAGGATTATTTTTCCCCAGAGAGAGAGAGCTGTCTAAAGAAGCCTCATCTGAGCTATGTCCCTTAAACAGATGCAGCCCTCTCTCCATGATCTTTCTAAAAAAGAGAAGGAAAGCAAATACCTTGATATTTCTTTTCCTTCCCTTTGACATTACCGGGCCTCCTCTTTGGATGAACTCAGTTGCAAGACAGAGGGCAAAGGAGCCCTTAAAGGTTAGCTTCCCAGGACATGGGGTATCCACAGGTAGGTGTGGACTCTGCATCTGGAATGGTAATGAGGACAGGTCCAACAAAGCATGACTTCATACTTTAAGCTGCCCTCTTTCAAGGGCCATCTCAGCCATGCATCCAGACACACCTGTCCCACGTTTCCCCAGGGTGTATATACAGCAGGTGAGTTGCTTAATCTTAGGTATGCATATATATTTTTAACTTACTGAATTATCATTTTGTTCTCCAGAGTGGCTGTCTTCTCGCTGGCTCTGCATAGAGGTTTCTCTTTCCCACATCCTCATTAGCACTTAAGATGTTATTGCCACAATAATGAATTTAAGATGATACCATGTTTGTTTTTTTTCTTTTGTGGTACCGGGGTAAAACTCAGGGGCATTGTACCTGAGATATACCTCAGCCCTATTTTTTAATCGTTTTCTACTTTTGAAACAGGGTCTCACTGAGTTGTGAAGGGTCTCGCTAAGTAACTGAGGCTGTTGGCCACCCTCTGTCTCCGCCTCCCGAATTCTGGGATTACAAGTGTGCACCACCATGCCTGGCTTGCATGGTTTTAATATAAAACCATGATTGTCTTTCCTTGATTATCTGAGAGGTCTCATACCTTTCCCTATGTTTTTAGATATTCTAGTTTATTTTCTTGTGCCTTGCTGTTCATGGTCTTAGCTCATTTTTCTATTGAGTTGTCTTTAAGTGGTCTGTGGGAATTCCTTATATAATGTGAATTCTAACCTTTTACTTCATATATATATATATATGTTATAAATATCTCTTTCTAGTATGTGGCTTGTCCTTTTTTCTAATATTTTGTATTTTTATGTATTAGTTCTCTTTATGAAATATTTTAGGTCCTGTTTCTGAACAATAGTCTTATAAAGTATTTTTCTAAAAGTTTTATATTTTATTCGTAAACCTTTAACTTGTTTGGAATTTTTTTGTTTATTTTGAGATAGACATCTAATTGGTTGCTTTTCCACTTTGGAAAACTCAGTCCAACACAGCTTACTGACTGGCCTATCATCTGCCTCCTCCTTTATGAAATCTTTCCTCTGATATCCAAGTTCTCATACAAGTATGAGATGTGCCTGTGCTTTCTGTTCTGCTGAAATGATCTTCTAGAATCTTCCTGCATAGACACTACCATATTTTAATGACCGTAATTTAAGTCTATATGTTATAATGTAATAACTCTTACTTGGAGAGAAGTTTGCCTACATCTCCACTCCTTCCATCCCATCTTCCTCTTTTCCTATCTCTTTTGAGACCTCAGCACTTTCAAATATTTGATAATCAATTTGTCAATTTTCACAAAATTTTTTATTGGGATTATATTGACTGTTCACATTACTTAGGGTGGAAATTACATCTTTATGATATTTAAAACCAGCCCTCCCGAGCCTGGCCTGGTGGCGCATGCTTGTAATCCCAGGGCTTGGGAGGCTGAGACAGGAGGATTGCACAGGTTCAAAGCCAGCCTCAGCTACTTAAAGTGAGGCTCTCAGCAACTTAGTGAGGTCCTGTTTCCAAATAAACTATAAAATAGGTCTGGAAGTATAGCCTGGAGGTAGAAAAGCCCCAGGGTTTCAACACCAATACCACCACCAAAAAACAAAAACAAACAAACAAAAAAACCCCAACAAACAAAACCAGCTCTGCCTTTTGGAGAAAGCTTCATTCCAGGACACAAGCACTGCCCAGAGTTCAGCATGTTCTTCCTGCTGCTGTTGATGTCCAGTGGTCACATATATTTGTCTGTTCTTATTTTTTCTCCTACACCTTTTAATTAAGCAGGAACCTGCTTTAGGCACTGTGCCTGGTGGAGTAGGCCGCACAATAACTAAAGTAGAAACCCTGCCCTTAGGGAGCTCGCACCCTATTGACAGAATCCCTGGGATAATTCTCAGAGAAGGCAAAAATTGAACTTGGCTTCATTTAGTAAGAGGTAAAAGTTCCCAAGGGGAGATTGGAAAACCAACTTTGCAAAAGGAAGTATTTTTATCAAATGATTTCATCTAGCTGTTTGTCCTATGGAAGGACAAACTTTTGTCATTCGTCAGTGTTAATACAAGAAAAATAACAAAAACCATATAAATGCTTATCATGGAACTGGTTTTATATACTCTGAAAACCAAATCAAGCATTAAGTAAGTCTGTGTACTCTGATTTAGCAAGATACAGCATTACATTTGAAAAAATACCCTTAAGGCTCAGAATAATGAGTGTAGAAAGGAAAAGGATATACTTATTTAGGCACAGAAAATTTCTTGCAGGGAATTGCGTTATCTATTGCTGAAAAACCAGCCACCCAAATCTTAGTGGTTTAAAAACAAAAAAAACGATGATCTTATGCTGTTGATGTTGTGTGTAAGGAATTTGGGCAGGGTACAGTTTGGAAGGGCTGGCTTCTACGCCACAATTACTGGGGTCTCAGGTGAGGTACCTTAGATTGCTAGAAATGGCCAGATTGCTTGAATAGTGCCGTATTTCTAGCTGTTGTTTAGGTCTGTTGGTTCTTTTTCCATACCACACCCATGATTAATATGGCTTCTTCACGCACAAGTTGTGTGCCTGACCTGGAATAGTTAGAATAGTTGGGTCTGATCTGGGTGATCTTTCTGTTGCATTCTCTCTAATCTGTCTCCCTATGTGCCATCTTTTGTGGCTAGCTTGGGCTTCCTAACAGCATGGTGGTTTCAGGATAGTAACATTTTCTATAAGGCCACTGGATTCTCCAAAAGTAAGTGTTCCGAGAGACCAGGTCAATGTCTGAAGGTTTTTGACCTGGCTTTGAAGGTTCCGGAATATTACATTGACTATATTCTAATTACATTATTGCATTTTTAATGACCATATAAATCACAAAGTCCAGCCCAGATTCAAGGAATTAGACACCATTTCCCAATGATGGAATGGCAAGAAATTTTCATCCGTCTTTAACCCAACTCAGATAAGAAGTTTGCTAATAGCAGTTGTTTCTGGAGAGGGGCTCAGGGAAACACTGGATAGCTTTTGGAAATAGTTTTTTTTTTTTTTTTTTCAAAAAAATAGTCATCATTATATCTGCATGACATTTTCAATTGGGAAAACAGCTCCCAGGCCTACTTACTGATATAAAGCTCAAGGGCCAAGGGATTGTATGACCTGGTGAGGCCTGAAAAGAAATGCTTGATTGTTTTATTGTCTTGTAGTATGCCATGAAGCATCTGCTCTTTCCAAATAGGGAGTTTGAGCCTGAGAAACAGGGAAGACTAAAACAGGGAAGAATAGAGACAGGATTTTAGCATATGTCAACAAACTTGAGTTCCAAGAGCAAAAACAAATTAAACACAGGTATGTTTAGGATTTCCACTTAAAATGAAAATCATTCTGTACAGGAAAGCGTCATGTTTCCTGAATTCCTGTTCCTTCCAGTGTAACCTTTTGATGATGCTGGACCTGGCTTCTGTCAAGCCCAAGGTGAAAAGGTATTGGGCTGCTCGTGAACTCTTGGGGTCCCTTAGGAAGTATAACAGTAGCAGTCACCTTGCAAGACAGAAGTCAGACACACATAGTTGTGACCCCAGTGAAAAATAATGAAGAATAAGGAAAAATACATGTGTTCATATATAGTGTTTATATTTTATGTCATACATCTGCATGCTATATAATGCACGTGGAAAGTCATTGAAAGATATCATTCACTACCTTTTATACATGCCATGACTTGCTTTTGATAATACAGAAGGACTTGTATCTCATGTGACTTTAAGGCCTCTCCCTGTGACATTGTTGGCAGCTGTTCATGCTATGTGTAACCAAAGTGCTTCAGCCCTTCCGAGGGCCTAGAGTAGGAGAATCTGATGGTTGCACTGTGAGCAAAAAAAAAAAGGAGAATTATTGCTTCCTAAATTTGCTTAGTTTGCTGAGGACTGAGTCTTGAAAAATTCCAAATTTAGAATGATAGATACAGGATATTTTGGCTTCTCATTTCATGTTTCTTTATTTTACTTTCATTTTAGAAGACTTTTTTTTTAAACCTGAAAGCTTTCAAAGAATAAAAGACTTTTAAAATTATTCATTGAAAAGTTTATAAATTACAATTGCTATAAAAATCCCAATTCTTGCCAGGTGTGGTGGCGCATACTTGTAATCACAGCATTTGGGAGGATGAAACAAAAAGATAATGGTTTGCAGACAGACTCATCTACTATCTACTGAGGCCCTTTGCAATTCAGTGAGACCCTGTTTCAAAATAAAGAATAAAAAATAGGGCTGGGAGTGTAGTTAAAAGGTAGAATGCTCCTGGGTTCCATCCCCAGTACCGCAAAAAAAAAAAAAAAAAAAAAAAAAAAATCCAAATTCTTCATTTTAATAATCCAAGTATGTAGAGTTATTCATGGGATTAATATTTTTACAAATCACATATTTTATTCAACATAAATTTGCATTTTTTTCTGAATATTTCTCACCTTATAATTCTTGAAGTGATTGGAAGACCTTTTTTGAAGATGCATGGTATCAGTGTTTTGCAGAGAAATGATACAAGTCATATAGTCAATTACCTATGTATAATTAATACTTTTAAAGCTAAATTGTAATCTATTTAGTTTGTTTGGCTATACTGATTGACACAAATAGCATTGATAGTAATATGGAGAATTGATACACTGTCAATTGATAATGACAGATTGGCAATATTATTGGCAGTATGGTCTTCTTTTGATGTAAAGCAATTAGATTTTACTCAATTTAAGCAAAGAAAAGATTTCACTTGATTTAAGCAAATAAAAAACATGAAGGAAAATATCAAAGTTCCACAATGAGCCACCGTTAGCTTGGGAAGACCAGGTGACTGTTCCAGTTTCAGTGGGTTTGGGTTCTGGCATGGCTGCTTTTCATCCTGATGACTCAGTTTTCCTGCCTTGATTTTCCACTTGTACTGCTGGAAAGTCTTCCTGTGAGCAGCAGTGGGGCTGCTACCCTTCCCTTGGCTTGAAGATGAAAGTTAAATATTCTGTTAAATGTTAGCTTATGATAGTGAAAGTCATCCTCCCTGGTACCTCTTGATTCTGACCATGAACATAGCATCTGAAGTTTCACAGCTCCCAGATGCTCTAGAGTGTATATTTATTTTTCTAGATTTTATCAAAATGAAAACACAGAATTGAAAAATGGTCTCTGTTCTTGATTTTGAATCAGAAAACTAGTATTAGAAAGATTGATTGCAATTCAAAGATAGATGAATATATAAACTCATAAAAATTAATAAAATGTTCCCAAA